>NC_059094.1:4720178-5393789 GCF_020497125.1 Mauremys mutica
CAACCCTGGGTTTAGCAGGCCAATGCTCAAACCACTGAGCTATCCCTCCCCCCATATTGATGCTATTTGATTGGCAGCATGAATAAAGTTTTGAGAGAGAGGTGTTAGGTCTAGTGGCACAAGCACAGACTTGGAAGACAGGAACTCCAGAGTTTTACTTTCAACTCTGACATAAATGCCTTCTCTGGCCTTGGCAAATCAACTGATCTCTGTGCCTCAGTTTCCTTATCACCAAAAGAAAGATAATACTGACCTGTTATCTACTGCACAGTGGCGTTGCGAGGATTATTTAAAACATATTATGAGGAAAAACTCAGTAAAAGCATAAAGTATCATTCTGCTCTTTTGGGCAAATTTATCACAGATCAACTGCCCTACAAACCGAGATTCTCTGTCTATCCACAAAATGGGTGAAGCCCAGTCCATAGTGAGGCCAACTTCTCCACTAACCTGAAAAATGGGAGAGTTAAAGACTAACAGATTCAAAATTTGCCCTTCTCATCACAAAACGTAACTGAATTTCAGCTGCGTTCCCTGAATACCCAGTGCAATGGGAAAAATAGACAAGAAAGGAAAAAGAAGCGGACGAAATTGAAAATATCAATGTTATGAGAAACTCAGACATATCAAATTCTCAATTATGATGGCACCGAAGTGCAAGTTCACATACCTAGCAACGGGTAGCATATTGCTCCAGATTCTGAAAATAAGAGTGGTTCATGTAACAAGCACAGGCCTCTGCATAAAAACACAGCTCAGCACACAGGTATGTGAATTTCGCAGCCTGACAAAACGTATATTTGGTCTGCTTTGTAGGACAGCAGTCACACACATTCTAAAGGTGCATAAAACAAGGCCACTCAGAGCTACAGTCCTCTTCTCCCCCACAGATGCTCAACTAGTTTGTTTACATGCACTTTTACTGTTTTCTTTCTTCATTGTTCCCCCCCATCTGATCAGTGCTCCTTCCACCCCTTTGTCTCAATCTTTTCTTGTGTTACTTTTACATAAAGTAAAAAAGATAAAAAGTGTAGCTCATCTCTCCCCCCTCCCAACCCAAAAAATGTTCCCCATAGTTCAAAGGTCAGTTAGTTGGTGAATACCAACACTTTGCCCTTCTACAGCGCCTTTCATCCAAAATGTCAAGGCATTTGATAAACACTGCTTCCAGACAGGTAAGTCAAAGTTACGTATTATCCCCATTTTATATCTCAGGAATCCAAGACAGAGAGGGTGAAACAACTTACCCAAAGATATAGAGCCAGCAATGGCTGACTCACTCTTTTGCTCTAACCTCTGGACATATCTTGGGGGCTTTTGGGGAGAGGTTTCTTTTTCTTTTTTTAATAAAGTGAATTCAGTCTCATGCTTGCTGTTTTGAAATAAGAATATAAAGTTATTATTAACAGACATGGACTCCTCTTGAAGTGAAAAGTTATAATTAATGGAGCTGTGATGTAAATACTGACCAAGAAGAATTTGAGGTCAATATCTGCCTCAAGGGAAAACAAATTTTGAGGTTAAAAAAAAACAAACCAAATAAAAATATGTATTGTTATGTTACCTACACTCTTACCTATTGTAATGGACTGACTTATTAGTATGTGCACCACACTCTCTACTGGATGGCTTTAGAATTACTCTAGTGTGTGTCAGAGACCTTATAATGTTACAGCTAATGGTAGCTGTCCTTTAGCTCAAGTGGTAGGAATCTGTGCTTTCAGAGCAGGAGATGAGTTCAAGCCTTACTGTCTTTGTGAAATTCTATATGGCTTTGGTGAGGATCACGAAATCCTTGGTGCGTTCACCATACTATGTTCCAAATGTCTTGAGCTAGAATATCTGGAAATCTTCATCACGGCCAGGATGGGAAAAGTGTGAAACAAACATTCAAATGGGAAAATGAAGCTGGAGGTCCAGAAAAAGCTATTGTCCTTTTTTGAGAGGTGACTCTCTGCAACCAGTTAGCAGGTACTTATTTATATATGAAATTGGATTGATAAACACTCTTCCTGACCAGTGTTACTGATTTCCAAAAAGATAAATAGAAACTGTCATCACATGGATTTTTTAGCCAGTACGAGGCAGGATTTATCATATGAACAACAACAACAACAAAAGTAAACAATACTATAGAGCAAAGGCCAAAATAGTCAAGCTTCAGTAGCCTAAAGTTAGGCTTTGATCTCCATATTTTAGGCACCTAAATAATTGACCTGATTTTCAGAAGTGCGGAACACCCACAACTTCCACTGAGGTCAAAGGAAGCTGAGGTACCCAGCAATTCTGAAAATAAGACTTAACCATTGAGACTTGAAAATACTGGCATAATTCTACACAGCAGCTTCAAAAAAATGTAAACTATACCTCAATGATATGCAGCAGCAAATTTGACACGATGTTTATTTTTAAACATCTTGCTATTTATACAACAGTCTCAAACCTTTTCTTGCTCTGCTTCCAGTTCTGTCAGAGTGCATCATTCTGAGGGTTGTGGAAGGATCAGATGTTTTCCTATAGATACCTTTCAAAGGGTAAACAAAGAAAAAGCCCCAAGGGATAGTAATTATGGGATTTATCTGCCCAGTCACTGGGATTACCCTTTACGTCACACCAGAAATGCCTTAGGAGTAAGGGACCACATTTTTCAGTGATAGATATTCCAGCAGCATCCTCTACTTGTTCATTTTTATATTGTTCTACATTGAGAGGAGTACTTCAGCAACATCCCAAAGCATTCACATAGAGAGAAGGAAGCAGAAAACTGCCTGGGAATTTCCTGTGATCTCCCCAGTTTAAAAAGACAGCAGTGTGGCCTACTGGTTACTGTACTGTCTTTGGCAGGTCATTTCACTTCTCTCTGTCTTGTTTTTCTCCTCCTGTGAACCAGGGATAATACTACTCACCCACTTTCCATGAGATTGTGAGGTATAATTAGCTTCCATGAAGCACTCTGGGAGCCTTGAATAAAAGCTGCCATATAAACACTAAGTATTATTACTGAATTAATTTATACATCCATCTAACTAAGCACTTATAAGGCCCTCATCCCCGCAGTGTCAAAGCACCTCCCCAAATTAATAAAAAGAACAATAAATAAGTCACAGGCAGCTGGTCGCCTCCAATCTTCCCCCTGAAATATATTTTACTAACAGCCCAAGCTTTTATTAGACAGCTACATGCAGATCTTGCTAAGTAAAACACAGCAAACTCTAGATTCTAAGTCAGCTTTTGATACCCACAGCTGATCAAATAAATATCAAAAACACCAGCAAATCTGAAGAATACAGAAATGACAACTATATCGAACCAATCATCAACTGTACTGCTTGCTCCATCCAAATTCCCTTCCCTGGCTGTGTTAATACAGTTCAACTTATTTCTTTATGAGTCTTGCTTTGGACTTGAACCTGGTCCCAGAAAGGAAAGCCTGAAGTTTTATCCACAAGGCCATCCTGCCTCGCCTAGGTTTAAAAAAAAATAACACTCAGTTCTGACTGGTCAGATATTTGGGAGTTTAGCAAAAGCAAACGCCTTCTGAAATTTAACCCTATCAGGGCTATAATACAGAAGCACACATTGTAGCAATGACAATCAAGCAACAGGTGGCAGCTGTTATACTGTACTTTAGGCTTCCTCCAGCATCAGAAATTGAGCAAAAGACAGTACTAAATTATCTTGTAGAACTGTGCAATACATATAATGTATGTACACAACATACAGTGCCTAGTGCACATACACACAACAAATATGAAACTTTTTTTTTGTTTTTTTGTTTTTTTTTTTACAGAAAGAGGCCCCACTTCTGCAAGTTTTTCCATGCCTGAACAGAGCGCCCAGGAAGGCAGTAGGGATTGCCAATAGGAGTATCCTGCAGGACTGGGTCACAGTCTGGAAGGATAGCATAAGTTCTCAGCTTGACCTTCTCTCTTCTCTTGTAAAACAAAAGAAACACTCCCACCCTCCTTAAAAGCTTTGCATTTAATTATGGCTGAAAACTAGCTAACTTCCATGCCATGAAAAATGATGTCCCAGAGTTAAGAGAACAGGGCAGAGCTACTGTCAGAACTGCCACACAACAAGCACAAGCGAGATCTAGGAAGTGCTGGGTAGAAAACACGGGGCTGTCGGTTAAAGGCTGCTGGAAGTCAAGAAAAGACTGATGTATCGAGCAACGCTCTTTGGGAAGAACTCTGCGATTTTCCAGGACAGCGTCACCAGCCCCCGGGGCCTGGGCCAGGCGAGGGGAGACGGTTGAACGGCTCCCCCCGGCCTGGGCTGGGTCGCCCTTTGCACCCCCTCTTGGGCTTCGTCGGGGAGGTGGCTGCAGGCAGGGCCTGTGCAGGCTCGGGGCCAGGGCTGGGGCCCGAGGCAGACACCATCCCAGGGGAGGGACCGCCCCAGGCTGGGCGCTGGACGGGGCGGGCCGCTCGCAGCCCGCCTGACGGGGCGCCGACAGACGGCGCAGAGCCTGGGGGCGGGCGCGGCGCCCATGCGGGCGGGCGGGCGGCCGGGCCCGTGCTGGGAGCCCCTGGCGGGGGCCGGGCCAGGCCGGGTGTCTGCGCGCCCGGCTCCCCGCCCAGCCCCGAGGCGGCCTGGGCGCTGCCTGCCGGCCCGAGCGCTCCCCGGAAGAACCTGGGCACAGGCGCTGCCCGGCCCGCGCGCCCCGCCGCCCCCTCACCTGCGCGGCCGCCGAGCGCTGGGGCTGCTCAGTCCCTCGCCGCCGCCATGTTTCCGATGCGCAGCGCAGGGAGGGAGGGAGCCGGGAGGGAGGGAGCGGAGCCGCCGAGCCCGGCCAACGCCGCCCCCTGCCGCCCGGGGGACAGCAGGAGCCGGGGGGCGCGAAGGGGAGGCGGCTGTGGAGACCCCCCCCGGCACAGCCCTCGGGTACCGCCCGTCTCCCCCCGGCACGGCCCCTCCTCCCGGGACACCCCTGGTTACCCCTCATCTTCCCCCCACTACCCCCCATCTTCTCCTTGCACAGTCCCCGTCCTCCCTGGGCACCCCTGGTTACCCCCATCTTCCCCCCGCTATCCCCCATCTTCTCCTTGCACAGTCCCCGTCCTCCCTGGGCACCCCTGTCTAGCCCCCATCTCCCCCCACACAGCCCCGTCCTCCCGGGACACCCCTGGTTACCCCATCTTCCCCCCACTACCCCCCATCTTCTCCTTGCACAGTTCCCTCCTCCCTGGGCACCTCTGGTTACCCCCCATCTCCCCACACACAGCCCCCTCCTCCCTGGGACATCCTTGTCTACCACCCCATCTTCCCCCACACAGCCCTCTCCTTCTTGGGATACCCCCAGCTATCACCCCCCCAATATTCCTGCAGCATAACCCCCCTCTTTCCCTGGCACCCCCCCAGCACGGACACCCTGATCCTCAGCCCCCATGACCTCCCCTCAGCTACCTCCCTCCATCTTCCAGCCCAGACCTGTCCTCCTCTTTCCCTGGCATACACCCCCAACTACCTACTCACCGATCACCCCCCAGCACAGACACCCTGAGCCCACCTCCCTTCTTCCCTGGCACTCAGCCTCCCCATGACCTATCCCTGGCTACCCACCAGCCATAAAATCACCTCCACTCCTCTACTCCCACCAGACATAGAAACTCCCACTGATCTCACCCCCAGCACAAACAGCACCACCCCCAGCTAGAGAGAGACTTTTCCTTGCACACAGTTCCCTCCCACAACCTCCCCATACACCAACACCTCCACCAACCTCAGAAACACCGCCAGTGATCTCCCCAGCTGGAGAGAGACATCCCCCAGCAAACAGCGTCCCTCCCCCTGACTTCCACCAACATCAACAAAGATATCCCTTCCCCAGCACACTCATAAAATGGCCATACTGCTAAGACCAATAGTCTACCTAGCCCATTATTCTATCTACTAACTGTCGTCTGTAACCTATCATTTAAATCAGCTTCTGTACCAAATGACTGGAAGACAGCTAATGTGACACCAATTTTTAAAAAGGACTCCAGAGGTGACCCCAGCAATTACAGGCTGGTAAGCCAGACTTCAGTACCAGGCAAACTGGTTGAAACTATAGTAAAGAACAAAATTGTCAGCCATATAGATGAACATAATTTGTTGGGGAATAGTCAAAATGGTTTTTGTAAAGGGAAATCATGCCTCACCAATCTACTAGAATTCTTTGAGGGGGTCAATAAGCATGTGGACAAGGGGGATCTAGTGGATATAGTGTATCTAGATTTCCAGAAAGCCTTTAACAAGGTCAATATGAAAATTGAAAGGTGGATAAGGAACTGGTTAAAGGGGAGACTACAACGGGTCATACTGAAAGGTGAACTGTCAGGCTAGAAGGAGGTTGCTAGTGGAGTTCCTCAGGGATCAGTTTTGGGACCAATCTTATTTAACCTTTTTATTACTGACCTTGGCACAAAAAGGTGCTAATAAAGTTTGCGGATGACACAAAGCTGGGAGGTATCGCTAAAACAGAGAAGGACTGGGATATCATACAGGAAGATCTGGATGACCTTGTAAACTGGAGTAATAGTAATAGGATGAAATTTAATAGTGAAAAGTGCAAGGTCATGCATTTAGGGATTAATAATAAGAATTTTAGTTATAAATTGGGGATGCATCAGTTGGAAGTAACAGGAAGAGAAGGACCTCGGAGTATTGGTTGATCACAGGATGACTCCGAGCCGCCAATGTGATATGGCCATTAAAAAAGCTAATGCAGTTTTAGGATGCATCAGGCGAGGTATTTCCAACAAAGATAAGGAGGTGTTAGTACCGTTATATAAGGCACTGGTAAGACCTCATCTGGAATACTGTGTGCAGTTCTGGTCTCCCATGTTTAAGAATCATAGAATCATAGAATTCAAGATCAGAAGGGACCATTATGATCATCTAGTCTGACCTCCTGCAAGATGCAGGCCACCCGATCCACCCACTCCTTAAGCAAGCGACCCCTGCCCCATGCTTCGGAGGAAGGCGAAAAACCTCCAGGGCCACTGCCAATCTACCCTGGAGGAAAATTCCTTCCTGACCCCAAATATGGCGGTCAGCTGAACCCCGAGCATGCGGGCAAGACTCTCCAGCCATACCCTCTGGAAAAAGGCTAACAATATCCTATCATTGACCCATTCTACTAATTACCAGTGTGGCACTTAATTGACCTATTGACTAAGCCCGTTATCCTATCATACCATCTCCTCCATAAACTTATCTAGCTTAATCTTAAAGTCATGGAGGTCCTTCACCCCCACTGTTTCCCTTGGTAGGCTGTTCCAGAATTGCACTCCTCTGATGGTTAGAAACCTTCGTCTAATTTCAAGCCTAAATTTCCTGACTGACAATTTATATCCGTTTGTCCTCGTGTCCACATTAGCACTGAGCTGAAATAATTCCTCTCCTTCCCTGGTATTTATCCCTCTGATATATTTAAAGAGTGCAATCATATCTCCTCTTATCCTTCTTTTGGTTAAGGAAAACAAACCGAGCTCCTCAAGTCTCCTTTCATACGACAGGCTTTCCATTCCTCGGATCATTCTAGTGGCCCTTCTTTGTACCCGTTCCAGTTTGAATTCATCCTTCTTAAACATGGGAGACCAAAACTGCACACAATACTCCAAATGAGGTCTTACCAACGCCTTATATAATGGGACTAGCACCTCCTTATCCCTACTAGAAATACCTCGCCTAATGCATCCCAAGACCGCATTAGCTTTTTTAACGGCCACATCACATTGCCTACTCATAGTCATCCTACGATCAACCAGGACTCCTAGGTCCTTCTCCTCCTCCGTTACTTCCAACTGGTGCGTCCCCAGCTTATAACTAAAGTTCTTGTTAGTCATCCCTAAATGGATAACCTTACACTTCTCACTATTGAATTTCATCCTGTTACTAATACTCCAGTTTACAAGGTCATCCAAATCTCCCTGGAGGATATCCCGATCCTTTTCCGAATTTGCAGTACCTCCCAACTTGGTGTCATCCGCAAACTTTATTAGCCCACTCCTACTCTTGGTTCCCAGGTCAGCGATAAATAGATTGAATAAAATCGGACCCAAAACCGAACCTTGAGGAACTCCACTGGTAACCCCCCTCCAACCCGACAGTTCCCCCTTTAATACGACCCTCTGCAGTCTCCCCTTTAACCAGCTCCTTATCCACCTCTGGATTTTCATTTCAATCCCCATCTTTTCCAATTTAACCAGTAATTCCTCATGAGGTACCGTATCAAACGCCTTACTGAAATCAAGATATATTAGATCCACCGCATTTCCCTTTCTCAAAGAAGGAGATCAGGTTGGTTTGGCACGATCTACCTTTCGTAAATCCATGCTGTAATTTGTCCCAGTTGCCATCGGCCTCAAGGTCTGTAACCACTCTCTCCTTTAAAAATTTTTCCATGACTTTGCATACTACAGATGTTAAACTAACAGGCCTGTAGTTACCCGGGTCACTTTTTTTCCCCTTCTTGAATATAGGAACTATATTAGCTAATCTCCAGTCAAACGGTACAACCCCCGAGTTTAGAGATTTATTAAAAATCATCGCTAACGGGCTTGCAATTTCACTCGCCAATTCCCTTAATATTCTAGGATGAAGATTATCTGGGCCCCCCGATTTACTTCCGTTTAGCTGTTCAAGTTTGGCTTCTACTTCAGATACCGTAATGTCTACCCCCATATCTTCATTCCCATCAGTCCCTCTATCACTATTCCTTAGCCCTTCATTAGCCTCATTAAAGACCGAGGCAAAATATTCGTTCAGATATTGTGCCATTCCAAGATTATCCCTAATCTCCACTCCGTTTAAAGTTTTAAGCGGTCCCACTTCTTCCTTCTTGGTTTTCCTCCTATTTATATGGCTGAAAAACCTTTTGCTATTGGTTTTAATCCCCTTCGCTAGGTCCATTTCCACCCGGCTCTTTGCCTTTCTCACTGCTTCCCTACACCCTCTGACCTCAATAAGGTAGGTTTCTTTGCTGATCCCTCCCATTTTCCACTCCTTGTACGCTTTCTGTTTTTTCTTAATCACCCCTCTAAGACGCTTGCTCATCCAGCTCAGTCTAAAACTGCTACCTACGAGCCGTTTTCCCTTTCTCGGGATACATGCCTCTGACAACTCCTGCAACTTCAACCTGAAGTAACCCCAGGCATCATCTGCCTTTAGATCCCTAAATATGTTAGTCCAATCCACTTCCCTAACTAGTCGCCTTAATTTAGTAAAGTTAGCCCTTTTGAAATTGTATACCTTAGTCTCAGATGCAATTTTGATTATCCTCCCATTTATTTTGAAACGAATTAGCTCATGATCACTCGAGCCAAGGTTGTCCCCTACAACTATTTCCTCAACAAGGTCCTCGTTACTCACCAAAATCAGATCTAAAATGGCATCCCCCCTCGTCGGTTCAGCAACTACTCGATGAAGGAATTCATCAGCTATCACGTCTAGGAAAAGCTGAGCCCTATTATTATTACTAGCATTTGTTTCCCAATCTATATCCGGGAAGTTAAAATCCCCCATGATCAAACAGTTCCTATTAGTATTTACCTCCTTAAAAACATTAAAGAGCTCTCTATCCATATCCAGGCTAGATCCTGGAGGTCTATAGCACACCCCAATCACTATCCCAGGGGAGGCTCTAGTAGTTTTCTTCCCCAATGTGACCATTGCCCAAACAGACTCCGTATTATCCATTGCATTGCTAGTTATTTCGTTACATTTCACCTCATTATTGATATACAATGCTACTCCCCCACCTTTACCTTTGCATCGGTCTTTCCTAAACAGCACATACCCTTCCATACCCGTACTCCAGTCATGGCTACCGTTCCACCATGTTTCGGTTATTCCTACGATATCCGGTTTCAATTCCCGGACCAGGAGCTCCAGTTCCTCCATTTTGTTACCTAAGCTTCTCGCATTGGTGAACAAACATCCTAATTTTTGCTGTTTGGCTCCTCTCACCCTTTTCACCCAACTTGGTAGGGACACAGTACTACCAGTATAGCCTGTCGATCTAGTATCCGTCCCCCCCCTCTTCCTTACACCTAACCGTCCCCCTCTGGCTATATCTGTTGTTATCCTGTTGTTCTCACTCCCAATGTATAAATTTGGCGTGAAGAGCACCTGGACCTCTCCCAACCGTCTCCCCCCAGTTTGAAGGATGAATTCAAACTGGAACAGGTTCAGAGACGGGCTATTAGGATGATCCGAGGAATGGAAAACCTGTCTTATGAAAGTATCAGAGGGGTAGCCGTGTTAGTCTGGATCTGTAAAAGCAACAAAGAATCCTGTGGCACCTTATAGACTAACAGACGTTTTGCAGCATGAGCTTTCGTGGGTGAATACCCACTTCTTCAGATGCAAGTGGTGGAAATTTCCAGGGGCAGGTTTATATATGCAAGCAAGAAGCAAGCTAGAGATAACGAG
This sequence comes from Mauremys mutica, assembly GCF_020497125.1. Lineage (NCBI taxonomy): Eukaryota > Metazoa > Chordata > Testudines > Geoemydidae > Mauremys > Mauremys mutica. The sequence continues at coordinate 4,730,601 of NC_059094.1, forward strand.
GTTAGATCAATCAGGGAGGATGGGGCCCTGTTCTAGCAGTTGAGGTGTGAAAACCAAGGGAGGAGAAACTGGTTCTGTAATTGGCAAGCCATTCACAGTCTTTGTTTAATCCTGAGCTGATGGTGTCAAATTTGCAGATGAACTGGAGCTCAGCAGTTTCTCTTTGAAGTCTGGTCCTGAAGTTTTTTTGCTGCAGGATGGCCACCTTAAGATCTGCTATTGTGTGGCCAGGGAGGTTGAAGTGTTCTCCTACAGGTTTTTGTATATTGCCATTCCTAATATCTGATTTGTGTCCATTTATCCTTTTCCTTAGAGACTGTCCAGTTTGGCCGATGTACATAGCAGAGGGGCACTGCTGGCATATGATGGCATATATTACATTGGTGGACGTGCAGGTGAATGAACCAGTGATGGTGTGGCTGATCTGGTTAGGTCCTGTGATGGTGTTGCTGGTGTAGATATGTGGGCAGAGTTGGCATCGAGGTTTGTTGCATGGGTTGGTTCCTGAGCTAGAGTTACTATGGTGCGGTGTGCAGTTACTGGTGAGAATATGCTTCAGGTTGGCAGGTTGTCTGTGGGCGAGGACTGGCCTGCCACCCAAGGCCTGTGAAAGTGTGGGATCATTCTCCAGGATGGGTTGTAGATCCCTGATGATGCGCTGGAGGGGTTTGAGCTGGGGACTGTATGTGATGGCCAGTGGAGTCCTGTTGGTTTCTTTCTTGGGCTTGTCTTGCAGTAGGAGGCTTCTGGGTACACGTCTGGCTCTGTTGATCTGTCTCCTTATTTCCTCGTGCGGGTACTGTAGTTTTGAGAATGCTTGGTGGAGATTTTGTAGGTGTTGGTCTCTGTCTGTGGGGTTAGAGCAGATGCGGTTGTACCTCAGTGCTTGGCTGTAGACAATGGATCTTGTGGTGTGCCCGGGATGGAAGCTGGAGGCATGAAGGTAGGCATAGCGGTCGGTAGGTTTTCGGTATAGGGTGGTGTTAATGTGACCATCAATTATTTGCACCGTAGTGTCTAGGAAGTGGACCTCCCGTGTAGATTGGTCCAGGCTGAGGTTGATGGTGGGGTGGAAGCTGTTGAAATCGTGGTGGAATTTTTCCAGAGTCTCCTTCCCATGGGTCCAGATGATGAAGATGTCATCAATGTAGCGTAGGTAGAGAAGGGGCGTGAGTGGACGGGAGCTGAGGAAGCGTTGTTCCAGGTCAGCCATAAAAATATTGGCATATTGTGGGGCCATGCGGGTGCCCATAGCGGTGCCACTGATCTGGAGATATATATTGTCATCAAATTTGAAATAGTTGTGTCTGAGGATAAAGGCACAGAGCTCAGCAACCAGTTGTGCTGTGGCATCATCAGGGATACTGTTCCTGACAGCTTGTATTCCATCAGCGTGTGGGATGTTGGTGTAGAGAGCCTCTACATCCATGGTGGCCAGGATGGTGTTTTCTGGAAGTTCACCAATGCATTGTAGTTTCCTCAGGAAATCAGTGGTGTCACGGAGATAGCTGGGCGTGCTGGTGGCATAGGGTCTGAGTAGAGAGTCCACATATCCAGACAGTCCTTCAGTGAGAGTTCCAATGCCCGAGATGATGGGGCGTCCAGGATTTCCAGGTTTGTGGATTTTGGGCAGTAGATAGAATAGCCCTGGTCGGGGCTCTAAGGGTATGTTGACTTGTTCCGGTGTTAGTGTAGGGAGTGTCTTGAGTAGATGGTTCAGTTCCTTAGTGTATTCCTCAGTGGGATCTGAGGGAAGTGGCCTGTAGAATTTGGTGTTGGAGAGTTGTCTGGCGGCCTCCTTTTGGTAGTCAGACCTGTTCATGATGACAACAGCACCTCCTTTATCAGCCTCTTTGATTATAATGTCAGGATGGTTTCTGAGGCTGTGGATGGCATTGCGTTCTGCACGACTTAGGTTATGAGGCAAGCGATGTTGTTTTTCCACAATTTCTGCCTGTGCACGTCGGCGGAAGCATTCAATGTATAGGTCCAGACTGTCCTGAGGGTCGAAATGACAGTCTGGACCTATACATTGAATGCTTCCGCCGACGTGCACAGGCAGAAATTGTGGAAAAACAACATCGCTTGCCTCATAACCTAAGTCGTGCAGAACGCAATGCCATCCACAGCCTCAGAAACCATCCTGACATTATAATCAAAGAGGCTGATAAAGGAGGTGCTGTTGTCATCATGAACAGGTCTGACTACCAAAAGGAGGCCGCCAGACAACTCTCCAACACCAAATTCTACAGGCCACTTCCCTCAGATCCCACTGAGGAATACACTAAGGAACTGAACCATCTACTCAAGACACTCCCTACACTAACACCGGAACAAGTCAACATACCCTTAGAGCCCCGACCAGGGCTATTCTATCTACTGCCCAAAATCCACAAACCTGGAAATCCTGGACGCCCCATCATCTCGGGCATTGGAACTCTCACTGAAGGACTGTCTGGATATGTGGACTCTCTACTCAGACCCTATGCCACCAGCATGCCCAGCTATCTCCGTGACACCACTGATTTCCTGAGGAAACTACAATGCATTGGTGAACTTCCAGAAAACACCATCCTGGCCACCATGGATGTAGAGGCTCTCTACACCAACATCCCACACGCTGATGGAATACAAGCTGTCAGGAACAGTATCCCTGATGATGCCACAGCACAACTGGTTGCTGAGCTCTGTGCCTTTATCCTCAGACACAACTATTTCAAATTTGATGACAATATATATCTCCAGATCAGTGGCACCGCTATGGGCACCCGCATGGCCCCACAATATGCCAATATTTTTATGGCTGACCTGGAACAACGCTTCCTCAGCTCCCGTCCACTCACGCCCCTTCTCTACCTACGCTACATTGATGACATCTTCATCATCTGGACCCATGGGAAGGAGACTCTGGAAAAATTCCACCACGATTTCAACAGCTTCCACCCCACCATCAACCTCAGCCTGGACCAATCTACACGGGAGGTCCACTTCCTAGACACTACGGTGCAAATAATTGATGGTCACATTAACACCACCCTATACCGAAAACCTACCGACCGCTATGCCTACCTTCATGCCTCCAGCTTCCATCCCGGGCACACCACAAGATCCATTGTCTACAGCCAAGCACTGAGGTACAACCGCATCTGCTCTAACCCCACAGACAGAGACCAACACCTACAAAATCTCCACCAAGCATTCTCAAAACTACAGTACCCGCACGAGGAAATAAGGAGACAGATCAACAGAGCCAGACGTGTACCCAGAAGCCTCCTACTGCAAGACAAGCCCAAGAAAGAAACCAACAGGACTCCACTGGCCATCACATACAGTCCCCAGCTCAAACCCCTCCAGCGCATCATCAGGGATCTACAACCCATCCTGGAGAATGATCCCACACTTTCACAGGCCTTGGGTGGCAGGCCAGTCCTCGCCCACAGACAACCTGCCAACCTGAAGCATATTCTCACCAGTAACTGCACACCGCACCATAGTAACTCTAGCTCAGGAACCAACCCATGCAACAAACCTCGATGCCAACTCTGCCCACATATCTACACCAGCAACACCATCACAGGACCTAACCAGATCAGCCACACCATCACTGGTTCATTCACCTGCACGTCCACCAATGTAATATATGCCATCATATGCCAGCAGTGCCCCTCTGCTATGTACATCGGCCAAACTGGACAGTCTCTAAGGAAAAGGATAAATGGACACAAATCAGATATTAGGAATGGCAATATACAAAAACCTGTAGGAGAACACTTCAACCTCCCTGGCCACACAATAGCAGATCTTAAGGTGGCCATCCTGCAGCAAAAAAACTTCAGGACCAGACTTCAAAGAGAAACTGCTGAGCTCCAGTTCATCTGCAAATTTGACACCATCAGCTCAGGATTAAACAAAGACTGTGAATGGCTTGCCAATTACAGAACCAGTTTCTCCTCCCTTGGTTTTCACACCTCAACTGCTAGAACAGGGCCCCATCCTCCCTGATTGATCTAACCTCGTTATCTCTAGCTTGCTTCTTGCTTGCATATATAAACCTGCCCCTGGAAATTTCCACCACTTGCATCTGAAGAAGTGGGTATTCACCCACGAAAGCTCATGCTGCAAAACGTCTGTTAGTCTATAAGGTGCCACAGGATTCTTTGTTGTCTTATGAAAGGAGACTTGAAGAGCTTGGCTTGTTTAGCCTAATCAAAAGAAGGTTGAGAGGGGATATGATTGCTCTTTATAAATATATCAGAGGGATTAATATCAGGGAGGGAGAGGAATTATTTAAGCTTAGTACCAATGTGGACACAAGAACAAATGGGTATAAACTGGACACTAGGAAGTTTAGATTTGAAATCAGACGAAGGTTTCTAACCATTAGAGGAGTGAAGTTCTGGAACAGCCTTCCAAGGGGACTAAGTGGGGGCAAAAGACATATCTGGCTTTAAGACTAAGCTTGATAAGTTTATGGAGGGGATGGTATGATGGGATAGCCTAATTTTGGCAATTAATTTTGGCAATTGATCTTTGATTATCAGCGGGTAAGTATGCCCAATGGTCTGTGATGGGATGTTAGATGGGACGGGATCTGAGTTACTGCAGAGAATTCTTTCCTGGGTGCTGGCGGGTGAGTCTTGCCCACATGCTCAGATTTTAACTGATCGCCATATTTGAGGTTGGGAAGGAATTTTCCTCCAGGGCAGATTGGCAGAGGCCTTGGAGGTTTTTCGCCTTCCTCTGCAGCGTGGGGCATGAGTCGCTTGCTGGAGGATTCTCTGCAGCTTGAGGTCTTCAAACCACAATCTGAAGACTTCAATAACTCAGACATAGGTTAGGGGTTTGTTGTAGAAGTGGATGGGTAGGATTCTGTGGCCTGCGTTGTGCAGGAGGTCAGACTAGATGATCATAATGGTCCCTTCTGACCTTAGAATCTATGAGTCTATGAGTCCCTCACCAAAGGTTCTTAAGCAAAGTAAGCAGTCATGGGATAAGTGGGAAGGTCCTTTCATGGATTGGTAACTGGTTAAAAGGTAGGAAACAAAGGGTAGGAATAAATGGTCTGTTTTCAGAATGGAGAAAGGTAAATAGTGGTGTCTATATTGGGGCCAGTCCTATTCAATTTATTCATAAATGATCTGGAAAAAAGGGTAAACAGTGAGGTGGCAAAATTTGCAGATGATACAAAACCACTCAAGATAGTTAAGTCCCAGGCAGACTTTGAAGAGCTACAAAAGGATCTCTCAAAACTGGGTGACTGGGCAACAAAATGGCAGATGAAATTCAACCTTGATAAATGCAAAGTAATGCACTTTGGAAAACATAATCCCAACTATACATGGGGTCTAAATTAGCTGTTACCACTCAAGAAAGAGATCTTGGAATCATTGTGGATAGTTCTCTGAAAACATCCACTCAATGTGTAGCGGCAGTCAAAAAAGCAAACAGAATGTTGGGAATCATTAAGAAAGGAATAGATAAGACAGAAAATATCATATTGTCTCTATGTAAATCCATGGTACATCTTGAAGACTGCGTGCAGATGTGGTCGCCCCATCTCAAAAAAGATATACTGGACTCGGAAAAGGTTCAGAAAAGGGTAACAAAAATTATTAGGGGTATGGAATAGCTGCCATGTGAGGAGAGATTAATAAAACTGTGACTTTTCAGCTTGGAAAAGAGATGACTAAGTGGGGATATGATAGAGATCTATAAAATCATGACTAGTGTGAAGAAAGTAAATAAGGAAGTGTTATTTACTCCTCATAACACAAGAACTAGGAGCCACCAAATGAAATTAATAGGCAGCAGGTTTAAAACAAACAAAAGGAAGTATTTTTCACACAATGCACAGTCAACCTGTGAAACTCCTTGCCAGAGGATGTTGTGAAACAAAGACTATAACAAGGTTCAAAAAAGAGCTAGATAAATTCATGGAGGATAGGTCCATCAATGGCTATTAGCCAGGGAGGGCAGGGATGGTATCCCTTGCCTCTGTTTGCCAGAAGCTGGGAATGGGCGACAGGGGATGGATCACTTAATGATTACCTGTTCTGTTCATTCCCTATGGGGCACCTGGCTTTGGCCACTGTAGGAAGACAGGATACTGGGCTAGATGGACTTTTGATCTGACCCAGTATGGCCGGCACCGGATGCTTCAAAGTGAGTTCTAGTGTGCTGTGGCCCAGTCCCAACTACTGGCAGCCAGGGCATGGGGTGGCGTCCCTGACCATCTTGGCTAATGGCCTTTGATGGACGTATCTGTTATATATCCTTGGGGGCAGCCGGTTTAGGAAGAATCACTTGAGGCCAGACAGTAGACGGCTAAAAAAACTACCATTTATTTACAGACACAGAGCTCACCTAACCGGCCAAAGCTGGCTGGGCTGTCCCCTAATAATCTAACTCAGTTGCCATAGGAACAAAAATCATGACAACCAAATACACAACAGTATCCTCAATGAACTTATCTAATTCTTTTTTTAACCCAGTTATACTTTTGGCCTTCACAACATCTCCTGGTAACAAGTTCCACAGGTTGACTGTGCGTTGTGTGAAGTACTTCCTTATGTTTGTTTTAAACTTGCTGCCTATTAATTTCATTGGGTGATTCCTGGTTCTTGTGTTATGTGAATAGGTAAATAGAACTTCCCTATTCACTTTCTCCACACCACTCACAATTTTGTATACATCTATCATATTCTCCCTTAGTCTTTCTTTTCTAAACGGAACAGTCCCAGTCTTTTTAATCTCATCTCATATGGAAGCTGTTCCATACCCCTAATCATTTTTGTTGTCTTTCTCTATTCCTTTTCCAATTCTAATATATTTTTTTGCAGTATTCAAGATGTGGGTGTACCATGGATTTATACAGTGGCATTTGATATTCTCTGTTTTATTATCTATCCCTTTCCTAATGGTTCCTACCATTGTTAGCTTTTTTGAGTGAGATTGCACACTGAGCAGATGTTTTCAGAGAACTATCCATGATGATTCCAAGATCTTTCTTGTGTGGTAACAGTTCATTCATTTAGACCCTTCTATTTTATATGTATAGTTGGGATTATTGTTTTCCAATTTGCATTACTTTGCACTTATCAACACTGAATTTCATGTTCCATCTTGTTGCCCAGTCACCCACTTTAGTGAGATCTCTTTGTAATGCTTCACAGTCTGCTTTGAACTTAACTATCTGAAGTAATTTTGTATTATCTGGAAATTTTGACACCTCACTGTTCAACCCCCTTTTAAAGATAATTTATGAATATGTTGAATAGCAAAGGTCCCAGTACAGATCCTTGGGGGACCCCACTATTTATTTCTTTCCATTGTGAAAACTGATCATTTATTCCTACCCTTTGTTTCCTCTTTTTAAGCAATTACTGGTCCACGAGAGGACCTTCTCTCTTATCCCATGACTGCCTACTTTGCTTAAAAGCCTTTGGTGAGAGACCTTGTCAAAGGTTTTCTGAAAATCCAAGTACACTATATCCACTGGCTCACGCCAGTCCATATGCTTGTTGAAGCCCTCAAAGAATTTTAGAACGTTGGCGAGGCGTGATTTCCCTTACAAAAACCATGTTGACTCTTCCCCAACATAACACATCCATCTACATGTCTGATAATTCTATCTTTACTATACAGAGGCTAATTTAAGTAATATGTTACAGGTTATAGATTAAGGGACAATAGCATAGGTGCCAACATGGAAAAAAATTAGTGCGTGCTGAGCACCCACTGGCATTCCCCTCCCCTCGAGTGCCTCCCATCCACTGGCAGCCCCGATCAACTCTTCCCACACCCTCCCAGTGTCTCCTCGACTGCCACAAATCAGCTGTTCTGCAGCATGCAGGAGGTGCAGAGGGGGAGGAGTGGGGACATAGCACGCTCAGGGGCGGGAGCAAAACTGGGCAGGAAGAGGTGGGGCGGAGGTGGGAGCTTGGGGAAAGGGGTGGGGTTGGGGCAGAGTTGGGGGTGGGAAGAGGCAGGGTGGAGGTGAGGGTTGGGGGGAAGGGGCTGGTGGGGGCAGGGCCTGGGGCAGAGCAGAGGGTTGAGCATCCACAGGGCCCAGAGGAAGCCAGAGCCTGTGGAGAGCAGTTCTACAATTTCATATACACCTCTACCCCGATATAACGCCACTCGATATAACACGAATTCGGATATAACATGGTAAAGCAGCGCTCCGGGGGGGCGGGGCTGCGTGCTCTGGTGGATCAAATCAAGTTCAGTATAATGCGGTTTCACCTATAATGCGGTAAGATTTTTTGACTCCCGAGGACAGCGTTATATCGAGGTAGAGGTGTATTTGAGTTCTTCAAAACTGCTGGGTGATTGCCATCTGAATCTGGTGACTTATTACTGTTTAATTTACTAATTTGTTCCAAAACCTCTCCTACTGACAGCTCAGTCTGGGAGAGTTCCTCAGATTTGTCACCTCAGTAGAATGGCTTGGGTGTGGGGACCTCTGCTGTGAAGACCAATGCAAAGAATTAATTTAGTTTCTTCACAATGGCCTTGTGTCTGCTACAGCCCCCACCCCTCTGGCAGCATGGAGCCCTGCCCCATCTACTAAGCCTCCCACTGAGCTCCTCCAAACAACACAGACACCCTCTACGTACACAGCATGATGTCAGGGCACAGATCTCCACTAGTCACAGCTACAGTCCTCAGCTGCAGTCAGTCTCTCTTCTGAGCACCACCCTCCTAGCAGCGCAGACCCCCAACACCCACTTGTCCCCACACTACTGTAACTAGCACAGGCCAATCTCACCCCCTTCCCTTAAAACAGATATACCTGCCCCAGCAAGGATGCAAAGCAACACATCTCCCTACACTTCTCTCTGCCATTCAGAACTCGGGGTGCAGCAAGATTTCCCAGTTACGCTGTTCCCTGCACACCAGTTCTGGCTCTTGGATTTGCCATGCCCACATTGACCCATAATTTATAACTTCCAGGTTCAGTTACTGTAACACACTCTCCCTAAGAGCGAAACCATATATCTGTAAACATTGCAATTGGTTCAGAATACAACTCAGCGCACTGAGAGCCCAGCACTAGCTTTCCGTTCAATATCATTGTCAGATTCAAGCCCTCATATTCAAAGCCCTTCATGGGAGAGGTCAATTTATCTGAGGGACCCTCTCATTCTGGGTGATCATGACCTTCCGCAACAGCTGAGTTATACTGAGACAATGGAGCCATCACCTCAAGAGTGAGCATAAGTGACACACTTTCTCTGTGACTCTTCTTTCGATTCAGGTTCTTATACAGCCCTCATCACTGTAGTATGTGTGCTTTCCAGAAGTGCATTAAGCAATGTGACTATCTATCACACATGATGCTCTCTCCCTTTTCTCTTAAAAGTAGGGCTGCCAATTAATCGCGGTAAACTCACGCGATTAACTTAAAAAAATTAATCGCGATTAAAAAAATTAATTGTAATTAATCGCAGTTTTAATTGCACTCTTAAACAATAGAATGCCAATTGACATTTATAAAATATTTTGGATGTTTTTCTACATTTTCAAATATATTGTAGTCTGCGTTGTAATTGAAATCAAAGTGTGTATTATTTTTATTACAAATATTTGCACCGCAAAAATGATAAATAGTATTTTTCAATTCACCTCATACAAGTACTGTAGTGCAATCTCTTTGTCGTGAAAGTGCAATTTGTAAATGTAGATTTTTTTTATTACATATCTGCACTCAAAAACAAAACAATGTAAAATTTCAGAGCCTACAAGTTCTCTCAGTCCTACTTCTTGTTCAGCCAATCGCTAAGACAAACAAGTTTGTTTACATTTACGGGAGATAATGCTGCCTGCTTCTTATTTACAATGTCACCAGAAAGCGAGAACAGGCATTTGCTTGGCACTTTTGTAGCCAGTATTGCAAGTTATTTACGTGCCAGACAGGGCTGGCTCCAGCTTTTTTGCCGCCCCAAGCAGCGAAGAAAAGCAAACAGAAAAACCCGATTGAGCTGCCACCGAAGTGCCACTGAACAGGAAGAGACGGGGTGAAGGACCCGCCGCTGAATTTCCGCTGACAACTAAAATGGAGCGCTTGAGCTACCGCCGAAGTGCTGCCGAAGACCCATATGAGCCGCCCTATTAACTGACGGAGTGCCACCCAGGGGTGAGCTGGAGCCAGTTCGCACCGGTTTGCACAAACCGGTGGTTAAATTTAGAATCGGTTTTAGAACCACTTGTTAACTGTCTTCCCTGCAAGAGAAGCTTTGATGGGCTCTGGCCGGGAAGCCTGTAATTCCTCCTCCCGGCCGCCAGGGGGTGCTGCGCTGAGGGAGCCATGTGGGCTGCCTCCTGGCCCTGTTGCTGCTGCTGCTGCTCCTCTGACCTCTGGCCCTGGGGCTCCTGCTGCTGCCTGGTGGGTCCCCGGCTGCGTCCTGCTGCTCCCAGCCCGCCCCCCCCCGTGTGAGTGTCTGCACCCCTCCCCCGCCTTCCCTGCCCCCAGCCACCCCCTGCCACAGCCCCTGCTGCACCCCGTGCTGCACCCCCTGCCCGCAGCCAGCCTGTCTGCACCCCCCTGCTCCTGCTACACCCCCTGCCTGCAGCCACCCACAGCCACCCCCTGCCCGCAGCCACCCACAGCCACCCCCTGCCACAGCCCCTGCTGCACCCCCTGCCTGCAGCCACCCACAGCCACCCCCTGCCCGCAGCCCCTGCTGCACCCCCTGCCCGCAGCCAGCCTGTCTGCACCCTCTGCTCCTGCTGCAGCCCCTGCCCGCAGCCGCCCACAGCCACCCCCTGCCCCTGCTGCACCCCCTGCCCGCAGCCGCCCACAGCCACCCCCTGCCCGCAGCCGCCCACAGCCACCACCCTAGGTAACCCATTCCAGTGCTTCACCACCCTCCTAGTGTTCTGTAGACAGGCCAATTGAATCATAGAATCATAGAATCTCAGGGTTGGAAGGGACCTCAGGAGGTCATCTAGTCCAACCCCCTGCTCAAAGCAGGACCAAACCCAACTAAATCATCCCAGCCAGGGCTTTGTCAAGCCTGACCTTAAAAACTTCTAAGGAAGGAGATTCCACTACCTCCCTAGGTAACCCATTCCAGTGCTTCACCACCCTCCTAGTGAAAAAGTTTTTCCTAATGTCCAACCTAAACCTCCCCCTCTGCAACTTGAGACCATTACTCCTTGTTCTGTCATCTGCTACCACTGAGAACAGTCTAGATCCATCCTCTTTGGAACCCCCTTTCAGGTAGTTGAAAGCAGCTATCAAATCCCCCCTCATTCTTCTCTTCTGCAGACTAAACAATCTCCGTTCCCTCAGCCTCTTCTCGTAAGTCATGTGCTCCAGCCCCCTAATCATTTTTGTTGCCCTCCGCTGGACTCTCTCCAATTTATCCACATCCTTCTTGTAGTGTGGGGCCCAAAACTGGACACAGTACTCCAAATGAGGCCTCACCAGTGCTGAATAGAGGGGAATGATCACATCCCTCGATCTGCTGGAAATGCCCCTACTTATACAGCCCAAAATGCCATTAGCCTTCTTGGCAACAAGGGCACACTGTTGACTCATATTCAGCTTTTCGTCCACTGTAACCCCTAGGTCCCTTTCTGCAGAACTGCTACCCAGCCATTCGGTCCCTAGTCTGTAGCAGTGCATGGGATTCTTCCGTCCTAAGTGCAGGGCTCTGCACTTGTCCTTGTTGAACCTCATCATATTTCTTTTGGCCCAATCCTCTAATTTGTCTAGGTCCCTCTGTATCCTATTCCTACCCTCCAGCGTATCAACCACTCCTCCCAGTTTAGTGTCATCTGCAAACTTGCTAAGGGTGCAGTCCACACCATCCTCCAGATCGTTAATGAAGATATTGAACAAAACCGGCCCCAGCACCGACCCTTGGGGCACTCCACTTGATACCGGCTGCCAACTAGACATGGAACCATTGATCACTACCCGTTGAGCCCGACCATCTAGCCAGTTTTCTATCCACCTTACCGTCCATTCATCCAGCCCAGACTTCTTTAACTTGCTGGCAAGAATACTGTGGGAGACTGTATCAAAAGCTTTGCTAAAGTCCAGAAATAGCACATCCACTGCTTTCCCCTCATCCACAGAGCCGGTTATCTCATCATAGAAGGCAATTAGGTTAGTCAGGCATGACTTGCCCTTGGTGAATCCATGCTGACTGTTCCTGATCACTTTCCCCTCCTTTAAGTGGTTCAGAATTGATTCCTTGAGGACCTGTTCCATGATTTTTCCAGGGACTGAGGTGAGGTACGCTAAGTGCTGCAGTAGGGGGACTGCGCTGGTGAGTATCTGATTGTCTGTTGGGGGGGCAGTTTGGCAGTTTGACTGTGTGCTTGATTGTTTGATTGCTTGTTTGACCAGTTTGATTTGGGAGTGCTTTGTTCCAGCTGGGCCTGACTGTTATAAAAAGACAGTCAGCTGCGAACCAGCTGAGCAGCGAACAGCAGAGAGGCAAACAGAAGGAGTTTGCCTGGAGAGAGCTCTTAGAACGAAGAGACCATGGATGCTGAGCAATCCGCCGTTGTGACCTGCACAGGATGCGCCATGTTTGTCTTCCTTCCACAGGATAGAAGCGACTTTGTCTGTACAAAGTGCAAGCTGATCTCCATCTTGGAAGAGAAGATTCAAGGTCTGGAGAAACGAATAACAACCCTGCGTTCCATAAAAGAAAATGAGGATTTCCTGGATAGACGTCAGGATCAGCTTCAGCGGGCACAATGTTCTGAAGATTCAGAGCAGGCTACGCAGCGGGGACAGAAGGCCAGCGAGGATAATTGGCGGCATGTGACTTACAGAAGGGGAAAGAGTACCAGAAACATCCATGTACCAGAAACACAGATACAGGTGAGCAACCGTTTTCATATTCTCTCCACAGGTACTAGTGCAGAGTGGAGTGGATGATACACCTGAGGGAACAGAGCAGAAGGAGACTCCACTGATTGGAAGGCATGAGATGCACCGTCCTAGGGATGGGGGTTCCACGACCACCACTCCCAAGAGGAGAAGGAGGAGGGTGGTGGTGGTCGGGGACTCTCTCCTCAGGGGGACTGAGTCATCTATCTGCCGTCCTGACCGGGAAAACCGAGAGGTGTGCTGCTTGCCAGGGGCTAGGATTCACGATGTGACGGAGAGACTGCCGAGACTCATCAAGCCCTCGGATCGCTACCCCTTCCTGCTTCTCCACGTGGGCACCAATGATACTGCCAAGAATGACCTTGAGCGCATCACTGCAGACTACGTGGCTCTGGGAAGAAGGATAAAGGAGTTTGAGGCGCAAGTGGTGTTCTCGTCTATCCTCCCTGTGGCAGGAAAAGGCCAGGGTAGAGACCGTAGAATCGTGGAAATCAACGAATGGCTACGCAGATGGTGTCGGAGAGAAGGGTTTGGATTCTTTGACCATGGGATGGTCTTCCAAGAAGAAGGATTGCTAGGCAGAGACGGGCTCCACCTCACGAAGAGAGGGAAGAGCATCTTTGCAAGCAGGCTGGCTAACCTAGTGAGGAGGGCTTTAAACTAGGTTCACCGGGGGAAGGAGACCAAAGCCCCGAGGTAAGTGGGGAAGTGGGATTCCGGGAGGAAGCACAAGCAGGAGACTGCAAGAGGGGAGGACTCCTGCCTCAGACCGAGAAAGCGGGACAATCAGCGAGTTATCTTAAGTGCCTATACACAAATGCAAGAAGCCTGGGGAACAAGCAGGGAGAACTAGAAGTCCTGGCACAGTCAGGGAATTATGATGTAATTGGAATAACAGAGACTTGGTGGGATAACTCACATGATTGGAGTACTGTCATGGATGGATATAAACTGTTCAGGAAGGACAGGCAGGGCAGAAAAGGTGGGGGAGTTGCGTTGTATGTAAGAGAGCAGTATGACTGCTCAGACCTCCAGTATGAAACTGCAGAAAAACCTGAGAGTCTCTGGATTAAATTTAGAAGTATGACTAACAAGGGTAATGTCGTGGTGGGAGTCTGCTACAGACCACCAGACCAGGGGGATGAGGTGGACGAGGCTTTCTTCCAGCAACTAACAGAAGTTGTTAGATCACAGGCCCTGGTTCTCATGGGTGACTTTAATCACCCCGATATCTGCTGGGAGAGCAATACAGCAGTGCACAGGCAATCCAGGAAGTTTCTGGAAAGTGTAGGGGACAATTTCCTGGTGCAAGTGCTGGAGGAACCAACTAGGGGAAAAGCTCTTCTTGACCTGCTGCTCACAAACAGGGAAGAAATAGTAGAGGAAGCAATAGTGGATGGGAACCTGGGAGGCAGTGACCATGAGATGGTCGAGTTCAGGATCCTGACACAAGGAAGAAAGGAGAGCAGTAGAACAGAGACCCTGGACTTCAGAAAAGCAGACTTCGACTCCCTCAGGGAACTGATGGGCAAGGTCCCCTGGGAGAATAACATGACGGGGAAAGGAGTCGAGGGAAGCTGGCTGTATTTTAAAGAAACCTTAATGAGGTTGCAGAACAAACCATCCCGATGTGTAGGAAGAAAAGTAAATATGGCAGGCGACCAGCTTGGCTTAACAGTGAAATCCTTGCTCATCTTAAACACAAAAAAACAGCTTACAAGAAGTGGAAGATTGGACAAATAACCAGGGAGGAGTATAAAAGTATTGCTCAGGCACGCAGGAGTGAAATTAGGAAAGCCAAATCATGCTTGGAGTTGCAGCTAGCCGGAGATGTTAGGAGCAACAAGAAGGGTTTCTTCAGATATGTTAGCAACAAGAGGAAAGTCAAGGAAAGTGTGGGCCCCTTGCTGAATGAGGGAGGGAACCCAGTGACAGAGGATGTGGAGAAAGCTAGTGTACTCAATGCTTTTTTTGCCTCTGTCTTCACAGACAAGGTCAGCTCCCAGAGAGCTGCACTCTGCAGCTCGGTATGGGGAGGAGGTGACCAGCTCTCTGTGGAGAAAGAAGTAGTTCAGGACTATTTAGAAAAGCTGGATGAGCACAAGTCCATGGGGCCGGATGCGCTGCATCCGAGGGTGCTAAAGGAGTTGGCCGATGAGATTGCAGAGCCATTGGCCATTATCTTTGAAAAATCATGGCGATCGGGGAAGGTCCCGGATGACTGGAAAAAGGCTAATGTAGTGCCCATCTTTAAAAAAGGGAAGAAGGAAGATCCAGGGAACTACAGGCCAGTCAGTCTCACCTCAGTCCCTGGAAAAATCATGGAACAGGTCCTCAAGGAATCAATTCTGAACCACTTAAAGCAGGGGGTTGGACTAGATGACCTCCTGAGGTCCCTTCCAACCCTGAGATTCTATGATTCTATGAGACTGACTGGCCTGTAGTTCCCTGGATCTTCCTACCTACCTTACGAGAGGAGATTCTAGGAGCTTGGTTTCTTTAGTTTAACCAAACGAACGCTGATGGGAGATAGGGTTCTTTTTTATTATTATTATTATTCTCAGACAAAAAACTTCACATGACAAAAAGGATGAAGGTTTTTGACAGTTG
Organism: Mauremys mutica; assembly: GCF_020497125.1. NCBI lineage: Eukaryota > Metazoa > Chordata > Testudines > Geoemydidae > Mauremys > Mauremys mutica. Next base: position 4,746,064 of record NC_059094.1, read on the forward strand.
CCTTATTAGTAGTTATCGTAAGGCAAACACAGAGTAGAAACGCACGAGGTTACATCTCTAAAGACACTGAAACATTTGAAAGCATGGAAACGCACAGAAAAACCACCCAAGCAACCTTAACTCAGCCCCCTAGTGTTACTACCCTTCCATTTTCCCTTTTTTGTGTTTTTCAGGTCTATTTTTCATGTGTGATTTAAAATACATTAGTAAGGACTTTGTTTAAAGGCTTTAAGAGACCTGCAGCCTATGCCGGCTGACATCTTACATTTGGAAAACTGTAGCGGGGCAGTAACCCCGCTCCTGCCCTGAAGGGCTTAAAAGCGCCCTGGGAGAGGGATGTGGTAGGGGAAAACCTGGCCTGATTGGGTGTGGCCCAGCTGTGGCTACTTCCCCAATCAGCCCAGGTTTCCCCCTACTACAGCCCTCTCCCAGGGCTGTTTTAAGCCCTTCAGGGCTGGAGCGGGGTTAGTGCCCCGCTACACACACCCCTCAAAACCCCACGCCCGGGGGAGGGGGCGGTCCCCTAGCCTGTGCAGCCCAGAGATGTCCCGCCAGCCGCATTCGCCTCGCCTCAGAGTCTTTTAGCTTTCGGGACAGATCTGCCTGCTCCTGGCGGGCTTTTTGGAACCCCACCTCCACCGTCCGATGGGCCTGTTCCACTGTCTCCAGCCACTCACGCAGGCCTGAGTCCCCCAGGCCCTCTTCCTTCAGGGTCTGGGTCCATTTAGTCCCTTGTCCAGGGCCCACTTGGGCCCCAGCCTCTTGCCAAGCCCACTCCGTCTGGGTTTCCTTACTGGAGAGTTGCCCAGTGACGGTCTGAGTCCCAACCTTCTTTGGGGTCCCCTCCGTCCCGGCTATCGCCTTCTCCAGTTCTGGCCCTTCCAGGCCCACAGACACCTCCTCTGGCCTCCGCTCAGTTCCCCTGAGGGGGCAGTGCCTTCTAATATGTCCGGGTACCCGGCAGCTCCAGCAGGCAGCCCGCCTCCGTGCTGCTTCCCGTGTTCCCTTTGGGGTTCCATCCAGTGATGAGCTGCAAAAATATTAACAACAGGTTCCCTCCTCCTCACCCCACGAGGGGATCGTGGTCGCCTCTCCCCCCCCGGGACTTCTGCCCCATCCACTCCCTTTCCCTGTCCCCTGACTGCCCCCTGCCGCCCCATCCAACCCCTCCTCTCGTTCCTGATTGCCACCTGGGATCCCTGCCCCATCCAATCACCCCTTCTCCCTGTCCCCTGACTGCCCCTGGAATCCCTGCCCCTGACTGCCTCCCGCCACCCCATCCAACCCCTGCTCCTTCCTGACTGCCCCCCCCAGGACCCTTGCCCCCATTCAATCCCCCTGTTCCCTGCCCTCTGACCGCCCAGACCCCTATCCACCCCCCCACAACCCCTCAAACTCCCCTGCCCTCTTCCAACACCCCCTCCCTGCTCCCTGCCCCCTTACCGTGCTGCCTGGAGCCGGGCTGGGCTGGAGCCGTGGGGCCAGGACCAGCACTGGCACAGCGGGGGCCGGGCCAGAGCCACGGGGCCAAAGCTGGGGGCACTCGGCTGGGGCCAGGACAGGACGGGGCTAGGGGCGCTCAGCCGGGACCGGGCTGGGGCTGCTCGGCCGGGACCAGGAGCTGGGCCGGAGGGAGCCACGGGGCTGGAGCCAGGGGCACTCGGCTGGGGCCGCGACTGGGCTGGGGCTGGGGGCTCTCGGCCGGGGGTGCCAGGCTGGAGGGAGCTGCTCGGCCGGGACCAGGAGCTGGGCCAGAGGGAGCCACAGGGCCTGAGCCAGGGGCACTCGGCTGGCGCCGGGACTGAGCTGGGGCTGGGGGCTCTCGGCCGGGGGTGCCAGGCTGGAGGGAGCTGCTCGGCCGGGACCAGGAGCCGGGCCGGAGGGAGTGGCTGAGCCGGCCGCACCTCCCCTCCCCCCCGGCCCCGCGCCCCAGCTTACCTGCTGCTTGTTTCAGGCTTCTCGCAAACATCTGATTCGCGGGAAGCAGGGGAGGAGGAGAAGGGGGGCAGAGCATTCAGGAGAGGAGGGGGAAGTGAGCTGGGGCTGGGGCGGAGTGCCGGAGCTTTTGTTAAATAAAGCCCTAATAGAACCAGTTGTCCTGGAACAACCGGGTCTAAAAGGCCTTCTAAATTTAACAACCCGTTCCTGCGAACCAGTGCGAACCAGCTCCAGCTCACCACTGGTTCCATCCTCTGGCCGGGACTGACGTAGACCTTCCACGTCGGGCTTGGGTATGCCCACCGCAGGTGGCCCTGTCACCCACAGGCCCAATAGGTCAGCAGCCACCTGGCTTCTGTCTTAAATGCCCCATCCATCAGCAGGTGTAGCAAGCCCTGCGCCCTTCCACAGGCCTCCTGGGCTTGGTGTTCCGCTGCTCATGCCGCCTGCGGTTCCTTCGGAACTCCCGCCACAGGAGTTGAGTCAGGGCCTGCTGTTCCTCCATGAGCTGGCCCAATTGTTCATGGAGCCCCACTGGACCTCCCAGATCCCCTGCAGGGCATCAGCCCCCTTCCGCCGGGGCGCTGACACTGGGCCCCAACCAGGGACGACACCTGGGGTCTCAGCATAGAAAACCCCCATGTACCCAGGATCCATCCCTTGCTTGTAGCTCCAGTGTCTGGGCAATAGTCCCGCTGTCCTGCCTTGCCCCTTGTGTCAGGGTGGACTTCCTCTGCCCACGTTCTCCACCACTTGTAGCGATGTGGGACTCACCCATGCAGCGCCTCCTGCAGGTTGTCTCTGGGAATTAGCATTTCCAGCCTCCGGAGTGCCTTCTGCAGGCCGGTGTCCCACTGCCGCTTGGCCCCCATGTCCCTCCCAGGACTCTGGTGCCCCATTGGTATGGGTGGCCAGCCCCCGGACCTGAAGGAAGGGCTCAGTGAAACTTGTGGCCTCCATGAGGGTAAATGGGGCCCTGACGCTGGCCCTAGTGGACACGGGATGCAGCCAGACCCTCATCCATGATAGGGTGGTATCTAACCCTGAGCCTACAGGGAAGAAGATACAATTACAGTGTGTCCATGGGGACATACGGCTCTGTCCCAAGGATAGGGTTAAACTGGAGATCACCCCGCACTACGTGGTCTTCCAGTTTGGGGTCACCCTCAGACTAGCATTTTTACTGTGATCCAGGGGCATGACTGGCCTTGGTTCAAGCTCCTAAGGGGCTACAGGCACTGAAACTCAGGCAGGAAGGAGGCAGCAACCCCGCAGAGAGGGCTACTCAGCCATTCAGCAGATCCTGACTTAGGAGAGGACTCTTCTGACCCCCCCCTATGGCCCCAGATGGACCATCACCTCAGGCAGAGACTTTCATAAGGCCCCAAGGGAACTGGAATCCGACGGGGACTTCGTCCAGGAGCAAAGGGAAAACCTGATCCTAAGCCGGCCCTGGAAACAAGCAATGACCCCCAGCCTGGAAGTTGGGACAGGACCTGCTACCCACAAGGGCCCCGCTTTGAGATCCGGAGGAACTGCCGTACCGCATGGTTAAGTCAATATGGTTGTGCTCAGCCACCGGGCTGTGTAGTCCAATGGCCAGAGTCAACAGGATTTCCCTTGTTGGCAGGGGAACTGGGAACAGGACTCCCCTTGTTGGCAGTTTTTAACCTGTGGAATTCCTTGCCAGAAGATGTTGTGAAGGCCAAGACCATAACAAGGTTCAAAAAAGAATTGGATAATGTCCTGGAGGATAGGTCCATCAATGGCTATTAGCCAGGGAGGGCAGGGATGGTGTCCCTAGCCTCTGTTTGCTAGAAGCTGGGAATGAGCGACAGGGGATGGATCCCTTGATGATTCCCTGTTCTGTTCATTCCCTCTGGGCCACCTGGCAATGCCACTGTCAGAAGACAGGATACTGGGCTAGATGGACCTTTGGTCTGACCCAGAAGGGACATTCTTATGTTCTTATGAAGTGTGGCCCAATGGCTGGACTCCCCTTAACTGCAGGGGAGTGTGGCCCAATGGCCGGAGTCAATACAGCCACCCACGACTGAAGTTTAAGGTGGCCAAGTGGCCAGTACCTGGGGGCCATCACCAGGGGGATGGCAGTCCCAGTAGGGGGACCCGGTCCCACCCGATTCCACTGGGCCCTGACCCAGGGCCCTAACAGTGGGGGAGCAGTCTGCCACTTGGTCAGTGGGGAATCCCACTGAAATACGCTGACGTCATGAGGTTGGGAGGTAGCACTCCCTCACCGGGTCACTTCCTACTGGCTTTCCTGCAGCAGTGATCCATAGGCTCCTCAGTCCTGGAGGCTCCCTGGGGTTCTGATAGCAGCAGGCCTCGGGGCCTGGTTTCTGACTCTTCAGCTCCCATAGGCAAGGGCTGTAACGGTTCCTGGGCTGGAGTCTCTAACAAGTGGCCTTCCTCCTTGGCAGTCAGCCCAGACTGAGCTAGGCTGCTCCCTTTTATACTGCAGCAGCCCAGCAGGGTCGAGGGGGTGTGGCTTTGGCTGCTAAGAGCACTGCTTTAACCCCTTCTGCTGCAGTGTGGGGTCAGTCCACCCCGTCACACCCCACTACACAGGTATGTCTGGCTGCTTGGCTGTCTTGGCTTTGGACTCTGCAGGTTGATAGGTTTGGGGTGCCTATGTATGTGATGCCATGTAGTTCTCCTGTACTGCATCACTGAATTACTAGGAGTCTGCTTGTCTACAGGGGCAGCTGCCATTTTGCGAGGCAAAACTGATCAGCATGTTATAGGGAAGGTCCAAAAACTGAGTTTTTATATGGACGACCACAGCTGTGTTTCTCCAACAAGCTGTAGCAGAAGGGAAATCAAGTCATAACAATTTTGTAGCCACAGGCCCGGCCTGGTTCAGTCATCCCTGCTAAACTGTCCCACATTTCCGTTTTGCCACTTGCTACCCCCTTTCTGTCCTTTAGAACTGTAGCCCTTCCAGCACCACTTACCAACAACATTCAGCAGTATTACAGCAAGCTGTCTCCTCGCTCACCTCTGGATGGTGCAGTTGTTTCTCTCCTCGACCAGCACTGCCTGCCCTTTTTATGATCTCACATGCCTTCCAGGAGCTTCTCAGTTGATTCGCACACCTGCTCTGGCCCCTTCCCTCCTTATTTGGGCAATAGGCACCAATGCTATTCAAGGTGGAGGCCTTGACCAGTTGAGAGCAAATCCAGGAATGCTGATAATACGGAGACCTCTGTGTGCACCATTGGCAAGGCAATATACAGCTTCCTGAAATGGAACCGGTACAGAAATAAGCAGAAGATCAAACGGTTTCTTGAGGGGACATGTTTTTAAGAAAAAGCAGCAAGTTAAGGATGCATAAATCTGCAAAAAGATGTCACAGCATAGAGGAGGAAAGAATGGAAGGAATTTTAGCAGAGGAAAAGCAAGAAGTGCCATAAAAAGATGTAGCAATTAATGAGAGGAAATACTCTCAAGAGGCACATGAGTTTACATGAGGAAACTATTTTTACATGGCAAAAAATACTTCAAAGAGGCACTAATAAAGAACTGCCATACCACAGCATAGCATCGTGCCGTTCAAAGGGGTGATGCTACTTTCAAAGATGAAGGAACTACAAGATCTCCCTATGTGACAGGAGTAGAAAAATAGGTACAAGATGAAAACATCACAACTGTCACAATATGCTGCTCCCTTTTTTGGGTGGGTGCTCATCGGCAAGCCTGACCAGCTGAAAAGTAGAGCCACTCAAAGTTTGTCAAACAACAACAACAACAACAACAAAATTGAAAAATGACCTTTTTGCTAAATCAGATGTTTTAATGAAAAATCTTTATTTTCTCAAATATTTCTATTTTGTTTACAAAATTGGAAAATGAAAAATTTACTCTTTTCTTTTTTCATTTTGTTTTTAAATTTCCAGTGGCTCATTTTGTCCTTCCTCTCCTGCCCCCTCCATTTTTCAGTGCGAAATGTAAAAACAAAAAGAGAAAAAATAAAAATCAAAAGTAAGTAAAACCAAAAATGAAACATTTCAAACAAAAAATCATTCTTTCCGGACACCTTTGGAATGAACATTATTTCAACATTTTCAAAACTTTTCATTACTCTTTTTTAATTCAATTTTCAGCCATCTCTACTTAAAAACAATGGACCTGATTCTGCTCTTAGTTTGGCTGATGTAAATCAGGAGCAACTTCATTGAAGTAAATAGTGTTGAACCAGTGAAAATGGGGAATTCAGGTCAGAATTAGGCCCAGTGCTAACAAGGCAGTTAGTAAAACACTGGAAGGGAAATCAGCTCCTTCTCGCAGAAGCAAAACCCAGCCAGAGAGCACAACACCAAATAAATGAAATGACTGCATTTCAGCAGAGTTCACTGTGTGATCACTTATGAAACTGGGTGCTGACTGGGTGCTGCAGAGGTATTTATAAATCAGTGCCAGGTTTCAGCACAGCCGTGTTAGTCTGTATCAGCAAAAAAACCGAGGAGTCCTTGTGGCACCTTAGAGACTAACCCATTTATTTGGGCATAAGCTTTTGTGGGCTAGAAATTAGTAACACTCAGAGTGACCTTCAATCTCACATCTCTCAGAATGTTATGGGCAGCCCCTAAAATGTTTGCATCTGAGCAATGATCATGATGTGTGTGTTCTGTGAGGAGCCTGCTTGTGAAATATGTTAATTTCTCTGTAATTTAAGGGGAGCCAAATCATGTGCCAGTCTGAGAATCTGAACAACATGGACACAGCAGAGTATCTTGGTGGCTTTAATTTAAGAACTGGGGACCCTAAAAATTCCATGAGACCTTTCCCGTTCAAATGGATGCAGGATGGAGGATGCCGCGAAAGTAACAAGATCTTCTCCTGCTTTTCTAGTGACTGAGGTGGCATGGGCTTTTTTAAACTGCTTAAGCAGTTTGTAGTGCAAGCATCTTTGGAGGAAAGGAAACTAAAGAATGTGAATCTGTTTTCTGCTTTGATTGTTCTGTGTCCCAGTTCCTCCAATGCAATTATTTAATTCAGCTGTCTCCTTATATGTGTTTGGGTGAAATGTGTTTACATGATATTTAAATGATATTTGGCCTTAGTGACAGCCCTCTGCAAGGGCTGAATTTCACCTTCTATGCATTTCTGTGGCAGAGGCTGAGAGAATTTCCTTAAGGAATAGCATGGTGTCCAGGAGAGCAACAAATCATGATTTGAGAAAAGATGCCCTTTGCCTCTCTGAGCTGGAATCAGAAGTAGAAGCAATATCCAGGATTTTGGTTTAAGGTCGTCTTTATTTTCCACTAAAGGCAAACATATGTGAAAGCAGTTTTGAAAACCCAGTTACGGACTGTAATGTTGTAGGTATTTTGGTTATGCTGATTGCCACCTCTGGCCAATGTGAGAATAGCTATGTCCTGTTTGAAGCCCCAGTGCTGTACTGAGCATTTGCCAGGGGGCTGGCATAGATTCATAGAATATCAGGGTTGGAAGGGACCTCAGGAGGTATGTAGTCCCACCCCCTGCTCAAAGCAGGACCAATCCCCAATTAAATCATGGTGCCTGAGGAAGTTTTTCCAAGGTGCAGGGTGATTCGTTTTCTGTGTGAACCTGTGCTGGAATAACACACCTCCTTTTTCAGTTCTAATCTGTATTGGGTCTCCATCTACTGCACAAACAAATAGCTGCATGGTAATGTGGAGACAGAGAGACAATCTGTGCTCTAGGCCTCCTCCAGCATGTGGCATTTCCTCACTTTAGTTCATTTAACACAGAGGACATGGCTAATCCCAGGCAATTTAATCTTGAAGGATAATCCAATTCTAAAGATTTCTGGGACCCACTAGGGGGCGCTGTGCCACCAAGAGGAAAGGTTTCTGGCCATTGGGCAACAGAGCTGGAGTGAAGCCTTGCTGCCCCACCTCTTCTCCGATAGGAATCCCAGTTCTTTCCTGGCCTCTGCTTACGGCCCCAGCGGCTAGGAAGAGGAGAGGGGAGTGACCTGCCCTGAGGGGACTCTGGGCAGACGCAGGACAGGACGGTCTGACGTGGATCCAGCAGTCTGTGTGGGCACAAGGGCCAGCCGCTGGGGAATGCACTGCTAGCAGACACTCAGCTGCTCCAGCAAGGAGGGTGGTATAAGGACCTATGCAGAACAAGGACCAGGCAGATGAGGATTTCACTCTGCTTCAGGGCTTGCACCTTCTGGCTCTCAAGGGGAGTCGAAGGGGGGTATCTGACTAGTGGGGTTTTGTAAGTTTCCCTAGCTTGAAAAAATCCGAGGGAAAAAAGTGAAAAGCCCATCATGGGTTTTATGAGATGAAACGTCAAGCAGACACTATCTGAGTCACTCCCTGAGTATAATAAGCTCGGACACAGACAGAACCATTTGGCACGTTGGCCAAAATGCAAAGGCTGCAATTCTGTAAACAAACTGCAAAGGCACAATAATCCAGGCCCCGGCCTGTTCGCTCGATAGGCCCTTACACCAGTTGCATCTAGATACCAATACGCTCTCACCCACCTATTTTCTTTCCAGGACATGGCCAATGTCACCATTTTGGCCAAACCAGTCCAGATATGCTAAAGCACGTTCAACAGATGTTGAGCCAACTGGAAAGAGGAGGCAGGACTCTAAAAATTATCTGCCCTGCCTTCTGCCACAAGTTTCCATCATTTCGATGCCACAAACTGTGATGTGGCCTCCTTCGCCAACAGAGACCTTCCTTGTTAATGGTAGAAGAGAATGAGGGACATGAGGATTATGTTCCATTGGCACCAGTTCAGCCTCCTCTGGGCTCAACCTGCAGCCTGTCTATGTGGGATCAGTCTTTTTGAGTAAGTAGTGGAAAGCTTCCATAGCGTCTGTGAATGATTTGTTTAATTTTGTTCCGTGTGGTTCCAGTTCTTTATTGTTAATTAGAACAAGCCAGATTTCCTCTCATGACAGTTGTGATGTCAGCCTCAAATTTGTCAAGTCCCCGTGAAACCTTCAGTTGTTCTTGTGCAGTTTGCCTCTGCAGAGACTCTGCTTGTGTGAATTGTGTCCTGTGTTGTGAACAAACACTTCTTGTGCTTAATGCAAGTTTCAACATTACAGCTACATTTTGATGATATCGTCAGAACTATTATCTTCCAGGACAGGAAAACTCATCAGTGTTCTGCCCTGGGACTCCAGTAGACAAAAGTTCATTCAATCACACATTTGATCTTGGAAAATGACAACTCCTCTCGCCCCGACTTTTTGTACTTTTTGAGGTGAGCCCAAATCTTTCCTGTCTTGCTACTTAACGCCTCTTGACAAAGATCATATTTTGCATGACAGATTTCTCTGTTTTGATCATGTTAGTTCATTTGTTGCTTGTTTCCTACCTCCCTCCGTTTTTGGCACATTGAATGAGATAAATTCATACACTAGCGATTGGTCATCACTAATCTTGCATTTGCAGTATTGACTGGCAGCACCAGTGAGGAGAAGAATCAACCATCCAGGGAATGCAATAATATGAAGACTGACAAGCTTTATGCAGCCCTGTTACTGGGGCTGGTCCGTCTTCCGCATGTTCCTAGCTTCTACCAAACCAAGCCTCTGCCCCACAGCTCACAACTGTACTCGCTCTCCTGTCTTCGGTTTCCAATGACCATTGATCCCACTTGTCTTGGGGGGCTAGCCCTTTAAGGGAGTTGGACTGAGCCCCGCTGGGCCTAGTTATCTGGCTCAAGCTGATGGATTTGGGCTTGGGCTAGTGTTTGAGACAGGTGACCAGGATCACCTAGTAGTAACCTGGTGTGTGTTTGTGGGAGGGGCGGCTGCTCCATCGGTGAGAAGAAGGAAAGAGGTCTGCATGGAGCTGCTTGGAATGGGTCTGCAGTGGGCCTTGGGTTGGGGGACCACAGCCGCCAGCTAGAAAGTGAGGAGCAGGAGCCAGAAGAGACGTGAGGATGCACCAGGCAGCAGGGCCTGGGTTCGGGAAGGAACTGTTAAGCCCAATAGGGGCACTAAAGAAATTGTGAAGTGGGAGGAAAGGCTTGTTTTGATTTAAGTTGACACTTGAACTGTGATGCTTTTTAACCAACCAGACCCCCAACAAAAGGGGTTCTTTGACTCACAAATGACTAGGTGCATGTTTGGAGAAGCCCAAGAAGGGGAAACTGAAGCAGCAGCTGGTGCTGATGCCTGATTGGATAAGACCCTGTTACACCACCCACTAACCATGTCCTTCTCGGCAAACAGTAAAGACTCTTTTCTTTCCCTTCAGGCTACTATGTAGTTCTGTAACTTATTGTTTGTGAAAAGCCACAAGAGCCTTGACATTCTTTCATCACTTCCCTCCTCACATCTGAGAATAAAATTGTCATCTACAGATTGAAGTTATACACCAATGCTTCTGGTATTGAGAATTTTTCACGTACTCCGTCCGGTTCTGTAAATCAGAGCGTCAAAAGCACAAAGTTTGTGTGGAAACCCACCAAGCTGTTATGGGTTTTCCGCCCCTTTAAAATCAAACAAACAAAAACACCCCAGTTCAGGTCCCCACAGCTCAATTCATTAGAGGCAGGAGAATGAAGGAAAGGTGCCCAAGTGGGTGCTCTGGTTGCCAGGGAGAACGAAGAGTACAGACAAGGAACCGAACAGGCGGTACCTGCCCTCAGCTTGGAACCAGCGGAAGCCAGTTCTCCAGATTTGCAGGGTAACTTCTCAAACAAAAGGTATCAACTGAATTTCATTTCTGTGAAAAATGTTGAGATTTGGGAATACAGTTTGCCCCATCTCGAGGTGAAAAGCCACAAACTCCAACCTTCTGGCAGCAGTGAAATTCCCCCAGGATTTCGTTCCGCGATATTTGGGTGTTTCTGAAATGAAACATGCTCCCTATTGCTTGGGAGCTCTGGTGGGTTGCCGCACAGCTGGGAGCCTGGAAGACCTGGGATCTGGCCAACTGGGGAGCGGGTTAGCCCAGAGAGCCTGATATCCAGCTTCGCGGGGAGCCTGGGGTACGGAGCTGGCCAGTGGGGAGGCTGGCAGGCTACTAGGGAGGCAGCGAGGGTGCAGGTGACTCTGAGGAGCTTGGGGGCCTGGAATTCCACTGGGCAGGCTGCCGAGAAACTGGGGAATCTGCAACCCCCAGCAGGCTGCCATGCAACTGGGAGGCCTGGAAACCCAGAAGCCTGGGAAGCCCAGTACTCTACTAGGCAGGAGCAGGGCATTCCTGAGAGCCGGACAGCCCACTTGGTGAGCTCCCTTGGAGCAGGGTCCCAGCTCCTTGGCTGCTTGCCAGGCAGGCTGCTAGGGATCCCAGGCCCCTCAGTAGTTCACCAGGTGTGAGCCGGGGAGGCCCAGCTCCCAAGCTCCCTGCCCACTCTGGATCTGTGACACTGCAAACCTGGGAGCCGGCCAGCCCAGGGAGCCCATCTGTCCAGCAAGCAGGCAGCTGGAGTGGGGTGCTGAGAAGCTGGGGTGGGGTGGGGTGGGGTGCTGGAACAGCAGAAAGTCCTGGCTGTATGGGAGCCTGCTTGGCAAGCGGCAGAGTGGCCGGGAGTGGCACCACTTCCAGGCTCCTCGCCAGCTTCCCAGGAGTCAGCTGGAAGCCTTGGCAGCCCCAGCTCCCAAGCTCCCAAGCATGCTGGCTGCCACAGAACATGGGAGCCCGGAAGCCATGGGAGCAGTCAGCTGCAGAGTCAGGCAGCCCAGGGAGCCTGGTGCGTGAGCAGGAATCCAGGCAGGTTTGCATTGGATGTTTCGGTGCAAGTGACATATTCCCTGAGGAATGTTTTGATTTTGATAAATCCAAAGGAAAAATGTTTTGTCAGAAAATGTCCCCCTAGCTCTAGTGACAAGCCCCTACCTCCAGGGGTCACCAGAGGGGACAGAACCTCAGCCCCTCCCAGCCTGGAGCTAAAAGAGAGGTGCTATTTAGCAGTAACAATAGGGTTTTATCTCCTATGTGCTCCCACCAAGAGGGCGTGTGACATAGTCAGCTAGTACATGACTTATGGAGTTGTAGATGCTGTAAGTAAAGTGTCCTCCTGAGCCCTGCTTGACATTTCAAACAAATCAGCGGTCTCCAAGATCTGCTATTAAAATAGGTTAGACACACAAATCGGCAGGTGCCTAATTCAGAGGAAATCATAGAATCATAGAATCTCAGGGTTGGAAGGGACCTCAGGAGGTATCTAGTCCAACCCCCTGCTCAAAGCAGGACCAAACCCAACTAAATCATCCCAGCCAGGGCTTTGTCAAGCCTGACCTTAAAAACCTCTAAGGAAGGAGATTCCACCACCTCCCTAGGGAACCCATTCCAGTTCTTCACCACCCTACTAGTGAAAAAGTTTTTCCTAATATCCAACCTAAACCTCCCCCTCTGCAACTTGAGACCATTACTCCTTGTTCTGTCATCTTCTACCACTGAGAACAGTCTAGATCCATCCTCTTTGGAACCCCCTTTCAGGTAGTTGAAAGCAGTTATCAAATCCCCCCTCATTCTTCTCTTCTGCAGACTAAACAATCCCAGGTCACACTTGCTTCAGGGCTGGTATTGGAAATGAAATCACTGAATAACATTGCCAAGAGGGCTTGGCTTGTTCCTTGTCCACAGTGCATTCCTTGTGGAGCTCTTGCTTCAGCCCATGTGTAAGTCACGGGTCAGGCCCATGTTCTATCTGTGCCCCACCCACAGAGCAGATGGGGCTATTAAAGCTGTCAGCCCGAGAGCATGGATCTGTAGCTCCAATTATAGAGACTCGGATTTTGCTCCCAAGGTCCCTATTTCAAGCTGTGCTGGTGGCCATCACACACACATACTAGGCGGGTAAGAGCAGCAAAGAGTCCTGTGGCACCTTGTAGACTAACCGACGTATTGGAGCATGAGCTTTCGTGGGTGAATACCCACTTCGTCAGGTGGGTGGGTAAGTTAGCCATGCCTGTGTGTGCAATACAGCCTTCCCTACACATGCATTTATGGGTTGAGCTGGTAATTATAGGCCAGCAGGACAGTGATCCTGGGCAAAATCCTGGAACGGCTGAAACAGGATTCGATTAATAAAGAACTAAAGGGTGGTAATATAACTAATGCTGATCTACAGGGTTTATGGAAAATAGATCCTGCCAAACTGACCTGAGATTTTACTTTTTAATGAGATGACAAGTTTGGTTGATACAGGCAACAGTGTTGATGTAATAGACTTCTGTAAGGCACGTGGCATTTTGATTAAGAAACTAGAAGGATACAAAATTAACATGGCACACATTAAATGGATTAAAACCTGACCAACTGACAGGTCTCCAAATGTAATTGTAAATATGGACACATCACTGGGGGTGGGGGTAGGGGGCTCTTGCAGTGTCCTGCAGAGATCGGTTCTTGGCCCTGCGCTATTTAACATTTTTATCAATGATCCCAAAGAAAACACAAAATCATCACTGATCAAGTTTGAAACTGACATAAAAATTGGAGGATTGATAAATAAAGAAGAAGACAGGCCACTGATACAGAGCAATGTGGTTCACTTAGTAAGCTGGGCGCAAGCCAACAATGTGCATTTAATTACAGCTAAATGTAAATGTACACACCTAGGAACAAAGAGTGCAGGCCATACTGACAGGCTGGGGGACTCTATCCTGGGAAGCAGGGACTCTGAAAAAGATTTGGGGGTCGTGGTAGATAATCAGCTCACAGGCCATGCTAATGGATGGCTAATGGATGAATAAACAAAGGAATATTGAGTAGGAACAGGGAGGTTCTATTACCTCTGTATTTGACACTGGTGCAACAGCAATTGAAGAAGGATGTTGCTAAATTGGGGAGAGTTCAGAGAAAAACTATGAGAATGATCAAAGGATTGGACAACATACATTGTAGTGGTAGACTCAAGGAGCTCAATCTAAGTCAGTTTAACAAACAGAGATTAAGGGGTGACTTGATCAAAGTCTATACGTACCTCTGCGAGAAACAAATATTTGGTAAAAGCAGCAAAGAATCCTGTGGCACCTTATAGACTAACAGACATTTTGGAGCATGAGCTTTCGTGGGTGAATAATATTTGATAGTGGCCTCTTCTGTGTAGCAGAGAAAGGCCTAACATGATCCAATAGCTGTTAAGATGGAGCTAGATAAATTTAGACTAGAAATAAGGTGCAACTTTTTAAACAGTGAATGTAAATAGCCATTGGAACAATTTATCAAGAGTCGTGGTTGATTCTCCATCACTGGATTTTTAAAATCAAGGTTGGGTATTTATTAGGGCATTTTCAAATATATTGTAGTCTGTGTTGTAATTGAAATCAAAGTGTATATTATTTTTATTACAAATATTTGCACTGTAAAAATGATAAAAGAAATAGTATTTTTCAGCTGACCTCATACAAGTACTGTAGTGCAATCTCTTTGTCGTGAAAGTGCAACTGACAGATGTAGATTTTTTTTGTTACATAACTGGCCTCAAAAACAAAACAATGTAAAATTTCAGAGCCTACAAGTCCACTCAGTCCTACTTCTTGTTCAACCAATCGCTAAGACAAACAAATTTGTTTACATTTACAGGAGATAATGCTGCCCACTTCTTATTTACATTGTCACCAGAAAGTGAGAACAGGCATGGAACTTTTGTAGCCAGCATTGCAAAGTATTTATGTGCCAGATATGCTAAACATTTGTATGCCCCTTCATGCTTCGGCCACTATTCCAGAGGACATGCTTCCATGCTGATGATGCTCATTAAAAAAAAAAGCATTAATTAAATTTGTGACTGAACTCCTAGGGGGAAAATTGTATGTCCCCTCATCTGTTTCACCCAAATTCTGCCATATATTTCTTGTTATAGCAGTCTCGGATGATGACCCAGCACATGTTGTTCATTTTAAGAACACTTTCACTGCAGATTTGACAAAACACAAAGGAGGTACCAATGTGAGATTTCTAATGATAACTACAGCATGGGACCCAAGGTTTAAGAATCTGAAGTGCTTTCCAAAATCTGAGAGGGATGAGGTATGGAGCATGTTTTCAGAAGTCTTAAAAGAGCGACACTCCGATGCGGAAACTACAGAACCCGAACCAGCAAAAAAGAAAATCAACTATCTGCTGGTGGCATGTGACTCAGATAATGAAAATGAACGTGCATTGGTCTGCACTGCTTTGGATTGTTATTGAGCAGAACCCATCATTAGCATGGACGCATGTCCCCTGGAATGGTGGTTGAAGCATGAAGGGACATATGAATCTTTAGCACATCTGGCACATAAATATCTTGTGACACCAGCTACAGCAGTGCCTTGAGAACACCCGTTCTCACTTTCAGGTGACATTGTAAACAAGAAGCAGGCAGCATTATCTCCTGCAAATACAAACAAGTTTGTTTACCTGAGCAATTGGCTGAACAAGAAGTAGGACTGAGTGGAGTTGTAGGCTCTAAAATTCTACATTGTTTTATTTTTTAATGCAGTTTTTTGTATATAAATCTACATTTGTAAGTTCAACTTCCATGATAAAGGGATTGCACTGAAGTACTTGTATTAGGTGAACTGAAAAATACTATTTCTTTTGTTTTTTACAGTGCAAATACTTGTAATCAAAAATAAATATCTGCTGGGACAGCAATACAGTGGTGCACAGACAATACAGGAAGTTTTGGGAAAGTGTAGGGGACAATTTCCTGGTGCAAGTGCTGGAGGAACCAACTAGGGGCAAAGCTCGTCTTGACCTGCTGCTCACAACCAGGGAAGAATTAGTAGAGGAAGCAATAGTGGATGGGAACCTGGGAGGCAGTGACCATGAGATGGTCGAGTTCAGGATCCTGACACAAGGAAGAAAGGAGAGCAGCAGAATATGGACCCTGGACTTCAGAAAAGCAGACTTTGTCTCCCTCAGGGAACTGATGGGCAGGATCCCCTGGGAGAATAACATGAGGGGAAAGGAGTCCAGGAGAGCTGGCTGTATTTTAAAGAATCTGTATTGAGGTTGCAGGAACAAACCATACCAATGTGTAGAAAGAATAGTAAATATGGCAGGCGACCAGCTTGGCTTAACAGTGAAATCCTTGCTGAGCTTAAACACAATAAAAAAGCTTACAAGAAGTGGAAGATTGGACAAATGACCAGGGAGGAGTATAAAAATATTGCTCAGGCATGCAGGAGTGAAATCAGGAAGGCCAAATCACACTTGGAGTTGCAGCTAGCAAGGGATGTTAAGAGTAACAAGAAGGGTTTCTTCAGGTATGTTAGCAACAAGAAGAAAGTCAAGGAACGTGTGGGCCCCTTACTGAATGAGGGAGGCAACCTAGTGACAGAGGATGTGGAGAAAGCTAATGTACTCAATGCTTTTTTTGCCTCTGTCTTCACAAACAAGGTCAGCTCCCAGACTGCTGCACTGGGCAGCACAGCATGGGGAGGAGGTGACCAGCCCTCTGTGGAGAAAGAAGTGGTTCAGGACTATTTAGAAAAGTTGGATGAGCACAAGTCCATGGGGCCGGATGCACTGCATCCGAGGGTGCTACAGGAGTTGGCGGATGTGATTGCAGAGCCATTGGCCATTATCTTTGAAAACTCATGGCGATCGGGGGAGGTTCTGTATAACTGGAAAAAGGCTAATGTAATGCCCATCTTTTAAAAAGGGAAGAAGGCGGATCCGGGGAACTACAGGCCAGTCAGCCTCACCTCAGTGCCTGGAAAAATCATGGAGCAGGTCCTCAAGGAATCAATTCTGAAGCACTTAGAGGAGAGGAAAGTGATCAGGAACAGTCAGCATGGATTCACCAAGGGCAAGTCATGCCTGACTAACCTAATTACCTTCTATGAGGAGATAATTGGCTCTGTGGATATGGGGAAAGCAGTGGACGTGTTATTCCTTGACTTTAGCAAAGCTTTTGATACAGTCTCCCACAGTATTCTTGCCAGCAAGTTAAAGAAGTATGGGCTGGATGAATGGACTGTAAGGTGGATAGAAAGCTGGCTAGATCGTCGGGCTCAACGGGTAGTGATCAATGGCTCCATGTCTAGTTGGCAGCCAGTTTCAAGTGGAGTGCCCCAAGGATCAGTCCTGGGGCCGGCTTTGTTCAATATCTTCATTAACAATCTGGATGATGGGATGAATTGCACCCTCAGAAAGTTTGCAGATGACACTAAACTGGGAGGAGTGGTAGATACGCTGGAGGATAGGGATAGGATACAGAGGGACCTAGGCAAATTGGAGGATTAGTCCAAAAGAAATCTGATGACATTCAACAAGGACAAATACAGAGTCCTGCACTTAGGATGGAAGAATCCCATGCACTGCTACAGACTAGGGACTGAGTGGCTAGGCAGCAGTTCTGCAGAAAAGGACCTGGGGTTACAGTGGACGAGAAACTGGATATGAGTCAACAGTGTGCCCTTGTTGCCAAGAAGGCTAATGGCATTTTGGGCTGTATAAGTAGGGGCATTGCCAGCAGATCGAGGGACGTGATCATTCCCCTCTATTCAGCATTGGTGAGGCCTCATCTGGAGTACTGTGTCCAGTTTTGGGCCCCACACTACAAGAATGATGTAGAAACATTGGAAAGAGTCCACCATAAGGCAACAAAAATAATTAGGGGGCTGGAGCACATGACTTATGAGGAGCGGCTGAGGGGACTGGGATTATTTAGTCTGCAGAAGAGAATAATGAGGGGGGATTTGATAGCTGCTTTCATCTACCTGATAGGAGGTTCCAAAGAGGATGGAGCTAGACTGTTCTCAGTGGTAGCAGATGACAGAACAAGGAATAATGGTCTCAAGTTGCAGTGGGGGAGGTCTAGGTTGGATATTAGGAAAAACTTTTTCACCAGGAGGGTGGTGAAGCACTGGAATGGGTTACCTAGGGCGTTGGTGGAATCTCCTTCCTTAGAGGTTTTTAAGGTCAGGCTTGACAAAGCCCTGGCTGGGATGATTTAGTTGGGAATTGGTCCTGCTTTGAGCAGGGGGTTGGACTAGATACCTCCTGAGGTCCCTTCCAACCCTGAGATTCTATGATTCTATGAAATAAAAAGTGAGGATTGTACACTTCGTATTCTGTGTTGTAATTGAAATCAATATATTTGAACATGTAGAAAACATCCAAAAATATTTAAATAAATGGTATTCTCTTATTGTTTAACAGTGCAATTAATTGCGCGATTAATTATGATTAATTTTTTTAATCGCTTGACAGACGTAATGTTTATCTAAAAGATCTGCTCTAGCTCAAGCAGGACGTAATTCAGGGAAGTTCTTTGTAGAGCTGGCTGGAAAATACAAATCCTTTTCCATGAAAAATTTCACATTTTCAAAAAAAAACGTTGGTCCTGAATGGGGATGAAACATTAAAAACCTCAACATTTTTCATGGGAAGGGTTTTCAAGAAAAAGTCAATTTCAGAAGAAGTGAAATGGATTTTTTCAGCTTCCTATCTGCCAGTCTGGAAGGTGCTTGCCAATTTCAGTTTCTGAATTTGACAGGACCCTCCCATCCCAGCTACTGGAGAGGCAGAGGGCCTGGGTGCTCAGGATGCCTTTGTGCCTGATGAGAACCTTCCAGGCGGGCTAAGGGGGGAGCTGTCATTTGTATTTTCCTAATAGACAACTGAAAATTTGGGGCAAAACAAAAATTTTCCCACAGAAAATTTTGGATTTGCAAAAAGGGCATTTTTCATTTGACCAGCTCTAGTCCTAGCTTGGTGTTACCCAGGAGGTCAGACTGGATCCCAATAGCCCTTTCTGGCCTAAGAATCTAGAGACTTTTTAAATTTCAAAACTTTGTTAAAAATTAAAAATGTGAGCTAAAAAAATCAGGATTTTGTAAAAATGTTACTGATGATTCCCTATTTTTCCAACACCTCTATTTATGGGCTTAGACAAATGCCCTGTACAAATGTGGCATCCATGCTCAGCATGGATTTTCAAAGGGTCATAACACAGCTAAGAAAAAAATAGTCTTCATTATAACCCCCAAAGCTGCATTCCTCAGAGAGGGCTATTTCGCTGCCCAGCGCCAACCTTTGACTCACAGCTGTTTCCACTGTAGAGCCGGGTGGGTTTTCAACGACACCTGAACTTGTTTATGAATAATAGGGAAAGTGCATATTTTCACTCATACTCCAAAACGTCAGTACTAGTTCACTTCAAACTTTCCAGAACAACTCACCTTCTGGCTGTATTTTCAAGAAGCCTTATTGAGGGCGCAGGAACAAGCCATCCCGATGTGCAGAAAGAAGAGCAAATATGGCAGGTGACCAGCTTGGCTTAACAGAGAACTCTTCGGTGAGCTTAAACACAAAAAGGAAGTTTACAAGAAGTGGAACCTTGGACAGATGACTAGGGAGGTGTAGCAGGATGGTTCCCTGCTCCTGCCCTGAGGCATTTAAAACAGCTCTGGAGGAGGGCTGTGGAAGGACAAGATGCCTGGGCTGATTGGGAGGAAGCAGGCTCAGCTGGGGCCATGCCCCAATCAGGGCCCAGCTGGCCCTATAAAGGCTTGAGCCAGGAGCTCCAGCAGACAGGTAAGGTAATAAGGGGAGATATATACCAATCTCCTAGAACTGGAAGGGACCTTGAAAGGTCATCGAGTCCAGCCCCCTGCCTTCACTAGCAGGACCAATTTTTGCCCCAATATTCGGCACTAGTGAGGCCACATCTGGAGTATTGCATCCAGTTTTGGGCCCCACACTACAGGAAGGATGTGGATAAATTGGAGAGAGTCCAGCGGAGGGCAACAAAAATGATTAGGGGGCTGGGGCACATGACTTATGAGGAGAGGCTGAGGGAACTGGGGTTATTTAGTCTGCAGAAGAGAAGAATGAGGGGGGATTTGATAGCTGCTTTCAACTACCTGAAAGGGGGTTCCAAAGAAGATGGATCTAGACTGTTCTCAGTGGTACCAGATGACAGAACAAGGAGTAATGGTCTCAAGTTTCAGTGGGGGAGGTTTAGGTTGGATATTAGGAAACACTATTTCACTAGGAAGGTGGTGAAGCACTGTAACGGGTTCCCCCTAGGGAGGTGGTGGAATCTCCTTCCTTAGAGGTTTTTAAGGCCCGGCTTGACAAAGCCCTGGCTGGGATGATTTATTTGGGGTTGGTCCTGCTTTGAGCAGGGAGTTGGACTTGATGACCTCTTGAAATCTCTTCCAACCCTGATCTTCTATGATTCTATGAAAGACCACAGGTGGAAATCTCAGCTGAAAAAGTGAATGTTTCAGACAATTATGAGCATCTGAAAAAAGGGGGTTAGAATGGAAACTTATTTGGCCTTAGCCATAGCAGTCCCTTGCTCTCACTTTAATTATCAAATATTATCATGCATCAGCTACGGTAGCAGTTAAAATCCAGCTCCCCAAACCTTCCACACACATTTACCTGCAAGTAGTCCCACTCGAGTACATGTGTTTGCAGGATCGGGGTCTAGCGTTCTGTAACCACATCTCTGAGGAAGTTGTTAGTGGCCTACATTGAACGCAGGTTCTTGGGATTTAAAACAACAAGTTTCTAGTATCTGAGCTACAGAATGAAGCATGAAGCCTGTCACAGACTCATAAATCTCTGTACATAGAGTAGCCACTAGAGGGGGACGGAGAGCCACATACAAGCATGGGTTACATTTGTAACTCAGTTTTAAACTAGAAGATCCAATCCTGCAGTCCTTATACAGACACCACTCACTGATTTTAGTTAAGGTCTGCAGCGTTGGGCCCTATGGTAGTTTTCTGTAATGCTCCCTTCACTGAATTACCAAACCAGTCCCCCTGCGTGCAGTCCCACTGCGCAGCTTTCAGAGGAGGGTAAAACCACAGTCCTGACCATGTGGCTCATTGAAGAGCCCCCAGCACTAATCAGAAGACCCTTTGGTTTTGATCAAGTTCCGGTTGGGGTACTTACACTCTGCTAACCCAGATTTCCCCTACGGTTTCCATTGAACGTGGCACTCTTGTCACCTCCTGTCCTCACACCGTTACTCACTCCGATTCACCTTGTGTTGTGGGGAATACCAAGTATTTTGAAGTCTTTCAGTGTGAAAAGTGGCAAGATGCTATTCTGCATAGTTATGGGAGATACTGCCTTGCATGAAGGGGAGGAAAGGCCAAAGCTGGCATGGAGGTAGGTACCTCCTTCCCTGGGTTCTGAAAGAACAGACACTGCAGACGATTTTTCTGTCAGTTCTTGCAATCTGTGTATCTGTCTTTCTCTGGCAGCCTGAATCCCTGCCCATGTTTCTCGTGGTTTCAGCTGGCTGTGAAAACGATTCTATGGGAGAACAGGAGTCTGTTCACTCTTCTTGCATGTGCCCCAGTTTCCAGCTCTCAGAATGTGCCATGGTCAAGTGAGTGGTGTCAGTGAGTGGTGTCATTCCTGGACTGATGGCAGGGGAGCCTCTGGTGAGAGATGGGCAGTGTTTGCACCAGACTGTCACTGTGGAGAGACAATTACAGACCTCAGTCCAGCTAGGCTAATGAAGCCAGTCACCCGAAAAGCCCTGCTGGTAAATGGCAGGGTGGGAAGGCATCTCCTTAAGGGCTGATGTTCCCTGTAATGATGGAATACTTCTCCTCCAGCATTTCTCTTTGTGATGGGGCTCCCAGCTCTCACTAGCACATCACCCCCATGGAGAGAGCCATGTTCAGAGCCACACCTGTCGCCCTTCGCTTAGCTCATCCACGGCTTTTCTCAATACAGTTGCTTGTAAGGCCACCTTCAGCTGGGACAGAGCTGGGATCTATCGATAAGCATTTTAAGTGCTATAGCTGGATGATGCTGTGGTGGAGGAAGGAGATGAGACCCTATCACAGCTGACACACTAGGGCTGCAGCGTATTAAACAACCCAGGGCGCTCCGAGCTGCCCCCAGTTAGAGCCGGTGAGACTTGCCTGCCAGCCTATCTGCAGTGAGGAAACTCACCACCATGGTCCCACTGTTGGAGGAAGGCTGCCAGGTCAGTGGTGTCTCCGTCCCATAACCACTGTCCTTCCATGACTGCTTAGCCAGCTCCTCCTGGGAGACACACCTGAGCAAGGAAGGTGTCCAGGCCGGCAAGGATCCCCTGGCTCCTTGCTCCACCTATCCCAGCCCACTCACAGTGGCAGGTGCAGCTAAGGGCAACTGACAGCTTGGCTCCAGGTGGCTTTTTATCCTGTCCTTCGTCATAGCAGAGAACTGTAATAAAACCCAGCCACAGAGCTTGGCTTCCCTCACCTCTCTGAGGCACCACCCCACTGCCTGGGGCTCTGTAGCATCAGGCTGACAATTGTTAGTAAAATAATAACATTAAACCAGCTGCTGTTAACTCAAAATGCAGCTCTTTTCCAGCCCCTCGGCCTGCCCTGAGTGTTTTTGCCTCTTTGTTGGGGGTTTACAATCCCATTGGCCTAGTTCTCAGAATGATTTTCCCTCCTCTGCTGGTGAGTGGAAGAATTCACACACTCACACCAGGGGGCTCTGAGCCGGCAGGGGGCCGGGGCACTAACGGGACTTGCTGCTGTCAAAGCACAACGGAAACTACTGGGAAAAGAGAGAATCTTTTATTCTTTGAGCTCTTTCATTTTACAGCCATCGTAACTGTTCCTTGTAACAACAGGCGGTATTAGTCACTACTATTATTATTTATGTGTACGATCACAGCACTTAGGAGCCCCAGCAGCATTTCCAGGTGGAAATGGGGTTTTGATGTTGACAGTCGCCCTTTGCTCCATCGTCTGACACCAGTGCCTTGTTCTGCCGTTAGTCTTGGCAGTCCATCGATCCGATGATGACAAATCTGTGCAGGTCATCTGTTGTTGGTCTCATGGGGTGCCCTCTGATGGCTGTACAAGCCAGTTCTAGAGGAGCACATTTGGCTGCAGAGGGTGCATGGGAAGTTCGCGGTCAGTGGGTTGTGCGCTGCTGGTGCTCTGTGACGTCATTCGCGTGCCTCTTGTAGACGCCGGCAGCGGCCTGCCTCGAAGGCGATACAGGTATTCCTGACTGCTGCACGCCACTGTGTTCTGTCGCTGGCGGCGTCCTCAAGGTCCCTGGGTTTGATACTGCTGTACTGCAGATTGGCTTTGATGATGTCCTTGTAACGTTTCCGTGGATGACCTATATGCCGGATGCCCTGGGAGAGCTCACCATAGAGAAGCTGGCGGGGGATTGTGTTGGCATCCAGGCGGCTGACATGACCGGTCCAACGTAGCTGTGACTTCATGATCATCATTTCGATGCTTGTCATCTGGGCTCTCTCGAGGACCTCGAGATTGGGCACTTCGTCTTGCCAGCGGATCTTCATGATGTTGCGGAGGCAGCGCATGTGGAATGCTTCGAGCTGCTTGATGTGACGCCTATATAGTGTCCATGTTTCGCACCCGTACAAAAGAGATGAGAGAACAACAGCTCTGTACACAAGCAGTTTTGTTGACATCCGGATGTTGTGGTGGTTTAAAACTTTGACACGCAGACAGCCAAGCGCCTGGCTTGCTTTGGATATTCGTGCATTGATCTCATTATCCAGTGATCCATCACTGGATATGACACTACCCAGGTATTTAAAGTTCTCCACTACTTTCAGCTGAGTGCCGTCAATGGAGATACTTGGGACAGAAGCATTTGATCCAGGTGCAGGTTGATGGAGAACTTCTGTCTTTCCGAGGCTGATAGTTAGTCCGAAAAGTTTGTCATTAGTAGCTGCTAAGCAGTAGCAGATGTCCAAGGCCATGCAGGTTGGCTTCTTGCTAGAGGGGAAATCAGTGATGTGAGCCTTGGCATATTCTGTAATTTGTTTTGTTTACACTATATATGCCAGCCCTAGCACAGAGGTGGTCACAAATGGCACACAAACAATCCCCCCTTAAAGGGATCTCAGCCCAAAAGCCACTGCCTACTTCCTAGGGAATGACTCTGCCTCAAGAATTGATTCTCGTTAGAGATCCTGCAAACTCTACTGCAGCTTGTAACAGAGAGCCCCCTCCATGAATCTGTAATGACAGATCTAATGGCAATACATAGCACTTCTTCAGAGATGAACCATGTGCCTGCATGCTTAGAAGAACTTGTAAGAGCAATGTAGCAAGCCCATCTGGGGACTGCTGCCACCGCAACCAAAGCTGTAGAGCATCTCTCCCCACACTGACGTGCTTGGGGTGCTGCCCAGTGCAATTCAAATCTAATGAAACTAGAGCTGGGCCTAGACCCAAATGACTGAATGTGGGAGACATTCAGCTCCGGTTCTGGAACTTGCAGCTTCTGTTCCTCTCTAACTGTCCTCTGAACATTTAATGTGAATACGACCGATGGAGGGGTTCAGGCACAGGGAAAGGCCTAAAGAAGGAGGTGCTTGCATCAGGACTGTGCTCAGTGCTTGGAATATTCTGGCAATGTTCCCAGGGCTTGAACTGGGGTCATACATGGCTGCAAGGTACATACCCGCTTTGTCTGAACCCTGCTGTGCCCTTCAGAATCTCAGCTTCCGCTCCAGACCAAAGTGTGGCTCTGGTCCTTGTAGTTGTGAAGAAAACCTTCAAAATGCGAAGAGGAGAACAACCAGCGCTCTGCTCTGCACTCAGAGGGAAGGACTAGCTCTGGAGGGTACAAATTGCCCGGTTTGTTCCAATGGGGCCTTAACGCTGAATAATTAATACTTAACTATCTCCCTGCTGATGAAAGCATGAGAGACCAGAGCAGGGGAGCAGAGCATGAAGATCTTTATCTGCACTGGGAATGATGGCTTCTTCTGGCACGTGGGAGACTCCTGCTAATTGTTCCCCCTCCAAACAGGCAGATGTCCAGCTGTGGGAGCCCATGTATGCACTGAAGGTCTGTGCCATCTCCTGTGCATGGCTTCGCTTTCTGCTGTCTGACGGGGAGGCTCAGGCCCAGTCTGTGCTACACAGTTATGTCAGTGTCCACACTGCAGCTTGTCCTACCGATGTAAGTGCCCCACTGCACTGACATAATAAGGCTTTGTCTACACCAGCACTTTTGTCGGCAAAACTTTTGTCATCTGGGGTGTGAAAAAACCACACACGCCCCCGACTGACAGAAGTTTCACTGACAAAAGGGGCGGTGTGGCCAGCACTGTCAGCTGGGGAGTGTCTCCCACTCACAGAGCTACCGCCGCGCACTGGGGGTGGTTGATGATGTCAGCAGGAGAGCTCTCCCTGCCGGCATGGAGCGGCTACACCGGAGCCCTTGCAGCGGCGCAGATACAGCCTAACTCCACCTCCCCAAGAGGCACAGGGCTTCCGTCAGACCATTAGGGTGATGCATCGGCTGTTGGCTGTCTTGTCAATTTCACAGCTCCACTGGCTCCCCAGCCGGGCTGCTGCCAGGTCTCTGCTCCAAGCCAGGCTGCCACCCAGACTCCCCGCTCCGTGCCCTGCTGGGAGCCCTGCTGCCTCCCTGGGGTCCTGGCTCCATGCTCCCTGCTTGGAGCCTGGCTGCACCATGGCACCCGGCTACCCCATGGCTCCCATCTGGGAGTCTGGCTGCCCCCCAGCTCTTGGCTCCCTGCTCTCTGCCAGGAGCACAGCAGCCAGCTGCACTCCAGGTGCAGATCTCCCCGCTGGAGGCGAGAAGCCCTGGGCGGGTTTGCCCCCTCTCCCAGTGCAAAGCCCAGGGGGCAGCTGGGTCCCCGGCAGGGAGCTGAGAGCCCCCAACACTGCCACTCTTCAGTTGGTGGAAGCGCCCGGAAGTCGACACTCACAGTTGGGAGCCAGAGCCGCTCCAGACAGCGTGAGGTGCCCCACAGAGCCTCTGCCGGCAGAGCCCTGCAATGTAGCTGCGTCCTACGCTGAGAGGTGTTTTCCCTGCATGATGTTAGCTATGTCGATGGACACGCTTCTGTCGACACAAGGGGGGGTTGTCAGTCAGGGAGGTGGTCTTCTCACACCCCTGGCTGATGGAGCTGAGATAACTAGGGGGGTGCACATAGGCCATTGGAGGGAGGCTTTGCCGGGAGGGCTCCCGGGCTGGGAGCTGAGCCCGCCTCTGACAGTGTCTTACCTGGGGACCGAGAAGAGTCATGGCCCCTCTGTAAAGGGGACACAATGTGCAGCCTCCCGAGGGGAGTCAAGGGGAGGAATTCGTTAGTGTCAGCGCAGCATTGCTAGTGGTAGACGGGCTGCTCCCTGCTCCTGCTGGCTCTGCCTGAGGGCACTGCCCTTTCCACTCAGCTGGCAGAGTCCTCACTACGGGGCACAATGCCACCCCAGAGAATATCCCTGGCATAGGGGCCTCTACATGCTGACCCCAGGGGCACAGGGGACATGCTGGGGATGGGTGGGAGGGGATTGCATGCACGGGAGGGCTGGGCTGCAGCCTGGCAGCCCAGGTGGGGAAGGTGAAAGCTGCTTGCCCGTGATCCTGGCATGGGCCCCACGCTGGCTCCGGAGCGGCTCAGGTCACAGGGAGCCAGCCCGGCGGGCGGGGGTCTGCTGTCCCTGGCTGTCGGGCACAGCTGAGCACTCGCCCCTCGCTCCTGCGCTGACTGGCTCCCGCGGAGGGGGCAGGCTGAGGCCCGTGGGCAGAGTCGGAGCGGTTACGTGGAACGACAGGCTCTGCTGGAAAGGAGAAGAAAGTGGAGGTGCAGGCGCTGGGGGGCGGCGGGGGGAGGGGGCGCTGTCCCACGGGGCCGTGATGCTTCCTTTGTCCAGCTTCTCCCCCAAATCAAACCAGTTCAGACATGGCCCCCAGCAGCTCCCTGACGCACCCGGCCTACTCCTCGGCCCTCTGTAATCCTGTCAGATCCTCACAGCCCTGATACAATCCCAGGCCTTTCACAGCCGTGCCCAGGAGCGCGGGGAAGATCACACGCCTCGCAGGAAAGGCGGAGAGTGTGTGGAAGGACGTTTGTCTCCCTGAGCAAAGCTTTGGTCGCACTCTCCCTGCCTCCCTTTCATGTGCTTTCAAAGGCAGCCTGATGTTGAAGGGAGCAGCTCTTTCCAGTCACAGAACTTCCCCGACTGCCTGAGTTTGTGCTGAGAGCAGCAATCAGAGCCACTTTGTAGCACACAGGGAGAGAGAGAGAGACAGTGATACACATACACACACACACGTGCACACACGTACACACACACTAACACATGCACATATACACACACTAACACACACACACCTCGAGGTAGAGAGAAACCGACACACTTGTAGAGGCACAGACAGACACATCCCTGCTGAGACAGAGACACACGCCTACGCATGGAGACACGCATTCAGAGACGTGCACAGAGACGGGGAGGCAGATGCGCACATGCAGAGCTAGGCACATTCGCAGACATGCACACACCAGTTCGGTTCAGCTCTGCTCCATGGCAATGACACTCTCTTCAAATGCTGCCCAAGTGCAAAGGGACCCCCTTGATCTGGGCCATCAAGAGAAGAGTAGTTTTGCAGCGGAGCCCCGTGGACTCGGGCTGTCCGGACCAGCGCAGCAGGGAGTGAACAGCAAAGGCCAGACAGCCTGATTCTGTTGGCCAGTCTACCAAGCTGGTCTTTTCTTTCCAGGGCTTTAAGGAGGGACCATGGGGTGGGTTGGTGCCTTGAGGGCTACTGGGAGGGTTGGTGGTTTCAGCTCCGTGCCAGTCAGTGGTTTTGTCTTTGGAGCATGTGATGAGAACAGGACACTGGACTTGGTGAGAGCTCTTGGCTTTTGCAGGAACGGGTACGAGTCCCAAAGTGATGGACAAGATACCTCGAGACTGGGTAGGGGCTTTTTTGGGGGCACAAACCCAAATAAAAAAATAAACTTGATATCAGCCATCCACGGTGAATGGGGCTTCCAGCGGTCTGGGTCTCCGGTGCCCATGTGCCACCCCAGTCTGTGCCTCCCGGTGCAGCGCCGTGCCATCTCTGCCCTGGCTCTCCTTCCCAGGCCCAGGCCCAGGTGTCCTCATCACTTTCTGATGAAAACTCCTTTAGCATTTTCGATAGCTGGAAGAGTGATTCTCACAGCCCCAAGTGTTTCGGCTCCTGGAGTAGAAAAGGTTTCCCCTTCTCAGCCTCTGCCTGTCATCGTGCTCCTCTCTGCGCTCAAACTGTGCTCTGGATTTGCCTGATTCTGTATTGGGCTAGTGCAGGGGTAGGCAACCTATGGCATGCGTGCCGAAGGCGGCACACGAGCTGATTTTCAGTGGCACTCACACTGCCCGGGTCCTGGCCACCGGTCCAGGGGACTCTGCATTTTAATTTAATTTTAAATGAAGCTTCTTAAATATTTAAAAAACCTTATTTACTTTACATACAACAATAGTTTAATTATATATTATAGACTTATAGAAAGAGACCTTCTAAAAACGTTAAAATGTATGACTGGCACAGGAAACCTTAAATTAGAGTGACTAAATGACAACTCGGCACAGCACGTCTGAAAGGTTGCCAGCCCCTGGGCTAGTGTCTGCCCTGGCGTTGTTGAGGGGTGTGATCTTCCTGGGCTGAGATCCCTGGCATGCCGGCTTGTTTCTGAGCTGTCCCTCGCAGTGACTGGTATTGTGGTTGTGTTAGGTGTTGTCTGGCGTCTAGGTGTTGTCTTGAGCATCATCCGGCTTTGGGTGAGGTTGTTTGCTCTTCTCGGCAGGAGGTCCCTGAGACCTGGCAGTGAGGTTTGACAGGAGTGGGTTGAGTTCTTGGCCCTCTGGCATTTTGCTGCTCTGGTTGAGGTGATGCCAGATGCTGAGTGTGGTTTCTTTATGTTGATAAGGAGGGTGAATTGGCTCAGATCTGCTCTTCAGTCAGCATAGCAGCCACTCCTCTGTACACGGAGTCCTTAGTGCGGAATGGGAGGCGTAGACTTTCCATTGGGTGCCGCCCCAACCGATACACACAATGCAGAGCCAAAGGGAGATTGTTTTCTTCATTCTGGAGGCCGAAACAAAAATGATTGGGGGGAGGGGGCGTTTTGTTTTCAGGTGTTTTTCACTTTTTTTGTTTATTTAATAACTACAGCTAAGCGCCAAAACAAATTGTTGTTTTGAAAGAGAGTCAGAATGTTTGGTTTGAAATGAACTGTTCCTACTTTTTCAGGGGAAAAAAATCCATTTTGGGGGCCGAAACTATTTGCCCAATTCAACCCGAAGTCACAGATTGTTTCAGTGCCTTGAAAAATGCTTCATTTTGGCAGATTTACTATTGGGCAAAAAATGTCCCCCCAGCTCTAATACAGTGCTAGGGAGTGAGCCTGGCCCTGGAGAACCAATCTAACAAAGTGGCAGCAGCTGGGTAGGGAGGTGAGTCTGGCACCGAGCAATGAGAGCAGGCAAAGCTCATGTTTTGGGGTCCTCCCGCCATGAGGCCAGGAGTCAGCACGGAGCCCCCAGAACATGGGCCTTTCCCCAGGAGACTGCTCCCCACCAGGGGCGGCTCTAGACATTTCGCCACCCCAAGCACGGCATCATGCTGCGGAGGGGCGCTCTGCCGCTCGCCAGTCCCGCGGCTCCGGTGGACCTCCCGCAGGCACACCGCCGAAGGCTGCCTGCCCGCCACCCTCCTGGCGACCTGCAGAGCGCCCCCCGTGGCTTGCCGCCCCCAGCACGCGCTTGGCGTGCTGGGGCCTGGAGCCGCCCCTGCTCCCTACACCCCACGTGGCACAGGGCCCCCCGCTGCCAGGCTGGGTCTGGCTGGTGCTGAGTCGCAGCAGCCACATTGCGCTGACTCGACGCCTGCAGCAGCAGCACAGTAACAGGGCCACCTCCTGCTGAGCCAGAGAGCTCGGGGCTGCCCGGCTGGGGAGAGAGGCCTTGGCATTGTCCCACAGTGACGGGCACTGTGGGTGGCAGAGCCTTAGGCAGGCTGCCAATCCCGGAAATGGGGCACTCCACTATGGAATCCCATGGGGCTAGCTGAGCTCTTGGGAGCGACAGGCTGAACCACTGGCACAGTGCGCCAGTGTGCAGGGGTTGCTGGCGCATTCTGAGCCATGGGCCGGCATTGCTGCTTGGGGCAGTGCAGAGACCTGGGAGGAGAGGCCAGTGCAGGGTGCATGCTTCTGAAGATGGACCAGCATTGCCATGGCAGCCTCTCTGGCTTGGTGCAACTGCTGCACTGGTCAGGGCAGGGATGAGTTACATTCCTGCACCCCCACCATGCCTGGGCTCCACATCGTGCTCACAATGCTCATGGTACAGAGCCAGAGAGGTTAAGGGACTCACCCAAGACTGCACCATGAGTCAGTGTCAGAACCAGTGGAGCTCCCAATGCTCTGTACACACTGCTGAAGTCTCTGGGTCATGCAGGATGTTCCAACTTCTTGCCCCAGTACAGGAAGCAGGGGAGAAAGGGAAGAGTGCTCAGTTTGGCGCTGCTGCCTGTCCTGGCTGATCTGATCCAGGCACAAATTCCCGAGATGCTACGTCCCTCCCCAAAGGCAGGTTGGATTCACTGCCGTCTCCTCTTTCCCTGCTGCTCTGAGTCAGCTCTGGCCACTTGTGAGGCACAGGCTGCAGGGACAGGACCAGCAGCGGGAGGGGGCATTGAACAGTGGGGAGGCATTTCAGGCTCCAGTTGGTGCCTGGGAGGAAGGTC
Organism: Mauremys mutica; assembly: GCF_020497125.1. Taxonomy (NCBI): domain Eukaryota; kingdom Metazoa; phylum Chordata; order Testudines; family Geoemydidae; genus Mauremys; species Mauremys mutica. Next base: position 4,776,444 of record NC_059094.1, read on the forward strand.
CTTAGGTAGCAGCTGTGTACAAGGTCCTTAGGTAGCAGCTGTGTACAAGGTCCTTAGGTAGCAGCTGTGTACAAGCAATATGCAGCTGGGCACAGGGGGTGCCAGCCCTGGATGCTGCCAGGTGGGGAGTGGAGGAGAACAGCTGTGGCGGAACTGAGACCTGCCACTCAACGTGAGAGGCTGAGGAGCGGAGAGGTGTTTGTGCAAAACGTACTTCAGAACCAAAGCACAATGAGGCGTCTAAGGGACCCTCCTTCTCTCATTGCTGCTGTTACAGGAGCTCCCACACTGTCCAAACAGACAGTCCCTTCCTCCAGCCTGAGCCGGCCATGGGTGTGTGTGCAGGTAGCACAACAGAATTGGAGGCCATTTCTCCAGGGATTCTCGCCCCAGGGAAGATCGAGCTGCTTTTCAAAAACGGGCCTTCTTTGCAAAAGGTTTTCTTTGAAATGTTCAGGGGGGTTGGCAAAAACCGAAAATGAGACAAAAGTGGGAGCTTAACTGGTTGGTTTTTTTTGCTTCTCCTCCCCCCCCAATTCTCCCCCTTTTTCAGTGACACCTCTGAAAAAAGGGGAAAAAGCGAGGAGGGGGAAGAAGAAAGGAGGGAAAAGTAACACAATAAAATACAAATGTTTTAAATAACTATTTTTACCAAAAATGTCAAACTAAAAAAATTGGCATGAAAATTATTTTAACATTTTCAAAGTTTTTACCAAAAACGCGTGGCCATTATTCAACCAGCTCTGCCAGTGAGCCCTTGTCAGTGGGTTAATTTCTTTAGTTTCTTGTGACCCAAACAGAGTGCGGTGCCACTTTGCGGCGCCTTGAGCTCTGCCCGCGGGGTCCAGCATTCATTTTCGTGGCAGAGAACTCAAGTGGCGAGAGAGGAGGACAGAGGCACAGGCTCCCCAAAGGAGATGGGGAAAAGGAGAGCAGGGCTGGAGCAGAGAGAGGAAAGGCCCTGACCTCTGCCCCTTGCTGGAACGCAGTGTTTGGGTAGCAGGCTAGGTACGAAACCCCCATGCTGGAACGTGGGTGCTGGGGATGTTCACTCCTGGAGCTTAGCAGCCACAGCTTGTTGGGTGCTGGCATAAGGCCAGGGCCGGCTCCAGGGGTTTTGCCGCCCCAAGCAGCCAAAAAAAAAAAAAAAGCCGCGATCGTGATCTGCAGCAATTCAGCGTGAGGTCCTTCGCTCGAGCAGGAGTGAGGGACCCTCCGCCGAATTGCCGCCGAATATCTGAAAGTGCCACCTCGCTCCGGAGTGGCCGCCCCAAGCACCTGCTTGATAAGCTGGTGCCTGGAGCCGGCCCGGCGTAAGGCACGTGGGTGGGACCCAGCAGGTGCGTCTGTCACGGAGTCCCCGGGCGATGCTCTGGAACTGCTCCCTACGAAGCCAGTCAGGACTCTGGTGAAGTCTCCTCTCTGTGAGCAGACTGTCTTCAGGGCAAGAAGCTCACACAGCTTCAACTTCCTGGGTCTGACCTTGGAGCATTCAGCATCCTCTGCCCCTCCGTGCGCTTCCCCCAGCGAGTCCGCCCAGGCGGGGTCCTGGGGAAGCCAGAGGGTCCTGCCCCCCCACTTCGCAGTCAGACATGACTCTCAGCCAACCAGTAACACAGAGGTTTATTTGATGACAGGAACACAGTCCAAAACAGAGCTTGTACAAAGAACGGGACCCCTCAGCCGGGGCCCTTTTGGGGGGCAGTGAGCCAGACCCCCACGTCTGCACTTCACTCCCCTTCCCCAGCTAGCTCCAGACTGAAACTCTCCAGCCCCTCCTCTCTGGCCTTTCTCTCCTTCCCGGGCCAGGAGGTCACCTGATCTCTTTGTTCTCCAACACCTTTAGTTGGCATCTTTGCAGAGGAGGGGCCAGCCCAGGCCATTAGTTGCCAGGAGACAGAGTGCTGACCCTTCTCTGTGCAGACAGTATCACAGGGGCCTTCTTGGGCTCTGCAACAATCATCCACTCTGATCCCCCCACCTGGATACCTAAGAAATGCATAGGGGAAACTGAGGCACCCACACAGTATTTAGAGAAAACCTTCAGAACATTCGTCACAGCATCACACTCCCTGAAGTCTCTTGGCCACTTCATCTTAAACATACTTAGAACAATTCCTGCCTGAGGGCAGCTTTGTTCCCTGTTCCTGGCACAGATCTGCTGGGGTTTTATGGACAATGCCCAAGAGCTGGCAGGTGCTGCCCCATCCCAGGCTGGAAGCAGACACCCCATGGGGCACAGTCCCCCGCCCCCCCCAGCTGCAGTAGGAATGAATTGGCCCCTGGCTCAGGCGCAGGCTTTGTCATGTCACCTTTTCTCTCACACTCTTTCCTCAGTGCCCCCTGCCCTGTGCAGTCTCCTGTGCTGTGGTTTGGGGTGCGCCCGCGGCGGAGCCTGACCAGAGCCCAAAAGACAGATGCTGAGTAAAATTCCTCCCAGCTCAGCCCGCAGCCCGAACAGCCCCACCAAGGCCTTCACTCCTGGCTTGCACCACGTCCTGTTAGTCCAGCTCGGGGGCCCCACAGTGCAGCTCTGCTGACGCACGCGGCCACAAGCACCGACGTTTAGATTTCCCCAGGGGTGCTTCACCCCGGCTCTGCCCCAAGGCCCTGCCCGCACTCCGCCCCTCCCCCGAGGCCCCGCCCTCACCCCACCTCTTCCCGCCCCGCTCCGCCCCTCCCCCGAGGCCCTGCCCTCACCCCACCTCTTCCACTCCCCCACTCTGCCCCTCCCCCGAGGCCCTGCCCTCACTCCACTTCTTCTCACCCCCCTACTCTGCCCCTCCCCCAAGGCCCTGCCCTCACTCCACTTCTTCTCACCCCCCACTCCGCCCCACCCTGAGGCCCCGCCCTCACCCCACCTCTTCCACTCCCCACTCTGCCCCCTCCCTTGAGGGCCCCACCCACCCGCTGCTCTCCACCCTCCCACAGCTACCTAACAGCTGATCAGTGGCGCAGCCAAACAGCTGTGGCTGGTGGGTGCCTGAGCACCGGAGCACCCATGGAGTCGGTGCCTATGCACCTGGCTCCTGACCTGCGTCAGCCCCTCCACTGGGGGGACCCACCGCCAGCTTTGCTGACACCCCTCAGTCCTTGCTCCCCTTTGGACAGGGAGATTTCCCAAGGCACAAATGGGACACAGGTGCCCAGCTTCCGTTGAAAGTGAGTGGCTGCCTGCTAGGGTGACCAGGTGTCCGGTTTTCGGCCAGAACACCTGGTCAAAAAGGGACCCTGGCAGTTCCGGTCAGCACTGCTGACTGGGCTGTTAGAAGTCTGGTTGGCAGAGCTGCGGAGCTAAGGCAAGCTAGTCCCTACCTGTCCTGGCACCGTGCTGCGCCCGGGAAGCGGCCAGCAGGTCTGGCTCCTAGGCAGGGAGGCCCCGGGGCTCAGCGCTCTGCCTCCACCCCGAGCACTGGCTCCGCACTCTCATTGGTTGGGAACCACGGCCAATGGGAGCTGCAGGGATGGTGAATGCAGATGAGAGCAGCAGAGCCGCCTGCTGCGCCTCCGCCTAGGAGTCGGACCTGTTGCTGGTCACTTCCGTGGTGCAGCGCGGAGTCAGGACAGGCAGGGAGCCTGCTTTATCCCCCTTGCTGCGCTGCTGATCGGGAGCCGCTGGAGGTAAGCCCACACCTCAACTCCAAGCCCTAACCCCCGGCCCCAGCCTTGAGCCCTCCCCATCTGGAGCCCCCTCCTGCACCCCAAACCCCTCATCCCCAGCCCCACCCCAGAGCCTGCAACCTCAGATGGAGCCCTCACCCCCTCCTGCACCCCAACCCCCTGCCTCAGCCCAGAGCCCCCTCCCACACCCCAAACCCCTCTGCCCCACTGCTCAGCCTGGAGCCCCCTCCTGCACTCCAAACCCCTCATCCCCAGCCTCACCCGAGAGCCCACAACCCCAGCTGGAGCCCTCACCCCCTCCCGCACCTCAACCCCCTGCCCCAGCCCAGTGAAAGTGAGTGAGGGTAGTGGAGAGTGAGCCACCAAGGGAGGGGAATGTAGTGAGTGGGGGGCAGGACCTCAGGGAAGGTGTGGGATAGGGGGCGGGGCCTCTAGGAAGGGGCAGGACTAGGATGTTCGGTTTTGTGCAATGAGAAAGTAGTGCCTTAGAACCAACCCCCGCCCGGCAATGGCTGAGTCAATGGGACACAGGGTGAGATCAGCCCCCAAGGTCTATGTGCAGAGAGTTCCACAGACCATGTATCTCTCCCTTTCACGAGGCCTCTGCCCTGCTCTGGGGGCCCAATGGGGCAAGGAACCGATTGTACAGCCTGGACTGCTGAGACGGGCACCGGGGCCAGAGCTGCTGTGGAGACACAGGGCTTCCATTGGCTGCTCTGTCCTCTCCCCACACGGCTCCAGGAGCTGGGCGGGATTTGTGTCTGGATCCCAGGGCCTGTTGCAGAGGGCTGGGGGAAAGCCGTCCCCGCTGGAACAATGAGGGGTGCATGCTCCTCCTACGCCCAAGTTCCCTCCCATGGGATTTAGTGTGGGAGGGCACAGTCCAGCCCACAATCAGGCTCACATGCAGAGCTCACATGGGGACTCCAGGGACCCAGCTATGTCTCTGGCTTGGCTATTTACACAGAAAAACCTTCCTGCTCCACAGACCCCTGGGCTCCCACCAGACAGCTCCGGGTTTGTTTGCTGGGCACTGCTGTGTAGCAGGGTGGGTGTTTGCAGCACCACATCCAGGGACACTTTCCTCAATGTTACACATGAGTGAGAGAAGAAGGATGGAACGTTCACAGGCGAATACGCTGACAACATCCCAACCACCGCAGGCCCAGGACAGAGAATCCCGGTGCCAGAAAAGCCCCCTGCCTTGGCACCGGGATGAGTTCTGATCACCCGGCTGTGGAAACATGGACGGGTGCTGGAGCAAGGGTTGAAAATACTGGGGCAAATGCTTTAGAGGTGAGACAAATAGAAAGGCACTAGGCAATGGGGAATGGTGTTGAGTAGGTAACTGGGCTCCTTTCTCATGCTATAAGAATGAGGAAAAGGAGTTTTATTTGACATAGTGCACAATTAGCCAGTGGAACTCACAGCCACAAGGTATTATTAAGAGCCAGAGTTTAATAGGATTCCAAAAAGGAGTAGACGTATATAGATAACACTGGTCTACAATTTTTGAGAAGTCGTCTGCTTCATTGAGATAAAATGTGATATTTATTATGTATTTTGATGTGCTGAATTCAAATATGACAATTAAAACAACTGATTGGCTACTGTTTCTAAGATATTTAAGTTTTTACATTTTATGTCTATGTATATTGCGTAGATAGTAGAGTTTTAATCATAAATTGTAAACCTAGGTCTTTTCATGTGTTTATGGTTGCTTTACATGATAATATTTCACCTGTCCTGTTTATGTAACACTTTAAAAATCAGCAAAAGGGTTATATAACTAAAATGTATTATGAAACAAAAGGCAAAAAACTATTATGTCCATAGTTTAGTCCTATTCAGTGTCTACTCGGCGCTTCTTGGCTTGTCTCTTGTATTCATTAAATGGAGCATCTCTTGTCACTGTCCAGCAATAGTCTGCAAGCATTGATGGGCTCCATTTGCCCTGATAGCGTTTCTCCATTGTTGCAATGTCCTGGTGAAATCGCTCGCTGTGCTTGTCGCTCACTGCTCCGCAGTTCGGTGGAAAAAAATCTAGACGAGAGTGCAAAAAATGTCTCTTTAGTGACATGTTGCAACCAAGGCTTTTGTATGCCTTGAGGAGGTTTTCCACCAACAACCTGTAGTTGTCTGCCTTGTTGTTTCCGAGAAAATTTATTGCCGCTAACTGGAAGGCTTTCCATGCCGTCTTTTCCTTGCCACGCAGTGCATGGTCAAATGCATCATCTCGAAGAAGTTCACGAATCTGAGGACCAACAAAGACACCTTCCTTTATCTTAGCTTCACTTAACCTTGGAAATTTTCCACGGAGGTACTTGAAAGCTGCTTGTGTTTTGTCAATGGCCTTGACAAAGTTCTTCATCAGACCCAGCTTGATGTGTAAGGGTGGTAACAAAATCTTCCTTGATTCAACAAGTGGTGGATGCTGAACACTTTTCCTCCCAGGCTCCAATGACTGTCGGAGTGGCCAATCTTTCTTGATGTAGTGGGAATCTCTTGCACGACTATCCCATTCGCAGAGAAAACAGCAGTACTTTGTGTATCCAATCTGCAGACCAAGCAAGAGAGCAACAACCTTCAAATCGCCACAAAGCTGCCACTGATGTTGGTCATAGTTTATGCACCTCAAAAGTTGTTTCATGTTGTCATAGGTTTCCTTCATATGGACTGCATGACCAAGTGGAATTGATGGCAAAACATTGCCATTATGCAGTAAAACAGCTTTAAGACTCGTCTTCGATGAATCAATGAACAGTCTCCACTCATCTGGATCGTGAACGATGTTGAGGGCTGCCATCACACCATCGATGTTGTTGCAGGCTACAAGATCACCTTCCATGAAGAAGAATGGGACAAGATCCTTTTGACGGTCACGGAACATGGAAACCCTAACATCACCTGCCAGGTGATTCCACTGCTGTAGTCTGGAGCCCAACAGCTCTGCCTTACTCTTGGGTAGTTCCAAATCCCTGACAAGGTCATTCAGTTCACCTTGTGTTATGAGGTGTGGTTCAGAGGAGGAGGATGGGAGAAAATGTGGGTCCTGTGACATTGATGGTTCAGGACCAGAAGTTTCATCCTCTTCCTCTTCCTCGTCTGACTCAAGTGAGAATGATTCTGGTGCATCAGGAACCGGCAGTCCTTCTCCGTGGGGTACTGGGCGTATAGCTGATGGAATGTTTAGATAATGCACAGTCCACTTTTTCTTCTTTGTCACACCTTTCCCAACTGGAGGCACCATGCAGAAGTAACAATTACTGGTATGATCTGTTGGCTCTCTCCAAATCATTGGCACTGCAAAAGGCATAGATTTCCTTTTCCTGTTCAACCACTGGCGAAGATTTGTTGCACAAGTGTTGCAGCATATGTGTGGGGCCCACCTCTTGTCCTGATCTCCAATTTTGCAGCCAAAATAAAGGTGACAGGCTTTCTTAACCATAGTGGTTATACTGCACTTTTGTGATGCAAAAGTCACTTCACCACAAACATAGCAGAAGTTATCCGCACTGTTCAAACAAGTACGAGGCATCACTGCTCACTTTGGCTAAACAGAAATGTGTCCCTTTGCAAAATCAAACACTGACAAATAAGAGAGCACGACACTGTATGATTTCTAGAGCTGATATAGGGCAATTTGTTCAGCAGAGTGATGTAAGCTTCGTTATGATTGCATCATCCATGACTTCTAGGAATAACATGATGCAATTCATATCATGTATGACACAATACCAGCTTCAGATTGCATCATTCATTGTTTTGCCTAAAAAGCAAGTACTGTCCAAACCCAGTCATGGATTTATTCATAGATCCAGTCAAAGATGTATTTTAGTCATTTCTGGTTTAAATTGAGATCCCTTCCCTTTATAACTCACTTATCCTCCGCTATTCCCAAGTCAAGGGTCGTATATACTGACCCAATAGCATATCTTGAAAACTAGAGCCAATCAACAATTTTAAGCATAATTTTCTTTCTCAGTGACCCAGAATTAGTAAAGTTTGACTACATTTTTTTCAGAAGCATTTTGGCTGTAGAGCAGTGTAATGAGAACATCCACAGATACAAGAGACAAGATTTAAAGGGAATAGGCTATCCTCCCTTCTTCAGAGGATAAGTGCACTACAGACTAGGAAGCAGTGGCTCCTAGGGACAGGCTGTTGTCTGATTATCCGCTCTGGGGCCTCTTGCTCTTTCTCCTGAGCATCTGGTGCCGGCCACTGTCAGAGACAGGAGCCTGCACTGCAAGGCACTGGCCTCTGCTCTGGTCCTCGCTGGCCGTCCCTCTGCGCCTAACTTTGCCTTTCCGGGGCCGGCTGGCTGACTTTGTGCCACAGCCTCCACGTTCTTCCCATTCCTTGAGCCTGCCCTGGATTCTCAGACCCCCGAAGCGCATCAAAAAGAGTTACACGGCTAAAGGAAATGTTCATCATGTGATAACGAGTGGAACATACCGTTTCCTTGGCAACAGAATCTTTCTGGTAATTTAGCAATATTCCGGGGCTGTGCTGCTGGGCAGCGTTTTCTCCAGTAGAGGGCGCTGGGCACTTGCTGATCCGCCCCATTCTGTGTCCCTGAGAGCTCAGCCTGGCAGGCGCCAGCCCAGGGCTGGTGCAGTGTTATAAAAGGGATGCTGCCCAGGGCCTTTCTATCCAGCTGAGGTTTTGTGGTGAGCATGCACCATCTGGCTCCAGCTCACTGTACCGGCCTTGGTGCCGCTGGCACTACGGCCTTGTTAAATCAGCGCCTGCCCCGCGGACCGGGAAATGAGCCTTTGTCTGTGGTCCGGCGGCTGAAGCTCCACCAGCTCCTTGGCCTGGCAAGTGGAGGGGAAGGGGGCTCGGGTCAGTGCTGTGCCAGGCCAGCCCCTGCCCCTGGGCAAGGCACAGACCCACCGGAGAGCTGGGTAGGGGAGCGCAGCATGCCAAGGAGAAGGCAGCAAGGGTGTCAAAGCTTGCTCCTTTGGAGGGGTCTGTCTTCACACACACTGCAGCACTGGGTCACCCAAAGGTCTGGCATGAAATCGATGTGGTTAGACGGGTGCCCAAGGCAGTGGGGATGCTCTTAATTGAAATTAAGCCTGTTGTTTGGGGATTTAACCTGCCACTTCCCTGTTGAGTTAAACTAAACCAATATTAAACTGAATTAAGCATCTTCACACAGGGGTTTGCACCCATTTAAGTTAAAATGGTTTTAAAACTGATTTAAAGTGAAATTGGTGCAATTCGGTCTCTATTCAAGGCTGGAGATCACAGCAACAACCCTGTAGCGACTGCACCCTTTGTTTCTCAAAAGGCCCCATCAGAGAAGATTCTTGTCTGTTAAACCAGAGTGGTGAATTCTGAGGTGAGATTTCAAATTGACCAGAAAAGCCTGTGAGATGCTTTGGAGAGAGCGGAGGGGGTCACCTAGTGAGGCAGGTGCGTATATTACAATGTGTTTGATTGACATGGCACCTTTCAACCAGAAGGACAAATTCTGCTCTGTTGCACTGGGGTAAAGCCGGGTTCACTGAAGTCCCTCAGTATAACAGGGCTGGATTTGGCTCGGTGTCTGGTGTACGCAGCTCTTTGCTGAAATGCAGCCACCCCTGGGGTGGAAAACTGCAGCTGCTCTGCACCCATCCGTGCTACAGAATTCCCTACGACAGGACGTGACTAAGATGCTGCATCCAGCTGAAAGTGCAGGGAGATTTTAGGGGGCAGAATAGAATCCGCTAAAGTGCAATATGCCCAGTACAACAAGGCAAACACCTCCGCGCCAGTGAGAATCACCCAGAGCTCTGCAGTACCGTGTTCCCAGGGGGCCAGGGCTGGCTCAGTGGCCTCACACCCTCAGACTGATTCAGGGACCCCTGAGCATCAGGCCTTGTGAGCGCCAGACGCTACCAGGAGCAGCCCCAACGGCTTCCCACAAGTCCCGACTCCAAGCTCCTGCGAGGGGCAGGTGGGGGCCCAGAGGCATCTCCACTAGCACATAGCTACCTGGGCTGCTCTCACTTGGGGGGCAGGGCTGTGCTCCTCAGACCTGGGAGTGCTTCACCTCTGTCACCCGCTCAGCCCCACAGCAAACACTGCAGCAGCCTCCAGCCACCACCCAGAAAACCCCAGACATTAGTTCCACCAGTCCCTCTCCCGGAGTTGGGGCATGTGGCCCTGCCTAGCTAAGGTATTGTCTGGTCCCCATCACCGCAGCAGCTGGGATCCTCACAATCATGAGTGGATTTATCCCAGCATCCCACATGGCTGGGCTCTCATCCCCATTGGGCAGACAGAGCCCCAGGTACAGAGACACTGAGTGACTTGCCCAGGGTCATGCAGGAAGTCAGTATCAGAGCCAGGACTTGAACCAAGGTCTCCCAAGTCCACTGGACCAGCCTTCCTCACTAGTCCTGGTGGTTCTGCAGATGGTTACCACATGGATCGGTCGGTCTATAGCAGGTTGCTAAAGCCCATGGCTGATATCAGCTATATGAGAACACAGACACGGCGAAGGTCGAGTCTCCTAGTGGCTGCATAGACTCCATGGCTGTCAGCTATGCCACATGGACTTTAGGGTCATGAGCAGGGATATAACTCATGCCTCAGGGCCTTCTGCTCCCCAAACGTTCCCCATGCCACTCTAGCTGCAGGAGATACTCCGCCAGTGGGAGCAGTGTTACCGTTTATATCTTCTGGGGGGAGGGACAGCTCAGTGGTTTGAGCATTGGCCTACTAAACCCAGGGGTGTGAGTTCAATCCTTGAGGGGGCCATTTAGGGATCTGGGGCAAAGATATGTCTGGCGGTTGGTCCTGCTCTGAGCAGAGGGTTGGACTAGATACCTCCTGAGGTCCCTTCCAACCCTGAGATTCTATGATTCCAAGGCCCAGACTACAAGTGCAGCAGGCACAGCTGCTTCATTCACGCGGGGCCCTGCATGCTTCAGCCTCTTCTGGCCCTGGGTTGCATCTCCCTCCTCAAAGAGCTGTGCAGCTTGTCCCAGTGGTGACACTGCTGGCCTGTGGCTGGAGACTCATTCAATCCCTTTAATGCATCACTGATGCTGTTCTATCCCAGCACTAACGCCAAATGCACATCACAACCACTGGTAACATTGCTAAGACAAGGCCTCCATTTCCATAGCCGATGGGATTTAATATGCACCACGACCCATGCATCATGGGGCATTCTGCCAGCTCAGCAGGCATTTCTCTGCCAGGTTACGCATCAGTGACATCTTTGGAGTTTTCCCCTGGATAGTCTCTGAAGAAGAATCTCTGTTGTGCTGTTTAGTTCTGGGAGGCCTGGTCTGGATCTGGAGTCTGTGTGTGGAAAACCCATCCTCAGCTTCTGCAGAAGGAGGCTATTTTCACTCCCCAGGAGCGCCATGAGGGCTCCACAGGCTTTGAAAGCTGTGCCTAGCTTCACATCCTGGGTGACCCAGCTGGCTGAGCAGTGGCCTGATAGTCAGGAGTCCTGGGTCCTTTTACCAGCACTGCCTGGACTCACGTGGGTCCTACCCAAGTCCCGTAACCTCCCCCCACCTTTGCACAATGGGACAGTAATACATCCCTGGGGAGCTGGGAGGCATGATTAGGGGGAGTTATGAAGCACTGTGAGACCTTCAGTGAGATGGTGCCTATAAGTGCAAAATGTTTTGTCCCCGTAAGATGCTGAATTTGGAGATTCACTTTGTAGCCAGTTCCTGTGCCTGAATTTACAAGAGTCGCAGTACACGAGCATGTGGGTTTCATGCAGTTCAGTGTCCCAGCAGACCCCCAGGCTGGGATGGAGTTTCCCCCTGGCCCTACTGTTCTTGAGCTTCAGACCCGCCAGGGAGCATCTGTCCTTCTTTCATTCAATGAGTTTTAATCACTAAGAATTCTCTCTCCTCTGCCTTCTCCCTCCCGGTGTGGGCTGCCATCCTAACACACAGGGTGGCCACTCTTGGCCTACACCAGGGCTCATGGCACGGCCAGCAGCATAGTCAGCGGCTGTGCCCGAGTTCTAGTCCAATGAGTTCAGTGACACCTTTGCTGTGCTACCAACCCTTGTGCGTCTCGCAATATCTGGCGTTTTAATTAAAGCCCCAGCTCCTGGAGGCACGTGACTCGGTGTGACTCTCAGCTTTCATTTCAAACAAGAAGCAAGCCTCTAGCCATCCTGGGTGGGGAGAAAAGCTGGAAAACGTGGCCCCAGATGGCTCAATGTGCAGAAGGCAAATGCAAAGACCTGCCACACTGATTATTTATTAAAAAACCTCCTGATTTTCAAGCTACCCTCAGGACTTTGAGGGGCCCGGCCCTTGGTTCCAGTCTGGCTTCCCACTGCTCAGCGATGGGTGGGGGAGGGCTGATGGATAAAGATTCCTTGTCATTAAAGAACAAGTCAACACCCATTGAGGAAATGTCCTGATAAACCCTTCTTCCCTTTGGGATGAAAGAGCTGATCCTCCCCAGCCCCAGGGGCACACAGCCGCCTGCCGCTGTATTGCAGAAAGATCTTGTGATTAACGCTGGCTGAGGAGATAAGAGATCTGCATTCAGTTCCCAGCTCTGGCAGGGGAGGTCCATGGGCCTTCCCCTATCTATAGTGTGAGCCCTTTGGGGGCATGGACTGGCTCTCACTATCATAGAATCATACAATCTCAGGGTTGGAAGGGACCTCAGGAGCTCATCTAGTCCAACCCCCTGCTCAAAGCAGGACCAACCCCAACTGAATCATCCCAGCCAGGGCTTTGTCAAGCCTGACCTTAAAAACCTCTAAGGAAGTATGTGCATACTATGTATGTGTACAGCACCTAGCGCAATGAGGCCCTAATCTAGGGCTAGTCCCATAGATCTACTGCATTAGGATCTAGTAATTCAGCTCTTCTGCTAGGGGCGCCTAATGCTTAACTCAGGGAAAAGGCGGTGAGTGGAAGGGACAGCCAAAAGGAATATCTGGGGTGGGGGTCAGTGGGGTGCTCCCCAGTGTCTCCTTATGAATTGAGCATTGGCCTGCTAAATCCAGGGTTGTGAGTTCAACTCTTGAGGAGGCCACCTAGGGATCTGGGGCAAATCTGTCTGGGGACTGGTCTTGCTTTGATTTGAGCAGGGGGTTGGACTAGATGACCTCCTGAGGTCCCTTCCAACCCTGAGATTCTATGATTCTATGATCTTCATGCATGTCTTGGTGCCAGGAGGGGACTTCAACCTACACTGTCTAGTACAGTCAGGGAACACCTCAAAGCTCAGCAGAAAGCACAGTTCATAACACTGCAGGGAAGATGTGTGCATGTGTGTGCAATGCTGCCCTCTCCTGGGTGGAAACAGAACTACTCAACCGTGTGTCATAGGCTCAGTGGTGCAGGCAGCTAATGGAGGTTTTCCTTTGCTCAAGAAGCCAAGGCCTGTCTTTGGAGCCCCGGAGCTGAGTTCTGTCCACTATGCTGCCATGAAGCACTGTGCACTGGGAAGTCCTCTCTGCCCATGGATTTGTTACAGCACTAGCTAGCAGTGCAGAAATGGAGGGAAAATATTTGCATGGCTGGCAGGGTGAGGTGTATGTACAGTGTTTTATGTTATATCTGGGCTCGTTTTAAACATTGGCGACTGGTGAGCTCCTGGCACTGAATCCTCGGGGAGAGAATATAGATATAGAAAAACACATCTGTTATTAAGCTAAAAATAAAACCAAGCAGCAAATTACCTGATCTGCGTTATCATGGGTAATTCACAGGTCTTAGCCCCTGCAAAGGGCAGATAAAGGCTGAGAAACCCTGCAGCTGGTCTGGGGCTGTCAGTGCAAGCTCTCCAAGCGTTTAGTTAGGGGAAGCTTTGCAAGGGGAAAGGGCCTTTTCCTTTTCCTGCTACCGTTTGGTGCTGTTGTAATCCTGCTAGTTCCCTGCTGGCGCAGAAACTCTCGCTCCCTCTCTCGCCCACCATGGATAACAACATGGGAACTGTAAGAGCAAGCGGCGGATGAAGGTGGCAAGAAAACTGCTCCAACCCTTGGTGCCAGCTGTCAGGAGACATGGCCCTGTCCAGCGAAGAGGAATGTTCTTCCCTTGCAGAGCTGCTTTCACTGGCATCTGCCGTATGGGGGACAGCTGCTGCTTCTCGTCCCCAGGGCGCTCCCTTGTTCAGCCTCTGCCAGGTCCCATCGGATCTGGGGAGCTGCGGCGCCAGCAGCCTACACCCACACATGGCCCCGTTTCCCAGCTGCCCCCTGCCCGAGGGTCGCTGGGTTACATTCAGCCCGGGCAATGCAGAGGAACAAGAGCTGCCAGGCTCTGTGGAGGGTATCTACCCTCCAGCCGTCAGGGGAGGACTTTCCCTTGGGGTCTTGCTGGCCCCTGCGTTATCTCTGGCCAGGGCACAGCTGTGCTCAGAGCTGGCGCCAGAGCTATCCTCCTCAGGCCCAGCTGTGGACAGACTCTATTTGATTGCCTGGCTAACGAGAGATGTTCTGCATCTCTGTTTGGCAGCACGAGCAAGTGGGACCATGTTCCATGGGCAGGCGTGAGAGACGCTCCAGCAGGAGACCTTCTGGTCAAGGCGCTGAGCTCGGCGCACAGGCCACAGGTGCTTCCACACGGCCTGCTGGGGATACTGAGCACCCATGACCCTTACTATTCAGCATGCCACGAGGGGCAGACAGCACCCGCCCTTTTACAAATAAGGCAGCAGCGAGGTTGCACAAGTCACTGGGGCAGGGCTGGGCACAGAACCCAGGTCTCTAAGCTGAGACAGCTCAGCAGAGCACTCTTAGCCATCTGCTCTTATCACTAGCCAACACTCTGCTCCCAGAGTCAGGAACAGAGCCCAAGAGTCCTGATGATCCCCGGCTCTAGCCACTAGATTACATTTCCTTCCCTGGGAAAGAATAGAACCCAGGAATCCAGAGCCTCAACGCTTTTCTGCTGTCCAGCAGCTAGTTGTGAAACCCAGTAGCAAAAATGTGTGTCATCTGCCCACCCATGGCTGGGCCATGCAGAGAGCTCCATGCCTTGAGCTCCACTTGTGGGGATTCATGGATTATAATCACCTAGCCTAGCCTGCTGCACACCTGGGCCACAGGACTTCATCAGGATTAAAGCGTCTCTTCCAGAAAAGCCTGCAGTGTTGATCTGCAGCCTTCAAGAGATGGGTGAATCCACCCCCCAGTAGAGCATTGTGTGGGGAATCTGCAGAGGCCTGGTTCCAATCCTGCCATGCCCCATGTCAGGGATCCATGTGGTGGCAGAAGATGGAACTTCAGGTTTTCTGGTTTTCTTTTTAAACAGCTTGTTTATTTAATTCACACAATGAGAAACCATCCCTAGAACACACTGCAGAGGTCAAAAGGACATTATACTCTGCCAGCCATGGTGGGATGTGCAACAAAACATAGGGGCTCCATATTTCCATCCCTCACCACGTTTCAGTGGCTCCCCTCACACTGTGGTAGGTCTGGCGATTGAAAGGCACGTCCCTCACCACTAGGCTGGGCTATTGCTGTGCCCTCTGCCCAGGGCTAGTGAACACACTGGGGCCTATTTTCTGCAGGACTAGGCTGATGGGGCCATCACTGCAGAACTCCATCTTACCTGGCCTGGGTGCTGACACGGTAGGTTGCACACACAAAAATGGAGACATGCAAAATACGTGGCCACTTCTGAAAACTTTGGCCCAATGCTGGGCAACTGCATTGGTTGTTGGATCTATCTGAGGATCAGCCTGACAACTGGAGGTTCACAACATCGGCTGACCTGCTAGCTGCCGCCCATGTGCTGGAATTGCTGGAGAGTAGTGGTGCTACCAGCGGATGCTGCAGTGGTCTGTAGAGCAGCAGGGCATTCAATGTAACCTGTCTGCTGGAGCCGATTAAACTACTGGTTGCAAACATTTCATCTCCCAAACGTAGCTTCCTTTCAGATGGCAGATTGTTTGTGGGCAGATCATGGTTGGCCAGGGTTTGTTTGCTACCTGGAATTGTTCAGGGCACAAGCTTTGCAAGCATAGCTGGATCTCTGGCTTGTTCCCCAGCTGTGTGTATCAAGCATTCTATGCCTCTGGGATTGGTCACCTAAGCCACATGGCATTGTGGCTGTTCTGATAGGCCGACCTGCCTAATTCTGCAGCCTTCTACAATCAAGTTCAGTCTGTGTTTAAACTAATCTTGGCGGTGAGCCTAAAACTCACTTTCTACCAACAAAACATATGCATGTGGACAGCCCCTAATAAAGTGACAGAGACAATTTGGTGAACTGTTGGTGACATGTGCTCCTGTCTGTCTAATCCCATCACCCATTGCCATGGTATCTAGGTATTCCCCACAGCGACTGTGCAATAGAATTTTGTGGCCATTTCTAATTTTCTTCTTGAACTGTCTTATCTGAGAGCTCTTCTATGACAGCAGCGAGTTCATATCTGTCTGAATGGGCATTCCCCGCACCACAGCCAGGTGCTGAAGAATGAGAAGCTGGCAGCCAAGGAGTTAGGGAGGGGAGGAGAGGAGAGGAATCATCACCCAGCAGTGATGGTCAGAAAAGTGACTGTAAAAATGCCATCCTCATGTTACACAGCTACTCCCTGGCTGTCTTTGAGGTACATCTGCATACTTTACTAGACACCAGTATCCCTTGGCAGCCACCAGGGAGAAAGTAACCTGGAGTGAATGAGAGGCAAACACCCTTTCATCTTGCCAAAGAAACCTCTGCATCCTTTATTCTCCAGCCCTTTGTGATGTGCATGTGTATATTTGTGTATATGTGTGTGTGCATGCAGGTGTACTTGTATGTGCTTGTACACACGTGTGTGTGCATGCATGTGTATTTGTGTGTGTGCTGCATGTGCATGTGTGCATGCGTGTGTGTGCGTATTTGTGTGTGTAAGTGCAGGGTGGGGATTCCTGAAGAACTGGAGGTGGGGTTCGGTGCAGCCTTTATTCTGTATTTTCTTTTTCACAGAGGAGGATAAGGTGAAGTTCCCTGCATGGCCGCGCTGGGGCTGTGCACGGCGCCTCCCCAGAGCAGTGCGCTGTCTGAACAGAGCAGGCTGGCAGAGACAAGATAACATGCCATGGGGAGCAAAGCTGCTCGGATCACCTCTAAAGCGCTTTATATGATCAGACACTCATCACCTTAAATCCCCAGCTTGTCCTAGGTCACGTACCACAACCGTTCTATTACTAATATCATTAAGCCCCCTTTGCTGGCGTCTAAATAACCAGCATAGGCGGGGACGCTGTGATTAATGGAGGGCTGATGGATGAAACCCCCTGTCACCATTTAATACCTGTAACAATAGATTCATTAACTGGGATTAGTTTCAGACATAAGCTTTCTATACCCATGGCTATTACTCACTCAGTTCATTAACAGGACAGCATTAGTTCTGGTCCCTTTGAGCGAGGATACATCCTGCATACCAATGACACCCAGCTCGGGAACTTTCAGGAAATTTGAAGTGCTCTTAAAATGCTGCGATCTCTTCCTTCCGCCCTTCCAGGAAAGGCACTTTCGCTCTGATGTGCCAAGTGGAGCCAGTGGCAAGGGTCTGCCCCAGCACTAGCCTTTGAGGTAAGGCACAGGAGTCAGGCTGTCTCCTTGGGGGGTATCCTTTAGGAACAGCTGTCTGCGCTTTCTCTGACTCACCACTGGATGTCACTGTTGTTGCCCATGAATCAGTGCAGAGAGTTTAAGGCGGCAGTAACCTTCTCACTTCACAAAAAGACACGTAAAGGGAACATCTAACAAAGGGGTCGCTCTGTCTGTCTCTGGATTCCAGGGCACACTTGCTGCAGAAGCCAGTTACCATAATCTGGGAAAGCACCATGCAGCATCCTTCCTGTGCCTCCCTGCTTGTCTGAGCTCTGGGTGTACAGGCTGAGATTAAAGGGAAAACATTTTCTTACCATATTTTTTTTGTATTTATGTTTCTTTAAACATATTTTTGCCTGCAGGGGCCTGGAGACTGGCAGTTGGAAGCTGTTTGATGGGAATGGAAATTGATGCAGGTTCTGCAGGAGCTGTGATTTCTGGAGAAATGTACAAACAGCTAATGCTAATGTTAAAAAACCCTGCCCCAAACACAGTTAACACTGGAAAGTTAAAGTAAGGCTGTCCAAAAACTGGCGGTCCAACAGGAGGAGATGCTGAAAGTGATGACTGAATTGATAAGAGAAAAAAATCCCATTAATGTGCCAAAGCATCCAAGGGCACTGGGATCCTGAAGATCTCCACTGAAGGATGAGCTGGGAAGGTGCATTTGTTACAGTTGTGAAAGGCCAGGGCATACTAGCCGAGAAGGAGAACAGAGTCCCAGGCACTGGAAACCAATGGGGCACCAGGAGCGAGTGGTCCATCTACAGTAGAAGGCCAAGCAGTGGCAGAAGGATTCCAGCCTTACTTTAACTTTCCAGTGTTAACTGTGTTTGGGGCAGGGTCTTTTCCCCACCAGTTGCATTCACTAGGCCCCCAATTGGTGCATGGGGGTTAGACTTGGCCGTCTCCTGCACAGAAACTTCCTCTTCTTCTGACCACAAAATGGAAGCCTGCATGAGTTCATGGAACGTCTTACCAGGCTCTTTCTTAAACCTCCTTTTCATTTCATGGCGGAGGGAATCATCCCGGATCCCCAGCACCAACTGCTCTTTCAGAACCATATCTGGGTCTGGAACTCGTCGAGGGTCTCACCGCTCCACTTTGCTCAATCTCTCCTGGAGGTCATACGCATATGCCTGGACAGTTTCACTGGGCTCCTTCTTTCTCTCCTTTAGTCGGGTTCCAATAGGTACCTTGTCTCCATACACTTCTAGGAGAAGTTCAAATACCTTTTCTACACCTTTCTTGTCTGCCACTGCCATGAACTTTACTGTGGCCTTGGCCTGGCCCTTGAGGTGTTCCTCTATGAAGTCCACATGATCTTCTTCAGGTACTCTTAGCACACGCAGACCTGACCCACTCCTCTACTGTAATGTCTCCCGGTCTTGTTGGGAAGCCACCAAACTCTGTGACCTTCTGCTCCCATAGGATGTAAATAGTAGGGGGTGTCTTAGCTTCTGCTGCTTATTGCTCTACTATTGCCTTAGCCAGCGATAAGGCTTCTCTCTGTTTGGTTCTAGCTTGTTGTAATGCCTCAGCTTGGTCTGATAATCTGTGCTGAAGTTCAGCAAATGGGGCCCGTAGTTTTTCAATTCCAGGTAGGGTTCTCGACCAGGCCTGGATAGTGCTACCAGAACTCAAAAAGTAAACCAATGGGGTGAACCCTGAGGATAGGATCCTGTTTGTGATGCCAATTATGTAAGCAGGGGAATGGCACCGCTATTGTGGGGAACTTTCCTGGCTTATACACAACCCTGGTGAAATGGGCTAGTGAAAGGATCTGAGTCCTCGCTCCCACTTCCTTTACCCAGAGGCCTGCCTGCCCTCAAGGGCTCCCCTTCCACTTTCCTGTGTGGCAGAGACCTCGTAACCCCAACAAGGCTGGGCCCAGGATTCCTGGGGGGCTCGACCCCCAGCCTTGTCGTGGTCACTCAGGGCAGGGGCTAGGGTGTCCCCACTCTAGGGTGCTCTCTGTACTGGATGCTTCCCTGACCCACTGATCATTACATACAGCTCAAAGCAAATACAATTCCTTTCACAGCAATCACTTTAAAAAATAAGGAAAAAATGGGAAAGGTGAAAGGAAAACCCGTCACCCCGCTCTGTGGCACGGGGACGTCACAACCAGCGTCTCTGGAACGTCAGGGCAGTTCAGTCTGTTCCTCACACGTCCCAGGCCCCTGCCCAGGCCCTGGCTGTGCTGCAGGGACGCTGCAGGTTGGACACTTGCCTGGTGGTGGCCACACGCCCTCAGGCTCTAGATGGCAGGACCCTTCTCCCCAGCGTCACCCCTGCCTTGTCGGGGTTACGATCCCCCCCAGGTCCGGCTTGTGGGGCCTCTTGGCTGAGACGTCTCCCTGCGCTGGGCCCTCTGCCCAGGTAGGGTTCACACCCGGCTCTGGACAGCTCCAGTCCCAGCTCCAGCTCCACCCTGACCCTGCCTCAGCGCTGCTGCTGCTGCTCTGCCTCCAGCCCCCTGGGCTGCTTCTCTGGCCCCTCTGGCTCTGGTTGCTGCAGCTCTGCTCCCAGCACTGACCTGCTCCCTGGGCTGCTTCTCTGGCTCTGGCCGGCCCGGCCCTGCTCCCCAGCTCAGCTCAGCCCCTGCTCTCCCCTTAGCTCGGCCCCACTCTGTTCCAGCTCACAGGAGGCCGGGACCACCCCACCCCTCGCCTCCTGACTCCCTCATTGGCTGCCTGTGCTGTCAATCAGGCTGACCTGGAGCATTGGCCTCTCCCCATTGTTCCTGGGGACTGTCAGTCTCAGGGTCCTGATTTCCCATCGACCCTCCCCCTTCCTTTTGGTACTGGGAGGTAGCAACCAAACAACCCCACTGAGTTTTAGTAAGGGGCCTACAGTCCCCGTACACATGGGAGGAAAGAAGGTGCAAGGGGCTGCTAGAAACGTATGAGGACCAGTGACCTATCTAGCAGAGGCAGGTGGAGAATAGTGACATGTTGTTATTAGATGCAGGTACAAGAAATAGTGATCTGAAAAGGACGCTGACCATGTAGTTATGTACGAGGGAGGCTGTTCTCCTTCCCCTGGCAAGGAGGCCAATGAGAGCCTCAGCGCTGGAGCTGGATCAACACGCGGAGATGGAGTTGGAAGAGTAAGTGACAGCTGCTCTGCCCGAGAGGCCGCACTGCCCATGACCAACCCACAGACCTCAAAGGCAGCTCCCCGAGGCTGGGTCCCAAACAGAGAGGAGTGCAGAGCCCAACTCCTGCTAACAGTGAACAGCAACTGGAGCCCAGCCTTGCCTGGTCCTTCAAAACCCAGCCCCAGGGCCAAACCCGGCACCTAGAGTTAGGCTCTCAAATCCATTGTCAGACGTTTCCTGTCAGAGGAGCTGAGCAGCTGAATCAGTCATCGACTTGAGCCACACAGCTAGGAACACTTTGGCCAGAATTTGTAATGTGAGGCTTACAGGGAAGCCTGGTACCCATGGATGGTGTGAATGTATGTGGTCACTACACCATATGGACTGTGTTACTGCATGTGGTCACTGTGCCGTATGGACTATGTAACTGCGTGTGGTCACTGTGCCGTATGGACTGTGTTACTGTGTGTGGTCACTGTGCCGTATGGACTATGTAACTGCATGTGGTCACTGTGCCGTATGGACTGTGTTACTGTGTGTGGTCACTGTGCCATATGGACTGTGTTACTGTGTGTGGTCGCTGTGCCATATGGACCGTGTTACTGCGTGTGGTCGCTGTGCCTTATGGACTGTGTTACTGCGTGTGGTCACAACACCATATGGACTGTGTTACTGTGTGTGGTCGCTGTGCCGTATAGACTGTGTTACTGCGTGTGGTCACTGTACCGTATGGACTGTGTTACTGTGTGTGGTCACAACACCGTATGGACTGTGTTACTGTGTGTGGTCACTGTGCCATATGGACTGTGTTACTGTGTGTGGTCACAACACCATATGGACTGTGTTACTGCGTGTGGTCACTGTGCCATATGGACTGTGTTACTGTGTGTGGTCACTGTGCCATATGGACTGTGTTACTGTGTGTGGTCACAACACCGTATGGACTGTGTTCCTCCATTGGTCACTGTGCCGTATGGACTGTGTTACTGCGTGTGGTCACTGTGCCGTATGGACTGTGTTACTGTGTGTGGTCACAACACCGTATGGACTGTGTTGCTCCATTGGTCACTGTGCCGTATGGACTGTGTTACTGTGTGTGGTCACTATGCCGTATGGACTGTGTTACTGTGTGTGGTCACTGCACTGTAGGACTGTGTTACACCATGACGGTGCATAGACCCTCCCCGTGCAGACAGCCACCCTCCAGGTCAGACTCCCATGCACACATTCCCATGCGCCACACACACGCACTAACTGGGGCTCACTCAAGCACTGGCTGTGATAACGCACTGCATGGCTGGTGTCCTTACGAATGAGGTGAATTGCAACAATAACAAATATGAGTTGAAGACGCAATGTGACCTTCATTTCACGACCCACCTGGTGGGCGGGGGGGGGCAGCGGAAGAGCGACACTTCCAGGAAACAAACTCCCCCTTGATTTCCGATCCTTTGTTTAAATAAAGGTCCATCGCCCAGGATCCTGTCTCACACATGGCAAGGCGACGGGTCCGCTGAGGCTCGCCAAAGAAACAAACCCTGGGGGGACACCAGGTCTGACGCCGGCCCAACTGCAGGAGTAGCTGAACTGAGTCATTAACAAGGGCTCATCCACGTGGAATGGTGACTGTCCTGGGCTCACAGTATTAACAATAATTCCCCCTCCTCTGCTGCCTGCTAGCCAAGGAGCAGAAAGCACTTTGCCAGTGTTAATTAGCATTGGCCTAACAACACCCTGGGACGTATCATTATCCCCATTTCACGGATGATAAAATGGAGGCAGCAAGCGCGTATATGACTCACCTGAGGTCCCGCAGCAAGGCTGTGGCAGGACCAGGAATTAGGACCCAAGTTATCTCGCTCCACGTCTGGTGCATTAACCACAAGCTTGCCCTTAATTACTCCCTGTTTGAATTGGGAAGCCGGGGGTGGAGCGGAATAGCCTGCAATGGCAGTTTACCATGGACTATAATGGGGCTGGCTTGTCAAAAGCTGCTCCTTAAACACTCAGCTGGGAGCCTGCCCCATCCACAAGCCTCTTTGGAAGAGCTCTGCAGTACTTGCTGTGCCTCCACGGGCAGCCTGCCCAGCTAGGGAGAAGGTACGTTCCCCCTGAAACCCTCCTGGCAATGGGCAGCCCAGATGGCACGGGGCTGCATCCCCTCCTGCAGGGAGAGAAGGGTCTTTGTGCCTTTTCCTGCCAGCACTGGAGCCCTGAGGCTCTGGGAGGTGCCCTGAGCTGCTCCACGCAGACCCTGGTGAAAGGCTCAAACCACCAGGCTACCTCTGCTCTGACGTGCTGCCTGGTGCGCCAGAGCTGGCCATGCCTGGAGCACCTGGGCCCAGGAGCTCTGCGCAGGGTCAGTGTGGTAACCCCGTCACATGGGGGGGCAGGTGGAAGGACACAGAGGGCAGGTCATGCCGCGAGTTGCTTGCAAAGAGTCCTGTGGCACCTTATAGACTAACAGACGTATTGGAGCATGAGCTTTCGTGGGTGAATACCCACTTCGTCGGATGCATGAGTTGCTGGCAGTGACAGGAGCAGAAGCCAGGTCTCCAGACCCTACCCCACCCTCTGCCCCACATAATCCTGTGTGCAAATGGGGCCCATGGTGCACTGCCAAAGGGCAGGTGGGGCATTCCCCAGGCAGCCCCCGGCTGATAAGGGAGTAGTGAGCAGACACTGTGCCACCCACCAGAGCTCTGTCGCTTTGCCTGCTGACTCCAAACGCTACATGAGACACGTCATCAGCCGATGAGCGCCCTGGGCACACTGACCCCACAGGACACCCCTCTCCTGATCCCATGAGACACCCCCCTCCAGAGCCCTGGGCACGCTGACCCCATGGGACACTCCCCTCCAGCACCCAGGGCATGCTAACCCCACGGGACACTCCCCTCCCTTGAGCCCTGGGCACGCTGACCCCACGGGAAACCCCCCTCCAGCGCCCTCAGCACGCTAACCCCACGGGACACTCCCCTCCCCTGAGCCCTGGGCCCGCTGACCCCACAGGATGCCCCCCTCCAGCACCCTCAGCACGCTGACCCCATGGGACACTCCCCTCTCCAGAGCCCTGGGCACGCTGACCCCACGGGATGCCCCCCTCCAGCGCCCTCGGCACGCCGACCCCACAGGACACCCCTCCCCTGACCCCATGGGACACCCCCCGCCAGAGCCCTCAGCACGCTGACCCCACGGGACGCCCCCCTCCAGCACCCTCAGCACGCTGACCCCATGGGACACTCCCCTCTCCTGAGCCCTGGGCACGCTGACCCCACGGGATGCCCCCCTCCAGCACCCTCAGCACGCTGACCCCATGGGACACTCCCCTCTCCAGAGCCCTGGGCACGCTGACCCCACAGGACACCCCCCTCCAGCGCCCTCGGCACGCCGACCCCACAGGACACCCCTCCCCTGACCCCATGGGACACCCCCCGCCAGAGCCCTCAGCACGCTGACCCCACGGGACGCCCCCCTCCAGCGCCCTGGGCACGCTGACCCCACGGGACACCATGGGTAGCTTGTGAAATCATTAAGTGCCCCAATGTGGTGATACCCCTCTATCTGTGATTGATTATTGGCTCATGCAGGCCGTCTGTCTGTGGGATGCAGCCCCAGAATGCCCTGGGGAGCATAGGAGACCCAAAGGGAGGTGTGTGTGAGGAGGGTGCCCCAGATCCCCCCTTCTGTCTGCAAGGAGAGATGGGGCCCCTCCCAGCCCCCTCCTGCACCTCCTCCTACTGTGTGTGCTTAGGTGGGAATGGGCAAATCGGGGCAGCAGGGAACATAGAATGGGCAGAGTCCCTCGCCCACAGGCAGCTGCTGGGTGACTCTCCAGGCAGCAGGCCAGAGCCCTGGGCCCCACCCTGTGCACCCCACGTGAGCGGGCAGGGTCGGGGGCACGCAGGGCTGTTAATATTTCGTAAACTCTAAAGTGTTTATTGATTGTTACTGTTAATTAAAATGGCCCCAGAGCAAGCAGGGAGGGGGAATCTGGGGTGGGGAGAGGAGCGTAATGGGGACCAAGCAGGTCCTAAAGCAATGCCAGGGATCAGGCTGGGCAGTGATGGGTGCTGAGCAGCGGCAGTGGAGCCTCCCTTCCCTTCCCAGATGCAGCGGCTCTCATTATCCTGAGCCACCGAGGGTGCTCACGCACACAAATCTATTCTAATGTATTAGAGCTGGCCCAGATCTCTTTGCAGAGAATGAGCGTTTCATTCTGGAGGCTCAGTGGTTCAAGTGTTTGAAAGGGCAGCGTTCTCTGTGCCTCCAATGTGGGGCTAATGATAATCTAAATTAGTTATTGGAAATAATTACCGAGGCTTTATAGTGCCAAGCACAGCGGAGCCCTGGAGAGCAGTCGCACTCAGACACTGCCATGCAGCTAAAAGCTTTGATGCCTCATTAATATTCAAGGGGAGTCTTTGGGTTGTTCCCTCCTCCGCTCGCGAGCCGCCGCAGCTCTCTCAATGAACCTCGGGCCTCCGGTGACACGAGCGAGAGGCCCTGCCAATTGAAATTAGCGCTGGTACAATATCAAAGTTCACAGCACTTGTAATCTCGAATGGAAAAGGTGGGTTTCAAAAGATCATATCATCTCGGAAGGCAGCGAGGAACCTTTGCCGAGACAGCTTGTGCTGGCTCCAGGCGAGTGGTTCCGGGCTTTGATAACGCTGGAGAGGTAGCATCGCCAAGGTTGTCCTACACAGCTGGTTTTTATGATATAATGGACCAAACTGGCTGCATAATTAATCAGCCTATATTTTTCCCCTAGTAAATCTTCCTGTGATGGGCAAAACAGAAGCCCCGGAGCTGTACTGAGCTGCCAGAATTGTGTGGTGGGGTTTTTTGTGTCTCTTCCCCCCCCCCATTTTTTTTCCCTCTTGGATCCTGGAATAAACGCTGCAAAATCAAAGTGACTCCGGCATTGCTCAAAACAAGGATCCAGGAGTCTCGGGGCTGATGTTATTTTTTGCACATGAAGCTGCTGAGGTTTGGATTCCAAACCCCCGGGCTCCAAGCAGGACAGAATGTGTTTTTGGATGTGGACTTGGGCTGGCAGGACTCTAGGGAGAGTTTCCTCTCCTTGCCACAGAACTGTGTCCTAAGAACGGCGCAGTTCTGCTGCCTGGGTGTGGCGTAGGACTCAGAGTGGATGCTTAGCACCTATCCTCAAATGGGAATTGCCCATTGATGCCAATGGGTGCTGGAGTGAAGGTTAATTGACAAATCGCTACAAGCCCCGGGGACTGTTACTGTGCCCATTTGACAGTCATGCTGAGAGATTACACGGCTTGAGAAACCCCACGGAGCAAATCAGTGTCAGAGCTGGGTTGAGAACCCAGGAGTTCCCAGCTGCCTCTGCTCTGCCTCCAGACACACCTGCTGTAGTCTGGCCCAGGAAGTTGCAGCAGCAGGTGCCCTGTGCTTCTTTAGGCACGTTACACACAGCTGGAGGCAGCCCAGCTGCCCAGCCGCCCCGGGAGGAGGTGGAGCTGCAGGCAGGCTATGTGTAATTGTAACCAGCTCTTGACCCTCGAGACTGAGCTGTCCCTAAGGATCGACTGGGGGAAGGCAGCGTGGAAGTTCTCCCTGTGATGAGTGTGGGGAACAGCATAGCCATGGGCTGTGAGTCATTCCCCACTTCCATCCTACACCATCTCTGAGCGTGAGTTATAGGGCTGCTCCTCTGCTGAGCATCATCGGGGCCTATCAGGAGCCAGAATGAAGTGGGCTGGCTGCAGAGTCCACACTAGTTCTTTAACAAGATTGATGCTCCACAGCATCCCCAGGTCTGATCATCGTTGTTGCTCACTTCTGGTTCCTTTCCAGTTTCTCTACATCCTGTCTATACAGCAGTGACCAAAACTGGACACCGTACTCCAGCAGAGGCCCAACCAGCGCCGAGAAGAGTGGTGCTATCACCTCCCGTGACTTGCATGCTGTGCCTCTGTTAATGCAACCCAAAACTGCATTTGCTTTTTTTGCAATAGCAACGCATTGCTGTCTCATGTTGAGGGTGTGATCCACCATAACTCCCAGATCCTTCTCAGCAGTGCTGCTGCCAAGCCAGTTTACCCCCACTCTGTACTTGTGCAGTTGGTTTTTCCTCCCCATTGTAACACTTTACATCTGTCTTTGTTGAATTTCATTTTGTTGTCCATAGCCCAGTTCTCCAGTTTATCAAGATGCCACTGAATCTTAGCTCTAGCCTCCAAAGTATCCCCCACCCCTGATCTTTGTGTCATCTGCAGATTTGATCAGTATGCTCTCTATTCCCACATCCAGGTAATTAATAAAGATGTTAAATAACACTGGACCCAGAACAGATCCCTGTGGAACCCCACTTGAGACCTCCCTCCAATCTGACATCATTCCATTAATAGTTACTCTTTGTTTGCGGTTGTTTAACTAATTATGTGTCTACTAATGGTAGTTCTCTCAAGCCCGCATTTCTCCAGCTTACTTATTCCAGTGTCATGTGGGACTGTGCCAAAAGCCTTGCTGAAGTCTAGGTATATTATGTCCACCGCATTCCGCTATCCACCAAATCAGTTACCCTGTCAAAGAAGGACATCAAGCTGGTTTGGCATCATTTGTTCTTGGTGAGTCCATGCTGGCTGCTAGTGATCACCCCTCCATCCTCCAGGTATTTGCAAAGTGAATGTTTTATACATTGCTTTAGTATTAAGGTCAGTCTGACTGATCGATGGTTTCCCGGCTCCTTCTTTCCCCACTTTTTAAAGATGGGCACAATGTTAGCTCTTCTCCAGGCTTCTGGGACCTCTCCTATTATTGCCAGTGGCTCTGAGATTTCTTCAGTTAATTCCTCCAGTACCCTGGGGTGAATAGCATCCAGCCCCAACGATTTGAATTCATTCATATTAGTCAGAAGATCTCTGATGTGTTTTACTTGTCCCTATCTGCATCCCTTGCCTTTTATTGTCTATGGTAACTCCGCTAGTCGTCTGGCCACATGTTATTTTTTTGGAGAAGGTTGAAGCAAAGTCAGTAGTGAGGAGCTTTGCCTTCCTATCATCTTCCATTACCAGCTCAACTTCTCCACTGAGCAGTGGACCCACACAGTCCTTGATCTTTCTTTTTTGTCTGACATATTAGTAGAACTCCTTCCTCTTGTCTCTAACATTTCTTTCCAGCTGTAACTCATTCTTTGCCTTGGCTTTCCTGATTTTGTTACTACACGCTCATGCTATTCCCATGTATACTTCCTTGGTGACATGTCCCTCCTCCCATTCCCTGTATGTGTCCCTTTTGGGTTCTAGATCGCTAAAAAGCTCCTTGTCCAGCAACGTTGGACTCCTGTGTCTCTTCTTGTTTTTCCTCTGCATTGGAATAGCTTGATGTTGAGCCTCAAGTATTACATCTTTTAGGAACTGCCCTTTGACTCATTTTCTTCCTAATTGGTCTTTCCATGGGCCCTGGCCTACTATTTCTGTGAGTCAGTTGAAATCCGCCTTTGTTAAGTCCAGTGTCCTTGTTTTGCGGGTCTCGTGTCCTCCTTTCCAGAGGATCTTGAATTCTATTAGACCATGATCACTTTCTCCCAAGTTCCCGACCACCTTCATGTTCACAACTGATCCATTCTGGCACCCCAGGATGCAGCACGCGGAGGTGGGAGCGTGTCAAAGGTTACCTCTGCCTAGACAAGCATGTGGAGAGAGACAGTCCCCAGGTCAGGAGGTGCCTGCAGAACCTGTCCAGTTCTCTTCCATTAATGTACTAGCAATGCATGCCCCACTAAAGCTAGTGGGAGTGCAGAGAGCACAAGTCAGCACAGAATGCAGC
Source organism: Mauremys mutica (assembly GCF_020497125.1). Lineage (NCBI taxonomy): Eukaryota > Metazoa > Chordata > Testudines > Geoemydidae > Mauremys > Mauremys mutica. The sequence continues at coordinate 4,804,521 of NC_059094.1, forward strand.
CCACGGGCCAGCTCCCCCTCAGGGATAAATCAGTGTAGCTCCATTGAAGTCTATGGGGGTCTGTGACGGGGTGTGAAGAAAGGGTTAACCCCGCACTATGGGTGGCAGAAGTCCCGCCCCCCCAGGCCATGCTGGGCATGCTCCCACAGCTGCCTCAGTATAAAAGGGAGCAGCCAACTCATTCTGGGCTGACTACCGGAGGGGAAGGACCTTAGGCTGAAGCTCCAGCTGAAGAGCCGCCACAGCCCTTGCCTGCAAGAGCCAGAGACCCTGAGAGCCGGATTGGAGGACCAGGGCCGCCCAGGGGGGGGGCAAAGGGGGGCAATTTGCCCCAGGCCCCGGGCTCCGCAGAGGCCCCCAAGAGAACAGCGGAGGCTCCCACCTCCGCCCCTCTCCTGGAGCCTCAAGCGCCGTGTCTCCAGCGGAGCCCCTGAGCCCCGCCCCGCTCCGAACCGCGTGGTGAGGGGGCGGGGCTGCAAGCTCCGGGACGGGGCTCAGGCCCCGCCGGAGGCACGCTGCGGCTGTTCCGGCGAGGCGCTGAGACTCCGGGTGAGGAGGGAGCCGGGGTAAGAGGCTGGGGCCAGGGCGGGGGGGAAGTGGGACCCGCCGCCGAAGCGCAGCCCGGTCTTCGGCGGCGGGGGGCCCTTCCGTTCCGGGACCCGCCGCCGAAGTGCCTCGAAGATCCGCGGCGGGGGCCCTCCCCCGCCGCCGAATTACCGCCGAAGACCGGGCTGCACTTTGGCGGCGGGTCCCGCTTCGGTGGTAATTCGGCGGCGGGGGGCTCCCGCCGCGGGTCTTCGGGGCACTTCGGCGGTGGGTCCTGGAACGGAAGGGCCCCCCGCCGCCGAAGACCCCGGGCCCCCGGAATCCTCTGGGCGGCCCTGTGGAGGACCATTCACGCCAATTCGCTCAGAGACCCTGACGCCCCACAGACAGCAGCTTCTGGAACTATGGTAGGAAACGACCTAGGGAGGGTTAGCGAGTGGTATCTCCCACCCGAGTGAGGTCAGTGTGTTTCAGTGGGATTCCCCGCTGACCCAGTGATGGACCGCTCCATCACTGTTAGGGCCCTGGGTCGGGGCCCGGTGGAGTCGGGCGGGCCCAGGCCCTCCTGCCCAGGCTGTCACCCCCCGGTGGTGGTCCCCACCTTTCCCCACCATATTGACTCTAGCCATTAGGCTGTAACCCCAGCCTCCGGGTCATACTGTGGTCGGCCCAAGGGCCACCATGGAGACTAACCACAGTGATATCAACACCCTGCCCTGCCCTGAAGCGGGACGCGGTGTGCATACACCACAACAGGGTCATACCCATTTACAGCTGCTGAGGATCTGCCCCTTGGTGTGAAATTTCATAGACAACCAGACAAATTCAGCCCCTTCTTTGTGAAATTGCTCTCCGCTATTCATTCAGAAACAGAGCACCCGATGTGCATGCCCTGTTCGGTGCTGAACCCTTCCTTCTGGAGCACAAGTAGCTGGGCCCAGGGTGGAAGGGCCTGGGGGAGCACTAAACTATCAGCGGTTTAGTGCTCCCACCTTCTGAAGATGTGTAGCAAGGTGGCATGGCCTTTCTCTGAGGCCACCAGGGAGGAAGCATTCCCCGCCCTCTGGTGAGAGGAGCCAGGCTGCCCCCCTTGCGCCAGAAGCGGAGGGGTGGAACACCAAGTATAAGAGGCAAGGCCTCCAGCTGAGTTGGAGGAGAGCTAGGGAAGGAGTCAGACATTGCTATTTTGCGGCTGGCCCTGAACCAGAGACTGAGCTGTACCAACCCTGCCTCTGGTGGAACATCCAGAGGAGCTGCTGCCTGGTGAATACCTTGAGGAGCTGCTGGAACTGCCAGCTGCCGAGTACACTGAGGACCTGTGAGCAATGAAGCCCTACAACCAGGTAGGGCTAGGAACTAGCTCAGGGAAACCAGACATTAGTCCAGTCTGAAGCCACAGTCAGCATGTTTTGGCAGGATCCCTGATGACCCAGTGGTGAGATTCCCCATCACTGTTAAGGCCCGGCGGAGTAGGGTGGGCCTGGGTCCCCCTAGCCCCTGCTACCAACCACGCCCCTGGTGCGGCAACCTACGCACCTTAGGCCAAATGGCCTGAATTTGTTTGCTGTCTACCCCAGCCAGACGGTTGGCTATATATTCTTTATTGCCTTACAGTGCTAATCCCCTGTTGATTGGCCCTCAGCTGTTAGGTGGTATAGCAAGGCGGAGTGGCTTCCCTCTGGTGCAGACAGGGAGGAACCACTCCAAACCACTAAAAGATGCAGGTTCAAATCCTACCTCAAGTCATAAATAAAACTGTGGTGGCCTCCCATGAGTGGAGACTGCCTGAAACTCCTTCCCAGGTGGGGTGACGAGCATGCGCTGCATGAGGGATCTTCAGGCTGGGACAGACGGCTGAGGGTGCGTTGGTGGGCGATGCGAGGATGAGATGTGGGAAACAGCGGTAGTATAGCTGAGGGCAGCACACTGAGGAGCATGGGGGCTGCATGGCCATGGACAAGAACAGGTGGCAGAAATGGAGCTATCCAGGGAGGGAGGGATCTAGAAGAGGGGTAGCACAGCACCTGCTGTGGATTCATCACAAGTGCCACCTACCCCTTGGCATCAAAGGAAAGCAAAGAGCTCGTCTGCCCTGATGGAACAAACAGGGCTGGAAAGCAGAACTGGTGAACAGGTTAACTTTGAATGAAAAATGACTTTTGCATCAATACCGAAATTTTCGAGAAAATGTCCAGGTTTTGGTCAAAAAAACTGAAAACTGAGAAATTTTGGCCAAAACTCAGAAAATTTCAGCCAAACCCCAAAAGCGTTAGCTGAAAACCAAACTTCTGATGAAACCTTGAGAATTCTTGGAGACAAATTTTGATGAAAACAGAAACTTTTTCCTTTTTATTTAAAATTTTCAAGGAAATGAATTCCATTTCCTGATCTGTGTGGCCCCCACCCTGCCACTCCAGGGAGCGAGCGATGCCCTTAGGGGCCATTGTTTAATATTCAAATGCCAGGAGTTGCTGTCAGTGGCAGGCGTACTATGGTTCCTGGGTTCTGTGGTTTCCCACTCTGCTTGGCACCAGTTATTCCTCTGCTTAGTCCCTGCGTTAGTGCGATGGGCATCAAGTGCGGACAAAGACATGGTCTAGCTCAGGGGTGGTCAAACTGTGACCCGCAGGCCAGATCCGGCCCGCGAGCTCCCGCTGGGGAGCAGGGTCTAGGGCTGCCCTGCTGTGGCCAGGGCGCTGGATCGGGGGACCACCACACAAAGCTTGACAAACAGCAAACGGAGGCACTGGGACTGCGGAGCTGCTGCCTGCCTGCAGACTGGGTGGCTTAGCCAGCAGCGTGGCTTAGGGACCGGGAAGTGGATCTGACACAGTGCAGCAGGGCGGGCTAGATGAGCCGCTGAAGGCAGGGCTGTGTTGCTGGGACTGGACTGGCTGAGACACTGAGACGCTCCAGACGGGTCTGTGACGCCCTCTGTCCCTAGTCACTGTTAGCCCCAGCCGCAGCGCTGGCTCTTCATGAGTTCCCTAAGTGCCAGCAGGCAAAGCTTCTCGGAGGGATGATCCCACCTCTCGCTTACCTGAAGACTTTAAGGGCACATCCTGGAGGCCGGGGCATGGATGAAATCCAAGCAGCAGCCACTGATGTTAGCAGGGGTCACTGAACCAGGCAGGGCTGGCTCTACCACTTTTGCCACCTCAAGCAAAAAAAAAAAAAAAAAAGGCCACTCAGACTGTGCCACCCCAAGAATGGCCGGAGTGCCACCCCTTAGCATGTGTTGCTCAGGCACATGCTTCCTCCGCTGGTGCCTGGAGCCGGCCCTGGCACCGGGGCGCTCAGATGCCATGGTGAGGCGCGTGCTATGAAACTCCAGGGAAGGGCTAGCTCTCCCCTTGCTATGGCAGAGCAGACCCTCCCCTGTCTCACAGAGGGGTCCCTGCCTGCTGAGTCGCATTGGCAAGGTGATGCGGGTGCCTCACTCCATCCTGGTATTCGCCTGGTGGAGAGGAAGGCCCGCAGCCTGCGATGAGCCCTCCAGGGGGGGAACGGGAGGGAATCGGAATCAGCCCACGAGTGCGGAAGGCTGGGCTTTATCTCCGCACCCCTGTGACCCCCGGATAGCATTTAAAGGAACTTACTCCCAGGGAAAGGCCGGGCTGCAGCACGTGGGAGCCAAGCCAGTTGCCTTTGTCTCCAGGTGTGTAGCCTGTGGGAGCAGCTGTGCACCAGCAACATTGGACAGAAAGAGAGGCACAGAATGGTGTCGTGCTCTTCTAAGAACGGCACCGCAGCCAGCAACCAGCTTTTCTTCCACAGCGAACCCCTCCCTGTCCTGTAACGACTCTTCCTGGAGCTGTCTGGGGACTCCCAGTCTGAGGTCATCTCACATGAGCCACCACACACAGGCCAATCTGAGGTGCATCAAGGGGGAGCAGGCAGGTGTCTGCAGGGTTCCTCTCCTGGGGCCCCTGCTGGCTCTGGGGAAAGCGCCATGTGGCATGTGCTGGCTCTGCACAAGGCAACGAGGAGGATCAGTTATGGTGCCCAAAGAAGGAGCTGTTGCTGCTACCGGTTCAGAAGACTGAATCAGCACGACCAGCTGCTCTGTGGCATCGGCGCCGTGGCACCGTAGCCAGGAATCAGACAGACGTGGATTGGAAGCAAGACCCTGCAGAGCATCACTGCAGTGAGCGGGAAGTGAACTCTAGCAGGATGCGGGAGCTGGCACTGTCCATGGCAGATCTGCTGCTTAGGAGAAAAGCAGTTGGAGACAAGCTGCCCCTGCCGAGCGTTAATGACGCAAAGCCCAGAGCTAGCCTCAGTGCTGAGAACATTGTCATCGTGTGACTCCAGAGGTCAAAAGATCCAGGAGTGGGTGACAGCCAGGCAGGTTTGTTAGGGCCGTTGACCTACATCTTCCATTCCAAGCACACTACTGTCTATGTAGGAAATATTTTACCCACCTCTGAAATGCAGCCAGCTCTGGGGTGGAATACAGCAACTGTTTAACAGCACCCAGCTATATAGCAATTTAGGACAAGAAGAGAAGAATATTCTTTCCAGTTGATAGTGCACAGGGAATTACAGGAGGTCAAATATAAGCATCCATATTAGGATTGGGCAGCCCATGGAGCAGTCACTGTCCCTGGGTTACAGATGGGGCAGCTCAGGCACAGACTTGCCCTGTCTGTAGCAGTCAGGAAATGAACCCATGGCTCCGGCACCTTGGCTACAAGAGGGTTCCCAGGAGCCACTGCTCTTAGGGGAAGGGCTGGCACCTTGCAGAGTGGGGAACCTCCGGCTGTTTCCTGCCCTTTGTGTGGCTTTTCTGCCGCCTGCAAGGAACAGAGAAACCTCGGATGTGCCATGGGGACAGGGCTTTAAGTAGCAGGCACAGGAAACTGAGCCCCAGCAGCGGTGTGGGTCTGCGCGTTGCAGCCAGTTGGCAGCGGGAGCTGGGGCAGATTCCACAGATCACCTTACACAGGAGCTTAGTGTCACTGAGCCATGTCCGCTGGATTGGCGGCTCTGCCAGTCAGGCCAGGAACAGGTGCTGTGCTGGGGACATGGAGCTGGGAAGCTCTGCCCTCATTTACCATGTGCTCTGCAAACCCTCTTCACCTGTCACTTGCCCTCTCTCCCCTCCTCCAGCCACACCTGTGTGCACCCCCAGCCACCGCCAAATAGCTCACAGACAGCGTCACTGCTTTGTTACAGACCCTTCTGCTCCCACGGCACACTCGCCTGAGTGCACATGTACCGCCGACAGACCCCGGTCAGTCCCCCCTCTCCCCCCTTCCCCTGTCTCCACACCCAGGAGGTCCCCCCGTGAATGTGGGTGTACTGAACAATGGGCATGGACCAGAGCCGCCCTTGGGATTTCTACAAGTGCTGGTAGGCAGTATTCAGCCGGACAGCCCTGTCTGCAGAGATCTCTGAGCATGCACAGAAACCTCCACAAGCACACAGTAAGGGCTCCACTTTAAATGGACATTTATGCCTCATACCCCCCCAGTCATGCAAACGCACTGTGCTTCCCAAACAATGCACCAAGACACACACGAGAATGCCTCCAGCTTTCACTGAAAACTAATTTTAACCAGTGAACACCTGCCAAATTGATTTTACGGGCTTGACACCGGTAAATCACTTTACATTTCAAGCCTCCACAAAATTTGCATCCTGCTATTTTTGAATCTCTTGGAAACTCTTAGCTTTGGCTTGTTTCATGGCGTAACTTTTATACTCGGAAGCCCAGAGGACGATCAGCACTGAGATGGCAGCATGAACATGTGCTGCAAAGCACCGGGCAACCAGCACTTCGTGAGGCTCATCCCTGGTCCTCCCCATGTAGCTTCCTGTCTCTGCACTATGGTTCTGTGGCAGGAGCCTGCCCGAAGAAAATCTCCATCTGGTAGAAACACAGAGCGCTAGTAAGTGGGCCTGTCTCGTTAGTTAGACACAAATTTGCTGTTAAGGTGACATGCTAAGAGCGTTGAGCTTGTGTACGTTCCATGCTGTGCAAGTTCAAGTTCTTCCTGGGGCAGTTTTCTGATCTGCTTAGTACAAAGGTGTAACGATGCTGCCTCTGGCGGGACACAGCTGAGAGTGTCAATTCAGGACAAATTGCTTAGAGCAGGGCGGTTACAGCCCAAGGCTGGGGTTCCTTTGCACACCAAGCCAGCCAAACAGAGAGGACTTCAGTTTTACCCCACTGGCTAACCACAAGTCATACAAGCAATTCCCTTAGACAGTATCCTGGTATCACCGCCAGTACCACTTGCTATGGGGATGAATGATTATGAAAACCAATACCCCAGTAAAAGAAAAAAGGTTCTCCCGATCCCAAAGGACCAAGCCCCAGACCCAGGTCAATATATAAGTCAGATCTCACCCACAAATCACGCTGTTGCCAGGTCAATGTACAAGTCAGATCTCACCCACAAATCACGCTGTTGCTAAGTCTTTAGAATCTAAAATCTAAAGGTTTATTCATAAAAAGAAAAAAATATTGATGAGAGCTAGAATTGGTTAAATGGAATCAATTACATATAGTAATGGCAAAGTTCTTGGTTCAGGCTTGTAGCAGTGATGGAATAAACTGCAGGTTCAAATCAAGTCTTTGGAGTACATCCCCCGCTGGGATGGGTCATTCAGTCCTTTGTTCCGAGCTTCAGTTTGTAGCAAGGTTCCTCTAGAAGTAAGAAGCAAAAATGGAGGGTTTTCCAGGGCCTTTGATATTCTCTGCCCTGTGGAAGGACACCCCTTTGTTCTTACCGTGGAAAACCACAGCAGCAAGATGGAGATTGGAGTCACATGGGCAAGTCACATGTCCATGCATGACTCAGTTTGCAGGCCGACACCATTGTTTACATGTTAGTTTGAACGTTCCCAGGAAAGCTCAGAGGTGGGTTGGCGTCTCCCAAAGTTCATTGTCAGTTAAGTGTTTCTTGATTGGGCACTTACTGAGAATAGTCTCTTCTCAAGAAGCTGACCAAATGCTTCACTGAGGCTACTTAGAATCAAACACATTGAGATACAAGTATAGAGCCAATAGTCATAACTTCAACTACAAAGTGATACACACATACAGGTAGCATAATTATAACCAGCAAATCATAACCTTGTAATAGACCCTCACACGACAACTGTTGTACAATATTTGCTGCAAATATGGAACAGTGGTTGCAACAATGATCTATACGGTCACAGTTTATGTCAATAACGTCACAAAAGGTAACTGGGTGAAATAATAAAACGTGTTACACGGGAGCTCAGAGCAAATGATCTAATGAGCCTGTCTGGTCTTCAATCTGTGAACATTATTATGTGAAATGTCCTCTGGATTTTGGTGTGTAAATCATGCACCAGATCCTCAGCTAGTGTAAACTGGCCCAGATGGAGCTATATAGATTTACATCAGCTGGGTATCTGACCCCATCGTTGTTGATGTAGGACCTACAACAAAAGCAGGTTTTGCTCTCTTCCATCCCTGGAGCAGTAGTAACTAGCTCCCAAGCTGTGTTTGCAGAGCTCTGCTTCATCAGTGCATAAACAAGGATGCCATCATCCAAAAAGTCACCTTGGCTTCAGGAGTTACTGGGAAATGGCAGCATTGGCCAGGACAGGATTGTACCTTCACGCTCCCCGGTTACCTTAACTTGTCCTGGGGTATCTTCCCCGTGCCTGGAGCAGTGTGGTTGGGGCTGTGGAGGGCAGCGGGCAGGTTTTGCAGATGAAAGGTGCCACATGGGTATATTGATCAGTATTAAATCACTTTGCTTTGCTGGCAGCCAACAGCACCCCAAACGCGGTGCCTCAAACACACCCACCATCCGGGCGCCTGCCCAGCCCTCGGGGCCATGGCAAATGCCGCGTTCTGCAGGCTGCCTGTCGAAACCCATCAGCGCCTGGCACCCTTCTCCAGTCAAATGAGCCAGCGAACTCGATCAGCTGAACATGTGGGCAGCCGGTGGAGCATGACCTGGCTTGTTTTACACGTGGGGCTGCTGCTAAGGCAGGCCTTTCCTGTGCCAGCGTCGCACAGTGCCTCCAATGAACTGTTGCTCTCATCCGCCCTGCGGCTGCTGCTCTGCCCAGCTCTGCGCTTCAGCTCGCTCCGTGCTCCGGCAACCACTTTGCATTCAACTTTTGATATGGCATTGACTGACTTCAGCCCATTTCTCCAGAGACTCGTGAGAGCCAATGGGAAGGCTCTGTCTGTGTGCTCCAAGCCAACTCCTGCTATTTCATAATTTCCTTTCACCTCCCCCTACAATCACCACAAGGCATTCCAGCTGTTGGGCATCACATGTACATCTGGGTCAGATGGAAGATTTAGCTTCACGCCCTGCCTTATAACACACCCTAAGTGTGGGGGTAATTACCAATAACTGCCCCCCCCGCCCCCCCGGCAGCTCTAGTTACCTGAGCAGAGCCAGCAAAAGATCACAGGGCCAGGGCCCAGCAGCAAACTGTTCTCTGTGCTTGCTGCAGCTGGGCTTTTCCAAAGGAGACAGTCACAGCTTCACAAGGCTAAGGTGGAGTTCTTCTCCGCACAGTGGCATTGTCGGCTCCAGGGCTCCTGCTTCTTTCTGACTCCAGCTCAGATCTGTGCAGATGAAAAGTAGCTGTGTGTTCTGAGTGCCAGGCTCACCCGGTCCCCTGAGATCTGCATCCTGGCCTCATAGACATCAAGGGGAGCTTTGCCACCGACCTCAGCAGGGCCAGGATTTCACCCTGAGAATCACATCGAGCTCTGTCCTTCTCCTCCATCACCACCAGTGATAAATGTTCCACAGGGCCAAATTCTACCCTCAGTGACCCCTGTGTGTGCTCCCCCATGGGCTCCCTCTAAATGATACTGCTGCAACCCCCCGGCTCTTCACCCTGCAGGCAGGACCAGTGCCAGGGCTGCAGCTCCAGAGTGGGCACCAGCTGCTCCCCTACAGCAGCAGCTTCTTCTTGTCACTCAAGGCAGCAGGGCTGGCTCTGACATGCCCGGTGTGGGCCTGCTCTGCTGAGGGAGGGGGGCTAATTTCCAGTCACTCTGCAGAAGGGAAATGAAATCCCTTTTGTCACAGAGTCCCCGGGTGATGCTCTGGAACTGCTCCCCACAAAGCCAGTCAGGACTTTGGGGAGCCTCCTCTCCCTCGGAGCAGACTGTCTTCAGGGCAAGAAGCTCACACGGCTTCACCTCCTGGGTCTGAACTTGGAGCATTCAGCATGTGCCCCTCCGTGCGCTTCCCACAGCGAGTCCGCCCAGGTGGGGTCCTGGGGAAGCCAGAGGGTCTTGCACCCCCACTTTGCAGTCAGCCGTGACTCTTAGCCAGCCAGTAAAACAGAGGTTTATTAGATGACAGGAACAGGGTCTAAAACAGAGCTTGTAGGTACAGAGAACAAGACCCCTCGGCCGGGTCCATTCTGGGGCCCAGCAAGCCAGACAACCCCGTCTGCCCTCACTTCCAGTCCCCAGCCAGCTCCGGACTGAAAACCCCCTCCAGCCCCTCCTTTCTGGCCTTTGTCTCTTTCCCGGGCCAGGAGGTCACCTGATCTCTTTGTTTACCTTCAGCCATCCCCTTGCAGGGGCGGAGGGCCCCGGCCATTTATTGCCAGGAGACAGAGTGTAGGCCATTTATGCACGCTGGAGACTTAAGAAATGCATAGGGGAAACTGAGGCACCCGCACAGTATTCAGAGGAAACATTAAGAACAGTCCCACTTTGTCACACCTTTGTTTCAGCCCCACTCAAACACTGTGCAAGCAAGTCAAACAATTAGCTGAGATTGCTGAGCTAGCTGCAGGGGGATGTTCGGGAATCCCGGGTGGTGCAATGGAGAAGAGGGGTGCGGCACAGGCCTGGCAGTTGTGTGTGTTTGTCGTGGGCATGCCAACAGGGGAGCCTGATCTGTGAAGGGGTTGGCTGGCTCTGGCATGCAGAGCCCAAGGTGGAACAGGGCACAGCCAGGCTGGGAGCTGGTTATGGTGGGAGTATGATGCACCTTGGAGAGCAGTGTCTCATCCTGCTACCATGTGAGAAGGGAGCAGAGATGGGGAGACCATGTGGACTGATCTCTCATGCCTCCTTTCTGAGCCACCCTCAGGAGTCAGGGCTGCTGGGGAGCTGGCTCATGCTGAGGTCTCGTCCCCTAAATAAACACCAGTCCAGGCGTTCTCAGATCACTGAGCCACGCAGTGTTCGCAGGCGCTGGGTTCCACAATGGGAACCAAGACCATGTCTCTGCTACCTCTTATGTCGGCAAAACGTATGCCGCTCCTGGGTGTGAATATTCCGCCCCCGAGTGATATAAGCTACGCCAGCCTAAGCGCTAGTGTGCACAGTGCTATGTCGGCAGGAGAGCGTCTCCCACCCACGGGGTGTGTGTGTGTGTGTGTTTGAGCGTCAGAGAGCGTCTGTGCCACACGCACTGCGGCAGTGCAGCAGACCTGGGACAGCTGGAGTGTAGACAGGCCCGAAGTCGAAGTGGTCAATGTTGGAGGCCTCACCCTGGGCGCCTCAGCCCATATCTAGGCCCCTACGTAAGTGTCCTGCCTATCCCAGGCTGAGCCCCTCCAGCTCCGCTCGGCCGCAGTGGGAGCAGTGTCCAGCTCTCAGTGTGTGAAGGGGAAGGTGTTAGTGAGTCGGGCTGTCGTCCTGCCTGCAGGTCCCTGGGGGACAGGGTACCTCAGCCTCTGCTCTTTTGACCTTAGCATCATCATCATGTGTTGTTCCTTATTAACTTAACTACAATGTTTCATTAATTAATGCCCACTTATAGCAAGCTGCAATCTGTTCTGGCATGACCCAGATTAACCACTGCCAGCTCCAGGAGGGCAACCCCAAGGGGACGGGCCAAGAATCCCCAGGAGCCTGCTAAATCCCAGCTGTCTTAGCCCCATTTGCCTGTCTTGTCATAGCACTGCTGCCTCGTTCCCAGCTCCAGCCAGCATGCAGAATGCAGCACTTTCAACAACCCCTTAATCACAACCTGTGCAGGGTCAGCAGCTCAGCCTGGCCTGGGAGCAAAGTGCTCTTCCAAGGAAGAACTGGAGCAATTGGTCTGTTGTTTAAAACTCCAGCTGAGCTTCACTGGAGTGAAGATCTGGGGGACTCCATAGCAGCCCCAGCAGCGAGGCTTGGGGACAGGGTCAGCTCCTCAGTGAAGGACTTTCTCTTGCAGGGCACAGATTCCACAGCCAGAACATTCAATCCAGGCCCCACAGCACTTTGTCTTCTGATGATGGCCAAGGCTGAGCTCAGGTGTATTGCTGAGGCTGAGACTGAGACCTGTCAGCTGTGGGCACTACCAGCCGCCCTGCCTGGGTCATTGTATGTGCCATGGGGGGACATCAGCAAGTCTTTGTCTTTAATGCTGGTGGAAGTGCTGAGCTGTCCCAGACAAGGACTGAGCAGTTCTGCGCAGGTCCCATTGGGCTGGGTCCCTGGCCAGGCCACGTGGTCACATCTGTATGTATTATTATGAATGAATCAGTCGCATATGTTAATATCCCAGATCCAGTGCCCAAGGGCCTCGGAACAGCTTAACAGAGACAGATACAAAAACATGCCCCAAAAACTACAGGGCAGGAGAAAGAAACCACCACAGGAGGGGTGGAAGTCAGGGCAGAAGGCAGGAGTGGGCTTCACCAATCAGACTACTTATCCTTGCTTTCCCTGCCCCCACCTCCCCATTCACAGACCAGTCCTGCCAGGGTTGCAGTCAGCCAGTTGCCCCAGGGGAAGCTGGGGCCGGGGGGAGGATGTGGAGACGTCACCGCTAGAGCCCTCTCCCCAGTCTGGTCCTGTAGAACGAAGAACGATCAGTCTCCAGGGAAGGGCGCGTGCAGAGACAGCAGTGTATCGGAATATCTCAGTACTAAAATTCTACTGGCTAACTGAAGACAGATGTATAAAAATAGAGAAACACCATAGATGTTATTGTCACGGCTATTACCAAGGAAACACATTTACATACAGGAAAATGTCCAAAACATGCACCCTGGATTTTGTGTACTTAGTCTGAGGTGTGGAAATGCTCCCATCCAGTGACCTGGGCCCAGGTGTGATCCCAGCCAAAATTCAACAAACTGAACCCTCTAACTCCCTACCCCGGATCCTTCCCCCAGCCAGAGCTCTCCCGCCAGCCCCAGCCTGGATCCCTCATTAGCTGTATGCAGGGAGACACCAATAAAGCCCCCTTAGCCCCAGCCTTGCACCCCAGAAATGTGCATCTAACACTGCTCAAGACCTTCTTGAGCAATGCAAGCTTATTAATTAGTTTGCCACTTCGTCAAAGGGTAGCGAACATGCACCAGCCTTTGTAACTTGAGTAGATTCCTCAAACTTCAATCAAAAACACACTGCCTGAGACAAAACATTAGAATAACGTTGTTAACTAAAGAGAGCTAGATAGGAAGTGATTCTAAGTGGCATAAGCATGGAAGTTGAGAAGTGGTTACAAAAGGAAATAAAAAAACATTTGGAGTGCTCCGAACTGGGAAAGCTGTGCAGTTGGCACAGAGTGCTGGAGGGTTTGGTGTAGAAGAAGCCGAGCTTGTGGTTTCTATCTTTCGTCTTCCAAGCAATCTGGTGGTGTTCAGTGCAGGTGAGGGAGGAGAGGTGAGGTGGTGATGTCATTGTCCCTTATTTTATTCTCCTCCAGGTGCTGGAAAGATCCTTGCTGTGTCATGGGGGTGAGGCAGCCCCATGGTGTACGGGTTTGAGCAAATGCCTTTCAGGTGACTTGTAAATATCTCGTTCGCAACTCCCCTGGCAGCAAGTGGCCAGTGATGGTCGCCTAACACCTGCCTGGTTTTGGTCACTCCTTTGTTGCTATAGAAAAGCTAGTCTGTGCGTGTTTCCCAGCCTCACGACATGCTTCAGCAACATACATATCGCAAACTTTCATACCTTCGTACACAGGGATGATATCCACATGTTGTCAGAACAATGATACTTTCCAAATGATACCTCGCAAGGCACACTTTGTACAAAACATACCATAATTGTATAGCCGTGGTCAATATGGGGGCTTGGGGGCTATTTCAAAGTACAGTGCATCACACTCACTATCAGAGGAAACGCTGGGACAGATTTCTAGTGCAACTCTGTGGACATGAGTTTGGCCCCCAGGCTCCAGAAACCCACAGACCAGGAATGAATTTATTTCATGTCCCCAGGTGATGACCTGGCCATTGCTCACAGGTCTCCTAATGAACTCAGACGGAGCCTGAAGACCACGTTGTGCCCATGACCTGCCTGCTGTCACTGGCCGGGTAAGGCAAGAAGATGCAGAGGTATCACAAAGCCCAGAGTTGTTGTCGTGGTGTCAGCTAAAATCATCTAGAATCAACAGTCCTGGGAACTCCAAGAGCAACAAGGCAGCTCACAGACAAACTTGGAGATGGAGAATTTCTACACCAAGTCCCTTGTGAGAGTAGCGGGATGGGGCACAGGACCAGAGTCCGGAAATTGATGTTCTGAATTGGAGCTCCCTAAGGGCGTAACAACGTCCTCAGCTCACAGCAGAGTGGATGGCCCTGGAAATATCCCAACAGGAGTGGCCTCGCTGCATCTTACTGAGATGCAGAATCCCGCAGCCTGCAAACATTGTGGGGCTCGCTGAAACGCAATCCTGGCGCCTGTGAACATGGCAGGGCTCGCTGAGACGTGGAAGCCCAGTGCCTGGGAACACAGTGGGGTTCACCAAACGTGGAATCTGGCGCCTGCGAACACTGTGGGGCTTGCTAAGACACAGAACCCCGGCGCCTGTGAACACAGCAGAGCTAATGAAGACACCGAACCCCAGCACCATGGCAGCGTCCAGCCGGGGCAGGAGAACAGCAGAATGGAGGAGAGGGGCTCAGAGAGGAGAGCAGGGTGTGGCTGGGAAGCTGTCCCAGGCATTCCCTTTGGCTAACGAATGCCTCTCTTCCAAAGCTGCCGAATGCAAACCGCTCTCCTGAGGTGTGTTGTCTGGACAGTCAGCCGGCCTGTGTGGTGTTGGCCATGGGCTTCCTGGTGTCCCAGTGCTGGCTAATGGCCTTTTTCCTCAGTGAGCCATGTCTAGCTACAGAACAACGGATGACAGCCACGCAGAATGACAACAAAAGTAATAGTGATACTATTCCCTTCTCTAGTGCTTCCCTTCCCTGTGGTTGCAAACCTCACATGCTGCCCTGTGCCTTGTCCCCACAGCATCATGGAGGGGGAAACTTTTGTGTATTTGGTTGTCATGGTTTTTGTTCCTATGGCAACTGAGTTAGATTATTAGGGGATAGCCCAGCCAGCTTCGGCCGGTTGGGTGAGCTCTGTGTCTGTAAATAAAATGGTAGTTTTGTTAGCTGTCTGCTGTCTGGCCTCAAGTGATTTCTTCCTAAACTGGCTGCCCCCCAAGGATATAACAAGTGGCGATGAGGGTGAGATTCCGGTGCTGCTCCAGTAACAGAAGGAAGTAGAAGTCAAGGTAAAGAACAAACAAACAAAAAAAACCTGCTTGTTTGCACTGACTGTGAAAGTGAAACTAAAATCATGGCTACTCTGACCAGGCCACTGGAACCTTTTGATGAGAATATAGAGCAGTGGCATGTGTATACTGAGCGTTTTGAGCTTTTTTTTAATTGCAAATGACATTACAGAAGCGAAGAAGGTGCCAATATTCTTAAGTGTTGTAGGGGCTAAAACCTACTCCCTGCTACGCAGCTTACTACACCCTGTTAAGCCAGCAACTAAATCTTACAGTGACATTGTGGAAATCCTGGGGTCCCATTTTTCCCCAAAACCACTGGTAATTGCTGAAAGATATAGGTTCCACAAAAGAGACCAAAAGGAAGATGAAACAGTTGTACAATTTGTAGCCATTTTAAAAAAGCTAACAGAACACTGTGAATTTAAAGAGATGTTAAATGATGCCCTGCGTGACAAGTTAGTGTGTGGCCTCTACGGTGAAGCTATATGGAAGCGCCTACTGACAGAGGCTCAGCTTACCTTACAGAAGGCTGTTGATATTGCTGTCTCCATGGAAGTGGCTACAAGGGAGGCGCAATACATCAGTGCATCCCCTAGGGTGCAAAAAGTGTCACAAGAACCGACCCACAAAACTGTGCAGGGTCAAGAATGTTACCGCTGTGGTAAGCCGGGTCACCAGGCATCAGAATGCTGGTGTAAGGACCAGGTGTGTCGACACTGTGGCAAAAAGGGACACATTGAGCGTGCCTGTAAACAAAAGAAAAAGAGGCCTGTGGTCTGGCCGACAAAAAGAGGAACCCTGCATACCCTAGAGCAGACCCAGGATGATCAAAGTGACACCTCATTGCAAGAGGAAGTGCCATGTTTTGTCTTTGGCAATGGGCTCACATGAATACTGGGTAACCCCGTTGTTGGAGGGCAAACCTATACGCATGGAACTGGACACCGGTGCAGCCGTCTCGCTGGTTTCCGAGACTGTGTATAAAGAAAAGCTACAGCATCTTCCGCTTAAGGCAACAAAAACTGTTCTGAAGACGTATACGGGAGAAGCTGTGCCCATGTTGAGCACTATTGATGTTAAGGTGGAGCTCAATGGACAGGCTGCTAAATTGCCACTGTTTGTGGTGAGAGGTAACTACCCAGCCTTAATGGGTAGGTCTTGGCTTGGGAAGATTCAACTGAACTGGGCAGAAGTGCACCGGATGACTAAAGAAGAAACCAGTCTAACCCCTATACTAAGGAAATATGCTGCTGTTTTTGGAGATGATTTGGGAAGTATGAAGGGAATCACTATGACATTGAACATTAAACCTGACAGTCCACCAAAATATCTGAAAGCCCGAACTGTGCCATATGCCATCAGGCCGAAAGTCGAAGCGGACCTGGAGCGCCTGGTCACCAATGGAGTCCTAATACCAGTTACCCATAGCTCATGGGCCACTCCTATCGTTCCAATAGTGAAGAAAGATGGCTCTCTCCGGATTTGCGGTGATTTTAAAGTCACTGTCAACCCAGTGTTGTGTGCAGAGCAATACCCGCTTCCCCACATCGATGACCTCTTCGCAGGCCTGGCTGGGGGACAAAAGTTCAGTAAGATTGATCTGAGTCAAGCATATTTACAGATGCACGTCGATGAAAAGTCCCAAGAGCTGTTGACTATTGTGACTCATAAGGGGCTTTATCGATACTGTCGCCTACCCTTCGGAATAACGTCTGCTCCCGCCCTGTTCCAGAGGGCTATGGACCAGATCTTGTGTGGCTTGTCAGGAGTTCAGTGCTATCTGGATGATATCCTGGTCACTGGAAGAAATGAAGAGGATCACTTAAAGCATTTAGAGGCTACCCTACAAAGACTGGAAGAGTATGGCCTACGAGTTTGCAAAGACAAGTGTGAATTCTTCAAGCCCTCTGTTGAATATTTGGGACACATCATTGATTCTGCAGGTCTTCATAAGGCCCCTGCAAAAGTTAAAGCTATTGTGGAGGCTCCCCCACCTCGAAATGTAAGCCAGCTGCGCTCATTTCTAGGACTACTGAACTATTATGGAAAGTTCATCTCACAGTTAGCCACACTGTTAAAACCACTTCATGAGCTCCTTGGGCAGAACAAGGCCTGGAAGTGGACTGAAGCCTGTGATGTTGCATTTAACAAAGCTAAGGATGCATTGCTAAATTCTGAAGTTCTAACGCACTTTGATCCATTCTTACCCCTACAATTGGCCTGTGATGCCTCCCCTTATGGAGTGGGAGCAGTCGTGTCACACATTATGCCTTCGGGAGAAGAGAGACCTATTGCTTTTGCTTCACGCACTCTAAGCAAAGCAGAAACCAACTATGCCCAAATCGAACGTAAAGCATTAGGAATTGTTTTTGGAATTCGGAAGTTTCATCAGTACCTGTTTGGGCGAAAGTTTACTCTTCTCACAGACCATCGACCTCTGACGTCAATTTTTGGACCCTACACAGGCATTCCCCCATTAGCTGCTAGTCGTATGCAACGTTGGGCATTGTTACTTTCAGCACACACATATGAAATCAAATATCGGAAATCCACTCTGCACAGCAATGCAGATGGCCTCTCAAGGTTGCCTTTGCCAGTCAAACATCAAGGTAGTGCCCAAAAGGAAATCTTCTACTTTGAACAGGTAGAGAATACACCCATCACTGCTACTCAGATAAAGAAGGCAACTCGCGTTGACCCAGTATTGTCCCAAGTTATGGACCTGGTGATGCATGGAAAATCTCGACAAACCTCTCCGGTCTCACCCGACCTTGTTCCCTACATGTCCAGGAGGACGGAGTTATCGGTCCAATCTGGTTGTTTGTTGTGGGGGAGACGTCATTATTACACCACCACTGAGATCACAGATGTTAGAACAGCTACATTCCGGTCACTGTGGAATAGTGCGCATGAAGGAAATTGCACGAAGCTATTTTTGGTGGCCTGGATTGGACAGTGCTATTGAAGAGAAGGCAAAAGCTTGTATGTCATGTCAGGGTGTGAGGAATGCACTCCAGTGGGCACCCCTACACCCATGGGACTGGTCTGAAAACCCGTGGCAACGTATTCACGTTGACTTCGCTGGCCCCCTTGAAGGAAGCATGTTCTTGGTGGCAGTAGATGCCCATTCTAAATGGCCAGAAGTCTCTATAATGCAGTCCACTACTGCAGAGAGTACTATCCAAAAACTACGAGGACTCTTTAGTCGTTTTGGTCTGCCAGAACAACTTGTGAGCGACAACGGACCGCAGTTCGTCTCTCAGGAGTTTCAAAATTTTATGAAGGCAAACGGGATACACCACATCACATCAGCACCATATCATCCATCCACCAACGGATTAGCTGAAAGATTTGTGCAGACAATGAAACACGCTTTGAAATCAGCAAGGGGACAACGCTCCATTCAAAAGCGTCTGGATACCTTCTTACTTTCCTACAGAAACACACCTCATGCTACGACCCAGGCATCTCCGGCCTTTCTAATGATGGGACGACAGCTGCGCACTTGCTTTGATCTGCTGAAACCTTCTGAACCCCGACAAATTGTGCAACATCAGCAGCAAAATCAAGTTATCAGACGAGCACCCAGAGCAAAAGAGCGAACCTTTAGCCCGGGACAGCCAGTTTTGGCTCGGAATTATACTTCCAGAGCTAAATGGGTCCCTGCCACAATCATCACTCAAACAGGACCTGTTTCCTACACAGTCCGGACTGCAGAGAATCTTACCTGGCGGCGACACGTAGATCAGCTGTTGCCAGGTCATGCCAGTCCTCAGGACACATCTGCAGTTGAGGGGTCTGACTTCACCACTTCTGGTGAGACACCGAATCACAAATCACCTGTTTCTGACTGTTCTCCTCCATTACTGCCGGCGGCTGAGATACCCCTTTGCCCAGCACGAGCTGACAGCAGCACATGTACCACCTCCTCACCTGTTCGTGCTGCGGACCCAGAGCCCATGGTACTTTCGGGTGCAACACCACCAGAAGTTCGCCGTAATCCACCTAGAGACAGAAGGCCTCCTCATCGGCTGGATCTTTAGCTAGGGCGAACCCATGGTTATGGGGCAAAATAATCCCCAGGGTTTAGCTGGGAATGGAGGCAGTCTACCCTCCTTCTCTAGTCTAGTGTGTGTTTTATTTAGGGGATGTTCTTATTAGGGGGGGAGGAATATGTTGTGTATTTGGTTGTCATGGTTTTTGTTCCTATGGCAACTGAGTTAGATTATTAGGGGATAGCCCAGCCGGTTTCGGCCGGTTGGGTGAGCTCTGTGTCTGTAAATAAAATGGTAGTTTTGTTAGCTGTCTGCTGTCTGGCCTCAAGTGATTTCTTCCTAAACCGGCTGCCCACCAAGGATATAACAGAAACTGAAGCATGGAGGTACCCTGTGTGACTTTCAGCAGGCAACATTATGGCATTATAGTGACACTGCAATCAGAGGTGTGACAGCAGCACATGTAGACATTCCTGAGTGCTCTCTGATCTAGTTCGCTCCAATAACAATAGTGGTGGAGCCAAGGCATGGGCTAGCCACAGACATATGGATGCAGGGTGTCCTGGGTGGGCTTGTACAGCCTGTGCTGTGGCTTCACTGCCATTGTTATTGGCACTAACCAGAGCAGAGCTAGCACAGGCATGTCTACACTTGCACCAGTGAGGAGGGCTAGCTCAGTGGCTTGAGCATTAGCCTACTAAATCCCAGGTTGTGAGTTCAATCTTTCAGGGGGTCATTTAGGGAACTGGGGTAAAAATCTGTGAGGGGGTTGGACTAGATACCTCTTGAGGTCCCTTCTAACCCTGATATTCTATGATACAGTCACACTTTTGCTTGCAGGGTAGATGAACCCAGAGTGAGATGCAGCCAGGAGTCCTGTCTCCTAGTCCCTGTCTACAATACAAACTTTGGCTGATGCCAGTTACATCGACATGCAGCCACTGCAATTAGTGTATCCCACGTGCATACTTGGCTTCCTGCATTGATGCTGCACGTACTTACCAGGAGTGGTTGTGTCAATGCACAGTGCACCCATAGGTATATGCCTCAGTGTGCAACATGCCACTGTCCAGCGCACTGTCCTTTGGGAATATTCAACAATGCATGGTGGGGCAGAAACAAGGCATGCAGGGCTGACTGGGAGCAAGGGGGTCAAATTCCCAGCATGCAACTTTCCCACACCACAGAAGCACTAACCCAGGAACCAATCCCTTAACAAACCCCATTGCCTACTCTGTCCCCATATCTACTCTAGCGACACGTTCAGAGGACCCAGCCACATGAGCCACACCATCAGGGGCTCATTTACCTGCACATCTACCAATGTGCTATATGCCATCATGTGCCGGCAATGCCCCCTGCCATGTACATTGGCCAAACCGGACAGTCTCCACGCAAAAGAATAAATGGACACAAGTCAGACATCAGGAATAGTAACATACAAAAGCCAGTAGAGGAACACTTCAATCTCCCTGGACATTCAATAACAGATTTAAAAGTAGCCACCCTACAACAAAAATACTGCAAAAACAGACTTAAAAGAAAAACCGCAGAGCTACAATTCATTTGCAAATTTAACACCATTAATTTGGGCTTGAACAGGGACTGGGAGGGGCTGGCTCACTACAACAGCAATTTTCCCTCTCTTGGTATTGACACCTCCTCATCAGTTATCCACCCTGATTGAATTGGCCCTGTCAACACTGGTTCTCCACTTGTAAGGTAACTCCCTTCTCTTCATGTGTCAGTATAACAATGCCTGCATCTGTAATTTTCACTCCGTGCATCTGAAGAACTGGGTTTTTAGCCACAAAAGCTTATGCCCAAATAAAACTGTCAGTCTTTAAGGTGCCACTGGACTCCTTGTTGTTTTTGTGGATACAGACTAACATGGCCACCCACTGATACTTGGATTATGTCCTGGTGCATCTCCCTCTCCTTTTCCTGCTGCGACTCCTGGGTCTTTTCTCCTCTCTGCTCTTTCCTTCTCCACACAGTCGGCAATATCCACCCTCCAGGCCCTCTGTTCATGGACTGATGCAGCACTGGCTTGCAGGATCTTGCTGAACATGTCATCTCATGTCCTCTTCCTTCTCCTTATTAGGCTGGAGGGGGAACCCCTCCAGGCTGCAATGGCAGCAGCTGCAGCTAAAACACCCTGCGGTGCCGTTGTCACCTGAAAGTGAAAGGTAAGATTCTGAACTCTCTTCCCCGGCCCCCAAAGCTTTATTCAAGACATGCCAATTGACATTTCTGCTTGGAGCCCTGTGCACAGCACCATGCTCAGCACCATGCACAGCACCAGCCATGCTGAGTGTGGCCCTCCAGGGAGGAGGGAAATGAACAGGGAATTGCTCATTTGCATGAAGCTATGTACTCATAGGGCAATGGCACTGAATCCGGGCACCATTTTCCGTGAGGGGTGGGGACTTTAGCTGGTATCTCACTCCTGAGGGTATGACAGGCACAGAGAGCACAGCTGCTGCTGGCGTCCCAAAGCCGCCCAGGCCTATATGCTACTAGCCTGTGTACTGCAATGGTGCCCGCTGCAGTTATCACCAACTGGTGCAGGAAAGTGTCCTACTGCGGCGGAAGCAGTAAGGCTGCCATCCCTGGAAACCTTCAGGAGAGGATTGCTGAGTACCTCCATGGAAGTTTCATCGATATTTCTCAGGAGGACTCCAGGGACACCCCCTGCACATAAGCAAGCTGCTCCACATGGCCTCCACCCTATCTCTACATGTCTTTGTTGTACCACTACCTCTTCTAGCAGAAGGCAATAGCTGTGTCCTGTTAAGTTGGGGGCCATCAGTACATCACGGTAATGGGAAATACAATGACACACTTACCTATGCACAGGTTCCTTCCTGTGCATTGAGCTCACCTGTGCTCGACTGCCAGGACTGACTGGACTGAGGTGGAGTCTCAAACAGGTCCTGGCTCATGGCATAGCTGGACATCCTGGTCACATGTCCGTATCCTCCTCCTCGTCCTCGCTGTTCATGTGAGGGGCCTGTGACTTGGGCTCCTCGAGGTATCCATGGTGTTGTGCAGGGTCAGGGTGGGGTCTCCCCAAGTACGGCACACAGCTCAGGTCTGTGGCTTGGCACCAAAGTAATAGGTGTCACTGCGGGTAAAACCCAGCCTGTCAAACCTTTATCACTGGTGATGATGGAGAAGGACAGAGCCCGACATGATGCTCAGGTGAAATCCTGGCCCTGCTGAAGTCCGTGGCAAAACTCCAATTGATGTCTATGAGGCCAGGATGCCATTTGCAGATCTCAGGTGACCTTGTGGCGTGAGGTTGCTCTGCAAACACTCCTCCTCAGTTTCCTCTCTCAGACACCTAAAAAACTCACGAAAGGCTTCTCTGTTCAGAACTCCCCCATCCTTAGGGGGCCGGTTTGCTTGGGCTAAAGTTCAGAACAAAAACGTCCTCTCCCCACCCTTAAGCGGGGTAGCACAGCCCCTCCTCCCCGAGGCCACGGTCTCAGAACATCCCTGGTGTCTCGGGGTCTTCCCTGCAGGAGCCGTACTCCCTGGCCTTGCTGCCTAGAAACGCTGCTTGATACCCCAGGCCTTTCCTGTTTTAGCAGGGGACTCCCATCCCTCCATCGCAGGAGCCATTCCCCTGCTCTCTGCTGCAGGAGCCTCTCTCACTCTCTGCAGTTCCTCTGCACCTGGGCTTCCCCTTCTCCTCTGCAGCTTCCTGCTGCTCTTACAGGAGAGTCAGCTGAGCCCTGCGCAGGGGTACCTGCTTGGTAACTGGGGTCAGCTGGCCCCAGGCCTTTAGCCCTTGACAGGTCAGCCACCCTGTTCCAATGCCCTTATTGTCCCACCATTGCACCAGGGTCCCACTCCAATGTCCTGGCCTCACCTCGCTTTGGGATGGCAGGGGCCAGTCACACAAGAGTGGGCTGGCGGGGGGACGGGGGAACCATGGCTCTCTTTGAGCAGGCCGGGATCTGTCCTGGAGGAGGGCTCTGTGTGTGAAGGCCCCAGCAATACTGTCCCAGCATCCCTGATGGAGCATTGACAGCAAGTGACCCCATGCACAGAGCCCTGACCAGCACGTGTTGGTGGGACCCCCCAGAACAGCAAGTTTCAGAGTTAAGGTGAATGGGGCAGTTCGAACCTCTCGGAGCTGTTGTTTCAGGCTGTCTGCAGACTCAAGTCAACATTGTTGCACTGGGGACACTCCAGTCACATTGGAAAACGTTTCTTCCCAATCTTTAGGGAGAGATTCTGGCAGAGCAGGGCCCCAGGAAGGGAAGGGCACAATACTTGTCCATCCCCTGACATAAATACTCCAGTGGCTTTGAACGGTGAGGGACAGGGTGGAACCTGGAAGGACATTACACTGCTGAGTGCCTTGGCACCAGCACGCTACTGCCCATCGCCACCAACGTATGTCTATATTTTAGGTGTCACAGCCCTGCGAGGCAGGTCCAGATATACCCACAAGGTCCCTCAGTTGCGACAGTGAAAATCTGTGGCCATTCCTATCACAAGCTATTGAGAGGCCCAGCAAAAGCACAAAGACCGCTCATCTTGCTGTAGCTCCATGGAGAATCATTCATGACCCTGAAAACACGCTGGTGTCACCTCAGGCAGGTTGGGAGCCCAGACTGGCACAAACCCTGGGTGCCATTGTTACCAAAGCACCCTGGGATAAAAGTCATGCAGGGCAGGTTGGACTCAGCAGTGATCCAGCCTGCAGAGGTGACTTTTCTGCATGCTTGAAGTTGGTCACCATGCTCCCTGTCTCAGTGGTTAGACACTCCATGCTCTGCAAGCAGGATGGGAATGTGGCAGCAGCTGAACTCTCTGCAGCCTCACTCTGCCTGAGCATGGTGAGCGGCTGATTACACAGCCAAGCTGAACAAGGATCGGAGCATTATTCACCCAGGCTCTGGGCTACATGCCTTGATCCCGGGGAGGCACCATGAGATGTGACATCACCCAGCCACAGGCAATGGGGGTTTTGCCTGAATAAGGACCACTGGGTTTGGTGCTAGGTGAGACAATATCACCAGCACAAAGATTCACAGTCAGTAATTCTTGGCAAACAAGAAAACCGCAACAATTCAGTATTCTTCCTTCCTGCCCTGATTTGCCTGTGGACACTTTCCTCGGCAACATTCTAATACATTGACTCAATCTTCAGTGAAGTCCTGAAGCCAAATAATGGGAAACAGAAAAGGCGTCTGTTTGAATGAAAGGAGCTTAAGGGAGCCTCTTACAGGGTTTCTAAATATATTTCCTCAAATAGAACACACACACACACACACACACAACCCACACACACAACCCGAACACACACACACACACACACACACAACCCGAACACACACACACACACACACACACACACACACAACCCACTAATGAGAAAATAGTTTAATAACTACCCCAAAATTGGGGCTTTTAAACAAGTTTGCAAATACAGCTCTTCCCAGACTGAAGGCTGCTTGGAATTTCCTGTGAGCATCACCACAGTGTTGCCATCAAAAGCGCAAGAGAAGTCAAAGCCTCACGCTGCCATTTCCCTTCAGTAACTGAATTTGTAGACCTGGGTTCTGAAGCAAGACAGGTGCATTCTGATCATCCAGTCTGCCCTCCTGCAGAGCACAGGGCAGAGATCTTCACTCAGTGCTCCCTGCATCGAACCCAGCACCTCGTGTGTGGACAAGAATGTATCTTCCAAAAAATCATCAAATCCCAGTACTGCCAACCCTGAGCATTCAAAAATCATGAGTCAGGCCCTGACAAATCATGAGATTTGTTTTTTATAATGGGTTCTTTTTTATTTGCCATCTGAACTTCTATGTTTAGGGTTGACTTGGGTTGCATTTTCAAGCTTTTTTCCCATAATCATGAGTGCTAAAAACCTTGTTTTTTTAAAATGAAAGCTGATATTCTCACATAGTCACCTGACTCCAGGAGCTGGGGCTTTAAGGAAAACACCAAATACCATGAGATTCATCATGAAATCATGAAAGCTTGGCATCCTGCAGTCCTAAGAGCTCTTAGGGGATGGGGGATCCATCACATCCCTCGGATGACTCAGACTTTGCTGCTCATTCACCTTCTCAGGTCCCTCAGCAGTAAGGGACGGTGTTTCCATTTTTACCAGGAACAATCCTGGTAAAATGGTCTAGGTTCATCTGGCTCTGCCTTGGTGCAGTGGCTGGACTAGGTGGACTCCTACGTCCCTTTCAGCCTGATGGTTCTATGATTCTGTGATCCCACTCGTAAGGCATCAGTGGGACACACACACACACACACACACGGAATGGTATGCAGGACCAGAGGCACTGCTGTCACCTGCTTGTTCCAATGGAGAATCTCTGCATATCAAATACGAGCATTTCACGGGGCAGCATCAAAACTCGCTTGTCTCCAGCAGCTGCAGTCTGTGACAGTCTGGACCTCGGCTATGGTTCGATCAAGGCTTTAAACTGGTTATGAAATACATCAGGGAGCAGATTTTCAGATGGGGTCAGAGCCCAATTTGCACTCAGCTCACTGAGATCTTTTGCAAATCTGACCCTTTGAGCCCAGGCTATACTGGCCCAGGCTGTGCATGGCTGATAGCTGAGGTCCGTTGGCATGGCTCTATTGGCTTCAGTGGAGCTGTGCTGATTACAGCAGCCGGGGATCTGGCCCCATGTTTGTAATCAGGTCGGGAGGAAGCTCCCCTGGCATGTTCGCATTTGCTTTGCAGACAGGGTTTTAGTGCCTTTAGTATCGTTACACCGTCAAATTCTGGGCTGCCTTACACTGTGTAACACCCCCACCCACCCCGCCGAAGTCATTCTTTGTCAATCAGTGCAGGATTTAACTGATCATCTCTCTACAGCCTCCAGCCCTGGAGGGCGAGAGAGACAAGCAGGACTTCCTTCCACCCAGCAGTGCATGCACTCTGCTCAGTGCCATGCCTTGCAGTGGGAGACGGATCTCACCTCGCCATTCTCCTGAAATCCAAGCCCTGGGTCACTGCCTGATAGTGTCACTCTGGTAGGAGCTATCACCGTCTTGCCATTGCTTCTTGCTTAGTAAGAGGGCAGTGGGGTGCCTGGAAGGGGTGGGGGGGCTGGTGCAGTTCCTTTCTGCCATGGTTTTCCAGAGCCTGAGTCCCCCTCTCCTTGTCCTTCTGAGGATGCTCTGGGAGCACTCATGAATTCCTCACCACATTGCTCAAGGGTTTACTCCATCCTGACATGAGCTGTTACTAGACCTCTCTGCAGCTCTGCTGAGTGCAGTCGAGGCTGATGGACATCTGACAGAATGGATTTGGGAAGAATTTTTTCTGTATTTGTTAAGTGTTTCCCCTTATTTAGGCTTTAGAAAGAACATCTGCAATATCTGCAAAAACACATGCACCTCTTTCTGCCCCACAGAAAGGTATCACAGTGTGAAAGCAGGTACTCACTGTTTGAAGTGTATATCCCCTACAGCACCATAACCTCACAGAAGAGATATAGCTATCAGAATAGGTACCACCTTCAAGTGATAAATAAACCTGGGAAAACTCGCCAAGTTAAGCGGGTGCCTTCCTACCACGCAGCACCTGATAATAGTTACTGCTGTGAGCATAATCCCTCCTAATGCATGGAATCAACCCAAAAAAAGCATTTTCTTGTTCACCTAAAATTATCCACCTATTGAAACAGGTACCATCTTCCAGTGATAAACAGGAGCCGGCTGCCAGGTGAACACATGTTCTCCTGTCATGTGGCATGGAAAGCAGCTCTATGTGATCTGTGTGACTATAATGGCTTCTGCACCTTCTCATGGCTGGTTTGCTGGAAGCACCTGTTATTTTGTATTTAGTTCAGATGCAGCAAGTTTAATAGCGCACACATGCACACACACACATGCACACACGCACACACACGTGCACACGCTGCTCTTGCAATGGCTCTTACTATTGTTCATACTTTTTTTGTTGCTTTTTCATAACTGAAAATAAAATCCACTCACGCTGACTTTATATTATATTATTAATTGTTATTATTATTATTATGTGTATTGACGTAGCACCTTGGAGCCCCAGTTATAGGCAGGGACCCGGTGCTGGGAGCTGTACAAACACAGAACAGAAAGATGGGCCCTGTCCCGAGCTTACAATCTTGTTGCTATTTTTTGGATAGAAAAACTGAGCACTGCAGGTGAAAACAACCCCTTGGATTGCATGAAAAGAAACAGACCAAAAGGCTGCCCCCACTCACCCCATCCCTGATCAACCCTTCCAAGAAGTTAGCTTCCCTAGCTGTTAGGGCACCATCTTAGAGCTAGATGACAAATACACAAGATGCTGGTTTAAACAGAAAGGTCGAGATTTTGCTCTCTGATACATGCATGCAGCTGCCATGGACTTCAGTGGGAGTTGTGCCTGCACATTGGCGCACAGAAGAAATGGCTACTTACTATAACTGCGGTTCTTCGAGATGTGACGCACACGTGTATTCCATGCTGGTGTGTGCACGCTCAGCACGACAGAGCCAGAGAATTTTGCCTAGCAGTACCCATAGAACTGCGGCGCTTGCGTTTTGGGGCCGCAGCCCCTCCCCTGGCTATATGAGGCGATGCCGCCCTGACTGGGCTCAGCTCCTTCACACTGAACACCAGGAGATGAGACAGAGGGCCAAGAGCAGGCCATGCAATACGTGTCCGCATCGCATCTTAAAGAACCACAGTGACAGTAAATAGCCATTTCTTCTTCTTCGAATAGGTGCAGCCATGTGGTTCACTTAGGTGACTCCCAAGCAGCAGCCCTCCCAGGAGGTGGGGCTCAGAGGCCATCTAAACAGGGATTGCAGGGCTGCCCTGGAAGATGTGGTGATGGCATAAGGGCTTGTAATGTAAGTGTGGGCTGCCACGTAGCAGCCCTGCAAACGCCCGACATGGAAATGTCACTGAGGAACGCTATTGACACTGCTTGTGCTCTCCTCGAATGAGCTCACACCTGCTGCAGAGGCGTAGCGGAAGCTATCTCATATGCAGTCTTGATACCGGATGTTATTCATCTAGGATAGTCTGTGAAGAGACCACTTGACACAATGTGCATATGACACAAGCAGGCGAGGCGAAGCACAAAATGGTTTAGTCCTATCCAGCTAGAAGGATAGACATTGCCTGACATCTAACGTCTGGAGACACTGCTCTTCTGGAGATGAATGTGGCTTAGGAAAGCGTACAGGTAAGTATGCTGCCTGGGTGCACCACTCACCACTGCACTGATGCCTCCTCCTGGTCACTCTGGGGATTCGCTCTCGAGGCCGATGTCCCCGCCCATGGTTTGCAAGCCGCCACTCTGACTCAGGTCTGCAGCTCCTCTCGCTCCAGGACTCACAGCATCCTCTTCACTCAGCATTCCCGGGGTACAGTCCGTCAGCAGTCCCAGGCAGTCAGCCCGTTCCCTGCCTCCGTTCTATGCCACGCCCTTGGCGGCTGGTAGGGGAACGTGGGCCTGCCCTTTGCTCCAGTCAAGGGACCCACAGCTCCCTGCCCCCTCCAGGGTCACTCAAGGGCACTCACTGTAGGCTCCCAGCTCCTAGAATCATAGAATCTCAGGGTTGGAAGGGACCTCAGGAGGTATCTAGTCCAACCCCCTGCTCAAAGCAGGACCAATCCCCAACTGAATCATCCCAGCCAGGGCTTTGTCAAGCCTGGCCTTAAAAACCTCTAAGGAAGGAGATTCCAGCACCTCCCTAGGG
This sequence comes from Mauremys mutica, assembly GCF_020497125.1. Classification (NCBI taxonomy): domain Eukaryota; kingdom Metazoa; phylum Chordata; order Testudines; family Geoemydidae; genus Mauremys; species Mauremys mutica. The sequence goes on from NC_059094.1 coordinate 4,833,213, forward strand.
AACCCATTCCAGTGCTTCACCAGCCTCCTAGTGAAATAGTGTTTCCTAATATCCAACCTAGACCTCCCCCACTGTAACTTGAGATCATTACTCCTTGTTCTGTCATCTGCTACCACTGAGAACAGTCTAGATCCATCCTCTTTGGAACCCCCTTTCAGGTAGCTGAAAGCAGCTATCAAATCCCCCCTCATTCTTCTCTTCTGCAGACTAAACAATCCCAGTTCCCTCAGCCTCTCCTCATAAGTCATGTGCTCCAGACCCCTAATCATTTTTGTTGCCCTCCGCTGGACTCTCTCCAATTTATCCACATCCTTCTTGTAGTGTGGGGCCCAAAACTGGACACAGTACTCCAGATGAGGCCTCACCAGTGCTGAATAGAGGGGAATGATCACGTCCCTCGATCTGCTGGAAATGCCCCTACTTATACAACCCAAAATGCCATTAGCCTTCTTGGCAACAAGGACACACTGTTGACTCATATTCATCTTTTCATCCACTGTAACCCCTAGGTCCTTTTCTGCAGAACTGCTGCCCAACCATTTGGTCCCTAGTCTATAGCAGTGCATGGGATTCTTCCGTCCTCAGCCATCACCTCTCTTGGACAAAAACCCACATCCCTCTCCCCATCCTGACTGGGGTTTTTCCAGGCTCCACAGTTCCCTGCCCACACTGTGATATCCCCAGCAAGCCAGACAGCCTGAAATCCCAGCATCTGCGTTTTCCTTTCTCTCCAGAGGCTATAAGCCACGTAATTGCCAGCAGATACAAGTTACCACCCAGCTCTTTCTAAGCAAGCACATTTATTCTTAAGGTGAAAGTATCACAGAGAAAACATGTTAAAAATAGTTAAAGAACCTACACACATGCTAAAAAGCTTACTGGAGGTCACCTCCAATGCCAGCCTCAGACTCTGGCAGGTGTCAGGCTTTCCAACCCCCCAGCTGGGTTTTCTCTCTGGTTACACATTCATAACTGTCTCAGAGTCAGTAATAGTCCAGACTCTCTTTTTTACAGCTTTGACCTTTGATCTTGGCCTCATGTAACAGGTGATCAGCAGATAAAGTCCCACTCCTCAGGACAGCTTCAAAACACGGGGGTTTTGCATAACCAGAAACGGGGAATTTGCATTCACCTGCCCCTAGACAGTTCCTAGGAAAATCACATCACACGTCTTGTCTGGCCCATTGTTCAATAGTGTCACGTCTGTCACAGCTCCCTCTCGGGAGGCTACTTACAATCCTGGCCCACAATAATACATATATAAGCCAATTATTTTACAAAGTGGACCCAAGACACTTCAGCTTAGTTCAGTAAGGTCTCCCAAGGCTCTCACAACGGGCTCTGTTTCTCTGCAGCCGAAGCTGGCAGGAGGGAGGCTGGCCACAGTTCTCCAGTGAAGCAGAGAGGGATGCTGGCCTTAGGGCTATCACTGATTTCCTTACTCGCAGACAGGTCCGTGCTCAGAAGGGAGAAGAAACCAGGATGATTTGCCTTGGTCACGTGACTCGGAGGGCCTGCTCCGACCCCCATTGGGAGCTCTCCCTGGGAGCTGTGCTGGCTCCCGGCGAGTCACTTTGTCTCTGACAGGGTCACAGAGACATTGCCTGATGCGGTTTGTTCTGAAGGAAGCAGTGCCCTAGAGAGTGCTCAGCTCCCATGGCTGGTGCAGCTGCCCCCTTCCACGGAGAGAGACAGCGAGAGGACCCAGCTCATTCTCAGCCCCCAGCCAAACCGCAGCAACAGGGACTGGCCTGCCGGCTTTGTGAGACCATCGAGGGCTGTCTCGCCCCAGTAAATACAGCAATCAATACACGGGGACCATGTGGAGCCGCAAGACGTGTGTGAGGTTTTCCACTTCACGCTGACTGGGCACAGAGTGACAGGAAAGCGGCTTCTCCTCCTCAGGATGCTGCTGGGGGGCAGCCTCCTGACAGCCAGAGCAGTGCAGTGTATGGGGGGCAGCTGTGGCACTTCTTTAGCATTAAGCCTGTGCGAGTGAGGAGTCAGCCGACATGATGACAGTAGGTAACTGCAAGCCATGGCACGGTGTCCCCAGGCTGTGGGTGTGCAGGCCTGCGTTAGTGCGTGAAGAATCCAGCCCCACAGCAGGCAGTACTCCAGGTTCTCAGCCTATTGCTGCAGCCAAGCACTTGGGGAGCTGGCATAAGAATCTCAACTTGGATTACTCATCTTTTCCATTCCAAGGACCTCCGATGCTCTCGCGAGCCATCTGTTTGCTGGTGCACTTTCAGGATTGCACCATTCGGCAGCGATGACAAGTTTGGCAGCCTGCAGTTGAAGTGGCACGGAAGAGCCTCACTGAGCCCATGGTTGCTTTTCCTTGGGCAAACCCGCAGAGGGAAGTGCAGACCACCCAGCCACCCTTCTGAGAGGCCCTTCTGGGGTGATTTGGCTGCAGAAGGTGTTGCCACTGCAGGCATTCCCAGCACAGGGGGTGTGTGTGTGGGCGGGAGGGATGGCACAGGAGCTCTGAAGAGTTTCTGAAAGGGCTTTCTCTGCCCAGGACATCTTGGCAAAATCAAACGGCGAGGAATTGCTTAGGGTTGTGTGAAAAGTGTGCTGAAGGTGGAGTAGGGCCCATGAGCAGCAGCAGCTTCTTATCTATCTATCCCCATACACGCCACCCCCCATCTATGCTGCCCCCACCCCGAGCACCAGCTCTGCACTTCCATTGGCTGGGAACCAGCCAATGGGAACTGGGGGGAGTGTCGGTGCCTGCGGGCAAGAGACGCACGGAGTCGCTTGTGTGCCTCCACCTAGGAGTCGGACCTGTTACTGGCCGCGCAGTTCGCAGTGCCAGGACAGGCGGGAACCCTGCCTTAGTACCTCTGCTGTGCCGCTGACCAGGGGCCGCTTGAGGTAAACCCGTGCCCCAATCCCCTGCCCCAGCCCTGAGCCCCCCAAACCTGGAGCCCCTTCCTGCACCCCAAACTCCTCATCCCCAACCCCACCCCAGAGCCCTGACCCCCTCCTGTACCCCAGCCCCCTGCCCCAGCCCAGAGCCTCCTCCCACACCCTGAACCACTCATTCCCAGCCCCACCCTTTGGCCTGCACCCCCACACCTCAATCCTCTGCCCCAGCCCTGAGCCCCTCCCACACCCCACACCCCTCATCCCCAGCTCCACTGGGTCGGGGCATCAACAATTTTCTTCTGCTGGGTCACCAGAAAAAAAATTTGAAAACCACTGGTCTAGGGGTTTCTCTTAACAACAGAAAATGGAACTGGCTGGAGCCCCCACCCAGTAATCTGGGAAATGTAGACAGCCCCCGAGGGCGCCGCCCAGAGGCAATGTGCCCCTCTCACACACACTGAGTCTGCACGCAACAAAATCCAACTTGCATTAAAAGGGAAAAGGGGACCCAACATTGTTTAGGGAAAACACCACAACCACAATTCAAAAGCATGTGGCCATAGGCAAACACCCACCCCACAGTGCATTGGGCAGTGTCCTTTGCCTCAGCTTCTCACCTTGCAGTGTGAAAGTCCCTTAATGCGCCATTCCCTTCTCCCTCCACGGCACCCCGCTCACAGCTGGCTGGCAAAGACCCAGCGTTCAGAGGTGCATTCACAGGGGGGTCTCCTCCCACCCATGGGGGGTGGGGAATTGAGCAATGCCTCTGCTGCTGCCGCTGCAGCCACTGGCTCAGCTGCCATTGCCACCGCTACAACATCAGCTGTGTCAGGAAAGCCTGGAGGGGGGCAGGTCAAACAGTGTCTAGGAGTCCTTAGGCACAGCCACACCCCAGGTCGAAACACCCGACCCCACCCCTCTTATCTTCCCTAGGATTTGGCATCCCTGTTGCCTGTTTAGCACGCCAGGTTCGGGTTAGGGCAGCGGTTCTCAAACTTCATTGCACCGCGACCCCCTTCTGACAACAACAATTAGTTCACAATCCCAGGAGGAGGGACCAAAGCCTGAGCCCCGTCACCCCGGGTGAGAATCATAGAATGTCAGGGTTGGAAGGGACCTCAGGAGGTCATGTAGTCCAACCCCCTGCTCAAAGCAGGACCAATCTCCAGATAGATTTTTGCCCCAGATCCCTAAGTGGCCCCCTCAAGGATTGAACTCACACCCCTGGGTTTAGCAGGCCAATGCTCAAACCACTGACCAAGGGATGCCCTACCTATAGTAACACTAACCGTAGCTCCAAGTGCCTTACCCATAGGAACCCTAACCCTAGGTTGGGAAGCCCGACCTACAGGAACCCTAACCCTAGCTCCAAGTGCCTTACCCATAGGAACCCTAACTCTAGGGTGGGAAGCCCTACCCATGGGAACCCTAACCCTAGCTCCAAGTGCCTTACCCATAGGAACCCTAACCCTAGGTTGGGAAGCCCGACCTACAGGAACCCTAACCCTAGCTCCAAGTGCCTTACCCATAGGAACCCTAACTCTAGGGTGGGAAGCCCTACCCATGGGAACTCTAACCCTAGCTCCAAATGCCCTACCCATAGGAACCTTAACCCTTAGGCGGGAAGCCCTACCTATAGGGACCCGTAACCCTAGCACCAAGTGCCATACCCCTAGGAACCCTATCCCTTGCTACTCCTCCCCCCCAAAGCCTGAGCCCCGTCACCCCTCTGGGCAGGGGGGACAAAACCGAAGCTCAAGGGCTTGACGCCCGGCAGGGGCCTGCAACCTGAGCCCAGGGCTGAAGCCCCAGACCCCAGCAAGTCTAAGCCAGCTCTGGCGACCCCATTCAGAGGGGGAGTGACCCAGTTTGGGGTCCTGACCCACAGTTTGAGAGCTGCTGGGTTAGGGTGACCCCCTCACTCAGGGCAAGCCAAGCCCAGTTCTGCTGCCCTGTGCTCAGACGATCAGGAGAACGTCATTACCCCTGCATCTGAACACGAGTGACTGGAACCCCGAACCAGCCAAAATGGATCCTCACGGCAGAGCAGCTCCTCGCACCGAGGCCGAGTAGGTGTGTCTGTGCAAACACGGCCTGCTCCTGAAGGCGTGTCCCTGAAGGGAAGTTCATTCAGAGCCTGCCTCCAAATGCCTGCAAGGGGCACGAGGTTCCTGCTGCTCTGTGCTATGCCTGGTGCTTCCACTTCCTTGTGCCTCTGCTGCTCCTCTGCAGGGACGGGCCAGATCGAGCTACACAAGAGCCGCCTGGCAGTCTCCCACTCAACCCACTTCGGCGCCCCCGCTGTGCCTGGCTGAGCTGGGGCGGTTCTGCGTACGGACGATCCCACAGACAGAGAGCAGTTGGGATTCTCACAAGGTGGCTGCGGACGCCCGTCTGGGCTCTTTAAGGAGCACTGCAGCTGTCCCCTGCCTCTCTGAAGATGTCGCACAAGCTGTTTCTGCAGATGTGGGGAAGGAGGCTGCACTTGAAGCATCCTAATGAGGGAGATGCCACCAAGCCATCGCTTTCCCCCCAGTTGTCCTCATATTCTGCAGCTGCTGCCACTGGTTGGGCTCGCACACTCCTCACAAAGAAATGCATGAGGACAATAGCACCTCACGGGTGTGTCTGTCCCCATGCCGGCCGTGCCAGGGGCCTCACTGAATTGGTAAGGATGGCCCTGAGAGGGTTGCAGGTCAGCAGCAATGGGCTGTGGAGCTGCCTGTGGGCTGATTAGAAGGGCAATCGCCACCCTTGCATTCAGATGCCCAAGCTGGCACTTATTGCCTGGCCCACTTGCTCCCCACAAAGGAGAAGGGCAACTGGATTCACTCCTGTCAGACGCTCCACCGAGCTCGTGCTCAGCAGCCAGGTCGGAGAACCAGCCACAGCTGGTGCTTCCCAGAATAGGACTCTCACTCCCGTGATGCCAGTGCCAGGGAACTGCCACCAAGGTAACCAGTCGCATTGGCAGCTTGCCCCTTGCGCCTTCCCCTCCAGCCCAAACAACCACTGAATGGGTAGGAAGAGCCAGCGCGGAGCTCTGGCAGCTACGGAACTCGGAGCCTGGACCGTATATTGCACAAGCTGCCATCTCGAGACTCTCACCCTCGGTCTCTCAGCTGCATGGACGGCTGAGCTCAGAGTTACATCATTGCCAGTGCACTTGTTCTGCAGCTTTTAATTCTCTGGCTGCCGCTACTGCATCCCCCAGGTTCTTGTTCCGGGGCCAGTTTGGTTATTCCATGTTCCCCCTGGGTTCTCTAAAGCAGTGGCATGGGGATCCTAGCACACTCGATGGCAGACTGGTGCCAGAGACGTGTGGGATTAATTTCCAGGCTAGGCTGCATGCTAGGCATCCATTCTCAGATGTCTGAAAACAATTACTCTCTTAACCTGGCTGTCAGCCCCCTAGAATCAGCCACTGAACCTCTGACTGGACGATGATGCATCTGGGAATTACATTTGATTTGTATAAGAAGGTGCCATTTCTCCAGTGCCTATAGTCAGGAAAATAGTGCCTTGGGCAAAAGCACAAGCAGGGTAGCTTGCTGTTGCTATTACAGTTACAACTAGGGACTGCAGTCCAGGATCCGGGTCGGGCTGTGCTAGGCTCTGGACAGACAAGCAGCAAAGAAGACAGTCAGTCTGGGTGCGAAGTGCAAAGCAGCTTCCAGTCCCAGTTGCAGTCCCTGTGCTCTCTGGGCCCCCGGGGCTGCTCTTTCCTGCCCCCTCCTCACCCTGCAGAGGGAAGGACTCGGGCCCTGCTGTGCACCAGCCAGCACAGCTGACCTCCTGCCTTGCAGGGAATTCCAAGAGGGGTTGTGCCACCTGGGGTCCCCCATGTGACTGCCCACCCCAATGGGTACCAGCATCTGTCGAGGCAACTGACCTCATCCTTAAAGGTCTTCACTCCCTCCTGCTACATGTGAATGGATCTAAAGTAGTTTCCAAACATTAAAGCACTTCTCCTGGCCCATTGCATGGCCTGCCCCTCTCAGTGCCTGTAACAGCGCAGCACCAACCTCCCGTGAGTGCCCCTTCTGGTCAGATGTCTCTGCAGTCTTTCCGTTTATGGTGACTCCTCTCAATGGTTTCTCAGGCAGTTTTTCAGTGACTCAGCCCTTCAGTCGAGTCACACACACTGTCTGTATGTGAAACAGAACAACCCCCTCCTGAGGTATACATTCTTTAACTTGTCCTGGCCCTGACATGGGGCCCTATCCCCAGGGCTTCCTCCCTGGTCCTTAGTCCCAGCAGGCAGCCAGAGCTCCTTCTTAGCTCCCTGGTCCCTGCCCACACTGAGCTGTCTGTGGTCCTGCTGCTATTTCAGCCAGCCAGGAACACAGTCCTCTCTCCTCCAGCTCCTGTCAGCAACTGCTGCTCTGTTCTGCAGCAACTTTTATATGGCCCGGTTGGGCACTGATTGGCTGCTTCCCCACGACCACTCTAGGCCACTTGGAGGACCTCTCTTCTGCTCCTCTCTGGGATGGGGTGTGGCAGGACCCTGAAGCCTCCAGCAAGTAGCCTCTGAGTCTGGTCCACCCCCTCTCAGTGCCTCACATGGCATCTGTCCCATGGCTCTGCCATCACGTACCCACCTCAGGGAGCTGCTTGGAGATCTATGGGAAAAAAAGACTGATCTAACTCCCTTTGCAGTGAATGTAGAGATCCTCACTGCCTAACTGATCTTGGACCAGGCCCCGTGGAGGGGATTCTGCTCTGCTCTGGGAGATTTGTTGCTGGAACCTCTGGAAGTTAGTGACTGTTGGGCTATTCCTTCCTCCCACAGCTCTGTCCTGGATAGCCCCAGGCCAAAGGTTCTGCTGGGCCAGCCTGTGCAGCCTCCGTAACCAGCCAGCCAGGAACACCAGGGGGCTGAGTGGGCTCTGGCTGCCTGGCTGTACTCACCAACACCCGACGTGGAGCTCGCTAATGCAGGCCACTCTCTTCTCCTTTCTTTTCACCTGGCGGGTCTAGAATGTGAGCAACTTGAGCTCCTTGGCATCATTAACAACAGTCCAGCCAGAGACAGGGCTAAAACCAGATGTCACATTTCCCTTCCTTCCCCCATGGACTCAGGGGTGCTCTGATGCAGGGGTGGGAGTGGGGTTGGTCCACTAGAAACACATTATTCTAGTCACCAGGTCACTCCACTGTCTCTGAAACAGGCCAAGGTCAGGACATAGGGAGCTGGATCTTCTCTCATTCTTGTCAGGACCCAGCTGCATGTTTAAGTCTGGACCCGGTGACTCTGGGACACAAGCGCTGCTTTCGCTATGAGCACCAGCCTGGATCTCTGACTTCTACTTTCCTTATAAAAAGGAGAAACTGAGCATCACAAATGAGCCTTCGACACATTACAGAATGACCAGACAGTTCCTAGAAACTTGGAATGTGCCAGACTGGATCAAACCCAGAGTCCATCTAGTCCGGAATCCTGTCTCTGACAGTGGCCAGAGCCAGGTGCTTCAGAGCAAGATGTGAGAACCTGGCAGCAGCAGATGTGGGGAAATCGGTCCCCACATTAGGTCTCCTCCCGGTCTGGAATAGTAAGAGATCAGCTAATGCCGTGAAGCACAAGGTTTAATTTCCTGGCCATAATTGTTGTTATCATTAAGAATACAACTCCAGATATTCACGGTGTCCACGCAAATATCCAGTCTCTTTTGCAAAGCTCTTGGCCTTCATGACATCCCGGGGCAGTGAGTTTCCACAGTCTAATGAGGTGCTGTGTGAAGTGTTCGCTTTAATCAACTCTGAATTTGCCACCTTTTAATTTCCCTAAACTTCCCCTTGCTCTCGTGTGAGGAGACGGGAACAGCAGCTCTCGACTTGCCTTTCCTTTCATGTGAGTACTGGGCTGCCTGTAACGAGCGGCCAAACGAAGCCAATCCCCGAGCCGCAGGGACCAGCAGCTCTCCATTCCCCAGCACAGGAGGAAGGATGGACCATGCTGCCCATTCCCTCCAGGCCTGGTAACGGTAGAACACCCAGCTGGCTGCATGCAAATGACCGAGTTGCTGAAGGGGTGTGAGCAGGGCAGTAGGCCCCAGCCTGGGAAGGGCCTACGCATCCTGTGCGGTGTGACTGTAAAATACCCAACACAAAGGCCCTCTCGCCCCTCGGCTCCATTGAAACACCACAGCTCAGACCGTCTTTCTGGCTCGCTGTCAGGCTCCTCTCTTCTCTCTCGGCACCTTTCCCACTGAGTCAAACACCGACGTCATCCGTTATCATCAGGCTCACCATGGCTGAGCCCTGCCCTGCCTATCAACTAACGCACCCCTGAGCTGTGTGTCCTCCAGCTCCACGCTGCCAGCGACATGAGCCCGCAGGACCCACTCGTCCAATGAGCCTCAGGCGCCTTCTCCCCTGCCACCTCCCCACCTGGGGGAGCCCCCCATAAAAATCTTCACAGCCGCTGCCGTGTCCTGCTTCAGATCCCTCTGCCCTGATGCCCAGAGCTCCCACAGTGGCTGGGCAGGAGGCGTGCCGGGACTGCTGCTGAGTGTGCTGACTACGATTGTTCCTGTCACCTGGTCCTCCCCACCGCTTGTCTCAACAGCTGGGTGGACAGTCAGTTCTCTGAGGCAGGGACTGGATTTTCATCCTCTGGGAGTACAGCACCGAGCACAGTGGCCCCACCCTGGACTGGGGCTCGGAGGCCTAATTAATAATAGTAATAACTGGCAGTGGCTGTAACGCTGCAGTTCCCTTCTGGGGCCAGTGCCTTGGGCTATCCCACCAAAGGCCCCGGAGGGAATTCCAGCCTCTCTGCATTCAGCAGGGTGTTTCCTTTTCTACTGCACAAAAACCTCGCTATCCTGCTGCTGTCTGGCTTTCTCGCACTCGTCTCTTCATGCCCAACTAGGCTAGGCCAGTCCTTGATCTCCTGCTTGCCACTGGGCAAGCTGTATCCCATGTCCCACCCCAGCTGCCTGCCCCATTCTCGCCGTGACACAAGCATGTGTCCGATCGCCCAGAGCAAATGCTGCACAGTCCTGAGCATACACGTGGCAGGCTGAGTGGGCTGGTAAGTATCACACATTATCTGTATGGAAGAATCAAGCTGTAAAGTCTGTGATGGATATGGCAGTGCCCACACCGCCCAGAGAAAGCTGTGGATGGATGGATGGACTGTCTGCAACATACACATGAGAAGAAGCTGGGGCTTAATGCACAGAAATGGTGGTGGTGGGGGGGAGTTTATGCATGGGGGTAATGTATGTGTGAGAGGTTTAATATGTTCTAAGATTTTATCTGTGTGTATATCTATGCAGTGTAGTATACAGTTGTGTGTAGGTGTTAGTATGTGTAAGAATGTTGTGTGTTTGTGTGTGTATGGATGTAGTATCTGTGTGTGTGAGAGGGAGAGAGATTTGTGTGTGTATATATTCATGTATCTCTGTCTTAGTGTGTGTGTGTGTCTGTTACTGTGCATGTGTGTTATGTGTGCACAGTGGCCGTACCTCTGTGTAGTGTGTGTGTGTTACTCTGTGTGTGTGTGTGTAGTGTCTGTATCTGTATGTAGTGTGTGTGCGTGGAAGGTGCTGGGTAAAAAGGGAAATCGCTGAGAAAGGTCTTCCCACTCCCATTTTAATCAGAGAAATGAAGCAGCTGTTAGAGTGAATAGACCCTGCACTAAAGCAGACGTCTTAATATCTTTCTGCAGAGGAGGTGCATTGTGATTCATTCTGTGCAGCCCTATTACTCAGCTTTTGATAGGGGCTTACTTGTCTCAAGTGCTTTTCATTATTGCCCTAATGCTATCTATTAACATACTGGATGGAGGCTCTTTTCTCATCTGGAGCATGCATCACTGTGCTTTTAAAGATTATGGAGCTTGCAAATACATAACACTTTACTGCCGCACCGACGTAATTCACTGGGAAAAAATACATGTAAATAGATAGGTAAATAGATAACCTAGTGGGGGAGAGAGAGAAAGAGAGAGACAGAGAAACCCTCTCACTATAGTCAGTTAATTCACTTTTAGAAAGAGAGAAAAATAGTTGATCTTAATATTGGTAAAACAATTAGTCTGTGTACAGACAGTAAACCCCAAATGTTCCAATGTCGCTGAATTGCCAGACTGTGGCTGCAGGGTCAGTCATGAGCCAGAGCCAGGGGGTGCTGTGTACCTCACACTGGGTTGTGTGCGTGGGGTGGAGGGAGTTGTGCACCAGAGGAAGGCTGAGGAGTGGGGTGCTGCCGATTACCCAGCGAGCGGACGTTGTGAAAGGACAAGTTAACGTACACAGGAGAGGAATACAAGACAGGGCACAGGAAGAGACAGGTTGGCCCAGTGTTTACTGTACTCTCCTGAGACCTAGATTCGATTCCTTGCTCTGACACAGACTTCCTGGGTGACTTTGGACTCCTGGGGTCTCAGCTGCAAAGTGGGGCTAATACCTTACAGGGGTGTAGTGCAGATACATACTTGGAAGGTTGTGAGGTATTTAGATCCTCAGATATTACTTTGGTAGATAGACTTTGTGTGGGGAAATGACAGGCTTGGTTTTCTCGGTTAGCGTTGTTATATTGTTACTAGTCATTATTTCACTAGTGTGATAGCAAAATGGCTGCATTTGTTGACAGACAACGCCATGGCAGGGCCTGAAACCATGAGGTCACATGCTTCAGCGGGGCAGGAATTTTTCTGTGAAACTTTTTTTGGTTGGAAAATTCCAATTATTTGAAACTGAAACGTTTAGCTGGAAAGCGGAAGTTTTAACGAATTTCTCATTTCAGAAAAGTTTTGGAACAAAGTTCTGAAATTGTTAAAATGTCCCATTTTCCCATTTTCTACATGAAAAATTCCATGTGCTTGGTCTGAAATGACTTTTTGTTTAGGAATTTAAGCTAATTATGCTTTAAAAAATTTAAAGTCATAATTGAAATGATCAAAACAAAACCTTTTGTTTGAGCCAAACAGAAATTATTTGTTATTATTATTATTATGTTGTCTTGTCAGTTTGCACAAATATTTGAGCTTTTGACTTTTTGTCCTAATTCAGAGTGGGAAAAGCTTTTGAAATCTGGGCTAGTTATGGAGGCATATCGCTCTCCATGCGGCACCCAGAACACGTGTCCAGCACAGCCCCGGAAGACAGAGCCAGTTGTGCAATAGCAGTGTGCCAAAGCTTCCTGAGGCCCTGCTTTGGCTGTCTGCTCTGGAACCACTGACGGAGAAGAAATGGCTCCCAAGCCTGCTCCAGTTCATTGGTGAGTCAATCTGCCCAAATCATGGCTTCAGGAGCTGAGGATCTTTCCAGAGACGTTGAACTCGTTCTTCAGTTAGACTACAAGGGAATCACCAAAGCCGGCTGCTTCCCAGAGGTGGATCTAGCGGTATAAAGATGGAGCGGGTCTGGACTGGGAGTGTTTGGGGGAGTCTCTGAGCCTGTGCAGGCTCTGGTGCAGGAACCTGGCAACGCAAAGGCACCGAGATGAGAAATGTGAAGGAGCCAGCGTAGGAAGCGCATGGAAGGAAAGCCTGAAGCTCTCTCTGCCTTACACGTGTAATGAGCTCTACTCGGGGTTACCGGCTTTATTATTGAGTGCAGTATTTATCATACTCCCACTCTGAAGAGCTCTCCCGGTGCAGAGCATTTCAATGAAGTTTAAAGGTGTCTCCCATCCACAAATGTCCCTATTCATAGTTTTCCTGTGTGGTTCTCTCGGATGGGAAAGCCAGGGTGGTCTCGCCCTGTCGCCCTCTCTAAACTGTGCACCCCCCTTTGCATACAGAGGACAGAATGGAGCTCTGCAGGATCCGACAGGCTCTAATGGGATGGGGCCTGTGGGGTAGATGTAAGAACAATACAAGTGCAATAGATCCCCACCCACATCCCAACTCCCTGCTCAGAACGTGGCTTCCCCGCACAGTGCTGCTGGCTTGGGAGGGCCCCAGAACCTGGTACCTTCAGAGCCTCAAGCAGCCCAGAAAGGTGGGGCAGGGAGGTTTGGAGAAGGAATCAGGATCTGAACCTGAGTTTCACTAATGGCTGTTTAGCCACCTACCAGGTCTTTATAGAGCACCCATCACGGCAGCACTTAGGCACTTTGTCTATAGAAGCCATCACCTCACAGCTGAGTGCCCCCAGTCTTTGAGGAAGACGGGCTTGGAATCTGAACCTGGATCCAGTATGAATGTTGTGGCTGGCCCTGGTGAAATCCCCAAATAGGGCACTCGAGAAAGTACATGCAAAAGTGTTCTGTGCTTTGGAAATATTCACAGTACATCCAGCATGCAGACAACAACATGACAGACATCATAGCTAGCTAGGGTGTTTGGGGCTAGATAGATAGAGGGGGTGGACGGGGCTAGATAGATAGATAGATGGTGTGGATGGGGATAGATAGATAGATGATGGGGGGTGGGGTGGATGGGGCTAGATAGATAGATAGATGATGGGGGGTGGGGTGTTTGGGGATAGATAGATAGATAGATAGAGGGGGTGGATGGGGATAGATAGATAGATAGATAGATAGATAGATAGATAGATAGATAGATGATGGGGGGTGGGGTGGATGGGGATAGATAGATAGATAGATAGATAGATAGATAGATAGATAGATAGATGATGGGGGTGGGGTGTTTGGGGATAGATAGATAGAGGGGATAGATAGATGATGGGGGGTGGGGTGTATGGAGATTAGATAGATAGATAGAGAGAGGGGGTGGATGGGGATAGATAGATAGATAGATAGATGATGGGGGGTGGGGTGGATGGGGATAGATAGATAGATAGATAGATAGATGATGGGGGGTGGGGTGGATGGGGATAGATAGATAGATAGATAGATAGATAGATGATGGGGGGTGGGGTGTTTGGAGATTAGATAGATAGATAGATTGGATGGAGATAGATAGATAGATAGATAGATAGATAGATAGATAGATAGATGATGGGGGGTGGGGTGGATGGAGATTAGATAGATAGATAGATAGATAGATAGATGGTGTGGATGGGGATAGATAGATGATGGGGGGTGGGGTGGATGGGGATAGATAGATAGATAGATAGATGATGGGGGGTGGGGTGGATGGGGCTAGATAGATAGATAGATGATGGGGGGTGGGGTGGATGGGGATAGATAGATAGATAGATGATGGGGGGTGGGGTGGATGGGGATAGATAGATAGATAGATGATGAAGGGGGGGTGGGGTGGATGGGACTAGATAGATAGATAGATTTTGAGAGCATTCTCAGTCTGCCTGTGGATCCCAGTTTTGCTGCTGAGCCCACCTCATTCACTCCTTGGTCAGTTTGCAGGGCCCCCTCCTCAGCCCTGCTTTGAAATGATGTGACTCATATTGGCCTGCCCCCCCCATTACCCTCTTGCTGCCCTCCCTCCTTCTCCTACATCTCTCTGTCTGGAGGTACAATGAGTCCCCATCAGCGTAGTGTCCCCTTCCTAGGTAACCCCTCCCCCCCACACACACGGTCTTGCCCAGGTTATTTTTAAAAGATCACAATTGCTCTCCCATTGTCCTCCCATATTTGTTCCTATGTGTACAGCATGAGAGCTGGGTCCATGTCTCTTCCCACCGTCCCTTGCTCCATCTAATAGCCATCATCTCCACAAGGGCTTCCCGCACTCCTCGCAAGCAGGGGCGGCTCTAGCAATTGCGCCGCCCCAAGCAGGGTGGCACGCCGCGGGGGGCGCTCTGGCGGTCGCCGGACCCGCAGTTCCGGTGGACCTCCTGCAGACGTGCCTGCGGAGGGTCCGCTGGTCCCGCGGCTCCAGTGGAGCATCCGCAGGTATGCCTGCAGGAGGTCCACCCGAGCCGCGGGACCAGCGGACCCTCCGCAGGCATGTCTGCGGCAGGTCCACCAGAACCGCCGGACGACCGGACCCTCCGCAGGCATGCCTGTGGGAGGTCCACCGGAGCCGCCTGCCACCCTCCCGGCGGTATGCCGCCCCAAGCGCGCGCTTGGCGCGCTGGGGTCTAGAGCCGGTCCTGCTCGCAAGCTCCGGAGTGCCCTGCACCAGGACTGCACAGTGCATGGCCCTGGTGCTCCCAGCTCGGGAATTCAGCTTTGCTGTATTTAATAAATAACCTACAGGATATATTACAACTCTTTATAAACTGAGACTGATGCTGGCTCCTAGCTATGGCTAATCATATAAACTTGCCTAATTTTATTCTATCAGCCATCTTGTTGCTACATGCCAGATGCTTGCTTTAAATGAATAGTGTTGGAACATTCAAGCATCAAGTTAACAGAATACTACCAAACATTCCCGACAGTGTGAGCAGTCTGTAAAACCTGGCACTAAACTGCATTAGAGGGAAAGATAAGCACTCAGAAGTGAGCTAGGAAAGAGGCTGCTTGTTGTTCTTCTTTTCAAATTGCTTCATACAGCAGGACGTGCAGGTGTCTAAGGAGATATCTGTCTGTCTGTCTGTCTGTCTATGGTTGGATATGCTATGAATCTTCTAATGGGAGTAAGGCTAATGCCCTAAATAGAATATAAAATAACATTCCATCTCCCAGATATACCCCCAGTCTAGCAAGCAAGGGAGAGCATTTTCCACTTTTTGCAGATTGGATCAGTCACTCTCTGAATTGATGGCAACAGCTTCTTCAACAAGATATAATGTTTTAATTATGTTGTGACATGACCTGACATGCAGTGTCATTTGATGGAGTCTCTGGTGTCACGTTGCATTTCTGACACAGAAAAATCTAACTTCCCTTCCCCATCAAAAAAAAAAAAATCAGAGCAAAAAAAGGTGCCTCCTTCTCCCACCCCAACACACTCGTATCATTTGCCCTCACGCCCAGGTTTCCATGGGTTTCCTGATTCTTTTGTGCAAATCTGTCGTACTTGGCTGAAGAAGAATAATTACCTTTTGTATCCTTCTGTCTGTGCACCACACCTCTCTGTGCCATATTTTACCTGCTCATGAAGCTGAATGAATAGTGTGTCGTTAACAATCTGCTTAACCAATTTCACCTCTTTCCTCTTTGTGAATTGGCCACAAGCAGCTTCTGGTTTGCTCAGATTTTGTGGTGCATTTGAAATGATTTGCCAGTTAATCTCTGTGAATATTCTTGGACTTGTAGCTTGGAAGGTCACTGCAAGTGTTCGACACTGGAAATTTGAATTGGGTTGTTTAGTCTTCATTGGACACCTAGGTCACATGGTATATAGTATTCGACTGCCTGATTGGATGATGGTAGCGCTTGGAATCTGGTTTCCAGAATCAGTATTAATGGTTACAACTTCAAAATTCACATGCTACAAATATTCTCTGGCCTGTGCTATTTCTATGACTATCCCTGCCTGGGAACTCATTTGCCAGGATATTCCCAGGCAGGGGACACATTGGATGTGCCAGTGCCACCAAAACAGATGTGTTTAAACATTTCAGCTGATTATGTGTGGGATGGACATGATGCCTGTTGGGGCTTCCTGCAGTTGGGAAGAAAACCCAGTGATGCCCTGATCCCACAAGAATGTATGCACATGCTTAACTTTATGGCTGGTTGAAAATTTCCCATCAAATCTGTTTAACAAAAAATTGTGGTTTTGTCAAAATGAAAATTTTCAGGAAAACTGTCTGGTTCCTGGGGAAAAAAATGTCAGTTCTCATTAAAAGCAGCAAAGAGTCCTGTGGCACCTTATAGACTAACAGATGTATTGGAGCATGAGCTTTCGTGGGTGAATACCCACTTCGTCGGATGCATCCAACGAAGCAGGTATTCACCCAAGAAAGCTCATGCTCCAATACGTCTGTTAGTCTATAAGGTGCCACAGGACTCTTTGCTGCTTTTACAGATCCAGACTAACACGGCTACCCCTCTGATAGTTCTCATTAAAAGCTTTTCAGCTGAAAACCAAAAATTGGGGGTGGGGGAGATGCTTGGGGGATTTTTTTTTTCAACAAAGTTTCCTTTGGATGGGGAAGTTTGGGGGTATTTTTCAGACAAACTGAGCTATATTTAACTTGCTGCACTGAATAGTCCTGTTGAAGCCAATGGGATTACTCATTGTGTGTGAAAGTAAGTATGTGCGTAAGACTTCGCAAGGTTTGGATCTTAGTTTTCATACATTCATTTCTGCAACTCTTGACATGACTTTGTGTGTAGGCAGGTGCTGGTTGGGATAAGCATTGATCACAGCTGCCCTCTCCGAAAAGCTCTAAAAACCTCTCTTTGCAAATTGTGAGTTAGGAAGCTCTGAGTTGGTCTGTGTGGTGGGGTTTCCACCCCACACAGGAGTGGAAGTGGTTAATAGAGGCCAGATGGGCCAATTACCCTAGTAGATTGAATGCTGAGAGGAGAGCCCTGAGCGCAGAAACAGGCGGGGCCTGTATAAAGCCAGGTAGTGGCTACAGACAGGGGCTGGAAGAAGGTAGGGAAGTAAGCTGCAGCCACTCCCTGAGTGGAGGGAGTTGGTAGGGTGGCAAACCCAGAGACGGGGGAAGCCAGATAGGTAGGAAGAAGCCCAGGGAAAAAGCAGTGAGGGGAGGATGATGCAGAGATCTTGGCTGCTTGTTATAGAGTTCCTGGGCTGGAGCCCAGCATTGAGGGCAGGCCTGGGTTCCCCTCCCAGCCACTGTGGAGTAGCAAGGGTGTTGGAGACACCAGCCAGCCAGCAGGTCTGGAAAGCCTGTGATTTCCCTGGGACAGGAGGACCTGAGTGACCTGGCCAGAAGGCAAGCAATGAAGAGGAGACTGCAGTTCCTGGAGTGAGAGGGGCTGCAGGGCGAGACAACTCGGGAAAAGACACTGCTGGAGGCAGAGCGCAACGCCTGGCAGAGCTAATTCCCAGGACTGCCAGCAGGAGGTGCCGTGAGTGGTGAGTGGACCCTGTGACAACCTGTATGATTAATTATCAGGTAATATTGCTATCCAAGTGTATGTGCATGCATGTGGAGTGTGTGTCTGATGTACAGTGTAAGAGTGTGTGGGTAGGTGTGTTACAGGTAGCGTGTGTTTAAATGTGAATGTGTGACTGTGTACGTAAGTGTGTGTGTGGGTGTGTTTGCTGACACTGTTACTTGTGTAAGTGTTCATATGTGATGCATCTTTGACAGAGAAAAGGAAAAGCTCTCCTCCACACCACCCAAATTGTGAACAGGAGCCTTGGACTCAGACTTGGCTTCTGGATGGGAAGCTGCAAGACTCGGATTAACCTGGGATTATTTGCAGACACCCCAATCCTGGCGCTGTTCTACTGCAGAGACACTGGAGGGTGCTGTGAAGCTTCGAAGCTAAAGAGAGAGCCCAAGCACTCTTGGGGGAAATAAAATACTGGGACGGGAAATGTGATGATGAGCCATGTCTCTGAAACCTGTCCCAGAACACAGGCCAGGAGGTGAGTTTCTCCAGTATGTGGGCACCAGTCAGACAGGATCTCCTAACCTGTTCTGTGCGGGTTTCTTGGCTCTGCCTCTGCAGGTTAAAGGTGTGTGCAAAGTGCTGGCTAATAAGCACTCCGTTAGAAGATGACATTTCACACTAACAACAAGGAAGCAAGATGCAATCCTGGGGTTAATGACGGGGTGTAGGACTGAGTGGGGCAGTTCTGTGAAGGGAGCAACCTTCAGAATGTTACAAGAAATGGACGTCTTCCCACCACTGGCTCTGCAAATCCTACGTCCGAGGTAGGAGTAGATTCTGGCGGCCAGCATGATACTGAGATTTGCGCCTCAGAATGGGCAGCATTATTGTGCATCCATATCCTGACTGCCTTTAGCCCTGTGCATTCTCTCCCCGTGCAGTAACAGGAGTAGCAAGATAAGGCATGTATGAGCTCCAATGCATAGGCCATGTCCCTGAGCACCAGCCTCAGAGGATTTCCCAGGCAGTGTGGATTGGAAAGCAGGCAGAATCAAGGCTACCAGTTTCCATCTATGTTGGTCATTCCGTCTGTCTATCATCTCTCATTCCCTTTACAGATACCCGGAGATGAATGTCATTTGTCTGTTTTTCATTGTTTGCTCTCATCCCCTTTCCATAGTCCCTACGAACTGGTGAGCAGAGTTAGGGGATAAGTCTGAACTCCCCAATCCTGGGAAATCCTGCTCTGAATGATGTGATGTCCCTGCGGCAGATAAATGATCAATTTCAGGTTTTATTCCTACTGCTATTTTTTTTTTAAATTCTCATTAAACGATCTTGATTAGAGAAAAGGTGCCTGTCGCTACTGTGGACAAATGGTGTGAGGATGCCTGGTTATTATTATTTTTTCTGAAAGCTCCGACACCTGGGGAAGGGGACTTCAAAGTCCTGAAGGTTATTTGCCCATATTACAAATGAGGTGAAGGTTAAAAAGGGTGATTAAGAGCATCTGGAAACTGAAATGTGCCAGAGTCTTGCAGTAACCTCATAGCAGCTTGATTTATAATAGTCCAGTTCCACTTGTAACAAGATTATAGCTTCTTCACAGCAGCCATTGTGATAAATACCAATTACCTACTTGAATGTTGCCATTAAAATTTGCCTAAGTAAGGAGCAGAATCATACATCTATGTTGATTACATATCAATGATGCCGTGGAAGCCTTTGCAACTTTTAGATCTGCTTAAGATATGCTGCCCTGATTTAGACAGTGATTTGCATACAATTTACCCATAAAGCTTTACTTTGAAAAGTATAATTACTTTTTTAATATTCTTCCTTCTGATTTGAGTGCTAGAGAGGCCATATCATGAATTACTGCACTAATGAAGACAAACCTGCATTGGGGATATACAATGGGAGCATTGTCAAATAAACGTCCTGCATGCAATGCCTTTGTTGTGGTTAATCTTTTAAATGGCAGCTCCGGTTACTACCAGCACTTTTCATCCCGTAATTATTTTTAAAAGGACGTAGATCCCCATTCTGTGTCATTCAGGCTGATTCCACCCAAGGCATTGCAGTGTAATACGAGAGCTCCTGCACTACCAGTGAATGCCCAATGCAGTGGGTAAGGACTCCATGGAAACCCATGTGGGCTCCCTGAACACTCCCTACCTGTGTAGAGACCACACCCTGGTAATCCAGCCCCAGCAGATTAAGGGTATGTGCACGTTGGAATTGGAGATGTGATTGCAGCATGGGCTGGTTAACTCATGCTGGCTGTCACCTAGCTAGGTCGGCTAGAAATAGCAGTGAAAACATGGTGTCACGGGCTTCGGGGTGGGCTGTAAAAACCCACTGGGGACCCCGGGGACATATTTGTGTTGCTGCCCCATGCCAGGATCCATCCCACCACATCTTCACTGCTGTTTTAGCTGCACTAGCTAGATTAAAGCTAGGGCATGAATGCCAGCCTGAGCTGCAATCGCATCTGTGATTGCAGTATAGACTTAGTGTCACACCTCCCCTCTGAGGGGTCCAGGGCTCAGAGTGCTCCCCAAAGAAATCCCAGCTGTGGGATGCTGGGGGCACAGGGGCGTGATATTTAACATCACTGCAAAGGGAAAAGTTTAGCTCCCCAAGGAATGAGGGTTTAGAGATTGGCAGGCAGGGAAGCAGAGGGATTTGCTGTGCCAGGATGTGGAGGCATTGAAACACCTTTTCTGCTTGACATAACAGGACCAGGGCAGTCATCTGAGACATGCTAATACTTCGCCTCAGTCTTGCCAAACGTTAATGCTGGTGCTTTATGGGCTTATTTAAAGAGTCCTAGGCCTTGTCTACACTACAAGACTATTTCGAATCAAGTTAGTTCGAATTTGTGGATTCGACCTTATGAAGTCGAATTTGTGTATCCATACTAAATACACTAATTCGAATTTCTGAGTCCACATTCACGGGGCCAGCGTCGACTTTGGAAGCGGTGCACTGTGGGAAGCTATCCCACAGTTCCCGCAGTCCCCGCTGCCCATTGGAATGCTGGGTAGAGCCCCCAATGCCTGCTGGGGGGAGAAATGTGTCGAGGGTGGTTTTGGGTAAGTGTCGTCATTGAACCGTCAATCACAACCTCCCTCCCTCCCTCCGTGAAAGCGCCTGCGGGCAATCTGTTCGTGCACTTTTCTGGTCAGTGACAGCGCGGACGCCACAGCACTGCAAGCACGGAGCCCGCTGCGATCATCGCCGTTTTCTCCTCCTCGCACTTTATCGTCCACCTCTTCCACAGTCAGCTGCTGAGAAATTGGGCTACTTTTCAATGGTGCTGCAAGCACTGGGGGACCATAGGGGACGTTTTACAAACATCAACGTCGGGTGGCCGGGCAAGGTTCATGATGCGTGTGTTTTCAGGAACTGTGGGCTGCTCAGATGCCTGCAGGAAGGTAGTTTCTTCCCGGACCATGAAATAACTGTTGTGGATGTGCAGATGCCTATAGTCATCCTCGGGGACCCAGCCTGCCCGCTAATGCACTTGCTCATGAAGCCCTATACAGGCGCCTGGGACAGCGACAAGGAACTCTTCAAATACCAGCGAGCAGCGAGCAGCGTGACCTGTGACTGTTCAGTTTCTTTACAGAGAAGCTGAACCTGCCCCTGTTTCTTTACCCAGTTACTGTTGACTCTCCTCTTCGGTTACATACCCCGTTCACCCCGTTACCCCCACTTCCAGCACACATGTAAAAATAAAATATATGTCCCATTATTACTTAACAAAGGTTTCTTTATTCATGACTTTTCGTGAAAGGGTTGAAACTGGGACGCAGGCTGTGCTGGGTAGGGTGTGCAGTGATGTAAAGACCGCCTCTAAACTCAAGGAATGACAGGCTCCTGCTCCTAGAGTGGTCCGCAGTGCCGGAATGCTTCTTTCAACGGAGCCTGCCATCCCTCTTTTTCGAATTCTGTGTGCGGGCGGATATGTGACCTTGTGGTGGAGGAGGACGGATACAGATTCCTCAGCTGCATGACTCAGCGGTCCAGGACAAGGACCGCTGTATAAGATCTGTAACCGCTCTCCCCCGCTGCAAAGTCACATCTCCCCCGCCCACCCAGATCCTGGAAACCACCTCCAAAAACCGACCAGGTTGCCTACTGACTGCACCGTGTGTGTGACCCGCTGCTGATCCTGCCCCCGTGTCTGTACCCTGGGAAAGGTGACTGTCCTATGCAATTAACCACCCCCTTCCCCACGCCCCCCATTCGAACACAGTCTTCTTTGAAAAAACATAACGGAAACAGTAATTAACAGCAAATCATTTTTATTAATTAAGTAGACAGTTAGGGGATGGGACTGGGATTGGGACTACTGTGAGTCTGGAAGTGAAGGACTTCGGCAAATGTACGGTATGAGAGCTTTTGGGTACTTGAGCACTGTGCTGTGGTGCAGTGACAGTATTCACGTCCCCGGCCGCCCCTCCTCCTGATTATTTTCGGTGAGGGGGGTATGGGACTTTGTGGCGGGGGAGGGCGGTTGCAGATACACTGCAGGGGGGCTCTGTCCTCCTGCGGTCCTGCAGAACATCCACAAGGCGCCTGAGCGTGTCCGTTTGCTCCCTCACTAGTCCAAGCATTGTTTCAGTCGCCTGCTTGTCTTCCTCACGCCACCTCTCCTCCCGTTCGCTGTGTGAGCACTGGCACAGAGAGACGGTCTCCCTCCACTGGCTCTGCTGGTCCGCCTCTGCTAGGTAGCAGCCCATACGTTCCTCGAACATCTTGTCCCTTGTCTTTTTCTTTCGCCGCCTAATCTTCGCCAGCCTCTGCGAGGGGGATGCTGTGGCAGGTCTGGAGACAGTGGAAGCTGTGAGATGGGAAACAGGGAGTGAATTCCTTGCAAAGATACATTTTTGCGAACAATTAACTGAGTCTAGGCTGTCTCTGTGAATTCTGAGTTGAGACCCCTGTGCCTGCTGGGGCAGAAATCATTTTCGCGGTGGATTCTGGGTAAATGTCGCCAGTCATTCCTTCCTCCGGGAAAGCAACGGCAGACAATCATTTCAAGACCGTTTTCCCAGAATTGCCCTGGCATACGCCATAGCGTGGCAACCATGGACACTGTTTTGCCTTTTGTGTATGTCACCGTATGTGTACTAGATGCCGCTGACAGAGGCGGGCCAGCAGCGCTACAAAGCAGCATGCTTTTGCTTTTGCATGACAGCAGAGATGGTTACCAGCCATATTGTACCATCAACCATACCATAAATTGGTAATAAGATGGTAATAAGATGGGCATGGTTACCTGTCCTTTTGCACTGCCCCATTTGGGGCTGTCATAAGTGCCCCTGGCCGAGCAGCCAGGGGCGCAAAAGCAAAAATTGGGAATGACTCCCTGAGTCAATCCCTCCTTTTTGGTATCTAAAAATAGAATCAGTCCTGCCTAGATTATGGGCAAGTGTACTAGAGAACCACTGTATCATAGAACCAGAGAGCACAGCTGCTCTGTGTCCGATCCTGCATAAATTATGAGCTGTATGCTATTCACAGGGGGTGCTCCTGCAACAACACCACCTGTTCATTCCGTTCTTACCCCAGCCTTCCTGGGCTACCATACCATTGTCCCCCCACTTGTGTGATGAAGTAATAAAGAATGCAGGAATAAGACACAGTGACTTGTTTGTGAGAAATGAGTGGAAGGAAGCCTCCAGCTGCAATGATAGTCCAGGCAGGACATTAAGGAGTGTGGATGAAGGAGCCCACCATCCCTCTGCTAGTCCAGGGGCAATCGAATCTTTTATTTACAATGAAGGGTGGGGGCTGATGGAGCTCAGCCCCCTGTTGCAATGATGAGGACGGTTATCAGCCATATTGCACCATCTGCCATGAAAAATTAGGGACAGGCGCCCTTGATCGACCTTACTGATGCTAGTCGGCATGGTTACCAGCCCTTTTGCACTGCCCCATGTGCCAATAGGCTGATGATGAGGACGGATTTCCATCGTTTTGTACCATCAGCCATCCATAGCGTGGGGGAGCAAGGATGTTGGTGTTGAGTGCTGCACCATCGCGTCTATCTGCAGCATTCAGTAAAGATAGGGTGACATGTAAAAGAGTCAACAGAGGATTGTTTTCACTTCTGGTGGTGGGTGGGGTGTGTGCGCAAATTGCCGAAGTATGCCCTGACCCACTGCAGACACTGTGTTTGACCCTAGAAGCATTTGGAGCTCATCCAAGAATGCAAATACTTTTCGGAGACAGCAGGAACTGTGGGATACCTTGCGTCCTCATTCCCCCCTCCCTCCATGAGCGTCCATTATATTCTTTGGCTTTCCGTTACACTCGTCACGCAGCTGCGTGCTGAGTCTGTGCTATGCCGTCTGTCCGTAGATTTTTTTAAAATACTTTGGACCAGGCGTAAAATTACAGTAATTACCCTAATTAGATGCAGGAGTCTCCGAGCGAGATCACTCTGAGGACGGTCACTGAAGGAGATAGAGAGCGCATGCTGCGTGAAAGCTAGCACGAACCAGGGCCCGATGCAGCCGTGCTCGGGGAGGCAGTGCTCCCTGAGTACTTCATGAAAACCTTGCGCGGAAAACTGTGCTACCACGGAGCACCCAATAAGGCAGCTCTCCCCAGGAACCTCCTGCTGATGCTTTTCGATTAACGCAAGGAGAGCTTCGTGGAGATCTCCAAGGATGATTTCTGTTCTATCCCCATATCTAGACAGACCTCCTTTTCACACAGTTAAGATTCCTGTTATATTAAGAATAAAAGTTAACATGGTTAAAGCACTTACCGACTGCTCCTTCCCCTGATTCAGGGTCCGGGTTAATGGCCGGGGAGGGTTGTTGGGGGATCTCCGTGACGGTCATGAATAGATCCTGGCTGTCGGGGAAACCAGCGTTGTAAGCGCTCTCGCCTGCCTCGTCCTCCACAAACCCTTCCTCATCTTCCCCGTCCGCGAACATCGCTGAGGAACTGGCCGTCGACACTGTCCCATCGTCAGAGTCCACGGTCACTGGTGGGGCAGTGGTGGCAGGCTCCGTAGCGTCCGTTTGCCGCTTTGATTTTTTGGTAGCCTTGTCTGGGGTCCTTGATTTTCACGCGGCGCTGCGTTGCATCCCGCCTGTATCCTCTGTCTCTCATGGCTTTGGAGACCTTCTCGTAGGTCTTCGCATTCCCTGTTTTGGAGCGCAGCTCCGAAAGCACAGACTCCTCGCCCCACACACCGATCAGATCCAAGAGTTCCCAGTCAGTCTAAGCCGGGTCCCTCTTTCTAGTCACAGATAACATGAACTCCTCTGCTGGAGAGCTCTGCATCGTTGCAGGTGCTGCGGAGCTCGCCCCGATGTCCAGCCAGGACGTCAGATTCAAAGTGCCCAGACAGGAAAAGGAATTCAAATTTTCCCGGGTCATTTCCTGTGTGGCTGCTCAGAGCATCGAAACTCGGACTGCTGTCCAGAGCGTCAACAGAGTGGTGCACTGTGGGATAGCTCCCCGAGCTACTAAGTTCGATTTGCATCCACACCTAGCCTAATTCGAGCTAGCCATGTCGAATTTAGCGTTACTCCACCTGCCGGGGTGGAGTACCAAATTCGAACTAATGAGCCCTCTAGTTCAAATTAAATGGCTTCCTGGTGTGGACGGTTGAGCGGTTAGTTCGAATTAACGCTGCTAAATTCGAATTAAAGTCCTAGTGTAGACCAGGCCCTAGTGAGCTGCCCAGGAGAGGTTTTGGAATCAAAGGGCTCTTTCCCAGATGAGTGCTGTCTGATACGACTGCTCTGAGCCAGCTGCCAGCACTACCAGCTCCTGTCAGCTGAGGACCTCCTGTCCTGGGCTCACTGCAGGGAAATGGGGACTTGGCTTATCATCTCCGTCACCTTCCTGGGAGGAGCTGACTCACATGGTCCATATCCGGACTGGAGAAGACAGAGGTCAGGTTGCCCAGTGGTTAGGGTGCTAGTCTGAGACTCATTGATTCATGGAGTTCAAGGATAGAAGCTCATCTCGTCTGGCCTCCTGTATAGCACAGGCCATTATACTTCACCCTGTTACCTCTGCACTGAGCCCAGCTATATCTTCCCAAGACGTCAAGAGTCAGAGAATGCACCATTTCCCTGGGAGTTGGTTCCAGTGGTTAATGACCCTCATTGTTTGTCTTATTTCTAATTTGAGTTTGTCAGACTTCAGCTTCCAGCCACTGGTTCCTCTTATCGCTTTCTTTGTTAGAGTAAAGAGCCCTTAAGACCTGCTATTTCCCCCCAGGAAGGTAGTTATACACTGTAATCAAGTCACCTCTCTATCTTCTTTTTGATTAACTAAACAGATTGAGTTCTTTCATCTTTCAGTGGAAGGCATTTTCACCAGCCTCGTAATAATCCTTGTGGCTCATTTCTCTACCCTCTCCAATTTTTCAACCTCCTTTTTAAGATGTAACAGTCTCCCCAATGCCATGCACAGAGGTAAAATCACCTCCCTGCTCCTACACACTACTCCCCTGTTTGGGCATCCAAGGATCACATTAGCCCATCTTTCCACAGCATCACACTAGGAACTCAAGTTGACTTTACTTTGTCCACTATGACCCCTAATCCTCTTCAGCGTCACTGCTTTCCCGGATACAGATCCCCTGGTCCATAGGCAAGGCCTACATGCCTTTCCCAGATACGGAATTTGGCATTAGGCTCTATTAAAATACATTTTGTCTGACTGGTCCCAGCTTACCAAGTGATCTAGATCACACTCTGACTACCCTGTCCTCCTCATTATTTATCACTCTGTCAATCTTTGCATCATCCATACATTTTACCAGTAGTGATTTTATAGAATCATAGAAATGTAGGACTTCAATAGGTCATCCAGGCCAATCCCCTGCACTAAGGCAAGACTAAGTACTAACACCTGACAGGTGTTTCTCTAAACTGTTCTTAAAAACCTCCAGTGATGGACATTCCATGACCTCTCTCGGTAGTTTGTTCCAGGGCTTAACTACCTTTACAGTTACGAAACTTTTCCTAATGTCTAACCTAAATCTCCCTTGCTGCAATTTAAGCCCTCAGCTGCTGGAACAGGGCCTCATCCTCCCTGATTGATCTAACCTCGTTATCTCTAGCTTGCTTCTTGCTTGCTTATATATACACCTGCCCCTGGAAATTTCCACTGCTTGCATCCGAAGAAGTGGGTATTCACCCACAAAAGCTCATGCTGCAAAACGTCTGTTAGTCTATAAGGTGCCACAGGATTCTTTGCTGCATTGGCATGCAGTGTACATACATCTCAACAAATCCTAAACAAGAGGAAAATAATCAGATTTGCTCCCAACACCAGTGAGATTGGGGTATCACCTGGTTCACAATGTACGCACACTCTGGTTCACAACGTGCGCGCACACATACTCTGGCTTCAATGGGACTTAGGCATCTAACTGACTTAGGTGCTTTTGACAATCCCACTAGATGCCTTTCTGCATCCTTAAGCATGCAAATACCTTTGAAAATCTGGTTCTCAGTTGGCCTCTGTCGAAGTCTCTGCCTGTAAAAGGGGGATAATCCCTACCACCCCTGGGTGTTGTGAAGACAAACCATTCAGGACACTCAGATAGTCAGATAATTAGGGTCTATAAGTACCAAAGACACATGAAGTCTGGCACTGGAATCTGTGCTCCTTGGAGCGGGGACCCCATGTGCCCTCATTTGGCACCGTATGCAGAATGGATAACAATGATAACTGCCTGGGTGGACGTATCCCTGGGAATGTCCGACCCCTCAGGAGGCCATGTTTGGACGAGAAATAACCCAGGATATTGATTTCCCATGGACTGCATACATCTCTGCCTAGCTCTCTGTGTACTGGCTAAAGACAGGCAGAGAAAAGAGACAAAGGGAAGGGAACTGGGTCTTCTCGTGGTGGGAACTCTGCAGGAAGACCTGATCTGCTGTGATTTAGCCCTATAAATGGCTCTACCAACAATAAACACAAATCTAACAAACAATGCCAAGACAGTCAGGTCCATTCCAGCTCCCTGTGGAGCCCAAACACACAGCTCAGGGGTGGGTTTGTGTGTAGGAATGGCAGGAGGCTGTTCCTACACAAGCAATATACACGCATGCCCACTGCCACATGCTCTCTCATTCACACACTCACCCTGCCTCACACACATACACCCACTGCCACACACACACGGACACCCCCTGCCTAACACACACGCCCAGTGCCTCGCACACTCTCATGCACACACACCCTGCCTCACTCCCGCCTCCCCAAGTGCCACATGCTCTCTCATTAATACACTCACTCTGCCTCACACACACACACACACACACTGCCACACACACTCATTCACACACACACCCTGCCTCACACACATGCCCACTGCCATGCACACTCTCATTCACACACACTCTGCCTCCCCCCTCCCCACTGCCACATGCTCTCTCATTAATACACTCACCCTGCCTCACACACACACTCATTCACACACTCACCCTGCCTCACACACACACTCATTCACACACACACCCTGCCTCACACACACACACACACACACACTGCCACATGCTCTCTCATTCACACACTCACCCTGCCTCTCACACACACACACACATTGCCGCACACACTCATTCACACACACACCCTGCCTCACACACACGCCCACTGCCATGCACACTCTCATTCACACACACTCTGCCTCCCCCCTCCCCACTGCCACATGCTCTCTCATTAATACACTCACCCTGCCTCACACACACACTCATTCACACACACACCCTGCCTCACACACACACACATACACACACACTGCCACATGCTCTCTCATTCACACACTCACCCTGCCTCTCACACACACACACACATTGCCGCACACACTCATTCACACACACACCCTGTCTCACACAAGGGCACATTCACAACTGTATGCACACACACTGGCATGTTCTCGCAGGCTCAGTCTATTCACTGGTGGTGAAGAGGATTTCCCTGCCCTGCTGTGGTAAGGAGGAGCAGCGCAGGACTCCCAGCCCCCCAGGTCTGTGTACGAGGGAAACCCACCACGGCCTCACTCTGCAGCTTTGCTGCGGCCTCCTCTAGAGTGCCAGATGGAAGACACCTGCTAAGGCTAAGAGCTGGATTGGCCTGGGGAAGGGAGAGGGGTGTCTGGTGGAGAGCAGCACTCAGCTCGCCATATGATGGACCACAGTGCAGGGCTGGTTAATGAGCTCTGTGAAGGTCTGAGATGTGGGGACTGCACAGGCTCTGCCCTAGTGCTAGAGGGGAGGAGGGGCAGAGGAGGAGCAGGCTGGCTAATGACCTTGCCCAGCTTGTTAACCTTCCTCTCTCCGCGCCGCACGCTTGGCTGCCCAACTCTCCTTTTCTAATTAAAGTGCAGTTTTGTTTAATGATTAGCAGGTCTGAAGGAGCTGGTTTCCAGTGCAGCCTCCAGCTCTGGAGCTGCAGAAAACTGTCCAAGAGTCGCTGAAGCAAGGGGCAGACCCAGGCCAGGACACTCGGGGCGTTTTGTGTCTCAGGATGGCTCCTCCCGCCTGGCTCAGCTGGTTTGGGGAGGTTCCTGCTGCCCAGTCGGTGCCCAGAATGACATCGCAGCCAGCACTCCTGTCACCACAATGCACCAGCACGTCCCAGAAACAGGCACTGCAGCCTCCAGCTAAATTCATGTCATGCTACTTACAAGTTACTCCCCTCCCCGCACCTTGAACCTCCCAGGCCTGGGGTCAATGTCCTGGCACTGTCCCGGGAAGACAGGCAGAACTAGACCAATGGCTGGAAGCTGAAGCCAGACAAAGTCACGCTGGAAATCAGCTTTTAGCAGTGCGGGCGGTTGGCCACAGCGGGTGATGGATTCTCCATCTCTTGAGGTCCCAAGTCCGTGTGCCTTTCTGGAAGATGCTTTAGCCAGACCCAAGTTACTGGGCTCAGTGCAGGGGGAATGTGGTGAAAGTCTCTGGCCTGTGCTATACAGGAGGTCACTACTAGATCACAATGGTCCCTTCTGGCCTTAAGCTCTATGAATCCCCAGTGTGAGCAGCAAGACCCTCACAAGCTGGCCAGTGCAGCCCCCATATGCTGGGGTGAATGTCTGGGCCTCAGTGGGTGTATGAAGGGGACGCAAAGGTGCCATCATTTAGTAACAGGCTGTGTTACATTTCTCCCGGGCCTCTCCTCCCAGGCCAGCAGCCACTGGAAGTAGTTACCACTTGAGAGCTGTTTAGTGCTGTGGACTCACGTGGTCGGTCGACCTCCCGTTCCTAGCCAGCTGGTGTCTACAGCACAACACCGCCACGACCTGCCCCCTCTTGACCACTCACAGCAGAGAGGCCACGGAATGACTGAGCCTGGATGCCAGACTATCCTCCGGCCCCAGAATGACCCCTCCAGAGCCGGGTGAGGCACAGTGGCACATGGCCCAGGCTGGAGCCATTGTGTAGGTCAGTGGTCTGCAGACCCCTGGGGAGCCGCCCCTGTCTAGAGCCGCCCCTGGGGGTCTACAGACTACATCTAAGATTTCCAAAGGGCTCCACACTTCCAATTGAAATTTGTTAGGGGTCTGCACATCAAGAAAGGCTGAAAACCACTGGTGTAGGTGAACAGAGGCCATCAAGCTGCCAGGCTTCCAATACGGCTCATCTCCCTCGTGCTAACTCCACAGCAAAAGCAACAACTCAGTGAGCAACTGGTGAGCGACACCATGGGCCAGAGCCAGCTAAAGGGCTCCCTGGCATTGTGAGGAGCTGGTGGAAGGCGCAGGCAGGCACAATGCCCTCCCGAGGGCCCAGGACTGGGGTAGCTGCACCGGTGTGAGCGAACCATCGTTCCTGCCTCTCTTTTGCATCAGCTCACGCTAGTGCTGGGCAACCAGCAGGGGTTGTGCAGGTGCTAGGCTGCTCCCGTATGATCCCGTCATAGTCTCTCGGAGTCACTTACTGGGTGAGAGGAGCTTTGTCCCACTAGATTGGAGCATCCTCCCCAAGCCTCTGTTCCCCTTTCCCCATAGCAGGAACGAGGCCAGCGCTGATACAGGCAGGCAGTGACTAAGCCTGCAGGGGCCTTGAGGCCACAATGGGTGACACACCCAAGCTTCGGAGCTCCCAGGGGCTGGCCTCTGGAGTGGGTTAGGAAGACAGAAAATAAGCGCCCCCCCCCCAGCCCCGGAATAGTGCGTTATGGCGCCATGTCTGCACAGACCCAGGTTCCAGGCAGGCCTCTGACTGGGGTGCGCGGTACAAGGGCCCATGTTTAGCCAGTGGGTGGCTTTTGGGTCACAAATTACAGCCATCCATTGGCCTAGGTATCAGTACCTGGATCTTCTCGCCCCAGCGCAAAGTGTGCATGGGTTCTCCCAGCCCCGCCCTGGCATCGTCACTCACCTCTGGGCTGTGGGGGAGAGTTGCTGCCACCATTCCCACTTCCTGATGCTGGTGGGAGCACGGACCCTTTGGGGGTGCCTGGGACTGAGGAGCCAGGCCCGTGCCCACTGTGCAGCCTGTGCCCTCCCCGGAGGAGGGGAGCCACAGTGAGATCGCACAAGAGCCACATAACAGCTGAGGAGGCAGCGAGGGCTACACAAGTCAGCTGCCCCTGGAAGGCGGCGGAGATGGAGCCAGTCCTCTGCTGCCTGGGCAATGGTGAGGGGAGGCCAGGTCTATTGGAGGGGCCAGGGGCGGCTCCAGGCCCCAGCATGCCAAGCGCGGTCTTTGGTGGAGCTGCGGGACCAGTGGACCCTCCGCAGGCACGCCTGCGGGAGGTCCACCGAAGCCGCGGGACCGGCGACCGGCAGAGCGCCCCCCGCGGCGTGCCGCCATGCTTGGGGCGGCAAAATGTCTAGAGCCGCCCCTGGGAGGGGCCCACGGGGAGGCTGTTCCATCTGGATGCAGGTGAGGCTCTGCTGTTCTGGCTGGGCCTCACTTTGGGGCTTTGTTTGAACCAGAACCCAAAGGGAGAGTCTGGGGGCGTGAGCAGCACATGAACCGAACCCTGAGCCAACACTGCCCAGCTTCCAGCTGCAGCTCACCCCGCGCGCCAGGCCCCTGCTTGCAAGGGAGGGCCCGGGGCTGGGGCTCAGGTGGTGGGAGCTGATTTGTCTTCCCACTGTCGACGCCTGTAAATAAAGAGGTACAAGCAAACCTGGAAATACTGGCACTGGGGTCCCCAGGACTCCAGGCCCTACCCTTGGCAGGCAGCGAACAGAGCAGGTGCCTGACTCGAGCTGCGCCTCGCAGGCACCTGGAATGCAGCACACATTTTGATCTGCCGAGTGGAGCCTGTGGCTCAAACTGAGTCGTGCAGCGAGCAGGAAAGGCGAGGGTTAACTCCGACGATGGACTAAGCAGCTGGGACTGAGCCAAGAGGCTGCCAAGCCTCTATAGATTTTGGAGTAGTAACTCTTTGGCTTGAGAGTGAAAAGGGGACAGCTAATGAGGCTCATGAGATCTGTTAATACTTAACCTAATGCAACACCTACTGGCCTTGCCAATAAATCAAAGAGACTGGGCTGCTGCTTTGCTCTAGCGGCAGCATGGCCCTGCCATAGAGGGGCCTGCCCCTGGATATGCCCACTGAGGCCTTCTGGACTTTCACCTCGATTTTCCCTTTCCTCCTCTTTGCTTTTCTTCTCAAAAAGCCAGTTCAAAGGCCTGCTGGAGCCTGGCGCTGCCAGAACCCAGACATACCCCCTGCTGTTGGCATGACGCTCTTCAGAGAAGGCTGGAAAACAGCCAGTAATGCCAAGTCCGAGAGCTCTGAGTTAAACTCCAGAAAGGTCATGTGCCAGTGAACATTCAGCCAATGGGCAAGAGGTGGGGGCCGCGGGACGCCGTAACAGCTTGACACTCTGATTTTTAAAAACCTCTCTAGGAAAATCTAGCTTCAGCTTAATCAGCATTGATTAGCCTCTGCTGCTAGGCCACGAAGAGGCTATTGTCCACGTCTGTGGGTGTGCAGGGAGCCTGATTTTCAGACTGATTTTTGCTGGGGCAATTAGGTAGTTAGAGAGCTACATGCATTTGCTTAATCTCACAATTAATTTTGCATGCAAAAACCGTGACCAAAAATTACAGAGTATCGAAGGACCATGAAGTCCAGGCCTTCCTGATAGTGTGGAGTAATAACGATAATTAATGAAGGGTGCTGGCCACACTGAGCTGGGATCTCTGCATAGCATCAGGGTGTGTGTGTGTGTGTGTGTGAGAGAGAGAGAGGTGCTAAGAAAGTGTTAAACTAGTCACAACCCCCAGGCTTCATGTGTCATTATGAAGTCAAAAAATGAGCTAATTTTGCTACATGAAATATGCTTTTTTAGGGCTAACTGAAAGGCAAAGTCGAGAATTTGTGTCTGATTTTGAAAGCGTTCCATGATATCTATATTTTATTAAATGCATAAGTGGAAACGCTTCAGATATCACAAAGGTGGGACACAGCACAAGTGATGGTTAGAGACTCATATTTGTGTACTGGCCTCAGTCACACGACATGGGTCATTGCTACAAATGGTTAATACCCCAGTCAGCTGACACGGGGGATGGCATTCACTAATTCCTGGGGCAACTGTTACATCCTCCCTCTTTTTTTTCCTTTAGAAAATCAAATGCAAACAAAGCATATTAGCTAAAACTAACAACCACAACCCCTCCACACACACACACAAATGTCCAGGCTGGAGGCCAGGGTTGCTGACCTGAACCCACCTACAGAGAAGAGGATTATTTTGCCTTTTCCTGGGCATCGGTCTGTCCTTCAGTGGCTTTTTGATCACCTGGCCACTTGTTTGCAAAGCAGCGCCTGTCTGGCTGCTGAGATGGAACCGTTCTCTGGAAGCCAGGCTGCTCCCGGCGCTCTCCATTGTCAGTAACTTTCTGTGTGTACACGCATAGGTGTGCATACGTGTGCATGTGTATGTGTGTGTGTGTGTGTGTGACCTCTGTTGGGTCATGGGCCTGTCAATAAAATGCTAGCTGTTCCCAAGAATCAGTGAGCCTGTTTCCTCCTTGGTTTGTTAAGATCTCTTCTGTTCCTCAGGTCGTCCTGCCCTTCAGGTTGTTTAGAATGGAGTGAGTGGCATAGGTGGGTCCCTTGGTGTGGATAATAGAGCTGGTTTCCCTGGTGTCAGTGGCATAACTCTTCCCTCAGTATAGTGCCAGTCACTTCCTGTTGGGAATCTAACCTTTTCTCCCACTTGCACTGGGGATAGTCGACTGGCATTCCTGCTGTGGTACCTGCTGTGGTTTTCCTTCTCTTCTAGTCTACTGGCGTACAGTACTTGTGTAATTCCTTTGGGGTGAATTGCCTTTGGCCAAAGAAGCTTGTCAGATATTGACACCAAGGTTTTGGTCCTTCTGTCCATGACTCTCTGAACCAGTGATGCTATAATAAAGCTCTGTGAGGTCTGTTGTGACTGGAGCTGGTGGGAAAATGGTAAGTATGTTTTGGGGGTGGGGGGAGGGAGAGACAAAATCCCAGGGGAAGTGAGGAACAAGGAGAAGGGAAGGGGAGGAAAGAAAAATAAATTTAAAAAAAAACCCTTGTCAAAATTGTCAGGTTTTTTTTGTTTGCATTTTTGTATAAAAAAAATCAAAATGTTGAAAAAACAAAAAAAAAGGCCATTTTTAAAAGATGCCATTGGAGCCACAGGGTGACAGGAAATAGTTTTGAATGACAAATTTCTCCCAGCTCTCATTGCAACATTCCAGCAAGGCTAAGAACGGACTCCTTGCAGGGGCGGCTCTAGGAATTTGGTGCGCTGGGGTCTGGAGCCGGCCCTGACTCCTTGCATCCCCCAGCGGTTGATTTGCCCTTTGTACTGAGGTTGGTACTACCCCGTCTGATTGTCCACAGTCAGGGCGTGAGGCTGAACTGATACATCAGAGAGAATTGCTGACATGAGCTGCTCAGGAAACGCAGGTGATTATCCATTCTCCACTCATCCGGAAACCAATGGTGAGTGAACGACGATGTACGATGTGTGATATATTTATAATGGACGTGTTGTCTGTCAGCTCCATTTCAAAAGAATTTGAGTCTTAGTCCACTAATAAGAAGCAATTTCCCATTTAAATCTGACAGATCTGAACCTTGGATCAAGGATGCTCAAGAAACTCTGGGTTTTTTACATTCTGTTTGCTCTATTGATTGCAGATTTCACACTTGGAAACTTTATCTTTGATATCCGCATTCCTGTCTGACCATTGTGGGGCATCACAAATTCTGCTCTTATGCCTTTCAGGATCCAGCTAGGCACTGGGGATTACATGTAGCAGTTCCAGCTTCATGATGGCACAATGTCCCGTCATGCTGCAGTTTCATCTCTGTAGTCCCAATAAATTTCCATGTTCGGAGGTGCCTAGACTTTTGCTGTTGTCCTTTACAGCTAGAGTCAGTGGCTTTTTTTTCTTCTGCAATTACCACGTTTTGTTTAGGAAATAGGTGATATGTGAGTCATCTTTACTTCTAACATTTTTCTTTGTGCAAGTCCATGGTTTTCATACTTTCTGGCACTGTTGGAAGCTTCTGGACTGTACAAAGCTCCTTCCTGGGCCAGTATTTCATATTTCACTGGAACTTCTGCAATATCATGACTGTTTGCTGAAGCCTAGGAGGTGCTTTGCAGACTGGTTTCTGCAACATGGCGTCCAATGACAGTGTGGCTTGCCCCACGGGGCCATAAGTCAGGAATAAGGCACCCAAAATCAGGAGATTGGCTTATAAATCATGCGATTTTAAATCTCATTAATGAATAATTTGCAGTTCTTTTAATTTTTCTTCTGGCTTTTGATCCCTTATGGTCACATTCTAAAGCTTTTCTCCAGTGACTCACCCTGGCACTACAATTGCAACACACGTCCGCAATTGCAGAGAGATGGGATGAGAGAGCACCTGGCCTGACGGGATGGCATCTGAGCCTGTTATGAGCCTTGCTATTTCCATGAAATTTTATAGCTATGGCAAGTCAATGAGCAAATAAAACAAAGACTCAGCCAGCCCACTTAACTGCAGCTTCCTCCATCAGGATCTATTTGGTTTTATTCAGTCTGACATCACTCAGGGAGAGTAAAAGACTTTGGGAGCCTAAAGCCAAAGGGAGACCACACAGTATGTGCTGGCTGAGCTGGGAGGACTCTTCTCCTTTATTACAGCTGACACTAGTCAAGGGGAGCCAGGGACTGTGTGTGTGTGTGTGTTGCATTCCAGCTATGGAAATGCATTCTCCCCTCCCTCACCCCTTGCTACATTGGCCACTTGGGGCATCTCTCCAGCCCTGCTGACTGATTTCTCCAATGATCCTACAGGATGAGAAAAACAACACAACAAATCTGTTTGGTGATAGCCTTCTTTATTTGTGAGGCAGTACGGCTGGAGCACTGCCATAGAACTCAGGAGACCTGTGTTCAAATCCCAGCTCTACCAGTGGACTGCTGGGCAAGTTACTTCACCTTTCTGTGCCTCAGTTTCCCCATCTGTGCAAGCTATTATTGGCACATATTAACTTGATTTAAAAACTAGCAAGGGCACTATTATTGACACATGTTAACTCAATTGAAAAACTAGCTAACTGACAGATCTCAAAATGTAGTTGCTAAAGGAAAGTCATCAATGAGGATCAGTTCTCAGACCACTGCTATTCAGGTCTTTATAACCGAGTGACTATGAGCTTCTGTGATGCTGTGGCCAAAGGGCTAACAATCCCTGGATGTCTAAACAGCAGAATAGCACGGACGAGTAAGAAGGTGGGATTGCCTGTATTTATGGCATTGGCGTGACCGTCACTGGACTCTGTGTCTACTTCTGGTGTCCACACTTCAAAAAGGCTGTTGACAAATTAGAAAGAGTTCAGAAAAGAGCTACAAGAACAATTTGAGGTCTGGAAAATCTGTCTTACAGGAGAGCCTGAAGAGGCTCATTCTATTTTCCTTATCACAAGAAAGTTAAGAGGGGACTTGACCACAGGCTGCTCCATAGTGAGGAGGTATTCTGAGAATAGAGAGCTTTTAAATCTAGCAGACAAAAAAATAATGGGTGTCAATAACTGGAAGCTGAAGTTAGAAAAACTCAGCTTGGAAATAATACTCAGCTTTTAAACAGGGAGCGTAAATAGCACCAAGGCATGTGGATTCTCCTACATTCAAAGTTTTTAAATCAAGACCTTCTCAAAGATCTGCTGTAGCGCGACTACAAGTTATTGAATTAAATAGAGTTACTTATATTCCTTCGTTGCAGGACTTCCTGGGTAGAATTCTCTGGTTTGTGTTATGCAGGAAATCAGACTAGATGCTCACACTGGTCCCTTCTAGCTTTAAAATCTACAGGCCTGATTCTCTGTTGCCCTGCCCCTTGTATGGTCATTTACACAAGTGCAAAGTAAGTGCAAAATGCTACCAGCTCAGAATGGCAGTGTTCTTCACCCATGTTCATTGTAAATGATGACCCTGTGACAGTGATGACAATGTCCTGCAATATCTTGGACAAGCCTTATTGAATTAACTTTCATTATTTTATGAGTTAATTGTACTTAAAGTGCAAATAGTTGTGTATTATTGTGGGATTGCATGGAATGTCTAGGAGGAAAACAGGATGAATGCTGGGTGGTAACTTGTAAGTGTGCCAATTATACTATTCACCATCTCTGCGGAGAAAAGTAAAGCAGGCCTGCTCAGGCAGCCTGACTGTGCTGGAGAGGTCATAGCAGGGGCAGGAAGCTGTGCGGTCTGGAAATACGTTGGCCAGGAGGGAGAGAGATGTGGTTTTCTGTCCACAAGAGGAGCCTAGAATGTGTGTCTTGCTGGACCCCAGAGGGGGACTATAGGTGCAGTTGCTCTGAGCTGTGACAGACACAAGGTGTGTGCAGTGGAGAATGAGACCTTATGAATCTATAGCACAGCACACACTAGTTCTTTGTCTGGTGCAAAGACTTATAAGCGGCCAAGAAATGCTACAGAGATGAGACCTAGCAGGCACGGAGATAAAGTCCTGAGATTTGTGACATGACCTGTGCCCCCCTTTCTAGAGAAGAGCAGAGGGTGTGTGTGATGGGGCAATCACCTCTGGAGCGCCTCCGAGTGGTGGGGTGGGGTACCACAGTCCTTCTCTCACCCGGTGCCCCTTGCAGGCGGCTGGCTGACCTGGGCAGGGCTTAGTGCCATGGCCCTCCTGCCAAGTCCAAATGAGCCCCCTCCAGAGGCTGTTGCCTCTTGCTAGAGTGTTCAGCCCTGGCTCTGGGCCCTTTTAACTCAGCCCTTTGTTTGGGCTCCCAGATAAGCCCTGCCCACGTCTTTGGGTTTATGCCACTTTGCCAGTAGTCAGTGGGGGGGAGCCCAGGCCCGTCTGCTACTCTGGATTCCAGAGCCTGGCTCCATCTCCTGCTGCTAAGTCCCTGGGCCTCTTTCTGCCGGGCCCTGTACCCGCAGGTAGGGCTGCCACCCTCCGGTTTTCACCTGGACAGGCTGGGTTTTGGCTTGTGTGTCCAGGTGCCATTTGACAAGCCCTGGTGTCTAGTTTTTTTGATCTCTGGAAAAGGTGGCAACCCGAAGCAGAAGGAAGGGGGCAGCGCAGCTGCAGCCACTGCCTCCAGGGCCAGGCTGCTCCTGCGGCTCACGGCCCAGCGCAGCCCACAGGGGGCAGGCAAGGTGCCTTGTCCATGCTGGTGAAAACCCTGCAAGCAACAGGAGCAGGGTCCTGGGGGGAAAAGGTGGAGCAGGGGCAGGGCCTTGGGGGGAAGAGGCAGAGAAGGAGGCAAGGCCTCGGGGAAGAGGCGAGACAGCAGGGTCAGGGTCTTGGGGGTCCAGTTACCAGCCATTAGAAAGATGGCAACCTATTTGCAGGTCCAGTGCCCCCAGGCGCCTCTCTTTGTCGCCCAGCTGTGTGAGGCCAGCCAGCCATAAGCTCTGGCTAGTGTTGGGCTCTGGGAGCCAGGCAGCAGCACCCTCCTTTGCTCCCAGACAGGCAGGAACTGACCTCCTAACGCTAGGAAGCAACTTTTATCTGGGCCGTCTTGCTCTGATTGGCTGGTGCTAGCCTCTCTAGCCCTTGGAGGACTATGTCTCTGTGATTTCCAACTCCAAAAAGTCCTCTCTAGGCAAGCTTGGAGGACCCACCTTCGCTGCTCTTTACATTTCAGCTTGCTGCTTCTTGGGGTGGGGTGTAATGTTCAAGAGGTCAGCACGGGACATGAGAGCAAGCGTAGAAGCAGTAACTCAACCCAAGTTCTTACATAGAAGGCTGTGACTATTGGTCTGTGTCTTTGCAAACTGTCCTCCCTACATTATAAAACCAAACCGTGGTTACAGGGACTCACACATCTTTGTGCACAACTTCTCCTACTCACCGAGTCCTTTTCCACAGGTGGGCTTCGGAAGGGATCAGATTGGGCAGATACAGACACTGGGCTCCTCATTCACTGTGGTTTGTTCCATGCTGCTTGTTTTTTTCTGGTTCCTTTCCTGTTATTTTTTTCCCTGCTGCCCTAATTTTTTTTTTCCACCTATAATTTTCTCCATTGACTTTAATTAAGCTCTCCCCAGGCTCGCTCAATAGGCAGGCTTCCCTGGGTCTAATTAGACTCTCAGCATAAGTAATCTACATGGAAAGCAAACGTGTGGGGGGCGGGGGGAGAGAGAGAGCGAGATTTAGAGAAAGCACGCAGGAAGCAGATGGGTGCATAAAACATTACAAATAATTCTTGTACGGATGCAAAAACATAGCGGCGCTAGACTCAGGGCTGGAATCTTCCCCACACACTCAGTTAGGCCAGTTTTCTCCCTCTCTTTCCCTCTAGGTATCACCACATTCCCACAATAAAATCAATAGAGCAGTTCAGCGTAAATCATCTCTGACTGGAAAAGCGGGAGCTGCTGCTAACAGAGATTCCCAGATGAGGCTCAAGACGATTTCTCGAGCTGATCCATTTCTTACCATGGACGTAAGGCCCAAGGTGTGTGCGGAAGGAACGATCGCGGGCGGTGAGCGCTCTGTGCTGCTTGCTCAGGGATGGAATGGAGAGTGTTTTATGAGCTGGGGATGAGGCATTTGGCACAGCTCTGGAGGCTGATTACACGCTCAGGCTGGCTGGGAGCCCTGAGGGAGGCAGAGCCCACAGCACAGCTCTCAGGCAAGGCCATGCGCTTCCCAAAGGTCTTGCTGCAGCAGGAAAAAAATTGCCTGAAGGGGAAAAGAAAGAGAGCTTTGAAATGGGCAGGTTTGAAACTAACTAGGGGAGTTAAAAATACCAGCAGCGAGCAGAGTCCTGCTGAGCCCGCTGCTGCCCAGGAGAGGAACGCAGCAGAGAAGCAATGCTCTGGGCTCCCCAGGGGAACCACTTAAGCAGTGACCCCGGGACTCCCGTGCTCTGGTTCAGAGGAGGGTGGGAGGATGTGTGTGAGAGTGGAGGGGGGGGATGATGCCCACGCCTTTGGCTCTCCCCAGTGGCCTTCACAGCCCCAGGCAAAGAGACCTGCAAGGAAGTGGGAGAAGCTGGTGTGCTGGGGAGCTGCGCTCCTAGGCCGAGGCTGTGGCTGTGGCATTTCCCTGGGCTACAGCTGCTGCTAGCAGGGAGCCCGCCGAAGGGGGATTGACACCTGACTCACAGGGAATGTCGTGCTCATTTTGTTCCCACTCACCGCTTCAGTCTGTGAGCCACGTGGATTGTGGCCCTGCCTGCAGCAGGGGCTTCCTGGCTCATGCCGGGGGGCTGGAGGGAGAGTGGCCTGAGATACCTCCACTAGAGCCAGGGTCTCAGATCCTACTACAGGTGCAGCCCCTCATCCTGCCAAGTTGCATCCCTGCAGTCCCATGCCGCTCACTGGGTCGGGCCCTTTCAGATTAGAACTGGATTAAAACAGCCCTGAGCTTTGGGGGGACTTGAAATCCAAAATCAGACCTGGATTTTAGGGCTCATCCTCATCTCTGACCCTTTTCCCCTCCCCATCTCTAGAAACATCCCTCACTATTGGGCAAGAGGTTGAATCCAAACCCAGTGTTTGCACCTGGGCCCTGTCTCTGAGGCTCAGAGCTCTCTGCACAGACAGAGATCCGTGGCCCCTTTCCACAAGAGGAGGGTTTTGCCAGGCTGTCTTTTCCCCTCCTCCTGCTGCTTGGAACTCTGTGTGTGCAGTGGCTGGAACCCCTCTCCCCAGAGGCAGCTGCATTGCTGTGGTGGTGTGTCCCTGCTGAGCGAAACCCGGAGCAGATTGCACTGTGAGCCTTTGGGATGAAAGACTCTAGACTGATTTTAGATCTTCATGGTGAAAGTCAGT
Source organism: Mauremys mutica (assembly GCF_020497125.1). Taxonomy (NCBI): domain Eukaryota; kingdom Metazoa; phylum Chordata; order Testudines; family Geoemydidae; genus Mauremys; species Mauremys mutica. The sequence continues at coordinate 4,874,141 of NC_059094.1, forward strand.
TTGCCAGAAGCCAGGCCTGGGGACGTACAGACAAGCTCTGTGCTCATTACTAGCACAGACACTCATGGACGCAGCTGGGCCGAGGAAACCAAGCTCTGATGTGGTTATTTAAATGTTTGGAACTTGGTTGGCGGAGCCTTTCTTCCTGTCCCATTGGAAATGTGGCCTGACTTCTCCAATAACATTACTTTTATTAATTATTATTTTTGCCATTTCTAGAGCAGGGCAAATAATTTGCAGCCCATAATTTAGTTGATGAATTTTGCCACTTTAACAGTTCCTGGATTTTCTGCAAGCGGATTGTGATTTTCTAGAATTTATCTGCTGCTCAAAATGGTTTGTTCACAGAGCCCTGTGTGTGATTCCTGTTCTCTAGGTTGTGTGTGAACAGCCCGGAATGAGGACTCAGTCTCTGATATTCAATATTTCCATGTTTGATTGGACAACTGGGTCACAGGCTGGCTCTCTGTCCCCTGAGCAGGTGGATGTAAGTCTTGGAATTCTTACTTGTGTGTATTGCAGCAGCACTGAGGAGCCCTGGTCCTGGCCTAGGAGCCCATAGTGCTAGGTGCTGTACAAACAGAATAAAGAGATGGTCCTTGCCCCAAAGAGCAAACAATCTAAGACAGGAAACAACAGGTGGCGCATGAGGAAGCCATGAGACATTGCTGGCCAGTTCACCAGCTGTCTAATCACTGTCAAAAACTGTGCTAACGGGATGAATTCTCATGTTTATAAAATACCCCAGGATCAGTTTGCCCCTAAGCAGTTCTGGGAGTAAATTTGTTCTCCAACAATCCTGGGAAGGTTTCTGGTGCGAACCCCTGAGAATCCTGGGAAGGTTCTGGTGTGAACGCACAGTGAATCCCTGTTCACCAACATCTTCTGCAGAGTTCCCCCAGCTCTGGTGGCATCTCATGCCTCGCTAGCCTCCTCCATGCCAAGGGGCTGCCAGGGGACTTCACAAAGCATGGGCCAAGTCAGGAGCCTCCACTGGGGAGAGGGAGGAGGAGAAGCCAGGACTCCCTCCAGCTGCATGCACCATGCAACGGCTGGTCAAAGGTCACAGCCCCTGCTCTCGGGGGAGTTCCCTCTGTGCTGCCCTGGGGGTGCACATTGCACTAAAGGGGAGGGGAAGGGCAGACAAGGGGCAGGGACAGACCCAGACCCACCCTCTGCAGTAGCCCCGGGAGAGGGGTGGTGCGCATACCCTGCCCCTGCCCCCTCACATCCACTCAATAGCTTATCACTGACCCTCCTGAGCCGCTGACTGTGCACGGGAGGGCTCGGTTTGCCTGCACAAATACAGACTTTTGCCATTGTTTGTAAACACTGAAGTGATGGTGGGTGCTGAAGAGACAGACAAGGCTAACGTCTGGGTCTGGCTGTGCAACCCTCACTCACGATGAGCAGCACTTGCTCATGCAGGTAGCCCTATTGGCAACGAGGCAGTGAGTAAGTACTACTCACCATGAGTAAAGGCCCATTGTTATTCATACCTTAATAGAGTGTAAGGCTAGAAAGGACCATTAGCTCATCTCGTCTGACTGCCTGTCTAACATAGGCCCTACAATGTCACCCCGTGACCCCTGCATTGAGCCCAAAACCCTGTCTTAGACTAAAGCATCTCCCAGAAGGGCATCCAGTCTTGATCTGAAAACATCAAGACATGGAGAATCCACCATTTCCCATGGTACTTTGTTCCAACGGTGACTCACCCTCACTGCTAACAATTTGTGCCTTATTTCCAATTTGACTTTGTCTGGATTCAGCTTCCAAATATTGTTCTGCATTTCTCTGCTAGATCTGTTCGCACCTGGTATTTTCTCCCTGTGAAGCTACTTACACACAGTAATCAAGTCACCTCTCAATCTTCTTTCTGATAAGCTAAACAGATGAGCCAAGTCTCTCACTGTCAGGCATTTTCTCCAGCCTCAAATGGTGTTTGTGGATCTTCTCTGCAAACACTCAAATTTTTCAACATCCTTTTAAAAATGTGGACTCCAGAACTGGATTCTGTGTTCCGGTCAGTCTCAGCAATGCCATATACAGAGGTGAAGTAACCTCCATGCTCCTACTCCTGTTCCCCTGTTCGTACAGCCAGGGATCACACTGGCCTTTTTGTCACACCGTCACACTGGGAGCGCATGTTCAGTTGCCTGTCCACTATGAGCCCTGCATCCTTTCCAGGATACAGCCCCCATTCTGTAGGTTGGGCAGGCAATGCCCTGTCCCTAGATATATAACTTTACATTGGCTTATAATAAAACATGTTTGATTTGATGGGCCCTGGCTGCCCAGCAAACCAGATCATTCTGTAGAATTGCCCTGCCCTTCTTTGTGTCATCTGCAAATTTTATCAGCAATAATTTTATATTTGCTTCCAGATCATTGCTGAAAATACAACATAGCCCTGATTATCCGAATAGCCTGGGCCCATTGTATTCGGAGAATTGAGAAGACTATGCCAGGTTGGGTAAGACGCTCAAGGAAATTGAGGCTCAGGTGATCTTCAGTGGGATTCTACCTGTCCCTAGGGAAGGGCGCCAAAGGGGTGACAGGATCGTGGCGATAAATAGTTGGCTGAGGGAGTGGTATTACAAGGAGGGCTTTGGGATGTATGGACACTGGGAGGCTTTTGGGGACAGAGAGCTGTTCTCACGGGATGGGCTCCACCTAAGTAGGGAAGGAAGTAGACTTCTAGGAGGGAGGCTGGCTCATCTGATTAAAAGAGCTTTAAACTAGACACTGGGGGGAGATGGTTGGGAGAGGTCCAGGTACTCTCCACGCCAAATTTATACATTGGGAGTGAGAACAACAGGATAACAACAGATATAGCCAGAGGGGGACGGTTAGGTGTAAGGAAGAGGGGGGGGGACGGATACTAGACCGACAGGTCATACTGGTAGTACTGTGTCCCTATCAAGTTGGGTGAAAAGGGTGAGAGGAGCCAATCAGCAAAAATTAGGATGTTTGTTCACCAGTGCGAGAAGCTTAGGTAACAAAATGGAGGAACTGGAGCTCCTGGTCCAAGAATTGAAACCTGATATCGTAGGAATAACTGAAAGATGGTGGAACGGTAGCCATGACTGGAGTACAGGTATGGAAGGGTATGTGCTGTTTAGGAAAGACCGATGCAAAGGTAAAGGTGGGGGAGTAGCATTGTATATCAATAATGAGGTGAAATGTAATGAAATAACTAGCAATGCAATGGATAATACGGAGTCTGTTTGGGCAATGGTCACATTGGGGAAGAAAACTACTAGAGCGTCCCCTGGGATAGTGATTGGGGTGTGCTATAGACCGCCAGGATCTAGCCTGGATATGGATAGAGAGCTCTTTAATGTTTTTAAGGAGGTAAATACTAATAGGAACTGTTTGATCATGGGGGACTTTAACTTCCCGGATATAGACTGGGAAGCAAATGCTAGTAATAATAATAGGGCTCAGCTTTTCCTAGACGTGATAGCTGATGAATTCCTTCATCAAGTAGTTGCTGAACCGACGAGGGGGGATGCCATTTTAGATCTGATTTTGGTGAGTAACGAGGACCTTGTGGAGGAAATAGTTGTAGGGGACAACCTTGGCTCGAGTGATCATGAGCTAATTCGTTTAATAATAAATGGGAGGATAATCAAAATTGCATCTGAGACTAAGGTATACGATTTCAAAAGGGCTAACTTTACTAAATTAAGGCGACTAGTTAGGGAAGTGGATTGGACTAACATATTTAGGGATTTAAAGGCAGATGACGCCTGGGGTTACTTCAGGTTGAAGTTGCAGGAGTTGTCAGAGGCATGTATCCCGAGAAAGGGAAAACGGCTCGTAGGTAGCAGTTTTAGACCGAGCTGGATGAGCAAGCGTCTTAGAGGGGTGATTAAGAAAAAACAGAAAGCGTACAAGGAGTGGAAAATGGGAGGGATCAGCAAAGAAACCTACCTTATTGAGGTCAGAGGGTGTAGGGAAGCAGTGAGAAAGGCAAAGAGCCGGGTGAAGATGGACCTAGCGAAGGGGATTAAAACCAATAGCAAAAGGTTTTTTAGCCATATAAATAGGAAGAAAACCAAGAAGGAAGAAGTGGGACCGCTTAAAACTTTAAACGGAGTGGAGATTAGGGATAATCTTGGAATGGCACAATATCTGAACGAATATTTTGCCTCGGTCTTTAATGAGGCTAATGAAGGGCTAAGGAATAGTGGTAGAGGGACTGATGGGAATGAAGATATGGGGATAGACATTACGGTATCTGAGGTGGAAGCCAAACTTGAACAGCTAAACGGAAGTAAATCGGGGGCCCCGGATAATCTTCATCCTAGAATATTAAGGGAATTGGCGAGTGAAATTGCAAGCCCGTTAGCGATGATTTTTAATAAATCTCTAAACTCGGGGGTTGTACCGTTTGACTGGAGATTAGCTAATATAGTTCCTATATTCAAGAAGGGGAAAAAAAGTGACCCGGGTAACTACAGGCCTGTTAGTTTAACATCTGTAGTATGCAAAGTCATGGAAAAAATTTTAAAGGAGAGAGTGGTTACGGACCTTGAGGCCGATGGCAACTGGGACAAATTACAGCATGGTTTTACAAAAGGTAGATCGTGCCAAACCAACCTGATCTCCTTCTTTGAGAAAGTAACAGATTTTTTAGACAAGGGAAATGCGGTGGATCTAATCTATCTTGATTTCAGTAAGGCGTTTGATACGGTACCGCATGAGGAATTACTGGTTAAATTGGAAAAGATGGGGATCGAAATGAAAATCCAGAGATGGATAAGGAGCTGGTTAAAGGGGAGACTGCAGAGGGTCGTATTGAAGGGTGAACTGTCGGGTTGGAGGGGGGTTACCAGTGGAGTTCCTCAAGGTTCGGTTTTGGGTCCGATTTTATTTAATCTATTTATTGCTGACCTCGGAACCAAAAGTAGGAGTGGGCTGATAAAGTTTGCGGATGACACGAAGTTGGGAGGTATTGCCAATTCGGAAAAGGATCGGGATATCCTTCAGGGAGATTTGGATGACCTTGTAAACTGGAGTATTAGTAACAGGATGAAATTCAATAGTGAGAAGTGTAAGGTTATGCACTTAGGGATGACTAACAAGAACTTTAGTTATAAGCTGGGGACGCACCAGTTGGAAGTAACGGAGGAGGAGAAGGACCTAGGAGTCCTGGTTGATCGTAGGATGACTATGAGTAGGCAATGTGATGTGGCCGTTAAAAAAGCTAATGCGGTCTTGGGATGCATTAGGCGAGGTATTTCTAGTAGAGATAAGGAGGTGCTAGTCCCGTTATACAAGGCGTTGGTAAGACCTCATTTGGAGTATTGTGTGCAGTTTTGGTCTCCCATGTTTAAGAAGGATGAACTCAAACTGGAACGGGTACAGAGAAGGGCCACTAGAATGATCCGAGGAATGGAAAGCCTGTCGTATGAAAGGAGACTTGAGGAGCTCGGTTTGTTTTCCTTAACCAAAAGAAGGATAAGAGGAGATATGATTGCACTCTTTAAATATATCAGAGGGATAAATACCAGGGAAGGAGAGGAATTATTTCAGCTCAGTGCTAATGTGGACACGAGGACAAACGGATACAAATTGTCAGTCAGGAAATTTAGGCTTGAAATTAGACGAAGGTTTCTAACCATCAGAGGAGTGCAATTCTGGAACAGCCTACCGAGGGAAACAGTGGGGGCGAAGGACCTCCATGACTTTAAGATTAAGCTGGATAAGTTTATGGAGGAGATGGTATGATAGGATAACGGGCTTAGTCAATAGGTCAATTAAGTGCCACACTGGTAATTAGTACAATGGGTCAATGATAGGATATTGTTAGCCTTTTTCCAGAGGGTATAGCTGGAGAGTCTTGCCCGCATGCTCGGGGTTCAGCTGACCGCCATATTTGGGGTCGGGAAGGAATTTTCCTCCAGTGTAGATTGGCAGTGGCCCTGGAGGTTTTTCGCTTTCCTCTGAAGCATGGGGCAGGGGTCGCTTGCTTAAGGAGTGGGTGGATCGGCTTATGTGGCCTGCATCTTGCAGGAGGTCAGACTAGATGATCATAATGGTCCCTTCTGATCTTGAATTCTATGATTCTATGATTCTATGAAGACAGGAGCCATTCAGCCATTCATCACTGGGGTGGCCATCCCCGCATCTGGGGACTTCTCCTCCTCCTCACAGTCCTGCCCAGGGGTCTGTGCTCTGCCCCGTTCACTCACTGCAGAGGGCTCCCTGCACTCCCACAGGAACCATTCAGCAGCAGGGTGGCCTCTAGGGTGACAATCCCTAAATGCAGAGTTCAAGTCCTGGCCCCAGGCGGAATGACTAGGGGACAGCATTTGTCCTAGATTCCCTGCGGTGCTGCTCCGCACCTGCCTGAGGCTCGGGGCAGTACCAGCCTCGTCTCGGTTGGGGGGGGGCACTGAACAGGCCTTAGCTCCCCCTCACCATGAGACCCTGACCCCTGATCGTCCTCTTCCCCCCAAGGCCCTGCCCCAGGCCAGAAGTCAGAGCCACTGGTAAGAGCTGGTCAGGGAACCTGGGCTGCTGTGGGGAGCCCCAGACCCTTCACTTGCCCTGGACGGTGCGCCACAGTGGGGTGGGGACACTGGCTGGGGGCTGCTCTCGTGTTCGCCGGAGCCCCACCCATGGCAGGTGGAGGATCCGGGGCTCCTCACAGTGGCCTGGGCTCCTTGGGCAGCTCTTACCATGACCTGGCTCTGGCTTCCAGCCTGGCCAGGTGTGGGGCCTCGGCGGAAGAGGAGGAGCAGGGGAGGGGCCACGGAGGTGGGCGGGGTTCCTGCATGTGTCCCACTTTTGCCTTTTGAAAAGGTGGTCACTCTAGTGGCCTTTCCCATGGCTGGGAGCTTGTCTTTCTTCTCCTCGCAGTCATGGCTGGGGGTCTCTGCTCTATTATCCAAACTTCCGCATTAGCCAAATCCCTTCCTTGTCCCCCAGCATGAGATACCTGGGGAACAAGGAAGGGATTTGGATAATGTGAAGGTTTGGATAACAGGGTTTCAGATAAATGGGAGTATCCTGTATACTGAATAGCACTGCCCCTAGTGCTGATCCCTGTGGAACTCCACTGGAACATCCCATCCCATGGTGACTCCCAATAGCCAGTTCTTATTCAGTTTAACGTGTGCTCTACTGGTATGGTTTAGCTAGGCTTGGAAGGACCAGATTGTTGTTGGTAAATGTCGATTTCACCATACACACCAACCAACCCAAAAATCTTTCCATCGATAATGATAAAAATTTACAGCTAGGCAAAGGAAGAGAAATGCTGCATGACAATTTATTAGAGTTGGATTTAAGGATATTTAATTAGTATACTTTGACATGTCATGTTGACAATTGGTGTGGTAATGGTTATAAAGCTTTAACTTTTTGAATCACAAAGTCTATCATTAAATAATTATTGTCTGACCCCTTATTGTCTGACTCCCGCATGCAACTGTGAAAATTTAAATCAATGAAAATTGAAAAAAAACGCTTAAAATGAACATCAAGATTTTCCATCAAAATTATGAAAACTTTAAAAATTGAATTCTGTCAAATCTGTGTATAGTGCTAATTTTTAATCAGAATATCATGAGGTACTAAACCTTACAAAGGTCTAAATTTATGGAGTTACCTTTATCAACCAAACTTCTAATCTCCACAAAGAATGAAATCCGGTTTGTTTGACGCTCAAAACCATATTGACTGGCACTAATTATATTCCTACCCTTTAATTCTTTATTAATCAAAACCCTAGCGGCTTTTTGACTCTTTTGTCCAGGATTGAAGTTAGGCTAATTGTCCTATAATTACTTGAGTTATCCCACTTGCCCTTACTGAATAGGGGCACAACATTAGCTCTCTTCCACTCTTCTGGAATTTTTCCAGAATTCTAGGATTATAAAAATGAACATCAGCAGGTCCGAGATCTCCTTAGCCAACTCCTTTCGGACTCTTGGGTGCAAGGTATGTGGCCCTGCTGATTTAAAGTATTTATCCCTAGTTGATGTTGTTTAACATCCTTCTTAGTTACTAATGGACCAGAAAGTACTTCATCATCCTTATGTGTGTGTTTTTTAAAAGTACATCATAAGCAGGAAGCCTGCCAATTACAGGCTGCTAAGCTTAACTTCTGTACCGGGCACATTGGTTGAAACAATAGTAAAGAACAAAATTATCAGACACATAGATGAACATGATGTGCTGGGGAAGAATGAACACAGTTTTTGTAAAGAGAAAGCATGCCCCACCAATCTAGTACAATTCTTTGAGGGAATCAACAAGCATATGGACAAGAGTGATCCAGTCAATATAATCTACTTGGACCTTCAGAAAGCATTTGACAAGATCCCTCACCAAAGGCTCTTAAGTAAAATAAGCACTCATGGGTCAAGAGGGAAGTTCCTCTCATGGATCAGCAAGTGGTTAAAAGATAGGGGGGAAAGGTGGAAATAAATGGTCACTTTTCACAATGGAGAGAGGTAAATAGTGGGGTCCCCCAGGGATCTGTACTGGGACCTGTGCTGTGCAGCATTCATAAATGATCTGGCAAAAGGGGCGAGCAATGAGGCGGCAAAATTTTCAGATGATACAAAATGACTCAAGGCCATTAAGTCCAAAGTGGACTGTGAAGAGCCACAAAAGGATCTCACTAAACTGGGTGACTGGGCAACAAAATGGCAGATGAAATTCAATGTTGATAAGTGCTGCTACCACTTAAGAAAGAGATCTTGGAAGTCATTGTGGCTAGTTCCAGGAAAACATCTATTCAATGTGCAGCGGCAGTCAAAAAAGGGAACAGAATATTAGAAAACAATAGGAAAGGGATAGATAATAAAACAGAAAATATCATAATGCCACTGTATAAATCTATGGAACACTCACACCTTGAATAGAGTGTGCAGTTCTGGTTGCCTTATCTCAAAAAAGATACATTAGAATTGGAAAAGGTACAGAGAAGGGCAACAAAAATGATTAGGGTTATGGAACAGCTTCCATATGAGGATTAAAAAGATTGGGACTGTTTAGCTTAGAAACGTGATGACTAAGGGGGGATATGATAGAAGTCTATACAATCATGACTGTTGTGGAGAAAGTGAACAGGGAAGTGTTATTTAGCCCTTCACATAACACAAGAACCAGGGGTCGCATGCTGAAATTAATAGGCAGCAGGTTGAAACAAATAAAAGGAAGCACGTCAGATAATGCCCTGCCAAGCTGCGGAACTCATTGCCATGGGATGTTGTGAAGGCCAGAAGTATAACTGGGTTGAAAGGACAATTCGATATGTTCCTGGAGGACAGGTCCATCTATGGCTTTTCGCCAAGATGGTCAGGGATGCAACGCCAGGCTTCAGGTGTCTCTAAAGCTCCAACTGCCGGAACCTGAGACTGTTTTTATGTGATATGAGTTCGTCATCCTGCTTCTTTCCAAATACAGAACAGGAATATTGACCAAACACTCCTGCCTTTTCTGCATCAGCATTAACAGTTTGACCATCTCCACTTATACCATTGCTAGGATTCATTTTGTTCTTAATATACTTAAAAACCTTCTTTGCATCCTCCTTAGCCCTGCCAGCCAGAGATCGCTCCCTGGTGTCTTTAGCCCTTGTGTCTCTGGCAGACCAGGAGCCAAGAGGCATCACTGCCAATGGAACTGTCAGGAAGTTAGGTGGCGGAGGAAGTAGTTTGGATGGGTTTGATCAGAGAAATGGTGAGGAGTGGAGATGGGGCAAACCCACACCCAAGAAGCTGAACTCCCCCTCCCTGAATTTATTATGATAAATTAGGGCACAGATCTGACCACGCCCTTCTTTGGCTTTCGCAAAACCAAAGCTGCTGCCAGTTTGCCAGTCTTTACAGTTGTTGGGAGTCCCTGTCAGCCAGGGAGACAGGTGATGTCTGAGTCCGCAGCGAGCCGGTGCACAGGCAGGCAGGCTGATCCTGTGGCTGAGGGCCATGTGGGAGACCAGCCCGCTGCCCATGTGGTTTCTGGGAGAGTGCCTGCCTGCAACTAGCACAGCTAGTTTCACCCACAGCTGGAGCAAAGGTGGGACAGAGGCACTTGGGATGGCTGTGCCCCTTTTGGCCCTGCTCTGCCACTTGAATAATTGGTCTCTGCAGCACTGGAGGGGTCCCAATCAGTCTCCTTCTGGAGGCTGTTACAGGACTGGAAGGCAGATAATTGCTTCTTCTCACTTCTTCACTTCTCTGAACATCTGGCAGGATGGTCTGCACATCTGCTTCTGCCTCCAACTCCTGTGCAGAGAAGCTGCCTGTCTCCTCCAGAAAAGATGGGCCTGGCCAGGTCCCAAGCTGACCAGCCTGTATTGGTTCAGAGTTAGATGTCCAGTGTCTCTAAGCCTGCAGGTTGCTCTGAGGTCTCAGCCCTTTGAACTTGACCATGCTGGTCTCAGACACTCAGGGATGTGCATTATCCATCTCTACTGGGAGACATTTAAACTGTCGAGGTTGGGTCTGCTGCAGAGTTCACTTGAGGGGAGTGGGATGCAGAATGGCTTCCCAAGACCAGGATGCCAAATACTTCTCTCTTTCTAGCCCTAGCCACGCCCCTGGGTCAGACTGACCTCCCTGTTCCACTCAGGAGCAGAAGCTGACAGCACATTTCCAGCAGGCACAGGCGCTGTCAATGCTGGCTCTATGCTGCCCTCACAGAATCCTGGTGTAAGGACACATTGAGGAGATGGCAGGGGGAGCATGGTGCTGCACTAGAACTTAGAGCATCCACTGGGACTGGGAAAAACCAGCAAGAGCCACGGGTCTGTGCACCTTTGCTCCGTCCCGCCCCATGCTTGCTTCGCCGCATGCTTTTCAGACCCCAGACAGTGACTTGGCACCCCCTGCCAGAGCAACCGGAAGTTTTAACATAGCTTTTTTCTGTAAAATGCTGTTTTGCTGAAACCAAAATGTTCATAGAATCAGAGAATCTCAGGGTTGGAAGGGACCTCAGGAGGTATCTAGTCCAACCCCCTGCTCAAAGCAGGACCAATCCCCAACTAAATCATCCCAGCCAGGGCTTTGGCAAGCTGGGTCTTAAATGTTCTGTGGAAACGTACTGGTTTTGCTGAAAATGTTGTTGGGAAGGTTTCTCAGGTGCAGGATGGAATTGCTGAGGAGTAAGAGAAGAAAAGGACGTAGTCAACAGCCCCAGAGTTCACCCACCGCACATGTGAAAGACCCAGGTTCAAGTCTCTCCTCTGCCTTTTTCAGACCCATGACTCGATTCTGAGTCCCCTGCAACTCATCTGGGTGCATGAACCACCATGCTACACTCAGTGTCACGTGTGTGCTTTCAGGCCCACTGAATATTTAATTATATATACAAAGTGGAGCAGCTCCAACAGGAGAGAGACTGACAGAAAATTGGCTACTCTAGGCTCTCTCTCTCTCTCTCACAAAAATATTCAAAAAGTCCCAGTTTTGTTCCACTGCAGAACAAAAATTCCGAAACGTCAATGTTTTAGATCAAACAGAATTGTTCTATTCCAGCCAGCCCCAATAGTATAACATTGTAAACAGCAGTAACTCGCCATTAAAGGCGTGATATTAACAAGTGTGGGGTGGGGCTCTGGATGACATTAAAGCATGTGATGTAATACCAATGAGGGAGTGATGTTACCATGTGTAATGGGACTGATATGTGGATGGATGTCATGTTGCCACCCTGACCAGACATAGCCTACTACATCGCAAACTTTTGCATCGCACACATCTGTATGGCATCACATCCTCTATCATCACATCTGGAACTGGTAGACAAATGGGTGACTCTTCCAGTCATACCAGGGGCATGGCTCAATTCCGCCACATGTGAGCATTTAGTGTGTGCATGTGCATTGACAAAGCCGTGGAATCATAGAATCATAGAATCTCAGGGTTGGAAGGGACCTCAGGAGGTCATCTAGTCCAACCCCCTGCTCAAAGCAGGACCAAACCCAACTAAATCATCCCAGCCAGGGCTTTGTCAAGCCTGACCTTAAAAACCTCTAAGGAAGGAGATTCCACTACCTCCCTAGGTAACCCATTCCAGTTCTTCACCACCCTACTAGTGAAAAAGTTTTTCCTAATGTCCAACCTAAACCTCCCCCTCTGCAACTTGAGACCATTACTCCTTGTTCTGCTACATCTGCTACCACTGAGAACAGTCTAGATCTAGTGGCCTGGTTTATTCTGTTTCAAACACCTAGTCAGTGTCAAATACTTGTTTGGGCCTTTGTCACATGGCAGAGCAGCACCAGCTTAGGTACAAGTGACCAAGACTTCAGAGTGGAAATCAGATGCACATTTTTAACAGTGAGAGTAATTAACTTTTGGGACAATTTACCAAGGATCTTGCTGGATTCTCTATCACTGACACTATTTAAATCAAGACTGGGTGTTTTTCTACAAGACTGGCTCTAGGAATTTTGGGGGGGAAAGTTCTCTGGCCTGAGTTATGTAGGAGGTTGGACTAGAAGATCATAATGGTCCCTTCTGGCCTTGGAATCTATGAACAGGGGAGTCAGGTTGCACATTGCTAACTCAATGACGGATATTCCCTGGGACAGTCAAAACCCCAAGAGTTGGTCAGCCCTGACTCCTGGTTATATAGTTTTGATCGCCTAGCCAAGGTCCAGACATAAAACTATTTGAGTGGGGTGACCAGTTTTTAAGCCTGAATACCACCACCAGATAATCCAGGGTTTGCCGTTCCCTTATGATATTCTTTTAATGTTTCCATTATGCAAAGAGACTGGCAAATAATGGGGCTGCGTATCAACCGAATCACAAAGCCATCAAATTGCGACACCCACCCAGTCAAACGCACAATCTAAACGCACCACATATTGTACAAAGGTGTGATCTGACGGCAGCAGGCGAGAAGCTCAAGGCTATGATGCAGTGGTAGTGGTTGTGCTCCCAGGGTGTGACGTTACATTCACAGGTGTGACACTGGCAGAAATGCGGTTAACCCCAACAGATGAACATTTCAGGGATACACTGGTCAACAGCAAGACAGTTTCAGTAGGAATACAGGCTCAGGCACTTTATGTGAATCTTTTTTACAATGTAACATCGCAGCAAGTGCCACAATGTGCCCCACAGCCAGAGATCACTATGTGGGCAGAGATGAATTGGGGTGAGATTTTCAGCAGCTCTCAGCATTGGCCTAACTCTGCCCTCACTGACGTTGATGGTACATCTCCCCCTGACTCTGGTGGGAGCAGAGTAGGGCCAATGCTGAATGCTTTGGGAAATCCCATCTAAAGTCTTACATGAATTTACAGGCCTTCAGCCGATCTGTAACCGTCAGAGTTCTGTAGTCTAGCGCACCCCAGGCCTCATGCTGGGCGCTCATGGGCTTCTCTTGCAGGCAGTGATAAGTGCGATGGAAAATGGCTGACCTACCAAACAGACTGGTGGATGAAACCACCCTGGGAGCTCCCACTTCCTTAGTCTCTTGCCCTGTCCCTCTGAGAACTTCTTTCCACCTCAGCCCTCTGGTGCAGTCCAGCAACGGCCTGCTACAGCCTTGCACACAGAGCCCTAATAAATTGCCCCTTGTCTATTTGTTTCAGATATTTAAATACATCTCAGGGTTCAGATCACAGCTTCTCAACAGCAGTTAAATAAGTAACACATTCATATTTTGTAAACTGTTTCTCACAGCTTGTTTATTTAGGGTTATAACTCGATTTGGGCTCCTTATGGAAGTGTGACTCATTGTTTAATGTGTCAGCTCATTAGCAATACTTGTTTTTGCCTTATATTTCTCTGCTACCACTAATTGCTGAGCCCACTGTGAGCTTCAGTTTCCAATGGCACTGTATAAAATGCAGGAAGATAGATCAGTTACTAGATAAAAGCCAACAGAAATAAACAAACCCATGGACCTGCAGAGGAGGCTTTTTAGCTACAGTGATTTGATACGCTGTGTTTTCCCAGGCTTGGTTAATTGATACTACCAGCTTCTGAGTTCTTCTGTCATCATTTGAGCAAGAACAGGTTAAGGAAAACAAGAAACAAAATACATGCCAGGCACTACCACTTCACTGCAACATAAATATGTTCACTGCAAGTAGCGAGTCTATGGAGCAAAGAAAAGTATTGTCACATCTCTGCCAAGAGGGAGCAGATCTCAGGGCCTTGCAGCTCGGTTTCCCATTGGAGGAAAAATCAGTGACAGAGATTCTGGGTATTTTCTAAGGGTAATTTATGTTGTTCCCATTATACCCACGATCTGGAACAGAGGTGGTCAAATGCCATCCAGGCAACTCCTTCTTCCAGGACTCTCAGCCAAAGCAAGGCCTGGTACCCAAGGACCAATGCTGACTTTAGAATCACTTTAGAGAGATTAATGCAAAGGGCAAAACTCTCACGCTGCTTGCAACAGCTCACCCCCAAAAGAAATGACATCACAAAACTTACAACAATATGAGCATTTCTTCAAAACCTGAAGGCAGCTTGCATGCAACAGCTTGTGAAGCTGGGTGCAACAGCTCCCCCAGCAATTCCCATCACAGGCCGATTTAAAGGCTCTGCCCTTCTGTCTCTAATCTGATATGTGTCACTTCTTATTGACATAAATCTATTTTGGGTAAAAGGTATACAATGCACCAAACCAAGAGCATAGAGCACTGGCGCGTATTTTATTAATAACAATTAGCTTTTGGAGGAAAGCTAATATTGTGGCTAAGGCAGAAGATGAAGAGTCAGCAGAGCTGTGTTTATATCCAGGCTTTGCTGCTGACTTTCTTTCTGATCTTTGACATGTCACTGGCCCTTGCTGCACCTCATCTTTCCCGTCTTTAAACCTGGGATAATCCCTCCCTCCCAGGGGTGTGGTGCAGCTAAGTTCATTAATGCTGGCACAGTGCTTGGAGGATAAGGCAAAGTGTTATCAATTTCAATCACCAACTAATTAATCTGTACATCTCTCCCCTGGAGCCGGGTTCCTGTGCTCAGACCACACCTTTCCTTGTGCTGAGTTTCATTAGTTTCATTGATGGCTAGAGATGGAAGAACTCATTTCTGCAATTTAGCTCCCACAAGTTCTAGGTCTGGAACAGAACTTGAAATTCTTGTTATTCATGTACCTCGGGGCTCCGGCAAAGCAGCAGTTCTGGGCTGCTGGAAATTTCTTTATTTTATAACACTAAGTTGTCAGAGAAGATGGACAAGTCTTTCTGTCTCTCTCTTTATTGGTGACTCTCAAGCAAGAATCTTTGTCTGCATAGCACAGGCTTGCATTTAGAAGAGGCCTTTTTTGTTTTGCTAATTTCTCATATAATTTTATTGCTTTCCATAAAGTGATTGCAACACCAATAAAGTAGTGAAACCACTTTTCGAGAGGAAAGGAAGAATTAAAAGGGGAAGGGCAGGTCACTGAAAAGGAGAAGTGATATTAGGGGAACAGATTAGTCGTCTCTGGCTTTTCTATCTGGTAGAGGTTTCCTGGTTGGAGTAAAAAGGAATCCATTTTGAAGCACTTGGAGGAGAGGAAGTGGAGGAGAGGAGAGGAAGGTGATCAGGAACAATCAACATGGATTCACCAAGGGCAAGTCATGCCTGACCAACCTGATTGCCTTCTGTGAGGCGATAACTGGCTCTGTGGATATGGGTGTGATGGGTTGGGTCACAGAAACCCCCTTGGGGCTGCCAACTGATGTGCCAAGACTACTCCTGCCCCTGCTTTCCTGCCCTGGCAGCCTGGGACTTCAGTGCCCTGCCTGGTTTGAGCCAGACCTGCTAGCCTGCTGCAAACCCAGACCCAGCTCTGAACCACGTCCCCTAACAGTTGTGAGCTTAATTGAAAGCAGCTAACAGCAGCGTTCCTGTCTCTAACACTCAGGGTACGTCTACACTTACCTGCCGGTTCGACGCGGAGAGTTCGACTTTTTGGAGTTCGAACTATCGCGTCTGATCTAGACGCGATAGTTCGAACTCCGGAAGCGCCGCGGTCGACTCCGGTACTCCACCTCGGCAGAAGGAGTTGGCGGAGTCGACGGGGGAGCCGCGGAGTTCGACCCCGCCGCGTGTGGACGGGTGAGTTGTTCGAATTAGGGTACTTCGAATTCAGCTACGCTATTCACGTAGCTGAATTTGCGTACCCTATTTCGAACCCCCTTCTTAGTGTAGACCAGGCCTCAGACACCCAACCCCCAATGGGGTCTAAACCCAAATAAATCCGTTTTACCCTATATAAAGCTTATACAGGGTAAACTCATAAACTGTTTGGCCTCTATAACACTGATGAGAGATATGCACAACTGTTCCTCCTCTCCTCCAGGTATTAATACAGACTCTGGGTTAATTAATAAGTAAAAAGTGATTTTATTAAATACAAAAAGTAGGATTTAAGTGGTTCCAAGTGACAGCAGACAGAACAAAGTGAATTACCAAGCAAAATAAAATAAAACACACAAGTCTATGCCTAATACAGTAAGAAAACGGAATACAGATAAAACCTCACCCTCAGAGGAATTCCAGTAAGCTTCCTTTTACAGACTAGTCTCCTCCTACTCTGGGTCCAGCAATCACTCACACCTCCTGTAGTTACTGTCTCAGGTATCCTTGGGGGTGGAGAGGCTATCTCTTTAGCCAGCTGAAGACAAAATAGGGGGGGGGTCTCCCAGGGGTTTAAATAGACTTTCTCTTGTGGGTGGAGACCCCTCCCTCCCCCTTTGTAGAATCCCAGCTACAAGATGGAGTTTTGGAGTCACATGGGCAAGTCACATGTCCATGAATGACTCAGAACTTACAGGTAGCAGCCATGGTTCACATGCTACTTTGAATGTCCTCAAGCAGACTTCTTATGTGGATTGGAACCTTCCAAGATCCATTGTTCATTAAGTGTTTCTTGACTGGGCACTTAACTTGCACATTCCTTTCTCAAGAAGCTGCCCAAATGCTTTATTAAGACTACTTAGAAATCAAGGAAGTACACAGCCAATATTCATAACTTCAAACACAACAATGACACATGCCTACAAACAGGAGGAATAGATTCAGTAGATCATAACCTTTACAGAGATATGTTACATGCCATATGTAGCATAAAACATATTCCAGTTATGTCATATTTACATTCATAAGCATATTTCCATAAAGCCTTATGGGGTGCACCGTCACAATGGGGAAAGTGGTGGATGTGATATATCTTGACTTTAGCAAAGCTTTTGATATGGTCTCCCACAGTATTCTTGCCAGCAAGTTAAAGAAGTATGGGCTGGATGAATGGACTATAAGGTGGATAGAAAGCTGGCTAGATTGTTGGACTCAATGTCTAATTGGCAGCCGATATCAAGCAGTGTGCCCCAGGGTTCAGTCCTGGGGCCGGTTTTGTTCAACATCTTCATTAATGATCTGGATAATGGGATGAATTGCACCCTCAGCAAGTTCGCAGATGACACTAAACTGGGGGAAGAGGTAGATACGCTGGAGGGTAGGGATAGGGTCCAGAGTGACCTAGACAAATTGGAGGATTGGGCCAAAAGAAATCTGATGAGGTTCAACAAGGGCAAGTGCAGAGGCCTGCACTTAGGAAGAAAGAATCCCATGCACTACTACAAACTAGGGACCGACTGGCTAAGCAGCAGTTCTGCAGAAAAGGACCTGGGGATTACAGTGGACGAGAAGCTGGATATGAGTCAGTAGTGTGCCCTTGCTGCCAAGAAGGCCAACGGCATATTGGGCTGTATTAGTAGGAGCATTGCCAGCAGATCGAGGCAAGTGATTATTCCCCTCTATTCATCACTGGTGAGGCCATACTTGGAGTATTGCATCCAGTTTTGGTCCCCCCATTACAAATGTGGACAAATTGGAGAGAGTCCAGCGGAGGGCAACAAAAATAATCAGGGGGCTGGAGCACATGACTTATGAGGAGAGGCTGAGGGAACTGGGGTTATTTAGTCTGCAGAAGAGAAGAATGAGGGGGGATTTGATAGCAGCTTTCAACTACCAGAAGAGGGTTCCAAAGAGGATGGAGCTTGGCTGTTCTCAGTGGTAGCAGATGACAGAACAAGGAGTAATGATCTCAAGTTACAGTGGGGGAGGTCTAGGTTGGATATTAGGAAACACTATTTCACTAGGAGGCTGGTGAAGCACTGGAATGGGCTCCCTAGGGAGGTGGTGGAATCTCCTTCCTTAGAGGTTTTTAAGGCCCGGCTTGACAAAGCCCTGGCTGGGATGATTTGGAGCAGGGGGTTGGACTAGATGATCTCGTGAGGTCTCTTCCAACCCTGATATTCTATGATTCTATGAAGATGGAGTTTGGGTACCGAGAGGATTTGATTAAATCACTCAGAAAAGGATCAAAGGGCCATATTGTCCCCCAGACTGTCCACGCCCAGGCGGCCTCTCTCTCTCCTCCCCCCCCCTCCCCCCGGTTCTGTTGCATCATCAATGTTAGCTGAAAAACACAGGGCAGTCTGTAAGGTCAGGGGCTGGAGCAGGGGACGGGGCTGGTCAGTGGGGAGGGGGAGAGCCTGTGCTGATTCTTCATGGCCCTCCCTAGGCTGGGCAAACCACCTTGCAGGGGAAAAGAGAAAGGGAAGTGGCTGCTGAGGGAGTCCCATTTTTAGACAGTGGCCCCTGACTGTGCAAGGGTCCCGACTCCTGGGCAACCCTCAGAGCTTTAACTTCTGCGCACTGTGCAGGTCTGACGCCTGCCCTCACCCCACGGTCAGACCTAGGAGGGGATCCACAGGGCCCGGGGAGAGCAGGAATTACCCAGCGTATTTTCCCAATAGGCCGTGACTCTTCCTTGGGCAGCTATTACAAAGAAGGTTGCTTCTTGTTGTGGCTGTGCTGAAGCCTGGGATATTTGGTATTAGGGCTTGTCTGCATTGGCAATTTACAGCGCTGCAACTTTCTCACTCAGGGGTGTGAACAAACACCCCCCGAGCGCAGCAAGTTTCAGCGCTGCCGCATTGCCAGTGCAGACAGTGCCCCAGCGCCAGGAGCTGCGCCTGTCGCGTAGGTGGGTTTTTTAGAGTGCTGGGAGAGCCGCGACCTCACAAGGCATGTTAATGCGCTGCCGCATTGCCAGTGCAGACTAGCCCTTAGACTTGACTAGTAATTCCAATCAGGATGTGTCAGGCTCTAGGGGATGGAGGGACAGTAAAATCCATCAGGGGTCCGGAACTGGGGTCTGACATTCCATTAACATCACACTGGCTGGGCAAGTGATGTGCTGGGACTTTGGCTTGAGTCATGTAATGTTATTGTTACTCATCCTTCCCTCTCTGGGGTGTCTGCTTCATCCGCCTGCTGCTTCCTGTCCAACAGGTCAGCTGGGAGCTCTGGGGCAGGGACTGTGCTCCTTGGCTCTGTCTCCACTGCAGGTGGGAGGTGTAATTCCAGCCTGGCAGATGTCCCACACCAGCTCAGCTCAAGCTTGCGAGCTGTGATTAGCAGTCTAGCCGGGGGTAGCACAGGCTGCTGCCCAACTACAAGCCCGTGGGAGGTCGTACGTACAGATGTGGGTGGTTAGCGGGGACACCCACACTGCTCTCTAGTGCGGTCGCTCATGCAGAGGCCTAGCAAGTGTTCGTCTACCAGAGCGGGGCATTACATCTCCCAGCTGCCATGGAGCCGTACCCTTTGTCCCATGTCTGGACAGCTCTTGCACAAGGAAGCCCTTCCGAGGCACTCCCCCAATACTAGCAGAACACGTCTGCCAAAGGACCAGTGCCTTTTGGACTTGAGCAGCGCCTGGTTAGTGGAATTAATCACTGGGGCCAGTAGCTGGGAGCAATCGCTTTCCGTCACCTCTCTTCCACATGCCAGTCAGGGGACTCCAGACCAGATACTTGTCATGCTCCTGTCCTTTGGTGCAGTGAAGTCTTTTCCATCAGTTTACTGGGTCACAGTCATCCCTGGGCTAATTCCATTGAACTGAGTGGAGTTACACCCGGGAAAACCTGACCCACTACTCACATTTTCTGTGAGGTGGCTTATCTAGGCCCCAGGCTAGTCATGCCCCTTTATGTGGCTAATAAATCCAGGTGTAGACATGTCTGTGTATATTGTGCTGGGGTCACTTCTGAAATGTCCTGGCGTTGCTGAATGCTTTGGCAGGAGGGCTCTGCCCAGGGTGTACTATGATGAAGTTGGTTTTAGTCCATGAAAGCTTATGCCCAAATAAATTTGTCTCTAAGGCGCCACAAGGACTCCTCGTTTTGGTGGGTTTTTGTTTTTTGGGGTGTTTTTTTTTTGGCTGATACAGACTAACACGGCTACCTATGGACAGAGGGGCGACAGAAGCAAGGGTGAGACCTGCTTTGTATCTAAGGGACTGCTGTCCACACTGCTCTCCTGGCCAGCACAGTATGGGGAGCACTGTTCCTCAGTGGTGAAAGAACAGGTTAAGGACTGTTTAGAAAAGCTGGACATGCACAAGTCCATGGGTTCAGATCTAATGCATCCAAGGGTTCTGAGGGAGTTGGCTGACATGATTGCAGAGCCATTGGCCATTATCTTTGAAAAATTATGGTGATGGGGGGAGGTCCCAGACAATTGGAAAAAGGCTAATGTAGAGCTCATCTTTAAAAAAGGAAAGAAGAAGAACCCAGGGAACTACAGACCAGTCAGCCTCACCTCAGTCCTTGGAAAAATCATGGAGCAGGTCCTCAAGGAATCCATTTTGAAGCACTTGTGAACATGGATTGCCTTCTATGATGAGATAACTGGCTCTGTGGATATGGGGAAACAGTGGACGTGATATATTTTGACTTTACCAAAGCTTTTGATACGGTCTCTCACAGTATTCTTGCCAGCAAGTTAAAGAAGTATGAATTGGATGAATAGACTGTAAGGTGGATAGAAAGCTGGCTAGATCTTCAGGCTCAATGGGTAGTAATCAATGGCTCGATGTCTAGTTGGCAGCCGGTATCAATCGGAATGCCCCAGGGATAGGTTCTGGGGCTGGTTTTTTTCAACATCTTTATTAATGATCTAGATGATGGGATGAATTGCACCCTCAGCAAGTTTGCAGATGACACTAAACTGGGGGGAGAGGGTAGGGACAGGGTCCAGAGGGACCTAGACAAATTGGAGGATTGGGCCAAAAGAAATATGATGAGGTTCAACAAGGACAAGTGCAAAGTCCTGTATTTAGGACTGAAGAATCCCATGCACTGCTACAGACTAGGGACCGACTGGCTAAACAGCAGTTCTGCAGAAAAGGACCTAGGGGTTACAGTGGATGAGAAGCTGGATATGAGTCAGCAATGTGCCCTTGTTGCCAAGAAGGCTAACGGCATATTGGGCTGCATTAGTAGGATCATTGCCAGCAGATCGGGAGAAGTGATTATTCCCCTCTATTCGGCACTGGTGAAGCGACATTTGGAGTATAGCATCCAGTTTTGGGCCCCCCACTACAGAAAGTATGTGGAAAATTGGAGAGAGTCTAGCAGAGGGCAACAAAAATGATTAGGGGGCTGGAGCACATGACTTATGAGGAGAGGCTGAGGGAACTGGGATTGTTTAGTCTGCAGAAGAGAAGAATGAGGGGGGATTTGATAGCTGCTTTCAACTACCTGAAGAGGGTTCCAAAGAGGATGGAGCTCGGCTGTTCTCTGTGGTAGCAGATGACAGAACAAGGAGTAATGGTCTCAAGTTGCAGTGGGGGAGGTTTAGGTTGGACATTAGGAAAAATGATTTCACTAGGAGGCTGGTGAAGCACTGGAATGGGCTTTCTAGGGAGATGGTGAAATCTCCTTCCTTAGAGGTTTTTAAGGTCAGGCTTGACAAAGCCCTGGCTGGGATGATTTAGTTGGGAATTGGTCCTACTTTGAGCAGGGGGTTGGACTAGATGACCTGCTGAGGTCTCTTCCAACCCTGATATTGTATGATTCTGTGATTCTTCTATGACTAATACAGTTCCCATCCTGGCAGTACCACTGCCCCTCCCAATTCTTAATTCATTTATCCTCATAACCTGCCCAGGATGCAGGGCAGGGCTGTTATCCCGACTGTACAGATGGGCAACTGGCTACAGGGTGTGCACAAACACAGGGTTAAAGGAGAACAGGGACATGCATCCAGGTCTCCCACGTTTCAAGCCATCACCCGAATTTCAGAGATACTGAGAAAAGCTCCCCATGAAATAAGCTAAAAATCAGTCCCTCGGTGACTGGAGTGATGTACCCAAAATTGAGGCATCAAGTATTGCAGGGCTGCCTGCCTGGTGTCTCTCCTCACCATTAAAAATCAAATAACTTGTTTTAATAAGTGGGGGAAATTATCCACCAATCTCCCAGCATGACATTTAAAATATATACCATATTGGGGGCTATTTTTTGTGGGGCCTATTCGGATTGATGTGCTCCCATTGCTGGCTCTGCGATAGCAAGTCACCCACAAGCACGCTTTCCCCAAGCTGTCACTCCACTGATGCTAGAGCCCAAGCCACATTAACTCTGGCTCTAGCAAAATACAGGGGGAGAAATGAAAAAAAATCATCTTCCAGATGTAACAGGGCAGAAATGCATTTTCCAGCACCGAGGAGCATTTTGCAAACAATGGAGATTAAAAAATAAATAAAAGCCATAAAAAGTACTTGACAGTGTCCTTTTAAATTATATTTTTTTCTGAAAATATGCCATAAATCCCATGCACGAGTCATAAAAGCACCTGAAATGCTCTTAGGAAGATTTATGGGCCTCTTACTGCTATTCTCAATAAAGTGAATATGCTGCTTCCAAGATAATTTCTCATCAACCATATTTCAGATTCCTGAGCTCCCTTCAGTCATTCTACCCCAAGAAATACTGTAGCGCCAGCCTGTCTGAATTACATCTACTTAGAAATAACAAGTGTAGCTGATTTATATGCGCTATCTGGGATCCTTCCCCCCTCGTCCAGGTTTCTGAATCCAATGCTTTTTAGATTTGATCAAATGCCAATGAATTATCCCCCTGACTTTCCCAGAGAACTTTGTCATCCAAAAATAATCTGATCATTACTCCAGAGTGTTTCAGAAACTCTATTTCGGAGATCATCACTCCTGATATGGGGAAATAATGAGTTTCTAATACCCACCCAAGGAGTGTCATTTGTCAGCAAAAATACACACAGTGGGCATAGGTGAGGACAGCTATTTGTCTCTCTTATTCAGCTCCTATTAAAGGGAAAGGAAAGTGTCTTAACTAGAGCTGGTCAAACCACTGGTCCCAATCCTGCAAACACTTACACACGTGAGCAATTTTACCCAGATTAACAGTCCTGTGAAAGTCAATAAGACCCTACTCATGGGAGTAAAGTTACTCATGTGCAGGAGGCATGATGTTTAGCATAAATCTAGCCCCTATTTTGATTGGTGCATCACTGGGTAATGGCTCTTGATTTCTGCAAATGTATTTGCTGTTTGCAGGTATTTGCCAAATGGTCTGGACCAATAATTGTCAGGTTCTCGATGATTTGAGAACTGTTCACTTTAATTATTCGTTCATTACTGGTGCTGGGTGGTTGGTGAGCTGAGTCACATGGCTTTGTTAAACAAATAATAAATAGCAATGAGGGAGCAATGAATAGCAGGTAGGGTTGCCGCCTGTCCGGATTTTACCTGGACAGTCTGTTTTTTGGCTTCTGTGTCCAGGTGCCATTTAGGATTGCCAGGTGCACGGTTTTCGACTGGAAAGTCCAATTGAAAAGGGGACCTGTCAACCCGAAATGGCACCTGAACCAAAAGCTCAGTTACCACAGAGTGGGGGGAGGTGCCGGGTCACTAACCCACGCCAGCCCTTGCTCAGCCAGGCAGGCTGCTTGAGATGATCCAGCGAGCGATAGGGGGAGGGAAGGAGAGGGGTGAGTGATGGGAGCCGGGCCTTGGGGAAGAAGGAGAGAAGGGGTGGGGCCTCCAGGGAAGAGTCAGAGCAGGGGCGGGGCCTTGGGGGAAGGGGCGGAGCAGGGGCGGGGCCTTGGGGAAGGGGCGGGGCCTTGGGGGAAGGGGCAGGGCCTCGTGGTTGGTTACATTCTTTGTGAAAAATGTTGAGGAATTTTTGGTTTTTGTCTTTTTATACTTACGGTAGTTTTTTTCTTTTTCTGTTTTGCTTCTCATTGCACTAGAACGAATGATGTTCAGCATTGTTCTGGGGGGGTGTGGATTGATTTTTCTTCCTCTTTTCTTCATTTTTCCTTTTGCGGCTCTGTACTTTTTCCTAAATTCAAAACATTTGTGCAAAGTTATTGAGTGTCAAAAATGGGAGTGGGAGGGGGGGACCTGGACATCATTCAGGTTTTATTTATTTATTGTTGTTTATTCATTACATTCAGTGGCCAAAAAGGAAAGGGAAAAAAGGGGGGATAAATGCCCATTCACCCCTCAAAATTCCAAACATTTTTGTTTTAATGAAAAAACAGAAAAATGCAAAAATATGCAAAGCTTTTTGCGAACATTTTGGGTTGAAACAAGGCTATATTTTCTTGAAAAAAGATTTGAACAAAAACTGTTGATCAGAGCTACTAATGGACCGCAAATAACATAACCCCACCAATCAGAGTGAATCAGACTCAGAGCTTGTGTCTGGGTTAAAAGCTCAGGAATCAGTTTGTTTACTATTCGGCCAGCTCTTATTCAAACCAACTTTCTTAGGCCTGGTCTACACTACGAGTTTAGGTTGAATTTAGCAGCACCCGTCCACACAACAAAGCCATTTACTTTGACATAAAGGGCTCTTAAAATCGATTTCTGTACTCCTCCCTGACGAGGGGAGTAGCATTGAAATCGACATTGCCAGTTCAAATTAGGATTAGTGTGGACACAATTCGACAGTATTGGCCTCCGGGAGCTATTCCACAGTGCACCATTGTGACCACTCTGGACAGCAATCTGAACTCAGATGTTCTGGCCAGGCAGACAAGAAAACCCCCGAGAACTTTTGAATTTCATTTCCTGTTTCCCCGGCGTGGAGAGCTGATCAGCACAGGTGACCATGCAGTCCGAGAATCGAAAAAGAGTTCCAGCATGGACTGTACGGGAGGTACTGCATCTGATTGCTGTATGGGGAGAGGATTCCGTACTAGCAGAACTGCGTTCCAAAAGACAAAATGCCAAAACATTTGAAAAAGTCTCCAAGGTCATGATGGAGAGAGGACACAATAGGGACTCACTACAGTGTCGCGTGAAAGTTAAGTTGCTCAGACAAGTGTACCAGAAAACCAAAGAAGCAAATGGATGGTCCAGTGCAGAGCCACAGACATGTTGCTTCTATGCTGAGCTGCATGCAATTCTAGGGGGGGCCGCCACCACTACCCCACCCCTGACCGTGGATTCCGAGGAGGGGGTACTCTCAGCCATGCCTGAGGATTTTGCGGACGGGGAAGATGATGAGGAGGAGGAGGACGAGCTTGCGGAGAGCACACAGCACACTGTTCTCCCCAACAGCCAGGATCTTTTTCTCAGCCTGACTGAAGTAGACTCCCAACCCTCCCAAGGTGATATCCCAGACCATGAAGCCATAGAAGGGACCTCTGGTGAGTGTACCTTTGTAAATATAAAACATGGTTTAAAAGCAAACCTTTTTTAATGATTAATTTGCCCTGAGGACTTGGGATGCATTTGCGGCCAGTACAGCTACTGGAAAAGTCTGTTAATGTGTCTGGGGATGGAGCGGAAATCCTCCAGGGACATCTCTGCGAAACTCTCCTGGAGGTACTCCAAAAGCCTTTGCAGAAGGTTTCTGAGCAGGGAGTCTGGTAGGACACTTGACCACACCATGCTAGTAGCAAGTAATTCGGTATCATTGCATGACAAAGCCTGGCAGCGTATGGTCCCGGTGTTTGCTGGCATTCAAACAACATCCATTCTTTATCTTGCTGTGTTATCCTCAGGAGAGTGATATTGTTCATGGTAACCTGGTTGAAATACGGGAATTTAATTAAGGGGACAGAGGTGGCCATTCCTACAGGGCTGTTTGCCTGTGGCTGAAAAGAAATCCTTCCCTGCAGTTAGCCAAGCAGTTGGGTGGGGGGAGTCATTGGCGCTGAGCTGTTCGTGTTTGGTTAGCAGGGATCTTCCCTGATACCAGCATCGCGGTGTGGGGAGGGGTAAAGTGATCATCCCAGATAATTGGATGGAGTGGAGGGTTAGTTTGGTTTCTGCTGCTGCACGTTAACATGAAAACCGCAGCACTCAATGGGCTTTGCTTGGTATGGGAAAGGAGGGCGCTGCTTTTATGAAGGTTGCAGAAGCTGAAAGACAATGGCTTACCATGGCCGCATGCAAGCCAAATTCTGTTGCCAGGCCCTGCATCTGTGATCTCTAACACCAAAGCCACAGGCACTCAATATTAAGATGCAAAATGCGACCTTGTACCGAAATCACATGTGCTATGCAATGTGAATAGTGTTGTTCACCGTGAAAAAGTACACGCATGTTCTGTAAAATGTATTTTTTGAAATACTTCTCTCCCTTTTTTCCCTTCCGCATCTGCAAATTTTTCAAGCCTCCCTCCTCCATCCCGAAGGCTATCTCAGATAAGGCAGCGAAAAAAACGCATGTGAGATGAAATGTTCCCTGAAATCATGCAATCGACCCGCAGTGACAGAGCTCATTTGAATGAGTGGAAGGACACAGTATAGGAAAGCAGCCAATGAATGTGAGGACAGGAGAGATGAACATGAGGACAGGAGGGATGAACGTGAGGACAGGAGAGATGCTCGAGATGAGAGGTGGCGGCAGGAAGATCAGAGGAGGCAGGATGCAACGTTGCAGCTACTGCGGGATCAAACGGACATGCTCCGGCGTCTGGTGGAGCTTCAGGAACGGCAGCAGGATCACAGAGTGCCACTGCAGCCCCTGTATAACTGCCCTCCCCCCTCCCCATGTTCCATAGCCTCCTCACCCAGATGCCTAAGAACGGGGGTGGGGAGGCTCCATGCACCCTGCCACTCCACCTCAGTGGACAGCCCAAGTAAAAGGCTGTCATTCAACAAGTTTTGAAGTGGCCTTTTCCTTCCTTCCCTCCTCCCCTCCTCCCACACCCCACCCAGGCTACCTTGTCAGTTCTCTCCCCATTTTTATAATTAAGTAATAAAGAATACATGGTTTTTAAATGATAGTGACTTTATTTCCTTAGAAAGCAAGCTGTGATCAAAGGGAAGAGGGTGGGTGACTTACAGGAGGCAGGTTTTCATCAAGGAGAAACAAACAGAACTTTCACACCGTAGCCTGGCCAGTCATGAAACTGGTTTTCAAAGCTTCTGTGATGCGCAGCGCTTCCTGGTGTGCTCTTCTAATCGCCCTGGTGTCTGGCTGCGCGTAATCAGCGGCCAGGTGATTTGCCTCAGCCTCCCACCCCGCCATAAAGGTCTCCCCCTTACTCTCACAGAGATTGTGGAGCACACAGCAAGCAGCAATAACAATGGGGACATTGGTTTGGCTGAGGTCTGAGTGAGTCAGTAAAGTGCCCCAGCTTCCCTTTAAACATCCAAAGGCACATTCTACCACCATTCTGCACTTGCTCAGCCTGTAGTTGAACAGCTCCTGACTACTGTCCAGGCTGCCTGTGTATGGCTTCATGAGACAGGGCATCAAGGGGTAGGCTGGGTCCCCCAGGATAATGACAGGCATTTCAACATCCCCAACAGTTATTTTCTGGTCTGGGAAGTAAATCCCTTGCTGCAGCCGTTTAAACAGATTAGTGTTCCTGAAGATGCGAGCGTCATGAACCCTTCCTGGCCATCCCACGTTGATGTTGGTGAAACGTCCCTTGTGATCCACCAGTACTTGCAGCACCATTGAAAAGTACCTCTTACGGTTTATGTACTGGCTGCCCTGGTGCTCCGGTGCCAAGATAGGGATATGGGTTCCATCTACCGCCCCCCCACAGTTAGGGAATCCCATTGCAGCAAAGCCATCCACTATGACCAGCACATTTCCCAGAGTCACTACCTTTGGTAGCAGCAGCTCAGTGATTGCTTTGGCTACTTGCATCACAGCAGCCCCCACAGTAGATTTGCCCACTCCAAATTGATTCCCGACTGACCGGTAGCTGTCTGGCATTGCAAGCTTCCAGAGGGCTATCGCCACTCGCTTCTCAGCTGTGAGGGCTGCTCTCATCTTGGTATTCTGGCGTTTCAGGGCAGGGGAAAGCAAGTCACAAAGTTCCATGAAAGTGGCCCTACACATACGAAAGTTTCGCAGCCACTGGGAATCGTCCCACACCTACAACACTATGCGGTCCCACGAGTCTGTACTTGTTTCCTGGGCCCAGAATCGGCGTTCCACGGCATGAACCTGCCCCATTAATACCATGATCTCCAAAGCACCGGGGCGAGCAGTTTGAGAGAATTCTGTGTCCATGTCCTCATCACTCTCGTTGCCGCGCTGCCGCCTCCTCCTCGCCTGGTTTTGCAGGTTCTGGTTCAGCATAGACTGCATGATAATGCGCGAGGTGTTTTCAATGTTCATGGCTGCTGGGTTGAGCTGAGCGGGCTCCATGCTTGCCGTGCTATGGCGTCTGCACAGTTCACCCAGGAAAAAAGGCGCGAAACGGTTGTCTGCCATTGCTTGCATGGAGGGAGGGAGGGGGAGGGGGACTGACGACATGGACACAGAACCACCCGCGACAATGTTTTTGGCCCCATCAGGCATTGGGATCTCAACCCAGAATTCCAATCGGTGGGGGAAACTGCAGGAACTATGGGATAGCTATGGGACAGCTACCCACAGTGCAACGCTCCGGAAGTCGACACTAGCCTTGGTTCTATGGACACACACCACCGAATTAATGTGCTTAGTGTGGCCGCATGCACTCGACTTTATACAAACTGTTTCCAAAAATCGATTTCTGTAAAATCGGAGTAATCCCGCAGTGTAGACATACAGTTAAGAAGAATACTGTGATGTTAGTGCTGAGTCCAGGGGTAAAGTCCAGACTTCACTGAAGTCAACTGCAAAACTCCCAGTAACTTCAGTGGGGCCATGATTGTACCCCATGTGTGTGTCTTCATAGAATCATAGAAGATCAGGGTGGGACGGGACCTCAGGAGGTATCTAGTCCAACCCCCTTCTCAAAGCAGAACCAACACCAACTAAATCATATACTCAGAGGTCCCTGGTTAGCCTGTGTTTGAAATGGCACTGGATGTTAGTGATAGATGGGGAGGGAAGAGATGACCACCTGGCCAACGGTGGCTGAGTGAAGGTGCCTAGGGACTGTCTGTCTAGCTAGGCTTGGTGTACGCAGACACAACTCCTATTTACTTCCCCAAGTGTTGCACTCACGTATGCTAGAGCCGACTCTGGTCACATGTCCCTCATTGGTCTCCCAGGGTTTTTCTATTACAACGGTGAAGCAATGGCTGATGCTTCTATCCCACTCTTGGTTTCTGAGGGCTCGGGTCTGATAGAGCTTCCATGAGCCCAAAGGCAACGTCTGAATATTCCAACAGATTTTGCACAAAACAGTTCATGCTCCATGTTTTGATTTTTCACAGGCAATTTTTAAGCAAACTGAACATTTTTGTTTCAAATTGAGTGTTTGTTTTTTGAAAAGCCGTTCGTTTGGGAGTTTTGAATTTCAGATCGGGGATTTAGGGAAAGGGCAGTAGGGTGAGGGGTGGGCAAAAATACTGAAGGAAATTGAGAACTTTTTTGTAGGTATGAATGGCCTTTTCCCTCATTTTCTCAGACTCGCCCACACCTTTTTCAGTGGAAAAGAAAGAGAAGAGTTAAAAAAACAGGTAGGGGAAACAAAAATTGAAAACCAAAACTTTTTGAGTTTCAAAAAAGAAAACCCAACCCCCAGAACTGCAATTCAAAATTAGATGAAAATTTTGGCCAAGATGTAAAGTTTCCTCTTGTAAAAACAGACAATTTTCATTGAAAATGACATTTTCCCACTTAAAAAAATACTTTCGGCCAGCTCTAGTTAGAGGATGTGAGGACCTGAGTGAAAGCGGATCCCAGCTTCACAGGCTGGAATTAGTGCAAGGCAGAGCTGCACTTACTGGAGATTGTTGCTGTAGCTAACTGAGGGCTGTGAGAGACACAGGGACCTTTGACTCAGAGAACCCCATGTTGCCTTTCTCCCCCTCACATTTTGAGACTTTCCCTGGGCAAGATGGGCACATTTGCTGCCTGATTACGTCTCTGGCAGAATGGTTTCTCTTCCCATTACCTTGCCTCCCTCAGCAGACAGCACAGACTGAAGGAAACCACTGCTCCAACCTTTGCAAACATCGGTTTGAATACAGCTGCTCAAAAGAGCCTCTTTTCTTGCACATAAGATGTATATTTTAAATGAAGACTTTTTGTTTGGTTCAGAAATTCTGGTTTGAGGGTTTTTTTAGTGGAGGGGGGCATGAAAAATTTGAATCGAAGTTTTGTATAACCAATTTTTGGAAATTTTTCTTTTTTCCCCCTTCTTCTTGGTAAGATTCTCTTTCCCTTCTCCTGCCCATCATTTTTGGTGAAAATTTTCAGAACTTTCAAAAAGTTTTGCAAAAAATTTCATTTGAAATGTCATCAAGAAATGAAAAATTTTTACAGCAACCATTTGTACCCACAAAATGTCCCATTTGTCAATGAAAAGGGTTTTTGTCACAAAGATCTCTGCCAGCTGTAGTTCTGAGCTTTCTGGTCTGGTTGAGCATTTCCAGAATTGCCTGTCTCAATTATCGGCTCTTCTTGCAGATGCCACTCCACATAAAATAGGCTTTTCAGTGCCCCACACTTCCTCCTTTACCTGTGTACACAGTGAATTCTCTCTGTGTCTCTCAGACCTCGGAGGCTACAGAGTATTTACTGCAATTTAGAACAATTCAGCTTGCAGCACTTTCTGGATTTTCTTTTACTCTCTTAGACCTTCCATAGGTGTCACCTGTATCTTTCACAGAGTGATTCCCCGGCCAGCATGGCTCTCAGGATTAATTAAAAGCAACGTTTACGAGGTGTGGGGGGATGGATGAAATAGCCCGATAGGTCTCCAGGCATGGCAATGGTGTCTCTCACCCAGAGGCTCCAGAACAATGCCAGGGGCTAGATGGGCTGAGCCATTACACTGGCCCCTGTGATGCTGGGGACTGGAACCGATGAGCAGCCTCAGGTCTTTTCCAATCTAAATAATTTGAAGAGCTGCCTGATTTCATGGAGAGGCTTCCTGCTCAGAACACCATGTACAGAGCTGCACACAGGGGAGCAGGCCGCAGATGGTCTCAGTCTCGGGGGGAGAAGAGGCGACACATGGGTGCGGGAAGGGAAGAGGCTGGAGACAGGCCTGGTCCAGGATGGGATGGGGGGAAATAGGCCGGACATGGCACTGTTATGGAGTAGAACTCGCCCATATTGCCTCTATATAAATCCATGGTACGCCCACATCTTGAACAGTGCATGCAGATGTGGTCACCCCGTCTCCAAAAAGATCTATTGGAAAAGGTACAGAAAAGGGCAACAAAAATCATTAGTGGTCTGGTACAGCTTCTGTATGAGACTGGGACTTTTCAGCTTGGAAAAGAGATGACTGAGGTGGACTATGATAGAGAGCTATAAAATCATGACTGGTGAGGAGAAAGTAAATAAGGAAGTGTTGTTATTTATTCCTTCTCATAACACAAAAACCAGGGGTCACCCAATGAAATGACTAGGCAGCAGGTTTAAAACAAACCAAAGGAAGTATTTCTTCACACCACACAGTCAACCTGTGGAACTCTTTGCCAGAGGATGTTGTGAAGGCCATGGGTGCTGGAACAATTTGTATAGTGGGGATCCTGAGAGCCGTTGAACCAAACTGTAAACACTATATAGGATGGAAACCACTTCAAGCTAGTTCCAACACCTCTCGTGAAGGCCAAGACCATAACAGCTAGATGAGTTCATGCAGGATGGGTCCACCAGTGGTTATTAGCCAAGATGGGCAGGGCTGGTGTCCCTACCCTCTGTTTGCCAGAGGCTGGGAGTGGGTGGCAGGGGCTGGATCACTTGGTGATTACCTGTTTTATTCATTCCCTCTGGGGCACCTGGCACTGGCGCTGTTTGAAGACAGGATACTGGGCTAAATGGACCTTCGGTCTGACCCAGTCTGGCCATTCTTATGTTCTTATGCCCAAGATGGCACTGGCCTAGAGGGTAGCATAGGCCAGATATGGGGGCAGTGCAGGAGGGGAGTAGGTGGGAGAGGGCTGGCAGGAGAGAGGAACTAGGTGACGACAAGCCTTGGCCAATGGCAAGGTGGGAATAGGAATCTGTGTGGAAGAGGAGCAAGCTGGAGGCAAGACTCCTTTTGGGCCGAGGAGCCTGCCCGGAGACTGATGCAGCCATCTCTGGGCATGCTGCAGGCACCCCCCTGCTGCTAGCCATACAGTCCTCGCTGGGAAGCTTTGGAGAGGCAGGGTGGAGGTTCACTTGCTCCTGTTTGTGGATATGTGATTACTTTGTAAATGACTTTGAGACCCTCATGTGGGAGGTGCTGGGAATGACAAAGGGTTGTTATCACTGCCTAGCACAAAGTCCTTCTGGCTTTATTAGAAGTCTTGTTCTTTGCAATGCTGATGGGTTTCTGTGTTCACTGGCCAATTCAAGAGGAGGCAGCATCTTCCGATTAACCCAATCCTCCCTGAGCACTGAGATCTATCCTGATTCCACAGCTGGGAGACCAGAGACCTCCAAGGATCAGTCCTATCTCAGTGTAAGGGACTCTCGGCCCCACACTGAAACTTGGGTGGGAGGGGTTGCTAGCTCCCAGTACCAAAAGGAAGGGGGAGGGTCGATGGGAAATCAGGACCCTGAGACTGACAGTCCCCAGGAACAATGGGCAGAGGCCAATGCTCCAGGTCAGGGAGGGAGTCAGGAGGCTGGGGGGGTCCCGTCCTCCTGTGAGCTGGAATGGCCTGGGTCAGAGTGGGGCCGAGCTGAGGGGAGAGCAGGGCTGGGCTGAGGGGAGAGCAGGGCCGGGCCGGCCAGAGAAGCAGGCCAGGGGGCTGGAGGCAGAGCAGCAGCAGCGGCGCTGAGGCAGGGTCAGGGTGGAGCTGGAGCTGGGGCTGGAGCTGGGGAGAGCGGCTGGGGAGAGCGACGAGGGACCCTGGGCAGAGGGCCCAGCGCAGGGAGACGTCTCAGCCAAGAGGCCCCGCAGGCCAGACCGGGGGGGGGGGGTCATAACCCCGACGGGGCGGGGGTGACGCTGGGGAGAAGGGTCCTGCCACCTAGAGCCTGAGGGCGTGTGGCCACCACCAGGCAAGTGTCCAACCCGCAGTGTCCCTGCGGCACAGCCAGGGCCTGGGCAGGGGCCTGGGACGTGTGAGGAACAGACTGAACTGCCCTGACGTTCCAGAGACGCTGGTTGTGACATCCCCGTGCCACAGAGCGGGGTGACGGGTTTCCTTTCACCTTTCCCATTTTTTCCTTATTTTTTAAAGTGATTGCTATGAAATAAATTGTATTTGCTTTGAGCTGTATGTAATGATCAGTGGGTCAGGGAAGCATCCAGTGCAGAGAGCACCCTAGAGTGGGGACACCCTAGCCCCTGCCCTGAGTGACCACGACAAGGTTGGGGGTCGAGGCCCCCAGGAATCCTGGGCCCAGCCTTGTTGGGGTTACGAGGACTCTGCCACACAGGAGAGTGGAAGGGGAGCCCTCGAGGGCAGGCAGGCCTCTGGGTAAAGGAAGTGGGAGCGAGGACTCAGATCCTTTCGCTAGCCCGTTTCACTGGGCTCGTGTATGAGCCAGGAAAGTGCCCCACTATAGTGGGACCATTCCCCCATTTATGTAAGCAGCGCTGAACAGAAGAATTACCCATCAGCCACTGCAAAAAATCCCCCACATGTCCTCAGGCCACGCCCTGGCTATTCCACCTTGACTGCTCCTGGTCTAGCATTCCAGCTACCCCCTGCAGCAAGCTGGCATCCCAAGGAGAAGCAGCTAGCCCAGGAACCGGAGCCCATTCCTGTCTTGAAGATGCTCTGCTCAGTCTAGGAGTGATTTTCTGACTGGCCACCACTGGATGCCTCTGGCCAGTGCTGCAGCTCTCTTGTAGTCAGAGGTACTGGGCTTATGCCTGATGGACTCCTTGAGCATTCACATTCTCACAGAGAGAAATAATCAGCAAGTTATATACACTAGAGAGAAAAAACAGCATGGAGATGAAAGCAGGGACAGTACCCTTGCTTAGGGGAGATTGGAAGCTAAGAGAGGATAAAAATAATTATAACAATTAATTGCTTGTGTGACAGGAACCATGGACTAACTGTACAAAGATTGCTGCACTCCTTTGAAAAGCAAGATCCACCAAGGAGAAAGCAAAGCAAGCACTGCCTTCCCCAGCCCTCCAGCCCTTTCACCAACTTGTTTGCAGAAAGTGTGGGGTTTGATTCACTCACCTGACTCCTCTGGAATAGGCTCCAGAGTCTAATATCTATTTATCTACCTATCTGTAACTCTAAGGGCAAACTCTGAGAGTTTGTCTAATAGTCTAGGTTATAAAGGAGATTATTCGAGAGCCATGAATAATAGCAATGAGATTCGAACAATCCCAGTTCGGAGCAGTGAGCAGCAGAGATAAGGTGGAAATCTTTGCGTGTAGAGAACCTGTAGCTTTCAGAGAAGGATTTCACGTGTGAGTGTGTACAAGTGTTTGAGATCATGTGTGAGGGCATGTAAGAATACTGTACATACTTGTGAACGAGCACCTTTATTATGGGACAAGACAGTCTCCTTGCATTGTTGTTCCTTCTTTATTTTATGATTATTTTTTTTCTCAAGCAGCCCCACAGTGTGCCAGGCAATTACAGGAGTCAAATCTAATGAAGGTGAATCAGTCCTTGGTATCCTCATGCTAACCACAGTCATGGGGCCCACCAGTGGGGTAGCCAGACTGCCTGTTGTGGGGAGGTAGGCACAACCCACCAGGCCTATGTCAGAGTAATGTTGTGGCAGCAAGGAGGCCTTGGGCAACAGTGCTCCTTCTGGAGCTGGTTTTGCCAAGGGGCTGCAGCATGGGGTTGTGGGGAAGATGATGTGTGTCTTCTCTACCTCCATGGTAAACAGAAGGATCCGCTGCCCCTGAATGGGTCCATTTCATGACTGGGTGAATTCTGCCAGGAGCTCTTCAGGCCCCTGGGTCAGGTGGTATCAGGTGATGTCGGGTGGGATTCAGGCTGGTGGGTTTGGTGATGTTGGGCTCCGTCTCCCTGGGGTTTCCTGGACACCGCCTCGTGACCGGCAAAGGGATCCACAATAAACTAAGCCTGGCTGGGCCATCGGCTCCCACCCATGGTTCACTCCCTACCCGCCTTCAGTGGGGGCACCGGTGGTGGGGAACCTCCCTTCTTCCCTCTGTCCAGGGGCCAAAGGTTGGGGCTTCCAGCAGAGAAAGCCACTGCTTGCCCTGTGCTTCCTGCAAGTGTTGCCTCTGTGCTCATTGTTTCCCAGCACCTCCTTTAGCTGGGAAACAATGCCAGACACAGCCCCATGTCTCCGTCCAGGCCTTCTCCTTCTCTAGCCCTCAGCTCCTCTTCTCAGATGCCTTCACTCCCTGCCAGGTCCCTCCTGGAGAAACCCACCAGCAGCGACTGCTCTCCCCAGCCTGAGAAAGCAGCTTGCCTTTCTTCTTCTCCTCCTCCCAGAGGGCCTTGCTCTTGGGCCTAGAGCTCTAATGGCATCTTTCCAAATTGTGGTCCTCGGGTGCCTTGCTGCCTCAGCCAGGGTGATGCAGCCCTGAGGCCTGCTTTGAAGGGCCCAGACATCCTGTAACATCACAAGCACTTACCCACCAGAGTGGTACCGTGGTGACGTGCTGGGCTTATAGCAGTGGGAGCCTGGATCAGAACCCTCCACTGCTCTAGTTTACGTGTGTCAGACTGGGTAATCTAGTGGTCCCGTCTTGCCTTAAACTCTTGGAAACATGGTTGTGAAAATCAGTGTCTGTCTGGGGAGAAAAGGGGCTAAATTCCTGGGCTAAGTCATTCGCTGTGAATTGTTCGGGCTGGTGAAGCCAGGGAAGAATTGCACTCGGTGACTGGGTGTCCCACAAGTCCCCTCCTTCTGATCAATGGAAAGTACAACCGCTTCCTGCAGCAGGGCTGAGAGGATGTGAGCTTTGCCCAGAGCCTCCTGTGTCTGCTGTGATCCTCTCTCGAAGAATAAGAGTCTGTGTCTCCACAGCCTCTGGAAGCCAATCAGTGTTACTCGTTAACTGCCATATGGGCCCCCAGAGGCTCCAGCCTATCATTCAGTGGCTTATGTGCATTAATTGTAATATTCAGAGCACCAAAAGGATGCCCAGCTCGGCATTCTTGTGGTTTATGCTGGCGCCTTGTAGCACAATGTCCTTCAAGTCAGTTACTTGGGATAAAAGCTTAGGAAGCGAGGGTTTGCTGTGCCGGGTGAGATCACTGGCCATCAAGTCTGGTGTCCTGCTCCTGGCAATGGCTTGATCCTAGTCCTTTGTGATGCACCTCGCTAATTGTGCAGAGCAGCTTGCAGGAGAAATCGTCCCTGGTATCCTGAAGCATGAGATCTGACACCTATCTCGACTTATTGCGCAGAACTGCAAATGTTATTCAATGATCATAAAATTATCCAGCCCCCTTTAAATGCCAGCTACAGAGGTTAACTCTCTGACCGAGCTATGAATGCTGCTGGCTGATGACTTGCTGTGTTAGGAAGTTTGACTTGTGCTTGTTTGAAGTGCAAATAGCCAATGAATGTCTTATGCTAGGTGACCATTCTAACTCTACAAAGCTTGGATTTACCTACTACAGTGTCACCAGCCCTCATGACTTTATCACAAGTCTTGTGGTATCTGGTTTTTCTTGCAGGCTCAGCTCCTGGAGTCATGTGAATACATAAGACTCAGCTTTCATTTTTTTTAAAAAGGTAAATTTCTAGCCCTTGTGGTTGCAGAGAAAAGTTTTAAAATGACCCAGGTGCACCCCAAAAGCTGAAAAAACAGAGGGCAAATAAAAACAATGCAAAATGTATTGATTTAAAATAAAAAGTCTCAGGAGTTTTAACCTAATCTCATAATTTTGAACACTTGGGGGTGGCAGTGCTGTTCATTCCTTCAGGAGAAGCCCAGATAATGACATTGAGCTCTTATAGAATATTAGGGTTGGAAGTGATCTCAAGAAGTATCTAATCTACCCCCTAGCTCAAAGGGGACCAATCCCCAGAAAGATTTTTGCTGCAGATCCCTAAAGGGCCCCCTCAAGGGTTGAGCTCATAACCCTGGGTTTAGTAGGCCAATGCTCAAACCACCAAGCGATCCTGCCCCCCATAGAGGTTACCATTGTAGATCTCAAAGTGTTTTGCAAAGGAGATCAGTATCATTATCCACATCTTGCAGATGGAAACTAAGGCACAGAGAGGGAAAATGACTTTGCCCACCCCGGAAGCAAACCCAAGTCTCTTGCATCCCAGTCCAGCAGTGGGCCACACTGCCTTCCCTGGAGGCAGCCTTTCTCTGGGGCCCAGATACAAGGGGCAGATCTTGGCCTCCAGCTGACAAGGGTGTTCCCAGGGGGTAGGCTGCACTGCCTGATCCTCCTGAGACTTTCCCACCCCGGGCTATTACATGCTGGACACTGAATCCTATGGAAGCTGTTTCATTTGTTCTGGCTCAGAACCCACACGGTCTTCGCTCTCTCCCCTGCTTTTCATGCTAGGGACTGCCTGCCCTAATGCTCAGGCACAAGCCTTCTGGGAGGCCAGGTATCTGCTCACTGGCTCCAGAGCCTACCCTTCTATTGGGGTCTCTCTGTTCCAGATCAAACCATGTCACCAACTCGTGCAATTGCATTACAAATCTCCCAAAGGTTGGTGTTTTTCTTAAAGCTCCAGCATCTGGAGTCAGATGATTAGCAGAAAAACTGAGCTTTCATTTGAAAAGAGAGAAGCTTGAAATACATGCACCCTAAAGGCTCAGAAACCAGAAGACAAGTAAGAAGATCCCCAAATGTATTATCTTGTTTTAAAAAACTCATGATTTTTGTCTGTTACAGCTGTCCCCCTGCTGCATTCCTTTTTTCCCCTCTCCTTTCTGTTTGTCCTGTGTGGCCGCCCCTCCCGGCCATGGGCTAACAAAAGTCACAGCCTGGCCCTGCTCATGGAAATGGCTTGTGCAGACTGACTGGAGCCATTGCTCTGCTCAGGGAGGGGGGCTTTTTGCTCCTTTGTCTAGCTTCTTTGTTTGGACCCGGCTCGGTGTAGGGTGCTCTGCCCAGATATGCAAGACCTAAAAAGGCCAAATAGCTAAGCATATGAGTCATACCTGAGCTCAAAACTTGCCCAGGCATGTTCTGTACTCACCTGCAGTTTTTCCCTGCCTTCTCTCCTTCCCTGTAGCAAGGGGAACCAATCAGAGTTACTGGCGGGAAACTGCCTGAGTTTGCCTTTAAAACCAGACATTTTCTGATCAGACCTCGGAGAAGGTCCTTGCTTTGCCACCTGGTCTGATCAGCTAGGGGTCTTTGGGGGGCCCTCTCCCCGCTCTCGTTTGTTTTTGAGCGTACCCCCGTTTTTAAACTCCCCTCCCACGAACATCAAATTTTGCCTGGAGATCTCCTGATTATTGTAAGCGAATCGAGTCCTCTCTGTGTCCTCTGATGCTGAAACTGCTGTTCCTGTCTCTGTGCTTGCTGCTGTCCTGGGGATTGGTAAGAACTCCCTCTTGCAAACTCTCCCTGTCCTAGCTGCTGGCCTTGTTTCCCCAGCAGACAGACCCAAGCTAACTCCTTGGTCTGTATCTGTAATCTGCTTCTAGCTCCGCAGTGCCTTGCTGCTAGAAATAAGCCTGTGCTGCTGCTAAGCTGTGCCTTCCTGGGCAGCCTACTTGCAGTCGTCCCACTGCTGGAACTACCCCTAGTATAAGGTGCACCCATTAGGTTAGGTTTAGCCTTTAGTCTAGATAAATTGTAATTTCATTTTGCATAGCTGTGGTTAAGTTAGGTTTAGAAAATTGTTTGCATTGTACTCTGTAAGGGTAGGTCTATACTTACCGCGCGGGTCGACGCGGAGAGTTCAACTTCTCGGAGTTCGAACTATCGCGTCTAATCAAGACACGATAGTTCGAACTCCCCATGCGCTCCGGTCAACTCCAGAACTCCACCACCGCAAACGGCGGTGGCGGAGTCAACCTTGGAGCCGCGGACTTTGATCCCACGGCGTCTGGACTGGTGAGTAGCCCGAACTAAGGTACTTCGAATTCAGCTACGCTATTTGCGTAGCTGAAGTCGCGTACCTTAGTTCGACCCCCCCACCACTTAGTGTAGACCAGGCCTAAGTTAGGCTTAGAGAATTGTTGCATTGTGTTTTGTTACTTGCTAATTTGTGTAGTCTTGGTTAAGTTAGATCATAGATAAGATTTTGCTGTGTTCTGTATAATTGTGATTAAGTCTGTCTTCTCACTGTCAGCCCCCCACCCGGGCTTCCTCTGTGTCTCCCTGACTTGTTACAGCCTTTGCTGCTTAAGATTACAACCTGCCTGCTCTCTGTGTCTCCCTGAGTTTAAATCTCCCTCCGCAGCGCCTCTGCCTTTGGTCCCTGCTCCACCACGTTCTCTCTCTTTTAATTCCTTCCCTCGCATGTTCACCCTGCTCCTACTGCTCAATTGTATTGCTGAAGTCTAACATAAAACCCCATTGGTTACTTTTTCTCTCTGATACACCTCACATTCTACGTTTACACCACTGTGACACATTTTTACCTAGAATTGTTTGCTATTTAACATATTTTATCCATAACTGTTAGTTGGTTATATGCTGCTGTGACACACCCTTTACATAGAAATTGTTAGCTACCGGTTACATTTATACTTCAGTGTTAATTGGTTACCAACTGTATTGTACCCCACTATTGAAACCCCCTATACTATTTACTAAAAGAAACCCCATCCCAATTGTCTACCTTAACAAACCCCATACCCCTCACTATTAAATTTTCCCTGTTTTTGCATTTTCTTAATAAAGTTTATTTTGCACCCCACCAGTGCAGTAATTGTCCCCCAAGATCTCCTACCTGCTGGCAGGGTCAATTTTTAAGCTGATCTCATAATTTTTTGAAGTCATTGTGATGGGTTGGATCACAGAAACCCCCTGGGAACTGCAACCTGATGTGCCCAGACTACTTCTACCCCTGCTTTCCCTGCCAGCTCGGGACCCCAGCACCCTGTCTTGCTGAGCCAGACACTTTCGTCTGCTCCAGCACAGACCCAGGATCTGAATTACTTGCTCCAAAGCTGCAAAGCTCCAAAGCTGCAGAGTTACCTGAAAGCAGCTCACAGAAGTGTTCCTGTCTTTAACATCAGATGCCCAACTCCCAATGGGGTCTAAACCCAAATAAATTCATTTTACCCTGTATAAAGCTTATGCAGGGTAAACTCATAAATTGTTCGCCCTCTATAACACTGATCGAGAGATATGCACAGCTGTTTGCTCCCCCAGGTATTAATACATACCCTGAGTTAATTAATAAGTAAAAAGTGATTTTATTAAATACAGAAAATAGGATTTAAGTGGTTCCAAGTAGTAACAGACAGAACAAAGTAAGTCACCAAGCAAAATAAAATAAAATGCGCAAATCTATGTCTAATCAAACTGAATACAGATAAGGAACCTCACCAGTTCCAGAATGCTCCCTTTTACAGAATCTCCTTTTAGCCTGGGTCCAGCAATCACTCACACACCTTGCAGTCACTTCCCTTTGTTCCAGTTTCTTCCAAGTATCCTGGAGGGTGGAGAGGCTCTCTCTTTAGCCAGCTGAAGACCAAATGGAGGGGTCTCCCACGGGCTTAAATAGACTTTATTTTTGTGGGTGGAGACCCCCTCCCCTCTCCTATGCTAAGTCCAGCTCCAAGATGGAGTTTTGGAGTCACCTGGGCAAGTCACATGTCCATGCATGACTGAGTTCCTTACCAGCCAAACCACATTCCTGGGAAAGCCCAGATGTGCATTGGTGTCTCCACGTTCATTGTTGGCCTAAGCGTTTCCAGATGGGGCACTTACTGAGAATAGTCTTTTCTCAGGAACCCAACCAACTGCTTCACTACAGCCTACTTAGAATCAAACAAATGTGCAGCCAATATTCATAATCTCAAATACAAAATGATACATACCTACAAATAGGCTTAATAGATTCAATAGATCATAACCTTTACAGAGATATGTTACATGGCATATGTAGCATAAAACACATTCTAGTTATGTTATATATATACATTCATATGCATATGCCTTATGGGAGGTACCGTTGCAGTCGTGACTTGTGGAGAGCTGATACGGAGATAGGTCCTATGGGGGATAGTGACAACAATCCAGCCAATGCACAGCCAGGCTCAAGGGATGAGGACAAAGGGAAATGGCTGATTTCTGGAGAAGGGACTCTAAGTCACAACTGCTTAAAAAAAGCAAGAAGAACAGCAATAGGGCAGTCAGTGCCTGTAAACCAATGCGATGAGTATGGGGACTAGCCGGATGAACCAGAAGTCCTGCTCTGTGAAGAAAATTATGACTTAATTGGCATCGCAGAGACTTGGTGGGACAACATCCATGACTGGAGCACCAGCACTGAGGGATATCATAGAATCATAGAATATCAGGGTTGGAAGGGACCTCAGGAGGTCATCTAGTCCAACCCCCTGCTCAAAGCAGGATCAAACCCAACTAAATCATCCCAGCCAGGGCTTTGTCAAGCCTGACCTTAAAAACCTCTAAGGAAGGAGATTCCACCACCTCCCTAGGGAACCCATTCCAGTGCTTCACCACCCTACTAGTGAAAAAGTTTTTCCTAATGTCCAACCTAAACCTCCCCCTCTGCAACTTGAGACCATTACTCCTTGTTCTGTCATCTTCTACCACTGAGAACAGTCTAGATCCATCCTCTTTGGAACCCCCTTTCAGGTAGTTGAAAGCAGCTATCAAATCCCCCCTCATTCTTCTCTTCTGCAGACTAAACAATCCCAGTTCCCTCAGCCTCTCCTCATAAGTCATGTGCTCCAGCCCCCTAATCATTTTTGTTGCCCTCTGCTGGACTCTCTCCAATTTATCCACATCCTTCTTGTAGTGTGGGGCACTTGTTCTGAAAGGACAGGTATGGGAAGAATGCAGCATTGTGCTGTATGTCAAGAATATATATACTTGCTCCAAGGTCCAAGGGGAAGTGAGAGACCTACTGAGAGTCAGAGATCTTCTGATCAATCTGAATGGATTTAAATCATCAGGGATGGACACTGTTCACCCCAGGGCATGAAGAAATTAGTTAAAGAAACCTCAGAGCAACTGGCAATAATATTTACAAACTCATGGATGATAGAAGAGGTCCCGGAAGCCTGGAAAAGGGCTAATATGGTGCCTATCTTTAAAAGGGTGAAAAAGGAAGAGTCAGGGAACCATAGACCCGTTAGCCTGACCTCAGTACAGTATAGACCTGTTTACGCGTGACCCGTTTAAGTGCCATGCCTCCCAGTGCTACCTATTTAACATGTGAG
Organism: Mauremys mutica; assembly: GCF_020497125.1. Taxonomy (NCBI): domain Eukaryota; kingdom Metazoa; phylum Chordata; order Testudines; family Geoemydidae; genus Mauremys; species Mauremys mutica. The sequence continues at coordinate 4,916,553 of NC_059094.1, forward strand.
ACTCGTTAACACACGGTACAGGAACTTGCTATGTAGAGCTACAGATTTGCTCACTAACTCACTGACATAGTAATCGACAGGAAGTGCGGAGCGGAAACGTGTTGTACGTTTTTACTGATGTTGGTAAAGACGTATCACGCACGCTTAGTCATTGTCACGCTAGAGAGATATATAGTAGTTATGTAGTAATATATATACTACGTTAGAAAATGTTAACTGTAGGCCTAATATAATGGCAGAGGGCAAGCATCAGCATTCCTACACTGTAGAAGAAAAGCTGCTGCAATAGATTGAGTAAATAGCGGAGAAACCCAGGCCAAAGTTTCAAAAGATATTGGGATTGCCAAATCTACTCTCTGAGGATGGGTAAAAAACAAATCTAAACTGAATGGCTTTGTACAAAATATCGATTCTGCCGCGGGGCTTAGGCGAAACGTGTGCGCTATTCAGCAAAACCCACCATAGAGAAAGCCATCGCACGTGGTTTGCTCAGGAAAGGCTGAAAGGAATGCCGCTAACTGGGCCAATTCTTCAAGCCCAAGCGACACAATTTGGAAATTTAACGGGGGATGAATTGTTCCAAGCCAGCAAGGGGTTTACGAGTCGTTTTACAAAGTGTCATGGCACAGCACAGGTATCGAGTTCTGGAGAAAGCCCATCAGCTGATGCATCGGCCGTGAACGCGTTCCCTGCCGAGTTAAAATCTATTTTACAAAATGAAACAACTTTATAATAGTGATGAAACAGCTTCATTTGCAAAACCGCTACCTGATAGAACTTTAGCCTTTAATTACGAGACACAGAAAAAAGCTGGATTAAAAAGATAAAAGATCGTTTGACTCTTCTTTTTTCAGCATGACCCTCTTAATCCGCGGTCCGTTAACATGCGGTTGTGACGGCTTGACTCCCGACATCCGTGCGTAAATGGGTCTGTACTGTACCTGGGAAGCTACTAGAGCAATGTATAAAACATTCACTTTGCAAATACCTGGAGGATGGAGGGGTGATCACTATCAGCCAGCATGGACTCACCAAGGACAAATGATGCCAAAGCAGCTTGATTTCCTTCTTTGACAGGGTAACTGATTTGGTGGATAGCGGGAATGTGGTGGACATAATATACCTAGACTTCAGCAAGGCTTTTGGCACAGTCCCACATGACATTCTGATAAGTAAGCTGGAGAAATGCAGGCTCAGCAGAACTACCATTAAATAGATACAAAACTGGTTAAACAACTGCAAAGAAAGAGTAACTATTAATGGAATGATGTTGGTTTGGAGGGAGGTCTCAAATGGGGTTCCACGGGGCTCTGTTCTGGGTCCCGTGTTAATATCTTTATTAGTGACCTGGATCTAGGACTAGAGAGCACACTAATCAAATCTGCAGATGACACAAAGCTGGGAGGGGGTTGCCAACACTTTGGAGCTAAGATTCAGTGGCATCTTGATAAACTGTAGAAGTGAGCTATAGACAACAAAATGAAATTCAACAAAGACAAATGTAAAGTGCTACACTTAAGGAAGAAAAACCAAATGCACTAATACAGAATGGGGGATAACTGGCTTGGCAGCAGCACTGCTGAGAAGGATCTGGGAGTGGTGGTGGATCACAACCTCAACATGAGTCAATAATACGATGCTATTGCAAAAAAAGCAAATGCAGTTTTGGGTTACATTAACAGAGGCACAGCATGCAAGTCGCAGGAGGCGATAATACCGCTCTATTCAGTGCTGGTTAGGCCTCAGCTGAAGTACTGTGTCCAGTTTTGGTCACCAATGTATAGAAAGGATGTAGAGAAACTGGAAAGGATCCAGAAGTGATGGAATGCAGCCATCTGAGCAAATGCTGAAGGCACTGGGTATGTTTAGTTTGGAAAAGAGGAGATTGAAGGGGAACATGATAGCAGTCTTCAAATACTTGAAAGACTGCCATGAAAAAGTTGTTCTCTTTTGCCACAGAGGGCAGGGCAAGAGGCAATGGGTTCAAACTACAGCATAGCAGATGTAGATTAAATCTCAGGAAAAACTTCCTAACTGTTAGAGCAGTAGGACAATGGAACAGATGCCTCAGGGGGTTGTGGAAGCTCCTTCACTGGAGGTTTTCAAAAGGAGGCTGGAGCCATCTGTCTTGGATGGTTTAAACACAACAAATCCTGCATCTTGGCAGGGGGTTAGACTAGATGACTCTTGCGGTCCCTTCTAACCCTATAGTTCTTTGGTTTTGAACACTTGGAGCTGGCAATACTGCATACAAGAGCTACAAGTGTCTCCATATTATAATGAACATCAGTCAGCCAGGTATGGCAGCCCATAATACTTCTCAACTGCAGGTTGGGGGGAAGAATTAAGTTATGTTAGCTCGGTGCTTTGAAAATATAAGGTGCTATGTGAGTGCTAATTATTATTATTAGGCCAACAAGCAATATCCCAGGATCATTCCCTTACGTACTTATTAAATGCAGACACACTCCACCCCAAGTAAAAGGCTCATCTCCGCTAGTGCCACTCCTGTGAAACAGGCACTATCATGCAAATGCCCTGGTAATGTGTACGTTCCATGTGCAGTATCGCTGACCTCAAGAGACCAACAATCATAAGTCAGATCCTGAAAAATCACGAGATTGGCTCCACAAATAATGAGATTTACAAAGATCGTCAAATCCTTTTTAACTCCCCTCTACTCTTCTGGCAATGTGTGTGTGATAGTTTTAGGATGGATGTCCCCTCAAAGATATCCCTTGGGAAATGAAGAGATGGGGTGGGGAAAGGCACCCCTGCTAGTGGGGAAAAGGAGGAGTACGTATGTTAAGTTTTTATGCAAAACTCAGAAGTACTCAGTAATGTGATAAATGTAAAATATGATGGAAAACCCTAATTCATATGTATTTAGAAATATACTGTGCAAGACCTGCAAAACGGAGCTAGAAAATGAACAATGAACATCCAAGAAACACAAATCACTCTCTCTATGTATCAAGTTTTCCAATTATTTCTCAATAAAGATTTATGTGAGCTGCAGAGATCTTTACAGGCAAGAATATCTTTACAACATCAACTGCCTTTCAGAGCTTTCTATATTTCAATCCAGTAATTACATTAATAATCCCTAAATATTATTTTTTAAATAATCAATTCAGTCACATTCAAAGTATTTCAGAAATCATTGTAAATCATTCTTCTTTCTTTGTATTATGTGCTAACTACATATATCCAGTATCCAGTAATTGCAATACATTACGTAGGGTTTTTTTTTTAATCAGAATTAATTCTCCAAATAGCTAAAAAATATTCATTTATTTTAATTATTCTTCCCTCTTGCAGCCCCTGGAGCTTCTCACCTTCCTCGAATGTGGCAGCACCCCCAATCCCCTCCGTCAGCTCAGCCCCCGGCAGTTCAGCCCCCACCATATCATTCCCCACTCTCCAGTTCAGCTCCCCCAGCCTCACCTCTGCTCCTCCTGGGGTTCCCACCCCGCCTTTCCCAGGCCTGGTAGGTTGCAGTGGGGTCCCCTCTCCCCTTTCCACACTGATGGGCAGCTTCGGGTTGCAAACTTTCTGACTGCAGCCCCTGCCCTGCCCATTCCCCCACAAGGCCCTGCCCCACCCCTTCTCTGAAGCCCCACCCCCAATCACTCTATCCCTCCTCCCTCTGTCCTTTGCTCTCCCCCACCCTTGCTCATTTGCTCATTTTCACCCAGCTGGGGCAGGGGTTGGGTGCAGAGGGAGTGAGGGCTCTGGCTAGGGGTGTGGGCTCTGGGGTGGGACCGGGGATGAGGGGTTTGGGGTGCAGGGGGGATGAGGGCTTTGGGTGGGGGTGCGGGCTCTGGGGTGGGGGCGGGGATGAGGGGTTTGGGGTGTGGGAGAGGGCTCGGGGCTGGGGCAGGAGGTTGGGATGTGGGTTAGGGATCCGGGTTCTTGGTGGTGACCTCAGGCAGCTCCCAGAAGCGGCTGGTATGTGTCTCCAGCTCCTAGGCGTAGGGGCGGCCAGGCAGCTCCGCATGCTGCCTCTGCCCGCAGACACCACTGCCGCAGCTACCTTTGGCTGCGGTTCCCAGCCAATGGGAGCTGTGGAGATGGCGCTCAGAGCCCCCTGGTTGCCCCTGCACCTAGGGGCTGCAGGGACATGTCGCCACTTCCCGGGAGCCATGTGGAGCCAGGGCAGGCAGCCTGCCTTAGCCCCGCTGCGCCGCCAACCGGCCTTTTAAATCACAACAAATCACAAGAGTTGGCGCAAATTGGCACCACTGCTGTTTGAGTCTAAACTGCTGGTCTGGAATCTTCTGTCCTGGGGAGGAAAGGAACAATGGTTGCCCCAACCTCGGCCAGCGACCCCCCCAGCAGGGAGGGGATAGGAAGGGAGGCACTGCTAGTGTGAGAGTGGCAGGAGCTTGGCCCTGGGGGCAGCACAGGAGAGGGGGGATCACCCTGAGCTGGAAGCAGGGCTGTGGCCTGCGGGTCGAATGGGCCCCGCATGGGGTAGGGCACCACAGGAGAGACAGGGCTGGGTGGGACGTATAAACAGGGGAGTCTGAACTCCGGGGGACACAGGCCCTCCCTGTGGTTCTCTCTGGCACCCAGACTGACTGACGCTGCCTGTGCTCCTAGCGCCCCCACACAGGGTCTCCCCCAAGTCCTGGCCTGGGCTGCCCAGGAACAGAAGGGGTGGCTGACTGCACTACAGTCAGCACAGTATCGCTGCCTTCCCAGGCTAGCCTGTAACGCCTCCCATTGGCAGAAGGAAGATGCCTTTGGTGAGGAAGGCTGGCAGCAGAATGGGACCAGCCACTGCCCAGCACCCCTGGGTCTCATCCCCGAGCACTGAGTGCTCCCTGCGACTCACAAAGTTTGGGCCATGGAGCAGAGCGTGCCTTGGGCAGTCAACTGCGTGTCGTGTGAAACAGTTCGAGCAGCTGATTAAACCCAAGTCCTTCAGCGGGGGATGAAAATGACAATCAATGAGCAGCCCTGGATGTTATTTAAGAAGCCACCAGTTCCAACTTCAGGCCTCTCTGGTCAGATAGCCTGGGAGAATTTCAGCTAGCACCACAGCGAGATGTCTAGTAACGTGCAAGGGGAAGGGAGGTTAAGAGGTTCAGTTGCCTTCTAGCTGCACAGACGGCATATTATCCAGTGAGGGTACCACAAGGTCTTACTGTTCGTTTTTAAAGCTTTTAATTATATGGACGGCAAATGAAAATGATCATTTTTTTTTCCATTCTGGGCCCTCTCTCAAGCCAGAAATGTCATTTTTCAAATTAGTTTGTGAGCTATTCAGTTTTGCATCAAAACATAAGCATCTAAATTGTTTCATGTTATGATGTGAAAACTGAGCTTCAAGCTATTATAAGTTTTTATTTAATCTCTGAGCTGCAGCTTTATGACAAAAGAAAAACCTAGAAGTCTAAGGTTAATGCACAAGCTGAATGTATCTTAGAAATGTGCACTGCTGGGCTGAGTTGTTTAAGGTGTATGGATATGACTTGAATAAAAAAACCATCACTGAAGATCTTTTTTTTCTTTTTCCCCCTTTTTAAAGTTTCAATTTTTTCATTTAGCAAATGTTCCATTTGTCCAGTGAGGCTTTGTGACACCTGAACTTGTACCATATTTGCAAGGTAATACAGAAACTGTCAGGGCCTGTGCCAGGTGTGGTCATTTACACCTTGCAAAGAGTGTAAACTGCTACCGGATCAGACTGGGAATGGTTTACACCCATTTTGAACTGGCGTAAGGGACAATGCAAGGTGCGGGGCAATGCGGAATCTGGCCCTCAAGTTTCTAGTAGTTGATTTTCATTGAAAATATATTTGTAGCCCAAGCTAACAAACTGCTTGAGGGCATCCCCACGATGCCCGTGCCCTGAGTTGCGTCATCATAATGATAAGACTCAGCTAGGCAGGAGGTGGTGATGGACAAATCTCAGAAAGCTCCCATCTCTCCACACCCCTGCGTTAACAGAACAGAGTTGAATGTCTCCCAAGAACACTCTTCCTTGCAGCATTTAGTCATTTCTGGTTCCTGTTCCAGCTGGAAACTGGGCATAAAGGGAACTTACTGAAGCATGTCAGGACACTGACAAAAGTATTTGAATTTGGTTCTGGAAACAGGCAACGGGATTTAATTTATTGATTGGGAGCGGGGATGGCTGGCTTGTCCTTTTCCTAAACAGACCATCCCACTTTGTGATCTGGGCGAGGATGAGAGGCAGGGCTTTCCCTCTGACAGCCTGATCCAGAGCCCAAGGAACTCAGTGGGAGTCTTTCTACTGAGTTCAGTAAGGTTAGGATCACACCTGAAGCACAGCCACTCCGGAATGCTCTCCCTTGGACGTATGCCTGGGCAAAAATGTTCTGTCTTCCAGGACCTGGCTCAAGACGTTTTAGTTTCCTTCTTTGTTTTGTTGGGAGCTTGATCTGCTTTCTCTCTGGTCTGTGTTGGAATGGGAGGAGAGGAACCTCGGAGCACGGTGCTGGGATTTTTGTACAGGTTTGGTATGTTACTTGATTGTAATTTTAAATTAACCCTTGTAGGTGCCCAGGAGCCATTTGGAACAAGAACCCCGACCTAGCAATCTAAGCTCGTCTAGGGTGTTCTCCTGGGACCTCTCACCAGATGAAATCCTGGCCTCAGTGAAGTCAGCTGGAGTTCTGCCAATGAGAATGGAGCCCGTCCGTCACCCACAACCATGTGCTTTCAGGCTAGAACCAGAGCTTCAGTTTAGTTTAAGGAAAACAACAAAGTGAAAGAAAAAAGTCAAGTCTCCCTGGGACAAAGGGAGTCTCCTCTTCAGCAGGCTGTGCGACCCACTGGCCAGTGGCAGCTGCTTTCTGCGCTCTGGGAGAGCTCTTGGACATGGAAGTGCAGACAAAGTCCTCTCAGCCCATAGCTGTGTATGGATCTAAGTGCTGAACTCTAAATGGGGGTACCAGAGTCACTGGACTCAGCTTGCACCAGGAATGTACCATTAATTCTTACTGAAATCGCTATGATAATATCCCAGGGACGTCACTCAGTGTGTCATTCTCAAGTCGAGAAGTCTGCGGAGTCCATGTGAGCGATGCAAGCAGCTGGAAGCTGGGTGGAGAGCTCTTTTTGTTCAAAATATCACTAGGCCCAGCCATCACAGGGCCTGGAGAGCCAGAGGGATTGCTGGCATCCAGTGGCTCTGTGGCCATGGGAATGTGACAGTTGATCAGAGAAGGAGGGAGTCGCAGCTGGTGGAGTAATTAGGAGGCAGTTGTGCTCCCCGCCACGGGGCAGGTCTGTACACAAACTGGGGAACAACATGTAAACAGCAACTTCGCTCACAACAACACAGCGCATGGAAACAGAAGCTCTCAGTTCTGGCTTTTTTACACATACGACTTTCCGAATTACACCCCTGCCAGAGCTCCGGCTCTCAGCTACTAGTACAACAATATCCTCTGGAATGCTGGCGCTGGCCAGGCTGCTGGCAAAGGAAGGCTTAGGACAGTGTTAACCCTTCCCACACTGAATGAAATGCTACAGCCAGCACTTAGGGTGTGTCTACACTGCGATTAGATACCCGCGGCTGGCCCATGCCAGCTGACTCAGGCTCGCGGGACTTGGGCTGAGGGGCTGTTTAATCGTGCTGTAGATGTTCAGGCACTCCTACCTCACAGGGCCTAGATCCTGTGTCTACACAGCAATTCAACCGCCACTTAGCCTGAGCCCTGCAAGCCTGAGTCAGCTGGCACAGACCTGCCACGGGTGTCTAATTGCAGCATAGACAGACCCTTGGATGCTGAGAAAGGGGCACTCCTGTCCCCCAACCCCAGCATGGCAGGTGCTTGTTTCAGGCATCTGCATCCAAGGTTGCCTTGGCATGGTCTGGTGTGACAACCGCCCCCCCCCCCATGTCCTCTTTGAGGAGTGAGCTGGGACCTTCCGCACCAGAAGCACTTCAGTGAGGGTCATTCCCTTGGCTGCTGGCAGCAGGAGGCTCTTCTGTGGAGCAGCCACTAGAGAGTCTACACATGGGTCACATGGGCAGCAGGGAAGGGGTTATTGAGCCATGGAGGAGTTTGAAGTCCGAGGGGGATGATGCCCCCTGTTCATTCTCTGCCCTCCCCACCTGTTACTGAGAGGGGATCTCCTTCTTTGTTTAAATTAGTGTGACCAGACATCAAGTGTGAAAAATCGGGACGGGGGTGGAGGGTAATAGGAGCCTATATAAGAAAAGACCCCAAAATCAGGACAGTCCCTATAAAATCGGGACATCTGGTCACCCTAGTTTAAATGTACATGTGCAGGGCAGACCCCACTGGGCTCCAGCTATGTCCCAGTCTTGCCCTGCTGTAAATCAGATGCTTTGGCAGTTGCAGAAGGAAATAAGGAGACAGTGCAGGTTAGCTGAGGATGAAATTCTCCCTGTGCATTTCTCCACCCCATTTCTATTGGGAGAGGTTGCTCTGCAGGGAGCTGTTAGCTATAAATCACAGGGGATTTGAGTGCAGCCTGTGGGGACATAGAAAGAGAATGCATAGAGCTACAGTGCATGGAGGGCTTTGAGAGCCCCTCATCTCCCCCCTGCTTGGCCTACGAGGTCAAAGTTCTTGGGGATGGTGATTTCTTCCAATAGAATTCATAGACTCATAGAATATCAGGGTTGGAAGGGACCTCAGGAGGTCATCTAGTCCCACCCCCGGCTCAAAGCAGGACCAAGCCCAACTAAATCATCCCAGCCAGGGCTTTGTCAAGCCTGACCTTAAAAACCTCTAAGGAAGGAGATTCCAACACCTTCCTAGGGAACCCATTCCAGTGCTTCACCACCCTACTAGTGAAAAAGTTTTTTCTAATATCCAACCTAGACCTCCCCCACTGCAACTTGAGACCATTACTCCTTGTTCTGTCATCTGCTACCACTGAGAACATTCTAGATCCATCCTCTTTGGAACCCCCTTTCAGGTAATTGAAAGCAGCTATCAAATCCCCCCTCATTCTTCTCTTCTGCAGACTAAACAATCCCAGTTCCCTCAGCCTCTCCTCATAAGTCATGTGCTCCAGCCCCTAATCATTTTTGTTGCCCTCCGCTGGACTCTTTCCAATTTTTCCACATCCTTCTTGTAGTGTGGGGCCCAAAACTGGACACAGTACTCCAGATGAGGCCTCACCAATGTCAAATAGAGGGGAATGATCACGTCCCTCGATCTGCTGGCAATGCCCCTACTTATACAGCCCAAAATGCCGTTAGCCTTCTTGGCAACAAGGGCACACTGTTGACTCATATCCAGCTTCTTGTCCACTGTAACCCCTAGGTCCTTTTCTGCAGAACTGCTGCCTAGCCATTCGGTCCCTAGTCTGTAACAATGAATGGGATTCTTCCATCCTAAGTGCAGAACTCTGCACTTGTCCTTGTTGAACCTCATCAGGTTTCTTTTGGCCCAATCCTCTAATTTGTCTAGGTCCCTCTGTATCCTATCCCTACCCTCCAGCATATCTACCACTCCTCCCAGTTTAGTGTCATCTGCAAACTTGCTGAGGGTGCAATTCATCACATCATCCAGATCATTAATAAAGATGTTGAACAAAACTGGCCCCAGGACTGATCCCTGGGGCACTCCCCTTGATACCGGCTGCCAACTAGATATCGAGCCTTTGATCACTACCCGTTGAACCCAACAATTTAGCCAGCTTTCTATCCACCTTATAGTCCATTCATCCAGCGCATACTTCTTTAACCTGCTGGCAAGAATACTGTGGGAGACCGTATCAAAAGCTTTGCGCAAGACCAGGTACCCAAGGGCATTGGAAGCAATTTACAACCTGCCGTGACCCAAGCCTATTACCCTGACCCTGCAGAGAGCAGTTGGGAGGGAGGCTTGGAGTCTCCAATGATGGGAGGTCAGGGTTAAATTAAGTTGCCCAGGTGCCTCCTTGACCCAAGCCAGACAATGGGAGGGTGGCTTTGCCCTCCTTCTCCCTGTTTCTGGCAGCTAACCCCCCTGCTGCAGAGCAGGTTAGGCTGAGCTGCAACACGCTGGAGCTAATCCCATGTAAGGGGAGACACCTGGGAGGCTGCCATGGAAATTACCTGAAGGGCTGGTTTTCTCCTGGCTTGTCTGCTGTGGTTTCTCAGGGAAGTGGTGGAATTAGCGAAGGCACCACAAGGGTTCTGTGCTCAGTAGGGGGAAAGCATCTTGGAGGCTGGGATTGGCAGGAGTTTACAAATCATTGGTCTGGCCTGAATTTAACCCCTTAACTGCCCTGGCAGTGTCACTGCTGTGCCCGGCCTTCTGTCCTTGGGGATCTCTCTGGAAGATTGCTCTCCGCTGTGTCATTCTCAAGTTGAGAAGACTGCGGAGTCCATGTGAGCGATGGTTTCCTTGACCTCTGTCCAGTGTAGATTTAAAAGCCCAAGTGGCCACCGCTTCCCTGGGAAGACTGTGCTGTCCACACAACATCTCACTGTCGCTCTGAAACTCAGCCTGAACTTTCAGGGGTAGTTTCTTCCCCCTCCCTTCCACTAAAGAGCTCTTGTAGCTCAACCACAAATTATGGGCTTGGTGGCACAGTAGGAAAGTCAGGCATCACTGGGGGAGGGTCTCCGGCCTGTGCTCTGCAAGAGGTCAGGCTACATGATCACAATGATTGTTTCTGGTCTAAAACTCTCAGGGTGAAATCCTGGCCTCACTGAAGTCAATGGTGAAATGCCAGTGGGGCCAGGATTTCACCTGATGAATCACTGAAGTACAAAGCAGCTGGAAAGCTGCCCTAATGGGACAGAGGAATCTCCACGTGATGGAAAGCCAGCATTGTCAGCAGTCCACCATGTACTCACGGCTCCTCCAGCACAGGGGCATTACAGGACAGCACTGTGTGGCCAGACAACTTGCATTCCAGCGTTCCTTGGCTTGTAGAATGGCCTTGGGGGATGTTCGTTCAGGGGTAATATAGAACAGCTCTTTGTCTGTTAACCTAGCCCCTGGATGGCCCCAGGATCTCAAAAAGATTTGGGGGTTGTGGTGGCTAATCAGCTGAACATGAACTCCCAGTGCAATGCTGTGGCTGAATGAGCTAATGCAATCCTGGGATTCATAAACAGGGGAATCTCGAGTAGGGCTAGTGAGGCTATTTCACCTCTGTAGTTGGCATTGATTCAGCTGCTGCTGGAATCCTGTGTCTAGTTCTGCTGTCCACAATTCAAGAAAAATGTTGATTAATTGGAGAGGGTTCAGAGAAGAGCCACGAGAATGGATTAAAACACCTGTCTCATACTGATAGACTCCAGGAGCTCAGTCTATTTAGTTTAACAAAGAGAAGGTTAAGGGGTGACTTGATCACAGTCTATCAGTATCTACAGGGGGAACAAATATTTGATAGTGGGCCCTTCAATCTAGCAGGGATGTCTAACACGATCCAGCGGCTGGACGTTGAAGCTAGATACATTCAGACTGGAAATAAGGTGTAAATGTTAACAATGAGAGTAATTAATCACAGGAACAACTTACCAAGGGTCGTGGTGGATTCTTCATCTCTGACCATTTTTAAATCCAGATGGGATGTTTTTCTGAACGCTCGGCTCTAGGGGTTGTTGGGGAAGTTCTCTGGCCTGTGCCGTACAGGAGTCAGACTAGGTGACTGTCTATGACCCTTTTAGGGAGCAGAATAAGTCCTTAGTCCCCCTGCCACAACTTGGGTCCTGCACAGCTGCAGCCTTGGCTCGACGTGGGGATCTGGCCCTTAATTCCATACTGTCACCGGGTGAAACTGCCCTTTAGGAGGGAAGAGGCCAGTGGACCAGTGACGGGTTGGTTGACCATAGTTAGGTTTAAGAGAGGGCACCTGGGCCTGAGAGGAGACAGCAGGACCTGGTGAGTCAGAGCTGCCTGAGGAGGAAAGGAGAGAGCCAGGGAGAAACAGAAGCAGCAGAGGAGAACTGGTACAGAGCATTCTGGGAAGAGCTAAAGGTCGAGGAGGAGACTGCTCAGGGCTGGAAGTCCAGCTGAGTTGCAGGAGAGCTTGTGCAGAGGCTCCTAGGTAGAAGGGAAGAACCAGCTAGGTTAAGAGAAGCTGAGCCCAAAACAGGAGGGTTGGTCCTGGGTGGATGTTCCCTGAGCGGGGGTAGGACTCATAGGCAGGGAGACTGCAGGAGTTTTCTCCTGAGAGGCCTGACATGGGGCTACAGAAGAAGCCTTGTGATAGACCAGTGGCTCTTGCTCCTAGCAGGGAAGAGGCCTGCAGGGTGGGCCCTGGAACAGGGCTGGAAGAACTGTAGCTGGGTGGCTAACAACTCTCGGGTGGGAATGGTGATCTCTGAATGGAACTGAAGAGTTGCTGCACCTTAACCTTGGGGATTTGACCTTGAGTGAGCTGTGGATCGTGGCATTTTATGTATAGAATCATAGAAGATTAGGGTTGGAAGAGACCTCAGGAGGTATCTAGTCCAACCCCCTGCTCAAAGCAGGACCAACACCAACTAAATTATCCCAGACAGGGATTTGTCAAGCCGGGCCTTAAAAACCTCTAAGGATGGAAATTCCACCACCTCCCTAGGAACCCATTCCAGTGCTTCACTACCCTCCTAGTGATAGTTTTTTCTAATATTCAACCTAGACCTTCCCCACTGCAACTTGAGTCAACTGGAATCAAAGGCTTTGAATTTGCTGCTGTGATAGCTAATATTCCTTTGCTTGGGCCATACGAAAGGGAAACCGAGGCAGGTATGCTTGGTGTGCTGCTTGAAGGCCCTATGACACATCTCTTGAACTGCTGTAAATACTCTCCTTCTCCTCCATGTTTATGGCCCTAAGTTATATTTATGGACTGTTATCCTGCCCTCCACTCTACTCAGCCAAGCTGCTTCTGCATGCTTTGCTTTTTTAAACTCTCCTCGTAAGTCAGGCTCTGCACCCCTGGCCCTTGGGATGGCTCTTCTCTCAGCTCCCTCTGGTGTGTCGATAAGGCGGGGCTCAGAATGGAAGATAATACACTAGGTGTAATTTAAATTGACATCTGTGCCTTATGTCGGCGTGAGCTACAATAGACCCTTCCAGAGACGCTGATGCCACACACAGAACTGGGGAATGCAGTTGACTTTGAATCAATTCTGCTCCAATACATCATATGATATATTTCTCTTCCCTTCTTTACTGCTAAGGACTCGCACATAAAGAGAGGATTTCAGTGTCTGAAGGGCTCATCGACTCCTTGGACACCAGGAACCCCCAGCTGTAAGTGGTGGTGGTGGTGCTGGCAATGTTATGACATCACAAAGAGAGGGTTCTGAGCCTAAGCAGGGTCTGAGCAGCTGGAAGTGGTGAACTTTTAACTCTTTCCTATGCTGCTGGTTCTGTTTCTGGGCACATTGCTAAGGTGCAAAAGTAGGAGTCAAGAAACATGAGTTTGATTCCCCACTCTGCTACAGACTGTCCTCTATGACCTTGAGCAAGTCACTTAATCTCTTTATGCCTCAGTTGCCCATCTCTAAAATGGGGATCCAAAACATATGTTTTTGGTGTAAGGCCTTTGAAGTGGGGGCTTTCTCTCACTATGTGTCTATGCAGCACCTGGCACACTGGGTCCCTGATCTCAGTTGGGGACCTTAAGGTGCTATCGTAATATACATAATAGTGAAAAGCAACAACAATCTGACTTTTATGCAAATAGCCTAAGTGAGAATGGAAGAAAACACAGACAGCAGCTGAGCTCAAAGCAGAACAGTTTCCAATGAGAGCACGTTCCATGGTTTACAAGAGGTGTCACCAGTTCCGTCATGATCATGTTCATTTTCATGCAGTGCCTATAATAGCCAGAGATTTGAAAACATCAATCCTCTATAGACAAAGCATGGTGTGATTTGCACAGAGAATTCAGCCAGTAAAAGTCCGTGGGATTGGATTTGACATGCTGTGGTTTGGCACTCACCAAATATAACCGCAGGGCCAGAGACACCACACTGTGAGAGACAAGAGAGGGCTAGGAGCCCTGTTCATTCATTTCTCCCTGGCGACTTCACCTTCAGATGTTTCACCCCCAGCTTCCTTGGGGCAGCTGGCAGGTCGACTTGCCAGGGGGATACAGGGGTGGCTACTGAGAGCAGATTGCAGGGAGAGGGGATTCCTGGCACTGTTGTGAAATGAAGGTGTTCTCTGCTGTTTGGAAAGGTCCCTTTAAGGATTTCATACTTAGGAGAATCCCTGGAGATAATGGCTGCTGTCTGCATCCATTGCCCAGCCAGCAACAAAGCTGCTGCCTTCAGGGTGCCACAGAAAGCACAAACAAGCCAAAGCCGGCACTGGCGCAGGAAGGGGAGGTGTGGGAGCAATGGCTCATCTACGTGGGAGTCAGGTCCAAGGGCAGCATAAAGAGACAGCTTCTTGGCTTCTTCTCTTGCTTCCAGAATAGGGTGAGAATAAGAAATCGATGCAGGAAAAGTTATTTCTGAGTACAGGGCTGGCTCTGATACTCCCTATCATCTCTGAGCCCAGTGAGACATCCCTGAGCCTGACCCCTGAGGACTCCATGGCAATCAGCTAGGGCTCAGCCCATCCACAGGTGAAGGTCTAACCAGTAGGGATAGAGGCTCCCAGCTGAGAGCAGCCACTCTAACCTACCTTGCTGGGAGTAGCCCCTGTGATGTGGTAGTTCTGGCAGTCTGCACCTGCTCGCTTCTGCTTCAGTCTTGTTCCAAGCGTGCTCTTCGTTCCTGATTCCTGTGCTGACCCCTGCCTGACACTAGGCCTGCCTGCTGCTGCTCTGACCACTAGGCCCGACCATCTGCTTCCCAGGTTCTGACTCTCCCACCGTGCTGGGTACAGCCTGCAGGATCCAGGACTAGGCTTGAAGAACTCGCTCAGGGTGTATAGACAGGCCAAACAGTGGCTGAGGGCTTGTCCTCACTGCAGAGTGAATGTCCCTAAGCCAGCTCCCATCCACACACAAACACCCTTTCAGGCCAGCGTGCTGGTGCTTCACGCTCAGGCTAGCTTGCCCATCCTGGGGCATAGGCTAACGCCCCGGAGATGCTTGCACTCCGGCGGGGAACCTGCCCACTTTGCAGTGGGGACACAAGCTAAGCAGCTTCAATGCCGCTAGCCTTCCAGCACCTTCCCACAATTCCCCTCTGTGCCCACAAGGACAGACGAGTTCTCCCACCATTCACTGGGAACGGCTCAGCCTCCCACAGCACAAAGAGCCGGGGATACGCCCCTGGTGTCCTAGTGAGGCTTTGCGTTGCGGCTGCTCACGTCAGGGCGAGGTTAACCCAAGTGCCGATCACTCTGCAGCAGGGTTCTCAGCCTGTTTACCATTGTGGGCTGCATACGCAGC
The DNA here is from genome assembly GCF_020497125.1 of Mauremys mutica. Classification (NCBI taxonomy): domain Eukaryota; kingdom Metazoa; phylum Chordata; order Testudines; family Geoemydidae; genus Mauremys; species Mauremys mutica. The sequence goes on from NC_059094.1 coordinate 4,931,844, forward strand.
TCTCTGTGTTACGTGGGCCACATCCATCCAATACTGTACTACCTGTAGGGCCCTGAGGATGTCACATGGGCTGCAGCTGTGTGCGGACTGGGCCACAGGTTGAGAACCGCTGCTCTGCAGTGAAGACAGACCTGTGGGATAAACATCTCAACATCCTTGGCCAATTCTGCTCCTGTTCACAACCGCATAAATCTGGAGCATTTCTACGAGCCTCAGATGAGCTGCTCCGGACTCAGGCTGCGGTGACCGAGCCGAGGCTGTCCCCGAGGCAGGCAAGGAACCACCGAGGTGGGTCAGGGGGGTGGAGGTGCAAGCAAAGGGAAAGCTCTTCAGATGCAGGCTGGGTCTCCAGGGACGTGCTCTGGCAGGGAGGTGTATGAGTGGCAGGGGTGGTATTTGTCCCTTCACTTGGGACATTTACAGCTAGACAGGGGAGACCATTGGAAATGTACTGAAGGGATAAATCCTACCCTAGCCCCATGTGACCGGCCAGGTCTTTCCCATCCCCCTTTGTTTGCCTGGCCTCAGGTCTGATCCAAAGAGCCAGTTCACAGGGAGGGTGGGGATGTCTGTCAGTGCAGTGCTGCGTGAGCAGGTGAATGACACTAGGGGTATTATGGAAGCACTAGCTGTTCTTGGGGGAACCAGGGAGCAGACCCTGGTTGTGACCTTGCCTCCAGGGTGCAGGAATGGGGATATGAACAGAAGCCAGTGGCTGGGTGCATGGTGAGAGGACTGGGACACTGGCAGAACAATTTCACTCCAAGGGACACAACTCCCCAGGATCGATCTAGCACTCACTGAGCCTCTGAAGCATCTCGTCTTCTTTCTGCAGCCCTCTAAGCACAGGGCAGGTAAAGCACGAGCAGTGCAAGCCACCTCCCACCCCCACCAACGGGCCACAAGCAGACAGGCCCCATGCACGGCTGAGGGGGCAGTTCTGTCAGCACAGAGCAGCAGTTCTCATCAGGGCTCCGCAGGCTGCATTCGAATCGCAGGGCTTGAGGTGGGAACAGCCGGGACCCCCGTTCTCAGACCCTAACACCGATTCCTTGTGCCGCTGCATGCCAGGCCGATGTGAGCAGTGAGGGGTTTTCCAGGGTGCAGCACCCTGTGTGAACCCTGCCGACTGGCTTACTGGGAGGTCAGCACACTGCGGAGGCCATGCAGCAGAGACGAGCAGAGATGGCCTGGTACCAGGCACAGCCTGCAGGGCCAGGACCTGGCCGTGGGAGAGGTTTGGCAGCAGTGCGGGTCCCACTGCCCCAGCCAGAACTGACTAAACAAACCCAACACCAGAACCAATGGGAAGGCAGGCTGCTGAGCTGGGCGTGTGGCTGCCCCCTCCCTCCCTCGAAGGAGCGTGTACGGGCTTTCCTGCCAGAGGCTCCAGCCAAGGCAGGCTGGATGTTGTTAAAGAAAACAATGATTTCACCAAAAAAGAAGCTTTGTCATTAAGCCACAAACTCATGTGTCCAGCCCAATTTAACAGAAAATGAATAAAGCCCTCCTGGCGAGCTCTGGATACAAGGGAGAGAGAAGCTCCCTCCAGGAGAGATTCCTGCAAACCCAGCTACCTTCAGCCCATTAAACCCTTAGCTGAGTCCAGCGCTGGGTCTCTAAAGCTGAGTGGCCACAGAAGAAGTTTGTGAGAAGTTCCCTAGTCCATACATGGGCCGTAATGAATCCAAATGTGCAGCAAAGAACAGACCTAATCCCTGTATGCGAACTGTGAGGGTACCTGTGCTGTTCCTTTCAATCCAGAGCAAGAAGGAAAGAGGCCGGGAGCAGGGACAAGCACTGAAGAAGAGAGAGAGGCCAGGCACCTTTAGGAATAATATTGTTTTCCCTTTTTTAATAAAGTTCCTTGTCCGGTGTTGGAAGAAAGTGACTCTGTCTGTGATTCTTTGCCATGGTTCCCTGGCAGTAACCACACACACAGCCTCACCCACGCACAGGAGGTGGGAGCAGAACTCCAGTCCTCTAGCCCCAAACACAGAGTTTTATCATGTGACTAGGACAACTGTAACAGGGCCCCAAGTATAGGGCCCCCCAAATATCTGCAAGTGGGGTGAAATGGGAGGGGGTGGAACCCCAACTAACATGATGAGAAGGACCGGGATATCCTACAGGAAGATCTGGATGACCTTGTAAACTGGAGTAATAGTAATAGGATGAAATTTAATAGTGAAAAGTGCAGGGTCATGCATTTAGGGATTAATAACAAGAATTTTGGTTATAAATTGGGGATGCATCAGTTGGAAGTAACAGCGGAGGAGAAGGACCTCGGAGTATTGGTTGATCACAGGATGACTCTGAGCCGCCAATGTGATATGACCGTTAAAAAAACGAATGTGGTTTTAGGATGCATCAGGGGAGGTATTTCCAGTAAAGATAAGGAGGTGTTAGCACCGTTATACAAGGCACTGGTGAGACCTCATCTGGAATATTGTGTGCAGTTCTGGTCTCCCATGTTTAAGAAGGATGAATTCAAACTGGAACAGGTACAGGATGATCCGAGGAATGGAAAACCTGTCTTATGAAAGGAGACTCAAAGAGCTTGGCTTGGTTAGCCTAACCAAAAGAAGGCTGAGGGGGGATATGATTGCTCTTTAAAAATATATCAGAGGGATAAATATCAGGGAGGGAGAGGAATTATCTAAGCTTAGTACCAATGTGCACACAAGAACAAATGGATATAAACTGGACACTAGGAAGTTTAGACTTGAAATTAGATGAAGGTTTCTAACCATTAGAGGAGTGAAGTTCTGGACCAGCCTTCCAAGGGGAGTAGTGGGGGCAAAAGACATATCTGGCTTCAAGACTAAGCTTGATAAGTTTATGGAGGGGATGGTATGATGGGATAGTCTAATTTTGGCAATTAATTGATCTTTGATTATTAGCAGGTAAATATGCCCAGTGGTCTGTGATGGGATGTTAGATGGGGTGGGATCTGAGTTACTACAGAGAATTCTTTCCTGGGTGCTGGCTGGTGAGTCTTGCCCACATGCTCAGGGTTTAGCTGATCGCCATATTTGGGGTCGGGAAGGAATTTTCCTCCAGGGCAGATTGGCAGAGGCCCTGGAGGTTTTTCGCCTTCCTCCGCAGCATGCGGCACGGGTCACTTGCTGGAGGATTCTCTGCACCTTGAGGTCTTTAAACCACGATTCAAGGACTTCAGTAACTCAGACATAGGTTAGGGGTTTGTTACAGGGCTATGGAAATGGGTAAGGGGATGGAAATGCCCAGCCTGGAGCTCATCATCACCTACTTATTCCACTGGAAATAGCGCCCCCTTTGGTGTGGCTCTGCAGATGAGAGCACACTGGGGGCTGGCAGCCTCACATGGCACTCACACTGAGTGTAGTGTTCGTAAATCCCTGGGTCACGCGTTATTTAACGGTTTGTCAATGGCTCACATGGGGTGACTTCATGGGGGAGGCTGGAGATGCAGGAGGGAGACAGGGCATTACCGCGTTGATTTCCACAAGGAGCTGCCTGTTTCTGGCTCGCTCCATGAGTGGCCCCCTGCACAAACTGCAATGCAAAACCAGGCCAAATTAACCCACCGAGCTGCAGGTCCAGACACTGTCCCTGACTGAAATGCTTCTGCCCAGTTGGGTCATTCCCTCCTGCCCGCTCTGACCCACGGACACCTTGCAGCATGAGATAGAATCACAGCACCACGAAAGGCCTGGCTGCAAGGGCCCTTGGGAGGTTATCGACTCCATCCCCCAAAGCCATGCTGAGGCAGGACCAAGGCAACCCTGGACCATCTCTGACAGGTGTTTGTCTAACCTCGTCTTAAAAACCTCCTTAGGTGTGACATTCTGTACTTTGGGGGAGCACTCTGTAACCCCCATATTCCTCATTTATATATAATTGTGATCTTGCATATAAAGCAGGCTGTGTGAGGTATCAGGGAAAGATTATGATCTAAGAACATAAGAACATCATACAGGGTCAGACCAAAGGTCCATCTAGCCCAGTGTCCTGTCTTCCGACAGTGGCCAATGCCAGGTGCCCCAGATGGAGAACAGAACAGGGAATCATCAAGTGATCCATCCCCTCTTGCCCATTCTCAGCTTCTGGCAAACAGAGGCCAGGGACACCATCCCTACCCATCCTGGCTAATAGCCATTGATGGACCTATCCTCCATGAATTTATCTAGCTCTTTTTTGAACCCTGTTATAGTCCTGACCTTCACAACATCCTCTGGCAAAGAGTTCCACTACGTTGTGTGAAAAAATACTTCCTTTTGTTTGTTTTAAACCTGCTGCCTATTAATTTAATTTGGTGATCCCTAGTTCTGGTGTTATGAGCAGGAGTATATAACTGATTATTATTTACTTTCTCCACACCAGTAATGATTTTATAGACCTCTATCATATCCCTCCTTACTCATCTTTTTTCCAAGATGAAAAGTCCCAGTCTTATTAATCTCTCCTCATATGGCAGACACTCTATACCTCTAATCATTTTTGTTGCCCTTTTCGGAACCTTTTCCAATTCCAATATATCTTTTTTGGGATGGGGCGACCACAACTGCATACAGTATTCAAGATGTGAGCGTACCATGGATTTATATAGAGGCAATATGATATTTTCTGTCTTATTATCTAGCTCTTTCTTAATGATTCCCAACATTCTGTTTGCTTTTTTGACGGCCGCTGCACATTGGGTGGATGTTTTCAGAGAACTAGCCACAGTGACTCCAAGATCTTTCTTGAGTGGTAGCAGCTAATTTAGACCCCATCATTTTATACGTATAGTTAGGATTATGTTTTCCAATCTGCATTACTTTGCATTTATCAAGATTGAATTTCATCTGCCATTTTGTTGCCAAGTCACCCAGTTTTGTGAGATCCTTTTGTAGCTCTTCGCCGTCTGCCTGGGACTTAACTATCTTGAGTGGTTTTGTATCATCTGCAAATTTTGCCACCTCACTGTTTACCCCTTTTTCCAGATCATTTGTGAATATGTTGAATAGAACTGGGCCCAGTACAGACTTCCGCTTTTTAAAAGATGCCTTTTTGCCTCTCACTGCTTCTTTTACTTTGTTGTTTAGCCAAGGTCTCTTTTTTTGATTCTCTTTCTATGTTTTTTAATTTGGAGTTTACATTTAAGTTGAGCTTCTATTATGGTGTCTTTCAAAAGTTTCCATGCAGCTTGCAGGGATTTTACTTTTGGCGCTGTACCTTTTAATTTCTGTTTAACTAACATCCTCATTTTTGTGTAGTTCCCCTTTCTGAAATTAAATGCTACAGTGTTTGGCCACTGTGGTGTTTTCCCCGCCACGGAGATGTTAAATTTCATTATGTTATGGCCACTATTACCGAGCGGTTCAGCTATATTCACCTCTTGGACCTGATCCTGTGCTCCACTTAGGACTAAATCAAGTGGCCTCTCTTCTTGTGGGTTCCAGGACTAGTGCTCCAAGAAGCAGTCATTTAAGGTGTCAAGAAACTTTCTCTCTGCATCCCATCCTGAGGTAACATGGACCCAGTCAATATGGGTATACAGTAGTTGAAATCCCCCATTATTATTGAGTTTTTTATTTTCATAGCCTCTCTAATCTGCCTAAGCATTTCACAGTCACTATCACCATCCTGGTAAGGTGGTCGGTAATATATCCCTACTGCTATATTCTTATTATTTGAGCAGGAATTACTATCCATAGAGATCCTGTGGTACAGTTTGGTTCATTTAAGATTTTTACTTTGTTTGATTCTACGCTTTCTTTCACATACAGTGCCACTCCCCCACCAGCACGATCTGTTCTGTTCTTCCGATATATTTTGTACCCTGGTATTACTGTGTCCCATTGATTATTCTCATTCCACCAAGTTTCTGTGATGCCCATTATATCAATATCCTCATTTAATACGAGGCACTCTAGTTCACCCATCTTAATTTTTAGACTTCTAGCATTGCTACATAAGCACTTTAAAAACGTCACTTTTTAGCTATCTCCCATTATGTGATGTAATTGAATGAGACTTTTTTTCATTTGACTGTTTCTCACCAGATCCTACCTATATTTTATCATCGTCCATATTCTCCTCCTTACTAAACTTAATCCAGAGACTCTCAGTGTGTCTCTTCTGCAGTTTCATACTGGAGCTCTGAGCAGCCATACTGCTTTCTTGCTTGTATAAGTGGGAGCATTGCCAGCAGATTGAGGGATGTGATTATTCCCCTCTATTCGGCATTGGTGAGGCCTCAACTGGAGTACTGTGTCCAGTTTTGGGCTCCACACCACAGGGAGGATGTGGAAAAATTGGGAAGAGTCCAGCAGAGGGCAACAAACATGATTAGGGGGCTGGAGCACATGACTTAGGAGGACAGGCTGAGGGAACTGGGATTGTTTAGTCAGCAGAAGAGAAGAGTGAGGGTAGATTTGATAGCTGCTCTCAGCTACCTGAAAGAGGATGGATCTAGACTGTTCTCAGTGGTAGCAGATGACAGAACAAGGAGTAATGGTCTTAAGTTGCAGTGGGGGAGGTTTAGGTTGGATATTAGGAAAAAACTTTTTCACTAGGAGAGTGATGAAGCACTGGAATGGGTTCCCTAGGGAGGTGGTGGAATCTCCTTCCTTAGAGGTTTTTAAGATCAGGCTTGACGAAGCCCTGGCTGGGATGATTTAGTTGGGAATTGGTCCTGCTTTGAGCAGGGAGTTGGATTAGATACCTCCTGAGGTCCCTTCCAACCCTGATATTCTATGATTCTATGACTACGACATAGACAATCTCCATTAGTAGATCCTCCCTGCAACAGGGTTCACACTGTGCCCTTCTGGATTCGGCCCCTTGACCCCTCTCCTCCGTGAATCAGGGACACTTCAGTCTGGTACAACACCCATGTTCTTTATTCGTGATCAGTTTCCCACCACTAGTTTCCAACTATATACAGGCTTTACAACTGCTTTGCCTACCACTGGCCTGGCCAACAACAGACAAGCAGGCTCCTGCTCTGGCTCCGGCTCCCTCTGAGCCTAGCCTGGCCTCCTGCTCTTAGTCTTCTCCCGCTCCCTTTCTCTCACTTCCTTCCAGCCTTATAGCTCCTGCTAATGAGGCTGGCAGGTGTGGTCAGTTCCCAGGCCAACATATGGCGGGTCACCCAGCTCCAATCCATTCTCTCTGGTTGGGGCTGGAGCTGATTAAGGGCTTTTCCAGCAGCACCCTGCCACACTCTTCTAAGAGATGTCTCTGAACCACGTGCTCCTCCGCACCTGTCGGCTTTCCCCCAGCCCTTAGTTTAAAAACTGCTCTACAACCTTTTTAATGTTAAGTGCCAGCAATCTGGTTCCATTCTGGTTTAGGTGGAGCCCATCCCTCCTGCATAGGCTCCCCCATCCCAAAAGTTTCCCTAGTTCCTAATAAATCTAAACCCCTCCTCCCTACACGATTGTCTCATCGATGCATTGAGACCCTGCCATGCTGCCTGTCTAACTGGCCCTGTGCGTGGAACTGGAAGCATTTCAGAGAATGCTACCATGGAGATCCTGGACTTCAATCTCTTACCTAGCAGCCTAAATTTGGCATCCAGGACCTTTCTCCTACCTGTCCCTATGTCATCAGTACCTACATGTACCTCGACCACTGGCTCCTCCCCAGCACTACACAAAAGCCTATATAGATGTTTAGAGAGATCCGCAACCTTTGCACCAGGCAGGCAAGTCACCATGTGGTTCTCCTAGTCATCGCAAACCCAGCGATTTATGTTTCTAATGATTGAATCGCCCATTACTAATACCTGCCTTTTCCTAATAACCGGAGTTCCCTCCCCCAGAGAGGTGTCCTCAGTGCGAGAGGTTACCACAACATTATCTGGAAGGAGGGTCCCAACTATGGGATCATTTCCCTCTGCTCCAGTTGGATGTTTTCCTTCCCTGAGACTTTCATCCCCCTCAACAGCACAGAGGCTGTCAGACCAGAGGTGGGACCGTTCTACTGTGTCCTGGAAAGTCTCATCTATGTCCCTCTCTGTCTCCCTGAGCTCCTCCAGCTCAGCCACCCCAGCCTCCAAAGGCCATACACGATCTCTGAGGGCCAGGAGCTCCTGGCACCGAATGCACACACACGCCATCTGGCAGGTAATCGGACATGCCGCATTGGGTGCAATGCAATGTTGGACTTCTGCCTGCATTCTCTTTTTACTCCTGAAGTTAATTCCTTTGTTGAGGTTTGGTTTTTATCAGGGGGTGTTTTGGGCTTAAGCTTAAAGAAGTTTAAGGAATGTTACATACATGTAGTCCCCCCTCCCCTTGTAAACACCCTCGCAAAGCTCCCCTGTTAGCAACTCCTGTTCACTAGCTCCTCTGATCACTTAGGAACAGGCTTTTTAAAGCCCTGGTCTTCCTGAGTAGCCCCGTCCCTTGGTTAAGAGTTGATGGGGGCTCAAAGGCTTAGGAATCACAGCCTCATTAAGAAGCTCTCAGCTTCCAGCCTTTCCTAGCAGGCCGCTAGGTTCAGCACCCACACGGTCAGCACACAGTCCCCCAAGCAAACAATGGGGATTCACCCACAAAAGCTCATGCTCCACTACGTCTGTTAGTCTATAAGGTGCCACAGGATTCTTTGTCGCTTTTTACAGATCCAGACTAACACGGCTCCCCTCTGATACTAGACCACAGGATCTATTTCAGTCCAGTAGCAAGCACACCACAACAAACACAAACACACACACAACAAAGTTACCCCAAGGGTCACGTAACTGCTCCTCCTTCACCTGGAGGAGCTGAAAGTCATTTCTCTGTCCATAGATGTGTATCATTAATGCATATGAAGTTATGAGAATTGTGTTGTATGGTTGTCACTAAAACATGCTGTAAGTTGGGGAATCAGCCAGATATTAGCTCCCCAGAGACAATAACCAGGAAAGTACCAACGCCCGGGCGGGGTGTGAAACAACCATCACCAACCATTGTCCAGCAAGGGAGCTACGATGCAATGACTCACCCGCATGAGGCCACACCAGGGGAATTGCTCAACCTTGCCTGGGGACTCAGCAATGCCCTCCAGAAAAGCCTGGACTTGTGTTCTCCGAGCACATGGACTGAGGGTATAAAACAGAACATGGGGGCCTCATGCTGGGCCTTTCTTCTTCCCCCACCTGTGCTGCAAGCAACCAAGATACTCAGAAGAAAACTGAAGACCCCAACAAAGGAGGCTGGCCCAGGTTTACGGGACAAACCTCTATATTAAGGACTGCAGCATCCAGTGGGGTGAGAAAACCTGCTTAATCTAGATGTTGCCCAGTCTAATAGGGGTGAGAGTTTAGACTGCGGGCTCAGATTTTCTTTTCTTTTGGTAACTAATTCTGACTTTTTGCCTATCATTTATAGTCACCTAAAGTCTATCGTTTGTAGTCGATAAATTTGTTTAACTGTTTATCTTTACCAGTGATTTTTTTATGAAATGTGGGGCAAAACTGCTCAGGTTTGCAGAGGCTGGTGTATGTCCACTTTCCATTGTTGAAGTGGTGAACCAATTAATAAATCTGCACAGCTCATCTTGAGCAGTGCAAGACTGTATATTCCTGGGGTACAGTGCTGGGAGCTGGCGGGTGCCTTTCTCTGTGTGATTCATGAGAGGCTTTGGGAGCGTTCATGCAATATAACTAGGTGTGGAGCTCCACATGCTGTTGTGCTGAGTGATCACAGTGCCTGGAGGGGTTTGCTGCTTGTCACTAGCCAGGCTTTGTGAGAGACAGCCCAGGCTGGAGAGTTAAGGGGGTACAATGGTCCCACAGTCCCAGGCTGCACTCTGGGGATCCCGTCACAACCTCCCCAGCTGAACTGTCCTTAGAATTAGAAAGTTCTTTCTAATATCCAACCTAAATCTCCCTTTCTGCAAACTAAGCCCATTACTTCTTGTCCTACTCTTGGTGGTCATGGAGAACAATTGATCACAGTCCGCACTCTGACAGGCTTTAACATGTTTGAAGATTGTTAACATGTCCTCCCATCATCGTCCCTTCTTTAGACTAAACATGCTGAATTATTTTAACCTTTCCTCGGACGTGGTTTTCTCAACTCTCATCAGAGTTGCTGCTCTCCTTTGGACACTGTGCTCCAGCCGAGGCCTCATCCGTGCTGAATAGAGCAGGACAATTACCTCCCATGTCTTACAACACTCCGGTTAATACCCCCCTGAATGACATTTGCGTTTTTGCAACTGCATCACGCTACTGACTCATATTCTATTTGTGATCCTCTATAACCCCCAGATCCTCTTCTGCAGTACCACCACCTGGCCAGGTAGTCCCCATTTTGGAGATGTGCATTTGATTTTTCCTTCCTTGGTGTAGTACTTTGCACTTACCTGTCTTGAGTTTCATCTTGTTGATTTCATTCAGCCACATGCCCTCCAGTCCTGGCCTCCTGCAGCAGTGAGTACAGGTTGATTTCAGGCTGCATTAAGGTGGGGAGGGATAACTCAGTGGTTTGAGCATTGGCCTGCTAAACCCAGGGTTGTGAGTTCAATCCTTGAGGGGGCCATTTAGAGAACTGGGGTAAAAATCTGTCTGGGGAGTGGTCCTGCTTTGAGCAGGAGGTTGGACTACATAACTTCCTGAAGCCTCTTCCGACCCTGGAATTCTATGAAGGAAGCAGTATTTCCTCTTATTTGTTATCCTGTAAATTCCTGCACCATTGTAGTGAATGGCTTCTTGCTCCTTTAAATGGGAGAGTGTTAAAAGGAAACACTGATGAGTTTTCATTAGTCCCTTCACTCCAGTCCCCATCTGAAGCCCTCGGTGCACTTCCCAGAGCTCTGGCTGGCTATGATGCTTTTCACTGGATTTCTGCAGGCCCACCTGCACCATACATCTCAGCTGCTTATTACAGTCTCCACCTTTCTCAAGGCAGCCAATACCGGACCCTTCACCCAGCACAAGTAACAGCTTGCCATGGACATAGCCCCATTGGGTGTGTCTACACCCACGGCTGGCCTGTGCCAACTGGCTCAGGCTAAGGGGCTGCTTCACTGCAGTGTAGACAGTCGGGCTCGGGCTGGAGTCTGGACTCTGGGATCCTCTCACCTCACAGGGCCCTAGAGCCTCTGCTCCAGCCCGAGCCCAGACGTTTACTGCAATTAAACAGCCTGGCAGCCCGAGCCCTGCAAGCCCAAGTTTGCACAGGCTAAGTGCAGGTTTTTAATTGCCGTGTAGATGCACCCATTGACTCCAAGGGATGATTCACTGGGAGTGAGCGGACCTGAATCGCTCCCTTTTTAGAGGGCCCATGTGCTTCCTATGTGCTCTGTTAGCTGCTGCTGCCCAGGGAGCGCCTTTGGGCCATCCCCACAACCAGGGCCGGCTCCAGGCCCCAGCGCAGGAAGCAGGTGCTTGGGTGGCCAATGGGAAGGGGCGGCACGTCCGGGTCTTCGGCGGCAATTCGGCAACGGGTCCCTCAGTCCCTCTTGGAGTGAAGGACCCGCTGCCGAATTGCCGCCGAAGAATTAAGCGGCGCGGCTGAGCTGCCGCCAAAGTGCTGTCGATCGCTTTTTTTTTTTTGCTTCGCCGCTTGGGGCAGCAAAAAAGCTGGAGCCGGCCCCTGCCCACAACAGTGCCCACGCTCAGGGGGTCGGAGAGCCTGGCCGATCCTCCCCTTGCTAGGCCTTTCTCCTCCATATTGTCAGCAAACCAGAAACCAGCAGTCACAGGTGAAGGCAGGAGAGGGAGGGGAGCCCTTGGGGTGGGGCTCACTGCCTGGATGGGGATTCCACCTGCAGCAGCACTCCGCTCCGGGGGACGAGATCCCGGACGCAATGGGCTTGTCACTAAGCAGCTGGCTGTCTATGCACTGATGAGGTGAGGAGTTTGGAGTGGGGGCAAGGTGACTTTACCATATTCACTTGCTTGGAGGGAGCAAAGGTCATGCCACGTCCCTCCCCTCCAGGGCTGTAGGGGTCCATGCAGCATATCTGCTCATTACCTCTCATGGCTATTCTGGGTTCCTGCATGTCATCAGCCCCACTCTGCTAGTGGGACCTGAACTAGAGGCTGCATCCTGCAAAGTGCTGAGTGCGGGAACCCCCTGCGGAAGTCAGTGGGAGTTGAGAGAGGAGTGCTCAGCCCCTTGCACCCCCCGCCCTCAGTTTTTCATCTCTCCAGAGCACTGGAGAAGTCCAAGGGCCACATCAGAGTCACTCTGGATGGTCCTTTCTGGACTTTAAATCTGTGGTTCTCTGGGTTTCCGACAACGCATGAGCCTGAAAGAAAGAAAGGATTTGATTTCTGGCCCCCTTGTAAGAATGCCCTGGTCTTTCCATACCGTAATTAGCCCTCAGATCCCCTTCCCCATTGCTGTCTTTGTGCAGCGTAGGTCTGGCAAGGCACTACAGCACTTCATTCAAAACAGGGAACAATTAACAAGAAATAAAATATCAGTGAGCCTTGACAATCACCTGGAAGATAATAAAGAGAAAACAAATCTCTCAGTTTTTGATAACTCCTCTCAGCTCTGTAGATTTATTGTCGCCTCTTTAAATTTTAACAACATACGAGGCCAATGCACTGACTTCCATTACATTAAAAGTTTTGTTTTTTATTCCTTAATTCGAAGCAGAAGGGAAGCTAAATCACCGAGCAGTGAAAGGTTTGCAATCTGCGGGAGCGGCTGTGCAAGGAAATGTATTTCACCTGCAATGTCCTCACTCTTTGCTGGCACCAAGGTCCAAGGGCAATTACGTTTTGCTTGTGCTCTGGAGGTGCCTGGAGGGGGCCGGGAGGGCAGAAGAACACTAAACCATACAGACAACTTAGGAACAAGGGACCAAGATCTCCAGGCACCTGGTAATTGGGACAAAATACAACATGGTTTCACAAAAGGTAGATCTTGCCAAACCAACCTGATCTCCTTCTTTGAGATGGTAACAGATTTTTTATACAAAGGAAACACAGTGGATCTAATTTACCTTGATTTCAGTAAGGCATTTGACACGGTTCCACATGGGGAATTATTAGTTAAATTGGAAAAGATGGGGATAAATATGAAAATTGAAAGGTGGATAAGGAACTGGTTAAAGGGGAGACTACAACGGGTCATACTGAAAGGTGAACTGTCAGGCTGGAGGGAGATTACTAGTGGAGTTCCTCAGGGATCAGTTTTGGGACCAATTTTATTTAACCTTTTTATTACTGACCTTGGCACAAAAAGCGGGAATGTGCTAATAAAGTTTGCGGATGACACAAAGCTGGGAGGTATTGCTAACACAGAGAAGGACCGGGATATCATACAGGAAGATCTGGATGTCCTTGTAAACTGGAGTAATAGTAATAGAATGAAATTTAATAGTGAAAAGTGCAAGGTCATGCATTTAGGGATTAATAACAAGAATTTTAGTTATAAATTGGGGACGCATCAGTTGGAAGTAACAGAGGAGGAGAAGGACCTCGGAGTATTGGTTGATCACAGGATGACTATGAGCTGCCAATGTGGTATGGCCGTAAAAAACGCTAATGCGGTTTTAGGATGCATCAGGCGAGGTATTTCCAGCAAAGATAAGGAGGTGTTAGTACCGTTATACAAGGCACTGGTGAGACCTCATCTGGAATACTGTGTGCAGTTCTGGTCTCCCATGTTTAAGAAGGACGAATTCGAACTAGAACAGGTTCAGAGATGGGCTACTAGGATGATCCGAGGAATGGAAAACCTGTCTTATGAAAGGAGACTCAAAGAGCTTGGCTTGTTTAGCCTAACCAAAAGAAGGTTGACGGGGGATATGATTGCTCTTTATAAATATATCAGAGGGATTAATATTAGGGAGGGAGAGGAATTATTTAAGTTTAATAACAATGTGGACACAAGAACAAATGGATATAAACTGGACACTAGGAAGTTTAGACTTGAAATTAGACCAAGGTTTCTAACCATTAGAGGAGTGAAGCTCTGGAACAGCCTTCCAAGGGGAGTAGTGGGGGCAAAAGACATATCTGGCTTTAAGACTAACCTTGATAAGTTTATGGAGGGGATGGTATGATGGGATAGCCTAATTTTGGCAATTAATTTGGCAATTGATCTTTGATTATCAGCAGGTAAGTATGCCCAGTGGTCTGTGATGGGATGTTAGATGGGATGGGATCTGAGTTACTACAGAGAATTCTTTCCTGGGTGCTGGCTGGTGAGTCTTGCCCACATGCTCAGGGTTTAGCTGATCGCCATATTTGGGGTCGGGAAGGAATTTTCCTCCAGGGCAGATTGGCAGAGGCCCTGGAGGTTTTTCGCCTTCCTCTGCAGCATGCGGCAAGGGTCACTTTCTGGAGGATTCTCTGCAGCTTGAGGTCTTCAAACCGCAATTTGGGGACTTCGATAACTCAGACATAGGCTAGGGGTTTGTTGTAGAAGTGGATGGGTAGGATTCTGTGGCCTGCATTGTGCAGGAGGTCAGACTAGATGATCATAATGGTCCCTTCTGACCTTAAATCTATGAGTCTATGAGTCTATGAAAGAAAGAGATGGGGGCAGGTGGAGATGTTCATAAAAAAGACCTAATTAGATTTGAATCCTGACCTCCAGCACGAAAAGCTTGAAGCGCCACCGCTTGAGTTAAAAGAGTAACTTCATTATCTCAGTTATTGTAGGTGCTTGTGTGGACCAGCCACTAGAGGGGGACAAAGACCCACATGGCGCTAGTGTGGATTACACGCCTGTGGCAGGAATTGCACTACTGTTGCTGCCCATTGCCTGTGGCTGTTTGGGCGAGTGCAAGATCAAGTGCAAGGTCTTGTTGGGAGGCCGGGTTTAGAGCAGAGGGAACCCAGGACCCTGCACTCTGCCCCTCACTGGCTGTCGGCCCCTGGGCAAGTCATTGCTCCAAAGCTCACGTTCACAGGGATGCTGCAAAGAGTCATTATCTGGGACCCTGGGAGCTCAGACCAGAGCTGGATCGTCACTGTTAGTTATGAGGCAAGCTGGAGAGCAGCAGGGTCAGGGCCCTTCAAACGCTCTCCCCTGAACTCGAGTAGTTCTGCTGGGTGCTCTCCCTCCAGGCACAGCAGGGCTGTCACAGCTGATTGCTCTCTGCTGTTGGGGCAGCCAGACCAAGATTAACTCTGCCCCCTGGCTGGAGACCAGGGTGGCGGCTTGCTTGTGTCCCACATCCTGGCCTTTGGTTAAATGAATTAGACTCCAGAAGGGGCACTGTTCGCTGCATAAAAGCCTCATTGAAAGCCAAGTAGGGGAAACTTAAGCAGGGACACAAACATGGTTCTGCCATCAGGAGGTGCTGCAGGGGTGCGTGCCCATCACAACTGTACTGCCCAGGACCACCCCCTCACCGGTTCTGTTTTATGCTCCTCACGGAGGCAAAGGCACAAGTGTCTGTGGGGTTTCTCTTTTCTGTATTTAAATCTGGGTTTTGCTAATGTAAGCGTCCCAGAGAGACAGATCTTGGAAGAGACTAGCTGAAGATTTATTCAGATTCGGAGGATAGCTTTTCCTGGTTGTCATGGACTCTTTTTCCAGGCATATAGAAATAACGTATTTGAAAGGTATAACGTGTTGAAGTGTTATCAAGAAAGTGAAGTGCACTTTTGCTCACTTTGATATTCCAGAACAGCTAGTGATGGACAATGGACCACAATCCACTGCAGCAGCATTTGTCTTTCTGAAGGAAACAGTATTTTGATCACATTACTAGCAGCCCACGTTACCCACAAGCAAATGGAGAGGCTGAGGGCTTGGCTACACTGGAGAGTTGCAGCGCTGGTGGAGGCTTTACAGCGCTGCAACTCACTCACCGTCCACACCTGAGAGAGCTGGACAGACAGCCAAGAAAATCCTGCAGCAGAAGATCCATTCCTTGCTCTCCTGAGTTACAGATCAACACTGATAGTGGCTACTGGATATAGTCCAGCACAACTGATGGGAAGACAACTCAGAACTACTTTTCCAACTTTGGGAAAGAATCTATTTTCAAAGTGGCCAGACATTAAGAGAATAGCCAAATTAGACAAACAGGCTAAAAGAGCTTCTGAATACTTTTACAACAGACATCACTTAATTAGAGAACTGCTGGGTCTAGAACCTGGTGACCATGTCTGAGTCAAACTAGCTGGAGAAAAGGGATGAACAGCTCCAGCTGTTGTAAAGAAAAAGAATTCAGCGCCCAGATCACATGTGATTGAGACCAAGAGTGGAGAGTTCAATAGAAACCACTGACATCTACAGTTTGTTCCTCATAGAGAACAGTCAGCAGAGCAAACTCTACAGATGGCAGATGCAGATCAAGACGAAGACTCAAGGATTCCAAACTGACCACAGCCAGTTGTTGCAACTAACAGCCAGCCAGAGGAACAAGTCGTTATGCGTTCAGGTCGTGTACTTAGAAAACCAGCACGACTCAGAGACACTTAACAGACTGATCCATACGCAACTTCAGTGACAGTGTGATAGTGTAAATGGTAGGGATGTAGGACTTAAAGGGGGAGAGGGCATGGACCCTTAAACTATGTTGTGCAGTTCAGGCACTAGGTGGCACTGTGTGTAAAATACCTTAGTTAAATGAACCTCAGAGCATTACACGGTCTCGTGATGAACACGCCTGGTGTGTCTAACACCAAGCTCTGTGCCAGTCCAGATCTGGTTCAGAAGAACCTGACAGGAAGCAGCTCAGTCTGAAATACAGCGAGCGCTCTGGGGCAGGGGAGAACCGCAGTCACCCTACATTGCAGCTCAATGGGTTCGTGCGTTTTCTAGTCCTGGGCACTCACTTGACCAGTTTTCTTGTTCCTGGTCTGTCCTAGCCCATTTAGCCCAGCACACTACAGGGGAGACACGAAACACCGAGCTTCGTATGCAGACCAATGCCAGGGCATTTCAGAACCTGCACAAGGGGCCTCATTCCTGACAGGCTTTGCTCCATGACAATAGCTGGGTCACATGGCCCTGAAAGCAAAAGGGGCATCTTTACTTTCAGTCCTTTGTCACCTACAGCTAAACCCTACCCGTTTGGCTCAGCCAGTATTCAGGCAAACTCCCAGTGGGCCAAATTCTCTGTCTCCTTCACCTTCCTACACACCCCGTCCATGCCAACGCGATCCCATTGCACACGTTCCCCTGCTATCCTGTGCTGTGCCATCCAGTACAACCCCATACAGTCCCACCCGGTACAACCCCATGCAATCCCACCCAGTACTACCCCGTGCCATCCCACCCAGTACAAACCTGTGCAATCCCACGTGCCATCCCACTCAGTTCAACCCCATACAATCCCATGCGGTACAACCCTGTGCAATCCCACCAGGTGCAACCCAGTGCAGTTCCACCCGTGCCATCCCACCCGGTACAACCCTGTGCCATCCCATGCGGTTTAACCCCATGCCATCCCACCCAGTACAAACCTGTGCAATCCCACGTGCCATCCCACTCGGTTCAATCCCATACAATCCCACCCGGTACAACCCCGTGCAATCCCACCTGGTACAACCCCATGCCATCCCACCCGGTACAAACTTGTGCAATCCCACCCGGTACAACCCCGTGCAGTTCCATCTGGTACAACCCCATGCAATCCTACCCAGTACAACCCCGTGCAGTTCCACCTGGTACAACCCCATGCAGTCCTACCCAGTACAACTCCGTGCAGACCCATTCACACT
This sequence comes from Mauremys mutica, assembly GCF_020497125.1. Classification (NCBI taxonomy): domain Eukaryota; kingdom Metazoa; phylum Chordata; order Testudines; family Geoemydidae; genus Mauremys; species Mauremys mutica. Next base: position 4,949,449 of record NC_059094.1, read on the forward strand.
GTCCCCATGTAGCATAGTGTGTTATCAGCTCTTCTTGCAATCCCCATATGGTCCAGGGGAATCCCACGCCGTGCTCTGCCTGAGCGATGCCCACTCCATTCATTGTCAATGCAATGCAGTGCACTCTGTCCCCAGTCAGTCCCCTGACTTCCCAGGGTGGAAAGCAGCACAGCATTTGGCTCATTGAGTTTAATGGGAATTTTGCCTGAGAAAAGACCTGGCCTGCACGATTGCATTCTAAAAGTATTCTTTGTTTAAAGGGCCAGATTCCCTTGTCAATTACCCGCCTGCACTACTGCCTGTGAGAGGGTAATGCTAACAGCGATTCGCCCTTGCCCTAGCACTCAGGAGGTGGGTGTTCAATTCCCTGCTCTACCACAGAGTTCCTGGATGCCGTTGGGCAAGTCACTGGGCTGGAGCTTCAGAGTATTTAGGTATCTAACGCTCAGTGAAACCAATGGGAGTTAGGCACCTAAATGCCTTTCAAGGTCTGGGCCTCAGTTCCTTATCTGCACAATGGGGATAAGAGCACTGCCCTGCCTCCCAGGGAGGCTGTGAGGATCACAGGTAGCACTGGGCACGGCTGTCTTCTCACTTACACAGGTGTAAGGCAGGAAACCTGTGGGTGTTGCAATGGCATAAGGAGATTGGGAGGTACCAGATAGGGTGGTAATGGGTGTGACGAAGTGGGAATGTTCTTGATGTGTTATTTGAATACTGAGTGGGGAGTATTGACCTGGGAAGGTTGCAGGGGAGTTTCGCTGGGACTGCCTGCATTGGGGAAGGGAGGAGACCTGAGCATGTAACATGAGAACCCAGAAGGGGGGTTGGAGGCCAGGTAACACCTCTGCCCGGGAAACTGGACAAAGGACACAAAGGCTGGGGGAGGAGCCGGGGGGAGGCTGAGTGAGAGGCTGGAGGGAGTTTCAGTTTGGAACTGGCTGGGAAATGGAGGGGTCCCCCGACGGGGCTTGGGCTTCCCAACGGGGCTGTGGCCTCCCTGGGGCCCCAGATAGACCTAACTAAAGGGGATCCTGTTGTCTGTACCGGCAAGACCTGTCTTGGACTGTGTTCCTGTCATCTAAATAAACCTTCTGCTTTACTGGCTGGCTGAGAGTCACGGTGAATCGCACGGTGCCGGGCCTTGACTCCCCCACACTCTGTGACAACGGGGACCATGTGAGCACTAAGACAGCCCAAGACCAGAATTATAAGCCAGGACTCAGCTGTATGACAGTGAGATTTCAATATGAATTATTAACAGAACAATTAAAACTTGCTCCAGTGTGGGACGTTTCTCTTGTTGACATATCTACGTTTTCCTGGGAGGTGCTTTAGCAAACGTCTCCATTCATCTCCGCTTTCCCAGCAGCCGAAGGTCCAGGCTTGTGTCTGCAAACATGCCCCTCCATCACCTCACACGGAGCATTCAGCTGCTTCTAGCCCAATCAACCTTTCCCCTTAGAATTGCCTTCTCAAATAAAATATTAAATAAAAGTGAATGGGCCAGATCCTCAGCTGATGGAAACCAGACTCATTCCACCAAAGTCCATGACTGAGGGTCTCTCAATGTTTGCCTCGATTGCAAAGATGGCCTCAGGTACTGACGGTATGAAAACAAACTACAAAAACACCTGCTAAAGTGATTGCTCTGACTTGGTGAGAGTGGCCTGAATCCAGACCGTTGCATTGTCCCAGCATGGTCAGGGCTTCTCCAAAGCGCTTTCACTGAAGTCAACAGTAAAATCCCCATTGACCTGAGCTGGAGCAGGCAGGCCAGAACTGAGTGCTTCTGGAACCCTGGAGCCAGCCTTCCCCAGGGGCTGCCACCACAAGAACTGGAAGACTCCATCTTTGCCAGGGTGCACCAGCTGGGTCTCTGAACCTTGGCCTTATCACTGTGTGAAACTGTGCTTTCCTGTGAGTCAGCTCCTCCAGACGTTATACAGTCCTTGCTTCCCACTGGGAGTTCGCCCTGAGCGATTCGGACACCAGGATCCTAATTTGTAAACCGTGAACACCGAGATTAGGGACTCGACAGCGGGCGTTGGGGACGGTTCCCTGCCCGCTTACACAGGGTGAGGCAGGATTAACCCCACTGAAGCCAGTGGTGTTGCAATGGCATGAGAGGACACTTTGGCCCATTAAGCCTAGGGCAGGGGTAGGCAACCTATGGCACGGGTGCCGAAGGCGGCGCGCGAGCTGATTTTCAGTGGCACTCACACTACCCAGGTCCTGTCGGGGGGGCTCTGCATTTTAATTTAATTTTAAATGAAGCTTCTTAAACATTTTAAAAACCTTATTGACTTTACATACAACAACAGTTTAGTTATATATTATAGACTTATAGAAAGAGACCTTCTAAAAACATTAAAATGTATTACTGGCACGTGAAACCTTAAATTAGAGTGAATAAATGGGGACTCGGCACAGCACTTCTGAAAGGTTGCTGACCCCTGGCCTAGGGACCAGGGTTCCATGTGAAGGATCCCCCTGAAGCACCATGCTCCATCTACCCATGCAAACCCCCCTGTGATACCAGCGCCCCACCGGGCACTTTCAATACAATCCCAGCACATCGCCCTTGTTTTGGGCTCCCAAGGGTGGAAGGAGAAGTGGCACAAGTAGAGAAGCCGTAGGATTGTGTAACTCTTTGGAGTTACTCCTGGTCACGAGCAGAGTAAAGAAACCTGCTTTTCATGAGGAACTTGACTTGCTAATAAGCCATGAAACTGGGTCAGATACCTCCTGCTTTGCAAAGTGCTTTGAGATCTCCTGATGAAAAGTGCTGCATAGGAGCCAGGCATTTCCCACACTGGCCATGGGTGGCACTGGTGTATGGAAAGCCGGAGACGGCGGTCACCCAGAACAGCTGTGGCTCTCTCACGCTAGGACAATGGGAAGTGAATGTTGGTGTATGAATCCAAGCAAAGTCAATGGGGCAAATGTACCCTGGTTGAAGCCTTTGCATCTCATTGCCTTTGCTGGACCTGCCGTGCTTATCCTAGGACTGCATTTGGCCCCCAGGTGTCATGGAAGATACAGCGCCTCGCTGGCTCCTGGACAATCCGGAGGGTGAATGGCCAAGGCAGGGTGCCAGGTGTAGATCAGGCACAGGTGTTTTCACCAGCACAGTTCTGAGCGGGTCACATGGCTTGCCCTGCTGCACCAGTGCTTTCCTCATTGCTACTGGGCCAGCACTGGGAACACTGCAGGCACAGCCAGGGACACTTTACTTTTGTTATTTCTGGTTATGTTCCTGAATCTGAAATAAAAGTAACCCTGGCAGGAAAACTGAACATAAATGATGTACTGCATGCTAAACCAGGGCCCCTGGGGCCAGAGGTGCTATAACTTGGGGTGCTGGGGGTGCTGCTGCACCCCTTGGCTTGAGCAGTTTCCATCATATACAAGGTTACAGTTTGCTTCAATGGTTCTCAGCTCCCCCACTATACAAATCGTTCCTGTCCCCCAGCCTGGGGTATGAACGCAGGCACTCCACCAGCTGAGCTAAAAGAGCATCACCGTCCAGTCCAATTTATGTGGTAGTGAAGTTCCTCCTTGCAGGTCTCCAGCCACTAGGGTGTGAGACAATTCCATTCTCTTACCACATTCCCAAATTTTCCCTTCCCATCAAGTGCCTGATCCTGCCTCCTTGATGTCAATGGAAGCTTTACCCCTGAATTCAAGGGATGCAGGATCACGCCCCTGGTGCACAAACCCACAGAGATGTTCCAACAACTTTCATATTTGGCATACCCTGTGCACCAGCACATCTTCAGCAAGATGCATCAGGGCTGCATGGGGAGAAAACCACTAAATAACTGATGTCTCCTGTGTTTCTTTCTTTGTTTCTTTCTTTGTGCCTTATATTTAAATTTGCTTGGTTGCTTGGGTCAGAATTTCAAAAATGAGGCACACCAATACGTTTGATTTGTATGCATAATTGAGCATAGGATTTGCATATGCAATTGGCACAATCGGTGCACAAGTGGCTGGTTCGATTTTTTTCAAAGGCGGTTCATGATTTGTGCATGCACTTACCTCATTTTCAAGAGCACTTTTTTGCAGACCTGCAGTTCTCATGCCTGCAAATTAGTCGTGCAGTTATGTGTGCATTTTGCGTGCAAGTTTGCATGTTTAATTTTTCTGACAATCTAGATGTGTCTCAGAGTGGTGCCGCAATTTCCCTGAGCTTTGTATTTCATTAATTGCTTGATCCAGATACATGTTCTGTAAAAATCAATGTAAACAGAGCTTGGCTGGTTTCTGCCTCTTCCCCATCACAGCCCAGCACTTGAGTGCTGGCCCAAAACCTCCTCTCAGCTCCATGTTTATTTTTGACAATGACTCCAGCCCAACACAGGATTAGCTGGACTAGCAGCAGCTAATTCCCTGCACTGCCAGGCATGCACATCCCAGCCAACCAGCCCGTTAGATGTTGACTGATGGGATTCCTGCCCTCTGAACACTTCATGTATTTACACGGCCTCTTGGCTGCCACACTCCAGCCATCTGTTAGGCTGATCTGGGGGCTGCCTGAGCTCTCAGCCTGGTTGGACCTTTGCCCTGGGGCAGAAGTGCCAGGAACTGATGGGGTGAGTGGGTGGCTGGAGCAGAGCTCCGCATGCTCCCTCTGTCAGCAGGAAGCTGCTCCGTCGTCGGCTGATGGGCATGAGGCAATGACAGCACAGGGGTGGGGCGAGAAGCAAAGGGCTCTGCAGAGGTACCTGGCGTGCTCACAGCTGGCTGTGAACAAAGCAGGTGGTGAATTTTAGCAGGCCCTGGGGGAGTCCCTGGGTGGTGGAATGCCTGCAAGCGTGGGGATGAGGGCCAAGTCTTGGGATGGAGCCCTCACGTCCAGGACATATGGGACCCTTCCTCCGAGCCAGGGGTGGAACCCGTGCAGCATGTCTCAGGCAATGGGACCGTGTCCTCACTGGGGTTGGGTCTGGATGACAAAATCTGGATCTGGAGCCATCCAGATCGATCTGGATGTTAGTTTAGGCCCATCTCTCACCCATCCCAGGCCAGGCGGGGGCAGGGCATGCAATCCTCTTTCTTGTAAGCCAGAGACAGGAAGAGCCTGCGGAGCATGGAGTGGAAGGGGGGTGCTGCAAAAACTGGCCCCCGGTCTCCCGGCCACACTGGAGTCCCCCATGAGATGGCAGCTGCTGACTCAGTAGGGACTGAACTGGGGACCTCCGGAGCTCAAGATGGAACTGCTCCAGCTCCAGCTCCTTGGGAGAGGCTAGAACAACTCTGTGGCTCAGGCTCAGAGCAGGACCCAGCTCACACTCACTGGGGCTTGCACCGGGGGCAAGCAGATCTTGCTCCACACTAGTCCTGGTGGGGAGGACGGGGATGGCATGTTGCCAAAGCCGTGTCTCAGCTGGGCGGGAACAAGGCAGAGAAAGTGACCGTCCTCCATGGTCGCTCTACAGCAAGCTGCAGAGAGCCCCACCCTGGGCCGTGAGTCTCACTTCCCACAGTGAGTGAAGGTAGCTCTGGTCAGCATGACTAGCAGAAGAGTCCACCCTTCAGCCAAGGGACACGGGGCACCCATGACTGCCACCCAGTCCCGGGGGGCATCTCTCCGACTTGCTTCCCGGTATCGTGGTGTCCAAAGGCTTTTCTTGTGCAGCTGGATGTTGAGATGGGCTCTGTGCCCCTTGCCTCCCACACGCTCGCCCACAGTGAGGGCCTGAGGTCTGTTCAGTGCTTCACACCCCTTCAGTGGGCTGGAGATCAGCTCCATAGTCTCTTCCCCTCCTGCTACCTGCTGGAATAGCCGCTTGCTCAGCGCCAGGCTCAAGACCTTGAGTATCCAGAGCGCTGGAGAAACCCCGTAGGCTGAGGACAGCCAGGGGCTTGGCCTGTTTGCAGCCTCACAAATCCGATCCCTTCCACAGCTGGCCTCACTCGCTGGCATCTCTGCTCTGGTCCCCTCTTGTGTCCAGCTCCTTGCCACTCAGGGAGGTTCACGGCATAACCGGGGCAGAGGGAAGCCACCCAGCATATGCCCACTTTGCAGCTCATCAGTGCCTCAAGCCTCAGAGCAGTCCCAGGAGCCCTGGGGAACTATTGCTCCCCAAAGCAGAACAAAACTGTGGTGTGACACTGGTTTTTCACTAGAGACCAGCCTGAGGGGACAGGAATAGACCCCTGTGTTACAGCCTTACACACACTGGCTGCTGCCTGCAATTCTGGGGACTTGACAGACTCCCAGGACAGAGCCGTCTGTAGCATTTGGGATTCTCCCCTGCGGGGGTGGCTGCTCCAGGAAGTCAATCCCACATTAGATGGATGCTTAGATGCAGGGTGTGCTGCAGCAGGATCAAAGCCCTGGGAGGCCCCACTCACCCAGAAGTACATGCAGGGAGACAACAGAAAGGAGAGCAGGCAGCCAGGGTCCCTACCCATCGTGAGATGCATTTCCTGTGGGAGAGAGGGGAAGTGCCCCGCCCCAGGGCAGCAGTGCGAGGAATGTGGGGATTGAACCATCTGAGCAGTGTGTGCAAGAGCAGAGGAAGGGCTCAGAAAGGATCAGTCCAACTCGCACAAGGGGCCGGGGTCGGGGGGCGCATCAGGCAGCGGTGATACATCCAGACTCTCACCTGGAGAAGGGGATGTTTTGAAAGGTGACGAGTGCCTGGAAGGAAGGCTGCCACTGGAAATAGACCCCACAGGTTACCATGAAGGAAAATTCCAGGGGCACAATGCGATCTAGTGTGCCAGGAGCTGGAAAGTCTGCAGAGCCGGGGTATCACAGGACGTTAGAAGCCACGCAGCCTGAGTAAGCAGCATGGTTGTAGTAAAGGAGGTGTCAAGCAAATTGTCCATCTGCATAGACCGAAAGTCACAGAACTGGGCTGCCACTATCCAATGGATGCCATCTTGGCAGGACGTGCCAAAGCTAGAATCTTTACAGCCTGTGATATGAGCAATGGGGTTTGGCACATCAGTCTGGATAAAGAGTCCAGCATCCTGACAACTTTGCAACCCCATTTGGTCACTACAGCTGGCATACGCCCAGCTCTAGAGGTGTTCCCGAGAAGACTCGCCCAAGCGCTGGAAGGACTTTCTGGGGTGAAAATAATTAAAGAGAAAGGGTGAAGGGAGCAATTATACAAAAGCTGAACAAGTCCATGATGGAAAACTACAAGCTTTTCTACAGTGATGCAGGGACAAGAACATAAAACTCAGCCCTGAAGAAATGCAATTCAAACAGTGTGAGGTGAAATACATTGGACATCTGCTCACAGCAGAGGGACTGCAAGCAGATCCCAGCAAGATCAAGACAGACCGAGACATGCCAGCTCCAGTGGATGTGAAAGGGGTTCAGCGCTTCCTAGGAAGGAGACACTTTCTGGCCATTTCTGGCTGTAGTAGCAGAACCTCTGCACCAGCGCCCAAGGCAGGATGTTCAGTGGGACTGGGCAAGCGTGTGACACACTGAAAGAAATGATAATGGATGCCCCTGTCAGGGCCACCCAGAGGATTCAGGGGGTCTGGGGTCTTCGGCGGCGGGGGACCCCCGCTTCAGCGGTAATTCGGTGGCGGGGGATCCTTGCACTCCGGGACCCGCTGCCGAAGTGCCCCGAAGACCCACGGCGGGGGCCCCCCACCGCCGAATTACTGCCGAAGCGGGACCCGTCGCTGAAGTGCCGGGTCTTCGGCGGTAATTTGGCGGTGGGGGGGGTGCTTCCGCCCCGGGGCAGAAGGACCCCCCGCCGCCGAAGACCCAGAGCGGAAGAAGCTCCGGGGGCCCGGGCCCTGCGAGAGTTTTCTGGGGCCTGTAACAGGAGGGTCCGGGGCTCAACCCTCTGAGGGGATGAGGGGAGCCACACCGGCCCGAGTAAACAGTACAGGGGCTCAGGCCTCTTGTAGCAGGCTGAGCAGTCTGGTGAGGGGGATAACTGCCACCCGGGAGTGGGGTGGCAGGGGGGACACAGGCCCACCCACTCCACTGTGTCCCGGCCCGGGGTCCTAGGCAGCGGTCGTTACCGCTGACGGTCAGTGGGGATCCTGACCGCAACACACTGACATGGGCATTGTCTGATCAGTAGCCTGACTGAGGTCGGCTGCCCCCAGGCCACTTCCAATATCCCCTTCTTGTCCTACCTGGTCCACGGCGTCTGGTCCCGGGAAGTCCCACTGCATGGGCTCGTCCCAACCCGGGCTGGGGGGTAGGTCTGGTAGTTCCTCGGGGAAGTCCGGCCAATCCTGCTCCGGGGGTTCCTCGGGGTAACAGCACGGTAGCAGGGAAGTTCCTAGTGGCTCCTCGTCGTAGGTGGCGCGGGGAAGCTCCGGCAGGTCTTCCCAGTAGCGAGGTAGGGTGCTCTCCGGCCAGTCCAGGCAGCTGCCCGGGGCTCCAGCAGTTCCTCCGTTAGGAGCTCCCTCAGGCAGGTCTGCTCTCCCCGGTGGCTGGGCACTGACTGGGCTGGAAGGGCCGGCTTTTATCCTTCCAGGTCGCCGTCTGACCCTCTGAGGGGCGGGTTCACCACTCTGTAGCCCCGCCCCTTCCTGTGTCCGGGGCTCAACCCTCTGAGGGGAGGAGGGGAGCCACACCGGCTCGCTACAGGCCCCCAGAGCAAGTGAAGGACCCCGCTCCAGGGACCCCGAAAAACTCTCGTGGGGGCCCCTGCGGGGCCTGGAGCAAATTGCCCCACTTGCTCCCCCCCCCCGGGCGGCCCTTGCCCCTGTCCTGAATTACCACCAGCCAGGAGAGCCGCGGACATTCCAGCGCGATGCCACGGAGAAAGGATTGGGGGCAGCGTTTTTTGCAGGAGCAGCCAACAGAGCCCTGGCACAGACTGCACAGGGGATCCCAAATGCAAAAGGAGCTTCTGGCTGTGGGCTTTGGAGTGCAGCAATTCCATCAGTGCCCCTCTGGCCACCCAGTAATTGTGCAATCAGACCACAAACCGTCATGGCGAACCCCCTTCCTAATACTCCAAAGAGATGGCAGTACATGTTGATGCACCTCCAGTGCTACCAGACAGAGATCAGATGTTGTCCAGGATGACTACTGGTGTTAACTGACACCTTGAGTGGGGCCAATATACCTAGCATCAGTGAGTTGGGGGAAGGGGATCAGGACACTGAACCCATTCACATGTGCACTAGCTCCCAGTTTCAGCAGCAAAGCTGATGAAATCACAGAGGCTATGGAAAAGGCCCTACAACTCCAGGCAGTCAAGAGAGTGACACTAGCAAGGTGGCCAGAACACAAAAGCCAAGTTCCATAGAAGCAGAACCATATTTTCAAGTTAAAGAGGAGCTGAGTATGCAGGATGGACTCATATTTCGAGGACAGAGCACTGTTGTCCCCACCTCATTACGTAAGGATGTCATGCAAAAAATACCTGCCTCATACCCAGGCATTGGCAGGTGTCTGAGATGGGCCCAGGAGAGAGTGTACTGGCTGAGAACAAATACACAACTCCACTCCTTGTCAGAAGGGAGCGACATCTGCCAATCATGGGATAACCGTCAGCAGAGAAAGACTCTGGGCTTGTCCATACTACCTGCCGGATCAGCAGGCAGCAATTGATCCAGATGGGATTGATTTATAAATCGACCACCAAGTGTTCTCCCGTCAACTCTGGTGCTCCACTATGGCAAGAGGCGCAAGCGGCATCAATGGGAGAGTGTCAGCAGTCAACTCACCGCAGTGAGTAGATCTAGGTACGTCAACTTCAGCTACGTTATTCACATAGGTGAAGTTGGGTAACTTAGATCGATCCCTCCCCTCGCCCCCCCCAGTGTAGACCAGGCCTCTGTTACCACCTGAGTTGCCCACCCAACCATGGCAGACAGTGATCCCTCGGGGATCAGCAGTGCTTGACATTAAATGAACATGGCACACATTACATGGATGAAAAGCTGGCTAACTGATGGGTCTCAAAATGTAATTGTAAATAAGGAATCATCGAATGGGTGTGTTTCTAGTGGGGTCAAGCAGGAATCAGTTCCTGGCTCTGCAATATTTAACATTTTTATCAATGACCTGGAAGAAAACGTGAAATCATCACTGACAAAGTGTGCAGATGACATAAAAACTGGAGGAGTGGTAAATAATGAAGAGGACGGGTCCCTGATACAGAGCAATCTGGCAAGCAAACAATGGCATTTTAACAGCTAAATGTAAATGTCTGCATCTCGGAACAAAGAGTGCAGGCCATGCAGGGGACTCTACCCTGGGAAGCAGGGACTCTGAGAAAGATTTGGGGTGGGAGTGGCTAATCAACTGAACATGAGCTCCCAGTGCGATGCTGTGGCTGAAAGAGCTAATATGATCCTGGGATTTGTAAACAGGGGAGTCTTGAGTGGGAGAAAAGAGGTTATTTTACTTCTGTATTTGGCACTGGTGCAACCGCTGCTGGAATCCTGTGTCCAATTGTGGTGCCCACAATTCAAGAAGGATCTTGATCAATTGGAGCGGGTTCAGAGAAGAGCTATGAGAAAGATTAAAGGGTTAGAAAACCTGCCTTACAGCGATAAACTCACGGAGCTCAATCTATTTAGATTAACAAAATGAAGGTTAAGGGGTGACCTGATCACAATCTATAACAAACATTTAGTAATGGGATCTTTAATCTATCAGACAAAGGTCTAATGTGATCCAATGGCTGGAAGTTGAAGCTAAACAAATTCAGACTAGAAATAAGGCGAACACTGAGAGTGAGCAGTACAGTGAGAATAATTCGCCACTGGAACAATTTACTGAGGGTGGTGGTAGATTCTCCATCACTGACAATTTTTGAATCAAGGAGAGGGGCTCTGTCCTTGTCCTGCTGTGCCTGCCACCCAGCACACTCGGCTCTGTCCCTGACAGCTGGGCCTGGGCAGGGAGCTGAGGGGGTGGGAGCAGCCACTTCTCACACTGGCCACTCCGGGTCACTGCTCTGTGCAGCGCAGCAGCTGCCTGCGAGCGCCTGGCTGAGGAGGTGGTGGCAGCCCGCTCCCTTTGCTTCCCGCCCGGGCCCAGCTGCCAGGGACAGGGGCCGAGTGAGCCAGAGTCCCCTCTCCCATCACCACATTTCCAGATCACTCAACCCCTGTTCCCAGCAGCTGGCCCCATGCAGGGAGTGGGCCACCATCACCACCTCTCTCACAGGCACTTTAACATGCCGGGGTGGGGGAGGCGCAGCGGGAGAAGGACAGAGCCCCCCGCAGGTAATGCTGGTGCGGTGGGGAGAGTGTGGTGGCCCCGAGCTGGGCGCAGGGCGGGGGGTTCACTGGGCAGAGGAGACATGTGAGCGGTCACACAAATCCCCCCAGGATCATGAGGCACAAGTGGTCTCTGGTTAGAACTTTTGGCACGCTACAATACTCATCCCAGGGAACCAAAGCAGCCCAGCGCAGGCACTGATGGGCCAAACGTCAAAACCCTGTTACCAGCGAGGGGAGATCCATTGAAGCCAGAAGGGTGGAGATTCTGCTGAGAGCAGGGCTGGCTCCAGGCACCAGCCGAGCAAGCTCGTGCGTGGGGCGGCAGATTCTAAGGGGCGGCTTCCGCCCAATCCTAGGGCAGCACGGCCGGCCTTTTCTTTTCTTTTTCTTTTTTGTTTGCTGCTCTGGCCGCCCTGTAGGGGGCGGTGGCGCGGAGGAGGGGAGCTCCCTGCTGGGAGCCGGCTGCACGCTCTGTCTGCCCCAGCCGGTGCCAGGTCTGCAGCAAGGCCAGCAGCCCACGTCCTTCCCTCCCTGCCGACCGGAACAGCGCGGAGCCCTCCCGGCAGGCGGCGCGGCGGGAGGGGCCGAGTGGTGAGCGCCCCGGCTGAAGGAAGCCCTGGCCTCCCGCCTTCTCTCTCCCCACTCCCTCACCCTCCCCCCTGCTTGCCGGGGCGAGCACTCCACTGCCCGGGGCACATCTGCAGCGCAGGGAGTCCCGCTAGCCGGAAGTTTGCACCCTGGCTCCGGCCGCCCTGCAGGTTGGTTTGTTTTGTGGTTTTTTAGCCTCGCTGCTCCAGACGCCCCGCAGGTTGTTGTTGGTTTTTTTTTGCTTGAGGTAGCAAAGAAGCCAGAGCCGGCCCTGGCTGAGAGGAGATGTCCAACAACCAGAGAAAGCAGGCGCTAGAGTATGACAGGTCAGACAAGAACCGAGCTGCACCGGGGACTGGCACTGCTGTGAGGATCCAGCCGTTGGAGAGACACAAGAAGGAGGGAACTAAAGAAGTCGTGAGTGGCCCAGCAGCCTCCGCGAGCTCTGCAATAAGCAGTGCACACTCATTACTGCCCGCTACTCAGGTGCGCCCGCCGCGTTGTGATGGAAAACTTAGATATAAATCGGAACACACGCAATGATGTAACTCCGTCTTGAGCAGCACACTCCTCCTGGCCTTTTGTGTCACCCCAGTGTCCCCCTGAACCCAGCCTGTGGCTTACACAGACATTTACCCACAGAGAAGGGCAGAGAAGGATTTCTAGTCCAGGCCGGTGAGGCTCTGAGTGGCCTCCGCTCCCCTTCACTTCAGTGGGGTCTGAGGACACTTCAGGACTCACTGGATCAGGCCCTTTAAGGCCAAATGCACCATCCGGGGGAGGATTTTTTGTACTGTTGTTGGTGGCATGTTCTGGGAAGCCCAGTGGTCATTTCTGTGATAGGCCAGTGACTGTAGCAAGTGCTTAGATACGACCTGGATGAATACTAGAAACATGAGAGATTCATCCAAAGATGTGAATGCCATTTCTGAGGAGAAATTCACTAATAGTGGAGGAGAGAAAGTCCTAGTCATTCCCCATCCCAGGGCACTGGTAAAATTCCCTTTGAGGGGAGCAAAGGAGACTTTTCTAGTGAAGTAAAATAGACCAATGTTTATTACAAAGAAACCATCCAAGAGCCTTGCCACTCTTCACACTGTCTCTTGGGTTGTGTCTTACCACTCAGATGTATACATCATCATGTTAAAGGGATTCTGCCAGAATAATATTAATAGATCTGTGATGGGGCGTCTGCCCCACACTGGCCTGGAAGGGGTTAATGGAGCCCTAGGGAGGCTGCACAGAAAGCAGCCAATAGGAGAGGGGCTGCAAGGAGCAGCCAATCGGGGCTGGTCAGGCCCATATGAGATGAGCTGTAGGGCTGAGCCGGTTCAGTTGCTCCCTGGAGCTGGAGGAGGGAGGACTGAGTGCCTTGCAGGAGGAGGAAAGGCAGTACCCTGGACAGAGCAGTGCTGGGCAGGATCAGGGGAGTGAGAATGAGCTCAGACTGGCAGGCTGAGTCCCAGAGATAAGGGTGCAGAAGGTGCTGAGGCCACGGGGAAGTGGCCCACGGAAATAGACTGAGAGGTTGAAAAGGACACAGCGTGTGGCTGCCATCTACTGGGTCCCTGGGCCGGGACCTAGAGTAGTGGGTGGGCCCAGGTTCCCTCCTCCCCCACTCACCACTGAGGAAGTGGCTGGACCTTTGGACTGCGGTACTGTCCCCCGGAGAGCTGTGTCCTGAAAAGGACATCACGGTCCTCGGAGCAATGTCGGGTCTAGGAGCAGAAGTGACGGCGGGTGAGACGCCACCAGGAATTAGCATACCAACCTGTGAAACTGACCAGCAGGAGGCGCTAGTGTGGTGAGTCCTACCCCGTCACAATACCTAATTCCAAATGAAAATCTTCTAAATCCAGGTTGCTAAGTAATTCCTCAACTACACAAGCAGCTGTAAAGCAGCCGGAGACTCACCAAACACGGACAGGCACATTCTCGGAAAGACTCTGTTCAGTTTGTCAATCAATACTTTTTCTAGTGAATTTATAGTTAATGTGAACATTTCAGCTGAGATTTCCTAAGCCATAAGGGATTTAGCTGCCTAATTCCCATTCCAATTAGTTGCTCACCTAATTTCCAGATTAATTGGGACTTCCAAATCCTGTATGTGGTATTGGAAATCACATCTTTGCATAGCATAAACTGTAGTGTTTGTAGCTATGGTTCTGATTTTTGTGTACTTCACCTTTAAATGCTTGCGGGGGACAGGGCTGTGAGGTCACTGGAGGATCTTAAAGATCAAGAGACATGCTCTGCTCATTTTCTCTCATGAGGACTCTTTCTTCTAAAAGCAAAAGTTACTTGGGAATCTGAAATTGCATGGCTTTGACCTTTGCATATGAAATGGAACACAGAATATCTCTTAATAAAGCTCCATCCTCCTGCATTGTCATATTATAGCTGCTACGCATTGTGGGGTTGATTTCCAGCCAGAGATTTCACACATTTGCCCACTTCATGTGAGCAAGCAGGGGATTTGCATACACCCCTGGATAGTTTGGCATCTAGCCATGGGCATGTGCGAATCCCTGACATGTACACATGCAGTATTGCACACACAACACAGATGTGCAAATTGCATGCACAAGGCACATTCAGGTCTGGCTGAAAATTCAGTTCTCTATGTAATGGAAGAGTATCAGAGGGGTAGCCGTGTTAGTCTGGTTCTGTAGAAGCAGCAAAGAATCCTGTGGCACCTTATAGACTAACAGACGTTTTGCAGCATGAGCTTTCGTGGGTGAACCCACGAAAGCTCATGCTGCAAAACGTCTGTTAGTCTATAAGGTGCCACAGGATTCTTTGCTGCTTGTAATGGAAGAGATTTTCCAACCATAACTCTATCAGTGACTACAGCTGGTTGACTTTGTTTTAAAAAAATTGAAATTATGACACAGCATTTTCCATCAATATTTTCTTTAAAATCCACAAACATTTTTTCACTCATTTTCAACCTGATCTAATATTGAGTAATGCCTCTCTGGAGGAATGACTTCAGACGCAACTGTGCAACGGGAAACTGTGTTTTTAATGGCCTGCTGTGCTTCGGAGTTGAAGAAGAAGGTTTGAATGCCTCAGTATTGTTGTAGACAAAGGTAACTTGTTTTGTGTCTTGAGTGAGATCTTCACTTAAATCTGTAGGTGAAAAATTGTGTATTATGATTATTGTATTATCTGTAATTATCTATATGCCAGACTCCATCGCCCACTTATATTTTCCAACAAGCACGTTTGTGCTTCTGTCTTGCTTGGGAGGAAGCTCCCTGTAAATGTTCACAAAGCTACCTCATCATCCCCTTCAAATCCTCCCCCATGCCCCGAGCCAGGATGCTACAAATTCAATAATACGACTACTTGTGAATCTCAGCATTTATTTAAAAATTAAAGTCATTGTCTAGCTTGAGTGTGGCCAAAAGGCACAGAAACACGATGGCAAATAAAAAGCCCAATCTGCTTGGCATGCTCAGAGCTCTCTAGCGGGGCAGGGAGTGGGGTGTTTTTGATCCGTTTGTTCAGCACCTAACACAGTGGGGTCCTGATCTATGTTTGGGAATCTGCAATAAAAACAAATAATAATTATTAATTATTATTATTTATTTATTTATTAACTAATATTAATGGTGTGTGGAGTTTTTCCTTGGCCAAGTTAAGCAATCACTATTAGGAGTTAGTATACATTCACTACAAGCTAGTGAGACTTATTCACCAAAAATTTTAACTAAGGCTTTGCAACCAGTGGCACATTTCCATTTTGTAATGGCACAAGTGAGACACTCAGCGGGTGTCAATCGGGGCAGCGCTATTGGCGGCAGTGGAGCTGCGCCAGTTTACAGCAGCAGAGGGGCCAGGCCACAGGGTTCATTCATGGCTGTTTCCGTAAGGGAGGGTTTACCTGGCAACCGTCATGGTAACAAAGTTTTTGATCTGGGAAATTACTCTGAATGATCATGCTATAAATGATGTCTCATCTTTATATTTGGGGACTAAAGAAATGGGAGGAGGAGGAGGTGGTTCCGATGGCCTGTGAGGAGGGGTTACCTGTGCTCTAGACTGAACAGATTTCACGTGCTGGGGAGTGAATGGGAGGAGATCGGGTTGTTTACGTACTCAGGGGGAGTGATGAGATCTGGGAGGCTTTCATAGTGGGCAGTGGGTGAGATCTAGGAGGGACTCCGCAGTGGCTTGAGTGAGGGGGTGTCATTTAGGCTACTACCGTAGGTATATTGTACAATGTATAGCCTCGCATCTCCTTCATACACCTGTCACGTACCCAGTTTGTCTAAGACAGGCTGGCCCTTAATAGCTCATCTCAGAGTGGCATCCACTTGAATAGCAGTGCAGCTTGCTTGATGCTTAAATTCTTTATCTCAGACTAGTTGGTAGTTAAATCAGTCACTGCAGATTGGCCAGCTCTTAAGCAGAGCCACTGGAATTTCAATCGTTCATGGCAGACTCACGGCACATAAATATTTAGTTGCAGACTCACTGATGATTTTGCAGTGTAGTTGTAGCCGTGTCAGTCCCAGGATCTGAGAGAGGCAAGGTGGGGGAGGTCATATCTTTTATTGGACCAACTTCTGTTGGTGAGAGAGACGCTTTCGAGCCCACACAGCTCTTCCTCAGACCTGAAAGCTTGTCTCTGTCCCCAACAGAAGTTTGTTCAATAAAAGATATCACCTCCCCTACCTTGTTGTCATATTGATGATAAACAATTCACCAGAGATTTGCTGGCAGTTAACTAGCCCATTGCCAAAGCAAGCTGCTAACCCATTGGTTCACAAAAGAAAGCTTTGCCCAACTTCAGTGTTTAGCTAAGTGTTGGTTTAAAGTGGCCTCCCCACTAGTGCTTCAGCAAGGGAAAGTAGCTGGGAATTGAGAACAGACGACTGAAGGGGGCCTGATAACAGTCTTCAAATATGTTAAGGGCTGTTCTAAAGAGGATGGTGAGTAGTTTTCTCCACATCCGCTGAAGGCAGGACAAGGAGTAATGGGCTTAATTTGCAGCAAGGGAGATTTAGGTTGGAGATTAGGAGAAATTTAGCTCTATGGGTAGTTAAATTACATCAGAACGGCCATACTGGGTCAGCCCAAAGGTCCATCCAGCCCAGTGTCCTGTCTGCCGACAGTGGCCAATGCCAGGTGCCCCAGAGGGAGTGAACCTAACAGGTAATGATCAAGTGATCTCTCTCCTGCCATCCATCTCCACCCTCTGACAAACAGAGGCTAGGGACACCCAGCCTGGCTAATAGCCATTAATAGACTTAACCACCATGAATTTATCCAGTTCTCTTTTAAACCCTGTTATAGTCCTAGCCTTCAAAATCTCCTCAGGCAAGGAGTTCCACAGGTTGACTGTGCGCTGTGTGAAGAACTTCCTTTTATTTGTTTTAAACTTGCCACCCATTAATTTCATTTGGTGACCCCTAGTTCTTATATTATGGGAACAAGTAAATAACTTTTCCTTATTCACTTTCTCCACACCACTCATGATTTTATAGACCTCTATCATATCCTTCCCTTAGTCTCCTCTTTTCCAAGCTGAAAAGTCCCAGTCTTATTAATCTCTCCTCATATGGGACCCGTTCCAAACCCATAATCATTTTAGTTGCCCTTCTCTGAACCTTTTCTAATGTCAGTATATCTTTTTTGAGATGAGGAGACCATATCTGTACGCAGTATTCAAGGGAGTACCATGGATTTATATAAGGGCAATAAGATATTCTCCATCTTATTCTCTATCCCTTTTTTAATGATTCCTAACATCCTGTTTGCTTTTTTGACTGCTGCTGCACACTGCGTGGACGTCTTCAGAGAACGATCCACGATGACTCCAAGATCTCTTTCCTGATTAGTTGTAGCTAAATTAGCCCCCATCATATTGTATGTATAGCTGAGGTTATTTTTTCCAATGTGCATTACTTTACATTTATCCAAATTAAATTTAATTCGCCATTTTGTTGCACAGTCACTTAGTTTTGTGAGATCTTTTTGAAGTTCTTCACAGTCTGCTTTGGTCTTAACTATCTTGAGCAGTTTAGTATCATCTGCAAACTTTGCCACCTCACTGTTTACCCCTTTCTCCAGATCATTTATGAATAAGTTGAATAGGATTGGTCCTAGGACTGACCCTTGGGGAACACCACTAGTTACCCCTCTCCATTCTGAAAATTTACCATTTATTCCTACCCTTTGTTCCCTGTCTTTTAACCATGAAATGATCTCCCCTCTTATCCCATGGCAACTTAATTTAAGTAAGAACCTTTGGTGAGGGACCTTGTCAAAGGCTTTCTGGAAATCTAAGTACATTATGTCCACTGGATCCCCCTTGTCCACATGTTTGTTGACCCCTTCAAAGAACTCTAATAGATTAGTAAGACATGATTTCCCTTTACATCTTGACTTTTGCCCAACAATTTATGTTCTTCTATGTGTCTGACAATGTTATTCTTTACGATTGTTTCAACTAATTTGCCCGGTACTGACGTTAGACTTACCAGTCTGTAATTGCTGGGATCACTTCTAGAGCCCTTTTTAAATATTGACATTATATTAGCTATCTTCCAGTCACTAGGTACAGAAATTGATTTAAAGGACAGGTTACAAACGATAGTTAATAGTTCCACAATTTCACATTTGAGTTCTTTCGGAACTCTTGGGTGAATGCCATCTGGTCCCGGTGACTTGTTAATGTTAAGTTTATCAATTAATTCCAAAACCTCCTCTAGTGACACCTCAATGTGTGACAATTCCTCAGATTTGTCACCTACAAAGGACGGCTCAGGTTTGGGAATCTCCGTAACATCCTCAGCCGTGAAGACTGAAACAAAGAATTGATTTAGTTTCTCCGCAATGACTTTATCATCTTTAAGTGGTCCTTTTGTATCTCAATCGTCCAGGGCCACACTGGTTGTTTCGCAGGCTTCCTGTTTCTGATGTACTTAAAAAACATTTTGTTATTACCTTTTGAGGTTTTGGCTAGCCGTTCTTCAAAATCCTCTTTGGCTTTTCTTATTACATTTTTACACTTAATTTGGCAGTGTTTATGCTCCTTTCTATTTACCTCACTAGGATTTGACTTCCACTTTTTAAAAGATGCCTTTTTATCTCCCACTGCTTCTTTTACATGGTTGTTAAGCCACGGTGGCTCTTTTTTAGTTCTTTTACTGTGTTTTTTTTAATTTAGGGTATAGATTTAGGTTGGGCTTCCTCATTTTTGCATAGTTCCCCTTTCTGAAATTAAATGCCACAGTGTTGGGCTGTTGAGATGTTCTTCCACCACAGGAATGTTAAATGTTATTATATTATGGTCACTATTTCCAAGTGATCCTTTTATAGTTACCTCTTGGACC
Source organism: Mauremys mutica (assembly GCF_020497125.1). Taxonomy (NCBI): domain Eukaryota; kingdom Metazoa; phylum Chordata; order Testudines; family Geoemydidae; genus Mauremys; species Mauremys mutica. The sequence goes on from NC_059094.1 coordinate 4,968,561, forward strand.
AGATCCTGTGCTCCACTCAGGACTAAATCAAGAATTGTCTCTCCTCTTGTGGATTCCTGTACCAGCTGCTCCAAGAAGCAGTCATTTAAATTATTGAGAAATTTTGTCTCTGCATTTCATCCTGAGGTGACATGTTCCCAGTCAATATGGGGATAATTGAAATCCCCCACTATTATTGAGTTCTTTATTTTGATAGCCTCTCTAATCTCCCTTAGCATTTCATCATCACTATCACTGTCCTGGTCAAGTGGTTGATAATAGATCCCTACTGTTATATTCTCATTAGAGCATGGAATTACTATCTATGGAATAGGCTTCCGAGGGAGGTTGAGGAATCTCTGTCATTGGAGGTTTTTAAGAACAGGTTAGACACACACTTGTCAGGGATGGTCTAGGAGGTTTACGGGGTCTTGCCTCAGTGCAGAGGACCGGACTAGATGGCCCCTTGAGGTCCCTTCCAGCTGCACATTTCTGGGATTCTATGATTATCAAACTGCAAAGTGTAAATCCAAGCCAGTGCTGAATTCTATATTTCACAAAACACCTAGGTACTGGGCTGGTAGGGCGGAATCACAGAAATATCGAGTTTCCATGGCTTTAATTCACATACTACCAGGCAGAATTAGCTCAGACTTCTAAAATCTTCTGCTCTGAGACCGCACATAAGAATTTGCATTAAAAAAAAAAGGGTCTTGTTTGTTTGTTCAACAGTTAGGTGAGGGCAAAACTAGGGCCTTTGATTCTAACCTACAGCCTTAACTTTGTCCTCTATCAGCATTTGGATGAAGAAAAATACATTGGATGAAATTCTTTTCCCATTGACAAATGGCAAAACACCCATTGACTTCAATGGGGTCAGAATTTCACCCATTCTCTTGCCTCAGTATCCATCATTAGTTCAGTTACAAGCAAGCAGTGATCTCCACCACCATAGGCGCTAATTGTGCCTCTTGTTGGCAGTCTCAGCGGAGAGACCAAGTACTGTTGGGCCATAGGGCTGGTCTCTTAGGCCTCTGACAGGGCATTCACCAGCAGTCCAGCGCCACTGGTGCAGCAAGGGTGGCAGCTGTAGTGTAGACAGGCCTCAGGCACTGTTTGTATCACGCTGTCTAACTTGGCTCGGAGTTCAGTCAGTACTACTTTTATTTTAGATAGAGGAAAAACAGCCAAGCAAGGAAAAGCAAATGGAAGGGGAGGTGGTGATGGCTGGTGGTTAGAGCACTGGCGACCTGGGTTCTACTCCTGGCTCTACCAGGGTATGCTGGGTGATCTGTGGCAAATCATTCCCTGCTGTGTGCCTCAGTTTCCCCATCCTTAAAATGGGGATAATGATCTTGACCTCCTTTTTAAAGTGCTTTGAAATCGATGGATGAAACATGCTAGATAAGCGCTAGAATTATTATTAGTAAAGTCTCCCTGAGAGAGCACATTGTATGTGTGTCTCCTCTTGAACATGCTACCACTCATCTGAACACAAAATGGCAGCTGCCTTCAGCGCTTCATGCTACTCCTGCACTGGCAGTTGTGTTTTTTGTGACACTGCAAAGGCTGGCTTCATCCCAAATCCTAACTGTGGCCATTGAACATGAAGAAAGAGTCAGAGGGAGATTGCTACGTAATCGTGCTATGGCAGTAAACAAAGCAAGCTCCACTCAAACCACAAACCTGCCAAGGAAAGCTGCCAATGACCTTCCCAATTCAGGAGGCCGGGGGCACCTCCCTAACTTCCTACCTGAACCCCGAAGAGCTCCCCTTCCCCGCCACAAAGGTAGCAAATCCTCAAGCATGTTGGGGCAGAGTGTGTGTGTGTACATATGTGCATCATTGGGCGGCTCTGTGCATTGTGTGTATGTGTGCCAGTTTTTGCGGGGGGGGTATGTGTGTCAGTGTTAGTGTGTGTAAGTGTGTGGCTACATTTGAGTGTGTGTCAGTGTTAGTGCATGAGTATGTGTTTGTGTGTCAGTGTTCGTGTCTGTGTGTGTCAGTATTAGTTTGTGCGTGTGTGAGTGCTTGTGCGAGTGTGTGTGTGCGTTAGGGTGACTAGATGTCCCGATTTTATAGGGACAGTCCCGATATTTGGGGCTTTGTCTTATATAGGCACCTATTACCCCCCACCCCGTCCCGATTTTTCACACTTGCTGTCTGGTCCCCCTAGTGTGCATGTCTGCTCTCATTCTGTAGAATTAATGCATGAAAGCATTGGTGGCAGCTCGCCCACACCATCATTTCTGTGGCATTTGACTCTTCCCTGATGCCCACGACATGCTCATTCCATGTCTCTCGCTTGGCTTAGAGATTGCAAACCAGTCCAGCCCGAGGGGAAAGAGATCCCAGCCGGCAGGCAGGGTGCAGCAGTGGGGTTACCTTGCTTACAGCGTTCAGCTTCACATGCAGGAGGGAGGTGGGATTAATTGAACGGAACCTCCCCCGGGCGAGGTGGTGAATAGCGCAGTGCCAGACTGGACTGCAGGTGTCTGGAGCCTAGTCGGCTCCCTGGAAGCAGGGTTTGAACTAGGATACGTCAGTGCTATTTATTTATTTAGCTGCTGGGGAGAACTACCTGGTTTAGCACAGCTCCGGCTTTCAGGCCATTGTGCCAGCCGGGGAGGGGAGGGACATGCATTTGCTTGGACGAGGCTGGTTCTTTGGACGTCTTGGGAATGGTGCCTTGTGCATTAGTGAGCAACTGAAATGACTGAAGCTTCTGCTTTGAGGCGTAGGAGCGTCTGCAGACAGCTTTAACATTCCTCTGGTGCTTTTGGAAAGCCTTTCTTCTCCCTTTGGACAGCTGCAGGGAACTGCACGTACTGTATGAGCTGACCCCTATTCGAGGGCAGCAGGTCCTCTGGCCCAAACCTCAGGAATGTTGGATCACAGGGTTTTCAGATGTCTTGCTAGTTAGCTTCATTCTGAGCGCAGTGTATTCATTTCCAAATATCCTCTGACAAATGCCTGCCTCCTTAACGAGCACGGAAGGGAAACACCACCTATTTGTTAAAGGAGCATCTGTAATTTTCCACAGCATTGAAACATTCCCCTGGCCTTGTGGTCCTGAGATTCTGCCGAAATTCTAATCCCCTCTGTCTTGTGTTTAATTAATAGTAATGCCACTCTGCCCGCCCCCCCGCCCCCCGAGTCAATGAATGCAAGGGGGCAGGGAGCATTACTAGCCCAGTGTGATGCCCAGGAGAGGTGAGGAGACCTGACCAAGACTGCACAGTGAATGGCCAAGCAAAGAACAGAAACAAGTCCTGGCTCCTGCTCCTGGCTTCAGACCACACACCTTCCTTCCCCACAGCTGCAGCTTTCGCTCCGAAACCCGTGCAGTACCCTGTGCTCCTTGGTTAGCCTGACACTGTGAAACACCGGGCAGCGAGTGTGCTGCTGCCTGAGGCTACCAGGGGCTCACAGGCATCCTCAGCATCTGGCTCAGTTCAGGCTGCTCAGCTCTTGCAGCTGGCATGTGGGGATCCGCCGTGCGCTGTGCCACATGAACGAGCGCGAGTGTCAGCCAAAGAGCCATGTGGCTGTGGGGCATGGAGTTCAGCTCCGCGCTAGCCGAGGGCTCTGCAGCAAGACGGGTATTTCCCTTGGAACCTGCGAGGCTGCTTGGCTCTGCCCACTGCCCCCGGCCACAGCCCTTCTCACCCGTACCCAGTCCTTCCCTTCATGCCACTGCAGACGATGCTCCGTGGAGGTGGGTGCACACAGCAGACCTGTGCTTCTGTCTGGCTCCCCAACTAACTGACCCAACCCAGGCTGCCTAGTGTCACCACACAGGGACTCCCTAAAACCTGGCCTGGTCACAGTGCTCATGGGGGTCTGCTTAGTACGCTAGTCCCCTTTTGCCCTGCCAGCAATGCTGTCTTCACCGCTCCCTCTATTTCTGTCCCCACTCTCCCCTTTGCAGCTCCTTCCATGCCTGGAACAACCGCTGTATCCCAGTGCACTCGGCTGCCATCCTCTCATCCCCCAAACTCCTCATGAAAAGCTGCTTCTCATGCGAGACAAGTTGTCACTAGCCCCATAAACCACAGGGCAGCCGCCTGGTGTGTCTCCTCCAGGTTTCTGTCTGAGCTTAGACTGCAAGATTCCGGGAGCCTGGACTGTGTTCAGTGCCAGCACTTAATAAACAATAATGACTCACCTCTGTCCTGAGAGAACACCCGTGCCCCTCAGTGCTGGCACTGAGGGATGGCCTAGCACACCCCTGGGGCCAGGGGCTGGAATCCACTCTGGGCTCCTGGCTGGCTGTGGGTGGTGTGACCCTGGTTTGTGGGATTAGCAAGCTCCATTGGCATGTGGAAGATAACGTTCTTGGGCAGAGTGGAGTCCCGAGACATGGGCCTCTTGCTCTGTAATGCACATCGTGTGTGCCATCTACCTGGCTGAGCCTCGCTTTCCTCTGGGCAGATTCTTGCACCTGTGCACACTCAGCCCTAGTTCTATCAAACAAAGACTTGCTCTGTTTTCACAACATCCAGAGCTCCTGGGCGTTATTCTATGCCAAAGAAAGTAGAGGCCCTCACAGGTGATGAGACCTGCTGTCTGTGATGGAAGCCAAGTCACCAGCAAAAAGGCTCTGCAAGAAACCAAAGGGATAATTACTGTGATGAACCTGCTGGCTGCTGAGTGGTGCCATGTTTACCCCCTGTCCCCCGCTGCCCATGCAGCATCCAGCTGGCACAGGGCTCTGTCACTGCAGAGGAAAGGACAGGGATGGGCCTGCTCAGGTGAGAGGGGACCAGCCTCAGAGGAGCCGGAGGCTGCACGAGGGGAGGAGTAGCCGCTGGCTGAGGAGGGAAGGCTGGGCAGCTGTCTGGGAGCTGGGTGAGAGCTGGGCCGGGCACACCCTTTGCAGGCAGGGTGGGCAGCAGGAGGACAATGCCGAGGGGTTTCAAGTCTCTTACATCCTTGTACTGGGCCCTCCCAGGGTTGTTTTGATCGGCTTTGTCACTGTTACAGCCTTTATCTCTAGCAGTCCCAGTGAAGTCTCCTGTGTTCTGTTCGGTGTGCGTGGGCTGTGGGCTAGATCCGGCCCTGTGGGTGCTCCAGGGCTCAAGCACCCACCGAAAAAAATAGTGGGTGCTTAGCACCTGCAAACCCAGGTTAATCTTTTGTGGGCCCTGGCACCCAGACCGTGGCCCTGCCTCCCTCTCCGCCAGCGCTCTGCCCCAAGCCCCCTGCCCTGCCTGGCCTGGCCTCTTCCCCACCAAGGCGCTGTCCTAGCTCTGGAGCCCAGCCCACCACTCGCACGGGGGCTGGGGGAGGGAAGAGAGCACTGTCAGTGCCTGGGCTGTGTGCCCACAGTGCATGGAGCGGCTCCCAGCCATCAGAGGGGACTGGTATCCCGGCCCTCGTGGTCGCACCCTGCAGGAGAGCAGGACACTTACAGAACTGGGACGGCCTGGCAGGGCAGCCCCATTTCCAGGGGGACAGGACAGCCATGAGGCTTTGCTGGAGGGACGATGCCTTCCTGAGCCGAGTGCATGGAGCATGGCACCTGGCTGAAGTACTGCGCGGTCAGGCTCAGAACTCTGGATTCGGGGAGAGAGAGTCCAGAGTCGAAGTGGGGGAATGGTCCCGCTATTGTGGGGCACTTTCCTGGCTCATACACTACCTTGGTGAAATGGGCTAGTGAAAGGATCTGAGTCCTCACTCCCACTCCTTTTACCCAGAGGCCTGCCTGACCTTGAGGGCTCCCCTTCCACTCTCCTGTGTGGCAGAGTCCTCGTAATCCCAACAAGGCTGGGCCCAGGATTCCTGGGGGGCTCAACCCCCAACCTTGTCGTGGTCACTCAGGGCAAGGGTTAGGGTGTCCCCACTCCGGGGTGCTCGCTCCGCTCTGGACGCTTCCCTGATCCACTGATCATTACATACAGCTCAAAGCAAATACACTTTATTTCACAGCAATCACTTTAAAAAAAAATAAGGAAAAAATGGGAAAGGTGAAAGGAAAACCCGTCACCCCGCTCTGTGGCACGGGGACATCACAACCAGCGTCTCTGGAACGTCAGGGCAGTTCAGTCTGTTCCTCACACGTCCCAGGCCCCTGCCCAGGCCCTGCCTGTGCTGCAGGGATGCCGCGGGTCGGACACTTGCTCTGGCGGTGGGGTAGCCCATAGGGTTATTTTGCTAGCTATTATATCCAGCCAGCAGTATTAATTAATGTTTCTTTTTCTGAAATTAATCCATTTTATTTTTATATTTTATTAGTATTAATTCCTTGGAATTTAGGATGCATTGAGGCATGTGTTTCCTAATAATAAGTTTTGCTGAAATGCTGAAATGGAAGAAGCCTACCAGCCTGTAAGATCCGGTAAGATCTGCTATATAGCAAAAAGTAGAATTAATTATAAAAATGTTAGCATAAAAGCTTTGGCACCGATAAGACTGGTCCCTGAACTTTGGAGAACCAAAGGGAGGAACTATCCACATCACATCACAGGTTTATCCGGCATCTACAACCAGTTGGTAACCGCAGGGTACACCACAACTTGAGGTCATCAAGAGAGCCCAGGTTGGCAGTTTGGGAGTGAGATAATTCTTATTAATATATTTAGAAAGGGTCATAATCCACTAACCTATAGAAGAAGAGTACCCATATGTTTCTTAGGGGATGGAAACAAGATTTGGATATAGTAGGTTGGGCCTGAATTACATACGTCAGGATCCTATAAAATACCTTGCAGGAGAGCTCTTGGTTAGGTTAGCTCTCGCTCCTCTAAATTCTAAGCTCTTCTAACTCCTGAAGCTTCAGTTTCTTGGAGTTCTTTTTCATCTATCTATCTATCTATCTATCTATCCTATCTTCTAGCACGCTCTCAGCTCAGCTTGTGCAGTGTAGTAGAACTACGCAACATTCCTCACCATTGGGGAAGCCAGCACTATGGTGTAATCGGGCATGCCAGGAGTGAGGCTGGTCCTTCACCTCCTATGACCGGGTTCTCAGGAGTTTTGGAATTCTTTTACTGTTTTGCAGTTATAAGTTTCATCGCATTCCTTATTTTTATGTTAATGGCAATAAAGATTTTATCAATTTGGTATTGTCCTCAGTGTATGCGTTCCTGCCAAGCACCCCGAGAGTCCTCTCCCGATATAGAACTCTCTGAGTTCTTGAACTCTGTAGTCTGAATTGGATAAGAACCTATAAATCTTCTGGTCGGATGTGATCAGTGGCGAGCCATAAAAACTAACCCATCAAATTCAGGTCAACAGTGGCCACACGCCCTCAGGCTCTAGGTGGCAGGACCCTTCTTCCCAGCGTCGCCCCAGGCCCCGCCCCGTCGGGGTTACGATCCCCCCCAGGTCTGGCCTGCGGGGCCTCTTGGCTGAGACGTCTCCCTGCGCTGGGCCCTCTGCCCAGGGTCCCCCCTGTCGCTCTCCCCAGCTGCTCACCGCACCCGGCTCTGGACAGCTCCAGCCCCAGCTCCAGCCCCAGCTCCAGCTCCACCCTGACCCTGCCTCAGCGCCGCTGCTGCTGCTCTGCCTCCAGCCCCCTGGGCTGCTTTTTCTGGCCCCTCTGGCTCTGGTTCCTGCAGGTCGGCTCCCAGCACAGGTCTGCTCCCTGGGCTGCTTCTGTGACTCTGCTCCCAGCACTGACCTGCTCCCTGGGCTGCTTCTGTGACTCTGCTCCCAGCACTGACCTGCTCCCTGGGCTGCTTCTGTGACTCTGCTCCCAGCACTGACCTGCTCCCTGGGCTGCTTCTGTGATTCTGCTCCCTGGGCTGCTTCTGTGACTCTGGCCGGCCCGGCCCTGCTCCCCAGCTCAGCTCGGGCCCCTGCTCTCCCCTTAGCTCGGCCCCACTCTGTTCCAGGCAATTCCAGCTCACAGGAGGCTGGGATCACCTTGGCCTCCTGACTCCCTCATTGGCCTGCCTGCCCTGTCAACCAGGCGACCTGGAGCAATGGCCTCTGCCCATTGTTCCTGGGGACTGTCAGTCTCAGGGTCCTGATCTCCCATCGACTCTCCCCCTTTTAGTGCTGGGAGCCAGCAGCCAACAACCCTCCCCCTCCCCCCCACTGAGTTTTAGTAAGGGGCCAACAGGCCCCTTACATCCCCCCTTGCTAAAATTCTGCAACAGCCCCAATATTCACACCAGTACATCCGAGCCCCATATTAACAACATGTACCCACATCACGTCATATAAACATACTAACAATTAACAAAAGAACATTTAACGTATTTAACATTCTATGTCTATTTCTTCATACTATACATGCTAATATTCATTAAAACACTACATAGAACCAATAACATAATCGTCTCTCTCTTTAGCAGGCAGTACACCCTTAGCAGTCCTCTGGGACCTTCTTAAGACTGGTGGTTCATTTTCATATTTTCTATTTCCCTGTCCCCAGCTAACACCAGGTCAGTTTGAGGGATCTGGCCAGTCTCGTTGGGGTTTGGGTTTGCCCCACTCTGTTCCCCTTGGTATTCAGGACTAGAACCATCCCCCAATTGGCTTCAGTCTCCTTAGGGCAGGCTGATCTATGCCTCCTATGGTCCCTGACTGGACTAAGAGTGTGATGTTGTTTTAGCTGGTCCCTGTGCTCTCTCAGGACCGCCTCGTTCCAATCCGGCCAGATAGTGTAAACTGGCAGCTCGGGATTGTTGTGAGTGACTCCAGTGTGGGGATTCGACTCCCACTTGCCCTGCATTTTATTATGTCCCTGGAGCTTATGGTTACATACTGGTGCCACCTCCTGCCTTCCTGCTAGCTCCACCCAGGCCCTGCCCTACCCAGCTCTCCCTCCTTGACGGGGCTTTGGTGACCTGCTCACGGGGCTTTCCCAGGGCAGGTGGGGAACCTCTGCCACGGCCCCTTGGCACCAGTCAGTCGGGTGCCTGGTGGGGGGAGGGGCCGGCTGTGCTGTCGCCTGTATGTAAGGTCCAGGAGGCAGGGGCAGGGCTACTAGCTGATGCCACCTGCTCCTGCAGAGGAGGGAGGCTCCGGATCAGCCTCCCAATAGAAGCACTGAGAGCAAACACCCCACCTGGTTGTAAGCTGGAGCTTGGTACTTCTAAGAAGCAGTAGCGGGGGCTGGGCTCAGTGCTCCAGAAGGTCCCTTCCCGTCCTGTGCGCCTCCATTCAGCACTCAGAGCCAGGAGGGACACGCTGAGCCCTGGCGCCTGCGGGCTGGATTCGTGCTCCGAGGTGGCGTCACTGCTGGGGCTGTGGGAGCCGGAGGCTGCAGAGAGGGATCCCCATTTCCCTTCCCGAGCAAGGAGGTGATGTCCCTTCCCTGGAGCAGAGTCCCCACTGCACTGGCCAGCGCAATGTCAGCTGACAGAGCATTAACCTGCTCTGGTCCCTCGGCCGTCACCCCCACGCCTCACACAGCCCCTGCACAGCACTCACCAGGCACTACTAGAAACATGGTGTCCTGCAGCACGGCCTCCGAACACTCCGCCGTCCCCACCACCTCCTGGCTTGGCTTCCTCACGGATGCAAAGGCAGCTGGATAATGACGGAGCTGCCGGCTGTGCATGGCTGGAGCCTGGACGAGTCGCCAGTCTGGCTCCTTGGGGGCAGCGTATCAGCTTCCTGCCTGGCATGTCCCAGAGAAGCCAGTCCAGGTTCTGGGTGCATGGAGCCCAGGGTGCAGGTGTCTGGCACAAATAGCGCAGCATGAACCTACCAGAGCAATCTGGGAAGGGACAGAGAGGACAGGAGCCATGCCCCAGCCCCGGGCAGGACCACGGGAAAAGCCCCAAAAAAGGAGTCTTGCTCCAACTCAGTTGCACCGAGCTGCCTGGGCCTCCTGCAGCAGCAGGGCTGAACTGTGATATGGAGCCCGCCCCAGTTTCATCAGATCCAAGCCTGGTGTGCAGAGCCATGGGTGTGCCTTGGGCCTGGGCTGCGTGCAGGGCACCACGCTGGACCCACGGCTCTGGCAAGCAGCGCTGCTCAGCTGAGGAAGCACTGAGAAGCCTGCACCATGCAGAGGCTGGAAAGGGAGGGGTGTTTCCCACAGGGCTGGGAGGACCCAGCAGAGTTCTGCTTTCCCCAAACCTTTTGGAGTCCCTCAAATCCTTTTTCTCCTCCCTTCAGGCTGGTGTGATGCAAGCGATCCAGTGCTGTCCCACCAGGCACGCCAAACAAGCCAGGCTCTGCTTTCAGCTGGATGCTGCCCAGCTCCTAGGACGAGCCGGGAATCAAACCAAACCACGTGGCAGCTCAGAGCTCACCTTGTGCCAGAGGCAAGTGGATCTAGAGCCGCCACAGCTTGGAGTTGGTGCCATTCTGGCTCTAGAACCCAGGATTTCGGAGTCCCTTCTACACGGGGCCAAAGGAGCTTCTGCCAGCAATACCTGTGCGTGCATGTGTGTGCGTGTTCCTAGTCACACTGCTCAGATTGTGAGTGTGTGTCTGCATATGCCTGTAAGGGGGGGAGAGAGAGAGAGAGAGAGTGTGTGTGTGTGTGTGTGTGAAGCCACCGGTGCCTCGGCCATGCATACGCCTGCTAACTGCTCCTTATATATGTGGGTGTTTATGTGTGAAAATATGGGAATGTGTTGAGTCCCTGTTCAATGACCTTCAAAAATGTCCAGCAAATTCGGCTTGGACAGTGAGCCCAACCAGATGGCCTTTCTCGAGCATGTTGGCCATGCAAACTGGGGTTTTGCTCTTGATTCCTGATCCTGATCCAAGGCATGCTCATGAAACAACGTATTCAGTATGTGCTACTGGGAAGGCAGCCACACACCCCAGCTTGAAGAAAGATGCTGGGAAGAGGCCAAGTCCGGGTGTGGAGTGGAGGGGGAGGAGGATGTTACAGAACATTCCAGCAGAGATTTTTTCCCCTGCATTGAAATGTAAAGCATGGAGCTAAGCATGGAGAATGGAAATCGCAAGCCTCAGGGAGGAGGGGCAGGCGGGAATCCAGGGGCAAGATGGGAGGCAAACATGGAGCCGGCTCAGGCTGTCACCACGGGGTGCTGTCTCCAAAGGTCTCCAGGAGCCGCTGCTGCTGGAACGTGGGTGTCAGGAGACCCCTGCGACGCCCATGGGAGCCTGGTGCACAGGAACGCGGGGGTGGCCTAACTGCTTCCAGAGACCCAGTGAGTTTTACCAGTGGAAACAGAGCAAGGCTGGCACCGAGCTGTGGAGCTTTGCCCCCAGCTCCGTGTTGTAGGAGCAGCCTCTCAACAGGGCAGAACCAACCCCCCACCACCACAGTGGCCTGGGCCGGATCCGCTCTCACTGACACGGGGGTAAATCAGCAGTAACTCCACTGAAGCCAATGGAGTCAGAGCTATGCAAAGGAGAGGAGAATCAGGCCTTGCATTTTAAGTGTTAATCTCTCTTCCCCCTTTCCCCCATCTGATTTCTGTCCCCATATGAAAATCTCAGAAACTGGGCTAACTCCTTCATCACCCCCCAAACTGCCGTGGGCTCTTCACTGGCAACATTTCATCCTGTCCACTGTCTGTAAGCCATGTGAGACTGCACACTGTGTTTGTACAGCTCCAAGCACCCTGGGGTCTTGGTCTGTCCCTGGGACCCCCAAGCACTGCCCCAACACAAACAATGAATCATAACAAGCACTAGATTTTCAGCTGGCAAGGAAAGGCCTGTTCTGGGTATTTACCCTTCCCTGCCCCAGGGAGGCCTGCCGCTCAGCCCTGCACTCCCCGCCCCCGCAGGGTAAGCAGCCGCACTGAAATGCTGCCCTGGCTACTAGCCCACAGCACTGCTCCGTCACTGGGTGTCATGGAGTTTGGGGGAGACAGGCACCCCCGGCTTCCTGCGATTCACCGTGACTCTCAGCCAGCCAGTAAAACAGAAGGTTTATTTAGACGACAGGAACACAGTCCAGGACAGGTCTTGTAGGTACAGACAACAGGACCCCCCCAGTCAGTCAATCGGGGCCAGGGAGAGCGTCTGGGCTCCCCTCCATTTTTCCAGCCAGCTCCAAACTGAAAACTCTCCAGCCCCTCTTCTGCCTTTGTCTCTTTCCTGGGCCAGGAGGTCACCTGATCTCTTTGTTCTCCCACACCTTCAGTTGGCACCTTGCAGGGGAGAGGCCTAGGCCATCAGTTGCCAGGAGATAGGGTGTCAGCCATTCTCTGTGCAGACACCATCACACTGGCCCTCTCGGGCTCTGCAACCATCACACACCACTAGACACTCGAGAAATGCATAGGGGAAACTGAGGCACCCACACAGCACTCAGAGAAAACATTAAGAACATTCCTACTTCGTCACACTGGGCTGCTGGCCCCCCAGCTGCCATTGTATCATTTCACCTGCTTTTTTCTTTCCCCCCTTTAACTTAAGTTCCTACTTTCAACCCAAAAGTGCTGGAGCAAATCATTTGCTGAGATCCATCCTGGGCAGCCCCCTGACGTCGGGGAAAGGAGCTCACCTCAGGATGTTACTCGCCGTCCTTGTTATATCCTTGGGGCAGCCGGTGTAGGAAGCAATCACTTGAGGCCAGAGAGCAGGCAGCTAACCAAAACCTCCATTTTATTTACAGATATACAGAGAGCTCACTCAGCCGGTTGAAACCGGTTGAGCTAACCCATAATAATCTAACTCAGTTGCCATAGCAACAAAAACCATGACAACCAAATACACAACAGTCCTGCTCCACGTTAGGGGTGTGGGAGAGTCAGCCTGGAATCACCGCCCTGGAGCAGGGCTTGAATTCAGCTCTCCCTGTCTAGCCCCCCTGCTCTAGGCTAGTCTGCAGTGGGCTGCTCTCAGTCTCTCCTCTTGGAGCTGCTCCCCTCCGTGTAGCTCCTGAAATGCTCGTCGGGCCCAAGAGAGGGAATGACTCTGCCGCCGGGTGAATGAGGCACTCGGTGGAGAGGTGGTGTCAGAACCCGCCTCTGACTCCGGCAGAGGGAAGACTTGCAGCTACATCTGCCACTTCCCAGGCGAGTGCCCTGCTCACCAGGTGACAGTCATTCTCTCGCTCCGCCTCAACGAGTACTGAAGTCTTTATACAAAGCAGAGCGGCTTCAAGAGGCGCTGCAGAGAGCAGCCCACGCAGCATAGTCTGCGGGTTAGGCCGCTCCCCTTGGGAGTTTGGGTCCCTGCTCCGGTTGGAGTAAAGATTCAAAGGTGCAGATCCCAGGCAAGCACACTAAGCACTGGGCTAAAGGACACCCTAGCCCTTGTGGCCACAGCTTCGCATTCAGCTCACATTCAGCTGATTAGCCCCTATAGCCCCCCAAGTCCCTTTCAGAGTCCCTGCTTCAGTCCCTCATCCTCTGAGCATTGACCTGTGGCTATATTAAAACACATACTGTTCGATTGCACCTGGGAAGCAGTGACTCTGAAAAGCTTAGGGATGGGGGTGGATAGTCAGCTGAACATGAGTCCCAGGGTGACGCTGTGGCCAAAAGGGCTAATGCGATCCTTGGATGCACAACCAAGGGAATCTCGAATAGGAGCAGAGAGGTTATTTTTCCTCTGTATTTGGCACTGGTGCATCTGTTGCAGGAATATTGTGTCCAGTTCTGGTGTCCACAATGCAAGAAGGATGCTGAGAAACTGGAGTGGGTTCAGAGAAGAGCCACTGGAATGATTCGAGGATTCGAAAGGAGGCCACATTGTGATGGACTCAAGGAGCTCAACCCAATTAGATTAACAACGAGAAGGCTACGGGGTGACTTGATTACAGTCTATAGGTAGCACTTGGGGAACAGATATTTGAGAGTGGGCTCGTCAGTCTACCAAAGGTGTAACGTGAGCCCATGGCTGGAAGTGGAAACTAGACAAATCCAGACTGGGGATATGGTGTAATTTTGTAGCAGTGAGGGTAATTAGTTGTGCAAACAATTTACCAAGGGTGGTGGTGGGTTTTCCATCCCTGACCAGTTTTAAATGAAGACGGGATGTTTGACTAAAAGCTCGGCTCTAGGAACGACTGTGGGGCAGGTCGCAGCCTGTGCTCTGCAGGGGGTCAGACTAGATGATCCCAGTGGTCCCTTCTGGCCTTGTGCTCTCTGAATCGGGGCATGCCAGATGTAGCACCAGGATGTGCTGGGGCAGCAGAGGGAGCAGATGGAAGGCTCTGGTCGCTGGCAGTCAATTCCGGGCTGCCAAGAGGCCCATACGCTGCCTTGGTAAGGCCACAGCAGCTTCCAGGGCTGTCTGAGTTGTTGGAGGCGCCATATTGCCCCCCTGATTCTGGGCGGCTGAAAGGGATGTACAAGTACCTCCCCTCCCCCCAGGCTGTGCCCTCTGAACAGCAGAATCACACCCCTTGTCTTTCAATGGACAAGCTGCTAAGTGAACAAATGTGGCTTTGGAGCCATTCTCCTTCAACCCCCCTGAGGGGTTCCTAGCCTTCCCTGCCAGACGCTCAGACCTTCTGGGACCCAGAGCAGGCACTTTCCAGCCTGTACTGGTGTGGGGCGGAGGGAGGCTATCCTGCTGCAGCCTTCCATGGCTTTCAGAAGACAGCTTGAAGAAGGGGCCATGGAGCTGAGAGACACCTGCTCACCGGGCTGCCCAGCTCCTGAGAATGCATACAGCCCCCTCGCTTGGTGGATCTCAAAGCTCCTTACCAAAGGGGATGAGGATCGTGATCCTCATTTTACAGATGGGGAAACTGAGGCACAAAGAGGGCAAATGCTTTGATGGGTCTCAGGTGTTAGAGCCTATTAAAATGATGGCGTTACCAGTGTAATATCGTCGGGTCTCTCCACAGAATGTATTAGTCAAAATAACAAGCTACCAAAACTCCAGCAAAAGCAACATGAAAGTATTCAAGTTACACCAGTTCCCAACTGCACAAAGTCTAGTGCAGCCCTAAACTGTGCCTAGCGTGGGGAAATGCAGTCTGCCTCCCACACTGGTCTAGCCAATCGCCAGTGCTCAGAACTCGAGAGCTACTAAACCAATTTTCCTCAAGCTGGGGCTTATTGTAGAGCTCTTACTGAGGCTTGAAAATCAAGGCAAATGTAATGACTGTATTGTATTGTGTTTGATGACTGTATTATTAACTCCTGGCAACCTGGATCTTGCTGAGTGTGTGGTGGTTTTATATGAAATTCTAAACATACGTTATTACTTATTAATTATATTATATCTACCGAGCACATTATTTAGGTAAAAAATCCAAGCACTCAAAAGTTAGGAGATTCCAGCTTCACAGCTGTCCATGCAACCTTAATTCTTCCCCCTGTGCACTGAGTGTGTGGTGGGGGGGGAGTGGAAGAACTGGTGTGCAGTTACCAACTATCAGAATGTATACATACAAGGGGGCTGAATTCAGGTTACACAGACAAATGTAAATCTGATATATAACTTTCAAATGCTTGACTTGTCAACCTGAATAGAATCATAGCAAAGTAGGACTGGAAGGGATCTCAGTAGGTCAGCTAGTCCAGTGGTTTTCAAACTGTGGGTCGCGACGCAGTAGTGGGTCGCAGAACGTAAGGCACTGGGTGGCAGCGGCTCTGGTCAGCACCACCGACCGGGCCGTTAAAAGTCTCGTTGGCGATGCTGCCTGGCTAAGGCAGGCTAGTCCCTACCTGTTCTGACACCGCGCTGCGCCCTGGAAGCGGCCAGCAGCAGGTCCAGCTCCTGGGCAGGGGGGCCACAGAGCTCCACGCACTGCCCCCTCCCAAAGCACCAGCTCTGCACTCCCATTGGCCGGGAACCAGCCAATGGGAGCTGGGGAAGGGAGGGGTGTCAGTGCCGGCAGGCAAGAGCCGCGCGGAGCCGCGTGTGTTCCTCCGCCTAGGAGCCGGACCTGCTACTGGCCGCTTCTAGGGCGCAGCATGGTCCGCGGTGCCGGGACAGGCGGGAACCCTGCCTGAGCACCTCTGCTGCGCCGCTGCCCAGGAGCCGCCTGAGGTAAACCCGTGCTCCAATCCCCTGCCCCAGCCCTGAGCCCCCCAAACCCGGAGCCCCTTCCTATACCCAGGGCTGGCTCCAAGCTTTTTGGCACCCCAAGCAAAAAAAAATTCCTGAGCCCCCCCGGCCCCGCCCCAACTCCGCCCCTTCCCTGCCCATTCCAACCCCTTCCCCAAATCCCCAGCCCTGCCTCCTCCACCTGGGAAGGAAGTGGGAAAAACGGAGCAGCGGCGCGCTCGGGGGAGGAGGCGGAGGTGAGCTGGGGGGGGAGTGGTTCCTCTGCCCCCCCCCCAGGGTTACTTCCTGCAGCCCTCCCCACGCCCCCCACCACCGCAGCTCACCTCTGCTCCGCCTGCTCCCCTGAGCGCGCCGCCGCCACTCCACTTCTCCCGCCTCCCTCCCAGGCTTGCCGCACAACAGCTGATTCGCGTGGCAAGCCTGGGAGGGAGGGGGAGAAGCGGAGCGCTCGGGGGAGCAGGTGGCAGTGGAATGGAGGTGAGTGGTGGGGGAGCGGTTCCTCTGCGCCCCCCCCAGGGTTACTTCCTGCGGCCCGCCCCGCGTCCCCCCACCCCCAGCTCACCTCCGCTCAGGGCCGGCTCCCGGCTTTTTGCGCCCCAAAGAAAAAAAAAAGGAGCCGGAGTTCTGCCCCTTGGAAAATGCCACCCCAAGCTTGGAGTGCTGGTGCCTAGAGCCGGCCCTGCCTACACCTCAACCCTCTCATCCCCAGCCCCACCCCAGAGCCTGCACCCCCAGCTCAGGCCAACAAACACAAGAGAAGGTTCGTGAACACAACAGAGACCTGTACATGGTGTTTGTTCACCTGCCCAAGACCTTTGACACGGTGAATTGTGAGGGCCTATGGAAACTCCTTCGTAAATCCGGCTGCCCAGGGAAGATGATTGCTCTCATCTGCTCATTTCACGATGGCATGATGGCCGGGGTGACGGAGGGTGGTGACTCATCAGAAGCCTTCCCCGTCACCAAGGGCACCAAACAAAGATGTGTAATGGCTCCAGTTCTCTTTGCCATTGTCTTTCCAGCCAGGCTCGTTTGCATCCCAGGACTTTGACAGAGGTGCACACATCTGGTTTGGATTGGCTGGGCTCTAGTCAATCTACAGCGACTCAGGGCCTGCACCAGGGTGATCGAACAGCCATTAAAAGAGCTCCTGTGTGCTGATGACTGTGCCCTCATTGCGCACACACTCGACATTCAGCTCATCGTGGGGTGCTTTGCCTAGGCCTCAAAATGCTTCGGTTCCACACTCGGCCTGACAAAGACGCAGGTCACGTCCCAGCCAGCCCCAGACCACCGGCATCATGAGCACCTGATGCTCACAGCCGACAACACACCCCTCAGGTCAGGTGGGAAATCTGGCTGCCTGCGTAGCACACTTCCCAGCAACGCCGCGCTGGGTGGTGAGATCACTCAGCACCTGGTGCAGGCCAGCTTGGCACTTGACAGGCTCACCCACGGGCTCTGGCAGGAGCGTGGAGTCTGCCTCAGAAGGAACCAAGATAAACAACCTACCAGGCTGCTGTACTCACCTCACTCCTCTACGGCTGTGAGACACGGACGCTTTCCCAGCACCACATCAAACAGCAGGAGAGCTTCCACCCTCACCGCCCAACATCCATCTGCAGCATCAAGTGGCAGGACAGGATCCCCAACACTGAAATCCTTGACAGGTGCCAAATCCCTGGCGTCAACAGCATCTTCATCAGGGCTCAGCTTCGCTGGGTCGGACACATGGTCTGCATGGAGGTTTCCTTTATGCCGATAGCAGTGCTCTACAGCCAACTGAGCACAGAAACCTGCTCTAAGGGTCGGCCCATCCTCAGATATAAAAATACCTGGAGGACCAACTTCAAAGCATGGATGATAGACATTAAAACCTGGGAACTTGTTGCACTGGAGAGACTCAGACGGAGAGAGGTCATGTCCACTTTTAAGGAGTGGCATGTGAGCTTTCTAGCAGGAGAACAGAGCATGTCATAAGGTCAATGCCTCAAACCTACCCACCAACAATGACTACACTTGCGAGACAGGCAGCCACATTTGCAAATCCAGGATCAGATTAGCTGTCCATGAAAACAAATAAACCCAGAACTCAAGTCAACACAAGCTGAATACTCATCCTACGAAGTTATGGGAGAATTCAACAATCATTTTTGTTGCTCTCCTCTGGACTTTCTCCAGTTTGTCCACAACTTTCCCAAAATGTGGTGCCCAGAACTGGACACAGCGCTCCTGTTGAGGCTTCATCAATGCTGAGGAGAATGGAAGAATTACTTCTCATGTCTTGCTTACAACACTTCTGCTAATACAGCCCAGAATGATGTTCGCTTTTTTTGCAACAGAGCTACATTGTTGACTCATTTTTAACTTGTGATCCACTATGACTCCCAGATCCCTTTCCGCAGGACTCCTTCCTAGGCAGTCATTTCCCATTTTGTATGTGTGCAACTGATTGTTCCTTCGAAGTGCAGTACTTTGCATTTGTCCATATTGAATTTCATTCCATTTATTTTAGACCATTTTCCCAGTTCGCCAAGATCATTTTGAATTCTAATCCTGTTCCCCAAAGCACTTGCACCCCCTCCCAGCTTGGTATATTAAAATAATGGGCTTTTAGAGATTTTGGCATGTAATTTCTTAGTTTTTTTTAAAGAAACACATTTTCTATTATGTACAACTGTACCAACACCCTTTGGCAGGATTTGATTCCTGAATTTTCAGCATCTCAGCATACATTGCTACCACACAAGCCACAAGACTAACTATACCAGCTGCTAGCAGGAGAAGACTATTATCCTAAAAGCGGGAGGGCCTGCTATCAGGTGCCAGCTCCAGTGGGAAGACCTGCTGTCTCTCACTCCCACATTGCAAGCTGAAGGGTGTGGAGGTGGGAGTGGGGATGAGGGAGGTTCCTCCTATATGTGGTGGCTCCAGAGAGGGCCATGTGTTGAGTCTGATGGGGGGAAGCCTAGCTGGGATCTTTTCACCACCCAGTAGCTGCTCTGGCATCTCCCAGGTGTGTTTCCCATATAGTGTCTGCAGCTGCTTTGGCATCAGAATGTTCCTGTTCAGTTATTACTTTGGCAGGATAACAAAATGCCCCTCAGGAATACAAGCAAGGGAAGGGAAATTGTGATGTTTAGTACTTTACAGCTCAGCAAAAGCCAAAGGGAATATCAGGGGATAAAGAAAAGGCACTTGCTTTGCCTCTGACAAAGGCCTGCTGCAAACAATGGAAGTGTGAAAGTTTTGCAAAAGAAAGATTTCAAGAATCCTGTATAATGGCAAGTGTTAAGCAACCTAAATGTAGGGGGTCTGTCAGCTCCCCCGGTGATATAATAGAATCATAGAATCTCAGGGTTGGAAGGGACCTCAGCAGGTCATCTAGTCCAACCCCCTGCTCAAAGCAGGACCAATCCCCAACTAAATCATCCCAGCCAGGGCTTTGTCAAGCCTGACCTTAAAAACCTCAAGGAAGGAGATTCCACCACTTCCCTAGGTAACCCATTCCAGTGCTTCACCACCCTCCTAGTGAAATAGTGTTTCCTAATATCCAGCCTAGACCTCCCCAACTGCAACTTGGTAACAGATGTTCTGTCATCTGCCATCGCTGAGAACAGCCGAGCTCCATCCCCTTTGGAACCCCCCTTCAGGTAGTTGAAGGCTGCGATCAAATCCCCCCTCATTCTTCTCTTCTGCAGACTAAATAACCCCAGTTCCCTCAGCCTCTCCTCGTAAGTCATGTGCCCCAGCCCCCTGATCATTTTCGTTGTCCTCTGCTGGACTCTATCCAATTTGTTCACATCCCTTCTGTAGTGGGGAGACCAAAACTGGATGCAATACTCCAGGTGAGGCCTCACCAGTGCCGAATAGAGGGGAATAATCACTTCCCTCGACCTGCTGGCAATGCTCCTACTAATGCAGCCCAATATGCCATTAGCCTTCTTGGCTACAAGGGCACACTGCTGACTCATATCCAGCTTCTTGTCCACTGATATTACTCATGCAAGCACAGGAAGGGTCTGTGAGTGGGTCAAGTGGCTCACAGAGTGAAGCATATACACTGGTAACCCTACAAAGAGAGCCAAGCCTCTAGCTAGGTGCCTATGTTCAGATCTCTCAGGTTCAATCCCAGCAGCAAGCTGGGGTATCATTTTAATGCAGATGGTTATTTGTGTTACCATAGTGCCTAATAGTCCATGATTAATGATATAAAGAGAGAGGCATAACAAAAGGGGCAGTGTTAAGGTTAAGCTTTTGGCATTTCCTGACTATACCACATTTGATTTCCTCACCTTAATGCTGCTTTTCCACAGAATCTGTATTGGTTTGTATTTAGTGCAGTGAATGTTCATTACACGCGCAAATGCAGCAGAACTAATCACTGGGGAGGGGAGTGCGTGGCTGCAGAAGGGAGCGCGGCGCAGGGTTGGGGAGGGGAGCATTTGGCTGCAGAGGGGAGCACGGTGGAGGGCTGGGGAGAGGAGTGCGTGGCTGCGGAGGGGAGCACGGTGGAGGGCTGCAGAGGGAAGCACATGGCTGCAGAGGGGAATGTAGTGGAGGGCTGGGGAGGGGCGCACGTAGCTGCAGAGGGGAGCGCGGTGGAGGGCTGGGGAGAGGAGTGCCTGGCTGCAGAGGGGAGCGCGGCGGAGGGCTGGGGAGAGGAGTGCCTGGCTGCAGAGGGGAGCGCGGTGGAGGGCTGGGGAGAGGAGTGCCTGGCTGCAGAGGGGAGCGCGGTGGAGGGCTGGGGAGAGGAGTGCGTGGCTGCAGAGGGGAGCGCGGCGGAGGGCTGGAGAGAGGAGTGCCTGGCTGCAGAGGGGAGCGCGGCGGAGGGCTGGGGAGAGGAGTGCCTGGCTGCAGAGGGGAGCGCGGCGGAGGGCTGGGGAGAGGAGTGCCTGGCTGCAGAGGGGAGCGCGGCGGAGGGCTGGGGAGAGGAGTGCCTGGCTGCAGAGGGGAGCGCGGCGGAGGGCTGGGGAGAGGAGTGCCTGGCTGCAGAGGGGAGCGCGGCGGAGGGCTGGGGAGAGGAGTGCCTGGCTGCAGAGGGGAGCGCGGCGGAGGGCTGGGGAGAGGAGTGCGTGCAGAGGGGAGCGCGGCGGAGGGCTGGGGAGAGGAGTGCCTGGCTGCAGAGGGGAGCGCGGCGGAGGGCTGGAGAGAGGAGTGCCTGGCTGCAGAGGGGAGCGCGGCGGAGGGCTGGGGAGAGGAGTGCCTGGCTGCAGAGGGGAGCGCGGCGGAGGGCTGGGGAGAGGAGTGCCTGGCTGCAGAGGGGAGCGCGGTGGAGGGCTGGGGAGAGGAGTGCCTGGCTGCAGAGGGGAGCGCGGTGGAGGGCTGGGGAGAGGAGTGTGTGGCTGCAGAGGGGAGCGCGGTGGAGGGCTGGGGAGAGGAGTGCCTGGCTGCAGAGGGGAGCGCGGTGGAGGGCAGCGGAGTTGAGAACCTGTCAACAGAGGGGAGCGCGGTGGAGGGCTGGGGAGAGGAGTGCGTGGCTGTAGAGGGGAGCGCGGTGGAGGGCTGGGGAGAGGAGTGCCTGGCTGCAGAGGGGAGCGCGGTGGAGGGCTGGGGAGAGGAGTGCGTGGCTGTAGAGGGGAGCGCGGTGGAGGGCTGGGGAGAGGAGTGCGTGGCTGCAGAGGGGAGCGCGGTGGAGGGCTGGGGAGAGGAGTGCGTGGCTGCAGAGGGGAGCGCGGCGGAGGGCTGGGGAGAGGAGTGCCTGGCTGCAGAGGGGAGCGCGGCGGAGGGCTGGGGAGAGGAGTGCCTGGCTGCAGAGGGGAGCGCGGTGGAGGGCTGGGGAGAGGAGTGCCTGGCTGCAGAGGGGAGCGCGGTGGAGGGCTGGGGAGAGGAGTGCCTGGCTGCAGAGGGGAGCGCGGTGGAGGGCTGGGGAGAGGAGTGCGTGGCTGTAGAGGGGAGCGCGGTGGAGGGCTGGGGAGAGGAGTGTGTGGCTGCAGAGGGGAGCGCGGTGGAGGGCTGGGGAGAGGAGTGCCTGGCTGCAGAGGGGAGCGCGGTGGAGGGCTGGGGAGAGGAGTGCGTGGCTGCAGAGGGGAGCGCGGCGGAGGGCTGGGGAGAGGAGTGCCTGGCTGCAGAGGGGAGCGCGGTGGAGGGCTGGGGAGAGGAGTGCGTGGCTGTAGAGGGGAGCGCGGTGGAGGGCTGGGGAGAGGATGTGTGGCTGCAGAGGGGAGCGCGGTGGAGGGCTGGGGAGAGGAGTGCGTGGCTGCAGAGGGGAGCGCGGTGGAGGGCTGGGGAGAGGAGTGTGTGGCTGCAGAGGGGAGCGCGGTGGAGGGCTGGGGAGAGGAGTGCGTGGCTGCAGAGGGGAGCGCGGTGGAGGGCTGGGGAGAGGAGTGCGTGGCTGTAGAGGGGAGCGCGGTGGAGGGCTGGGGAGAGGAGTGCCTGGCTGCAGAGGGGAGCGCGGTGGAGGGCTGGGGAGAGGAGTGCGTGGCTGCAGAGGGGAGCGCGGTGGAGGGCTGGGGAGAGGAGTGCCTGGCTGCAGAGGGAGCGCGGTGGAGGGCTGGGAGAGGAGTGCCTGGCTGCAGAGGGGAGCGCGGTGGAGGGCTGGGGAGGAGTGCCTGGCTGCAGAGGGGAGCGCGGTGGAGGGCTGGGGAGAGGAGTGTGTGGCTGCAGAGGGGAGCGCGGTGGAGGGCTGGGGAGAGGAGTGCCTGGCTGCAGAGGGGAGCGCGGTGGAGGGCTGGGGAGAGGAGTGCGTGGCTGCAGAGGGGAGCGCGGCGGAGGGCTGGGGAGAGGAGTGCCTGGCTGCAGAGGGGAGCGCGGTGGAGGGCTGGGGAGAGGAGTGCGTGGCTGTAGAGGGGAGCGCGGTGGAGGGCTGGGGAGAGGAGTGTGTGGCTGCAGAGGGGAGCGCGGTGGAGGGCTGGGGAGAGGAGTGCGTGGCTGCAGAGGGGAGCGCGGTGGAGGGCTGGGGAGGAGTGCCTGGCTGCAGAGGGGAGCGCGGTGGAGGGCTGGGGAGAGGAGTGTGTGGCTGCAGAGGGGAGCGCGGTGGAGGGCTGGGGAGAGGAGTGCGTGGCTGTAGAGGGGAGCGCGGTGGAGGGCTGGGGAGAGGAGTGCCTGGCTGCAGAGGGGAGCGCGGCTGCGGGGAGGGGAGCGGAGTGCGTGGCTGCAGAGGGGAGCGCGGTGGAGGGCTGGGGAGAGGAGTGTGTGGCTGCAGAGGGGAGCGCGGTGGAGGGCTGGGGAGAGGAGTGCGTGGCTGTAGAGGGGAGCGCGGTGGAGGGCTGGGGAGAGGAGTGCGTGGCTGTAGAGGGGAGCGCGGTGGAGGGCTGGGGAGAGGAGTGCGTGGCTGCAGAGGGGAGCGCGGCGGAGGGCTGGGGAGAGGAGTGCCTGGCTGCAGAGGGGAGCGCGGTGGAGGGCTGGGGAGAGGAGTGCCTGGCTGCAGAGGGGAGCGCGGTGGAGGGCTGGGAGAGGAGCGCCTGGCTGCAGAGGGGAGGGCGGTGGCGGGCTGGGGAGAGGTGTCGGCGGCTGCAGAGGGGAGCGCGGTGGAGGGCTGGGGAGAGGAGTGCCTGGCTGCAGAGGGGAGCGCGGTGGAGGGCTGGGGAGAGGAGTGCGTGGCTGCAGAGGGGAGCGCGGCGGAGGGCTGGGGAGAGGAGTGCCTGGCTGCAGAGGGGAGCGCGGTGGAGGGCTGGGGAGAGGAGTGCGTGGCTGGAGAGGGGAGCGCGGTGGAGGGCTGGGGAGAGGAGTGCGTGGCTGCAGAGGGGAGCGCGGTGGAGGGCTGGGGAGAGGAGTGCGTGGCTGCAGAGGGGAGCGCGGCGGAGGGCTGGGGAGAGGAGTGCCTGGCTGCAGAGGGGAGCGCGGTGGAGGGCTGGGGAGAGGAGTGCCTGGCTGCAGAGGGGAGCGCGGTGGAGGGCTGGGGAGAGGAGTGCCTGGCTGCAGAGGGGAGCGCGGTGGAGGGCTGGGGAGAGGAGTGCCTGGCTGCAGAGGGGAGCGCGGTGGAGGGCTGGGGAGAGGAGTGCGTGGCTGTAGAGGGGAGCGCGGTGGAGGGCTGGGAGAGGAGTGTGTGGCTGCATAGGGGAGCGCGGTGGAGGGCTGGGGAGAGGAGTGCCTGGCTGCAGAGGGGAGCGCGGTGGAGGGCTGGGGAGAGGAGTGCGTGGCTGCAGAGGGGAGCGCGGTGGAGGGCTGGGGAGAGGAGTGCCTGGCTGCAGAGGGGAGCGCGGTGGAGGGCTGGGGAGAGGAGTGCTGTAGAGGGAGCGCGGTGGAGGGCTGGGCAGATGAGTGAGTGGCTGCAGAGGGGAGCGCGGTGGAGGGCTGGGGAGAGGAGTGCGTGGCTGCAGAGGGGAGCGCGGTGGTGGGCTGGGGAGAGGAGTGGGTGGCTGCAGAGGGGAGCGCGGTGGTGGGCTGGGGAGAGGAGTGTGTGGCTGCAGAGGGGAGCGCGGTGGAGGGCTGGGGAGAGGAGTGCGTGGCTGAAGAGGGGAGCGCGGTGGAGGGCTGGGGAGAGGAGTGCCTGGCTGCAGAGGGGAGCGCGGCGGAGGGCTGGAGAGAGGAGTGCCTGGCTGCAGAGGGGAGCGCGGCGGAGGGCTGGGGAGAGGAGTGCCTGGCTGCAGAGGGGAGCGCGGCGGAGGGCTGGGGAGACGAGTGCCTGGCTGCAGAGGGGAGCGCGGCGGAGGGCTGGGGAGAGGAGTGCCTGGCTGCAGAGGGGAGCGCGGCGGAGGGCTGGGGAGAGGAGTGTGCCTGGCTGCAGAGGGGAGCGCGGCGGAGGGCTGGGGAGAGGAGTGCCTGGCTGCAGAGGGGAGCGCGGCGGAGGGCTGGGGAGAGGAGTGCCTGGCTGCAGAGGGGAGCGCGGCGGAGGGCTGGGGAGAGGAGTGCGTGGCTGGAGAGGGGAGCGCGGCGGAGGGCTGGGGAGAGGAGTGCCTGGCTGCAGAGGGGAGCGCGGCGGAGGGCTGGAGAGAGGAGTGCCTGGCTGCAGAGGGGAGCGCGGCGGAGGGCTGGGGAGAGGAGTGCCTGGCTGCAGAGGGGAGCGCGGCGGAGGGCTGGGGAGAGGAGTGCCTGGCTGCAGAGGGGAGCGCGGTGGAGGGCTGGGGAGAGGAGTGCCTGGCTGCAGAGGGGAGCGCGGTGGAGGGCTGGGGAGAGGAGTGAGTGGCTGCAGAGGGGAGCGCGGTGGAGGGCTGGGGAGAGGAGTGCCTGGCTGCAGAGGGGAGCGCGGTGGAGGGCTGGGGAGAGGAGTGCCTGGCTGCAGAGGGGAGCGCGGTGGAGGGCTGGGGATGTGCTCTTCGTGTCTGTAGAGGGGAGCGCGGTGGAGGGCTGGGGAGAGGAGTGCCTGGCTGCAGAGGGGAGCGCGGTGGAGGGCTGGGGAGAGGAGTGCGTGGCTGCAGAGGGGAGCGCGGTGGAGGGCTGGGGAGAGGAGTGCGTGGCTGCAGAGGGGAGCGCGGTGGAGGGCTGGGGAGAGGAGTGCCTGGCTGCAGAGGGGAGCGCGGCGGAGGGCTGGGGAGAGGAGTGCGTGGCTGTAGAGGGGAGCGCGGTGGAGGGCTGGGGAGAGGAGTGTGTGGCTGCAGAGGGGAGCGCGGTGGAGGGCTGGGGAGAGGAGTGCCTGGCTGCAGAGGGGAGTGCAATGCCGGGTTGCGGGGGGGAGTGCGTGGCTGCAGAGGGGAATGCGGTGGAGGGCTGGGCAGGGGAGCATGTGGCTGCAGATGAACATGGTGTACAGATGAACATCGTGGTTTCTCTGACTCCCCTGGCCCACCTCAACCCCAAAAGGGAGCTCCTGGCAGGGAATCTGAGGGCCTGCCATGCTCTGTGTGGATCATGTATTGATCTAATAGAGGAACAAGTACACAGAACACCTGGAGTACGTGCTCCAGCCTTTCCCAGTATTCTCTGGCATCTCCACTCTCCTTAAGCAGGGCTACTAACTGCACGTTGGTCTGGACTGCAGGTGTCTGACCGAATTCCAGCAGCGTATCATTCCAGTGAGCTCACCAGCCCAGCTACCCTGAGGAGCATGCCATGCCACCCCGGGAGCCCAGGCAGACCGCTTGCCAGGAGGGAAGTGAAGAAGGAAGAAAACCATCCAACCTTTGGAATCTGCTTTCCTGGAGCAGGGAGAGCAAGTAAATCAGGAAATCATCATCACCAAACGCCTACACGCCAATCGTGAGTGGGGCAGGTGCTGAAAGCTGCAGCTGGCTCAGCTGGCTAGAGTCCTCTGCCGTGTGCAGGGCCAACTTTAGGCCGATTCACCCGATTCCCCTGAATCGGGCCCTGCGCCTAAGAGGGTCCCGCGCCCAAGCCCCGGTACGGTGTACCAGCAAGAGCCGATGCGCCACACCAGGGTGGCCCGGCTTCCCCAGGGGGCAATTTAAAGGGCCTGGGGCTCCCAGCAGAGGCTGGAGTCCCAGGCCCTTTAAATTGCCACCACAGCCCCACTGCTGGAGCCCTGGGGTAGGGCTGCGGGCTCTGGGGGCTATTTAAAAAGTCCGGGGCTCCCGTTGCTTCTACCGCCCCGGCCCTTTAAATAGCCGCGGGAGCCCCACCGCTTCCTCAGGGCTCCCATGGCTATTTAAAGGGCCAGTACAGGAGAAGCAGGGGAGCCCTGGGCCCTTTAAATAGCCCCCAGAGCCCTGGGGTAGCAGGGGTGGGGGCTCCAGCTGCCTCTGCCGCCCCAGTCCTTTAAATAGCCCCCGAGCCCCGGGCTGCTGCTGCTACCCCAGTGGGGGAGGGAGGAGGAGGGGGAACTTTCTGTACAGGGTGGGCTGTACCTCCTGTACCCACACCCCCTGCCCACAGCCAGCCCCTGCTACACCCCCTGCCCTGCCCACAGCCAGCCCCTGTCCTGCCCACAGCCAGCCCCTGTCTCCAGCCAGCCCTGCACCCCCCTTTTTTTACGTTTTTTTTTTTAGTCATCCCTGTTGGAGCCCCGCCGAAAATGTTCCAGTTGGGCCCCGCACTTCCTAAAGCCAGCCCTGTGTGCACCTTTCCTGCCCTGTCCACATCTGTGGGAAGTTTAGAGCTCACAACTCAAAGAAAGAGCTGTTGAGACCCATCTCCGAAGCTAATCACACCTAGGCTTCGTGAGCACAGCTGGGCCCTGAGCAACAGATTCTGATCCTTGTTTTCCCCTTGTCTGGGGAGGTTGGAGATTTGGCCCATTCCCCCGAACAGGCACCAGCGCCATGGCAGCTCCTGTGAGCATGGAGTGAGGGTTCATAGACACACAGACTTTAAGGCCAGAAGGGACCATCGTGGTCATCTAGTCTGACCTCCTGCACAACGCAGGCCACAGAACCTCACCCACCCGCTGCTCCAGTAGGCCCAGAACCGCTGGCTGAGTTACTGAAGTCCTAAAATCATGATTTAAAGATGTCAAGTTACAGAGACTCCACCATTTACTCCAGGGCCGGCTTTAGGAAGTGCGGGGCCCAATTCGAACAGTTTCGACGGGGCCCCGGCAGAGATGTCTATATATTAAAAAAAAAAATGTAAAAAACACATGGGGCTTGTACTCACTGGGCGGCGCTCCGAGTCTTCGGAGACACTTCGGCGGCGGGTCCTTCACTCGCTCCAGGTCTTTGATGGCACTGAAGGACCTGCTGCTGAAGTGCCGCCGAAGACCCAGAGCAAGCGAAGGACCTGCCGAAGTGCCGCCGAAGAGCTGGAGCGCCGCCAGGTGAGTAAAAATTAAAAAGGCGCCTCTAGCCAGGGAAGGGATTCTCACTGGGTGCGGGGCCCTCTTAGGCGCGGGGCCCGATTCAGGGGAATTGGTGGAATTGGCCTAAAGCCGGCCCTGATTTACTCTAGTTCAGAGCAGCAAATAACCTGTGCCCCACGCTGCAGAGGAAGGCAGAAACATCCCAGGGTCTCAGTCAATCTGATCTGGGGCAAAATTCCTTCCCACTCCCAAATATGGTGATCAGTTAGATGCTGAACATGTGGGCAAGACCCACCAGCCAGACACCTGGGAAAGAATTCTCTGTAGTAACTCAGAGCCCTCCCCATCACTGGCCATTCAAATATCTGCTAATAGCAGTCGTGAGACACTGTCCGCAATCTCATCATACCATCCCACCCATAAACTTATCAAGCTCACTCTTAAACAAATTTGATTTTTTGCCCCTCACTACTCCCTCTTAGAAAGCTGTTCCAGACCTTCACTCCTCAGATGGTTAGAAACCTCCATCTAATTTCAAGCCTATACTTGTTGATGGTCAGTTTATATCCGTTTGTTCTCGTGCCAACATTTGCCCTTAACTTATATAACTCCTCCCTCTCCCTGGTGTTTATCCCTCTGATATATTTATTGAGAACAGTAGTATCTCCCCTCAGCCTTCATTCTGTTAAACTAAACAAGCGAAACTCCTTTAGTCTCCTCTCGTAAGGTAGGTTTTCCATTCCTCAGATCAGTCTAGTAGCCCTTCTCTGCACGTGTTCCAGTGCCTTGTATAATTGCAACAACACTTCCCTGTATCTACTGGATATACCTCACCTGATGCATCCTAAAATTGTATTTGCCTTTTGCATCACACTGGCGGCTTGCAATCATCCTGTGATCGACCAAAACACTGAGATCTTTCTCCTCCTCTGTCGCTTCCAACAGATACACCCCCAGATTATAACAAATAGTGCTCTTTGCACTATTAAATTTCATCCGATTTCTATTACTCCAGTTTTCAAGGTCAATCAAATCTTCTTGTATGATATTCCGGTCCGCCTCTGTATTGGCAGTACCTCCCAACTTTGTGTCATGTGCAAATTTGATTAGCTCACACCCAATTTTTGAGTCAAGGTCATTAATGAAAATGTTAATAAGATTAGTCCCAAGACTGATCCCTGAGGAACACCTCCAGCCTGGCCTTTCACCATGACCTGTTGTAGTCTCCCCTTTAACCAGTTCCTTACCCAACTTTCAATTCTCATATTAATCCCCATCTTCTCCAATTTAAGTAATATTTTTCCATGTGGAACTGTATCAAATGCTTTATTGAAATCCAGGTAGATTAGATCTACTGCATTTCCTTTGTCTAGAAAATCAATTATCTTCTCTGGTCTGGCACAATCCACCTTTTGTAAAATAATATTGTGTTTTACTCCAGTTACCATTTACCTCTATGTTCTTAACTACTCCTTCTCAAATTTATTCTAAGATCTTGCATACAACTGAAGTCAAACTAACAGGCCTGCAGTTTCCTGGATCACTTTCCCCCCACCTTTCTTGGATACAGTTACAGTATTTGCAATTCTCCAGTCATATGGCATGACCACTGAGTTTTCGGATTAAAAATCCTTGCTATTGGATTTGCAATTTCTTGAGCAAGTCCCCTTAATATTCTTGGATGGAGATTATCTGTGTCCCCCGATTTGGTCCCATTAAACTGTTAGAGTTTGGCTTCTACCTCCGATGTGGTAATTTCTACTTCCATATCCTAGTTCCCATTAGCCACCCGGCTACTACCCCTACGTTCTTCATTACCCTTATTAAAAACTGAGGCAAAGTATCTGTTTAGATGTTGGGCCAGGCCTAGATTTTCTTTAATCTCCCCGCCCCCATCCTCAGTGCTGAGCAGTCCCACTTCGTCTTTCCTTGTTTTCTTTTTATGTATATGGCTAAAGAGCCTTTTACTATAGGTTTTAATTCCCTTTGCAAGGTCCAACTCAGCTTGGCTTTTGGCAGTTCCATGTGTCTCTGTTCGTGCTTGCCTGGCTTCTTAGAGGCCCTGGCTGTGCTGGGAATTTGGCCCTTCTCCAGTGCAGGTGCTTGGCATTCAAAAGGGCTGCCACTCCCTCTGTGTCCTCAACCCACCCCTGCTTGGCAGCACACAGGCTCTGGAGATGGATTGCTGTGAACAGGCATGATTGCATGTGCAGAGCGCACACCTTTCACACCTGGCTGGGGTCAGCCCTCCAGCTGTGCTGGCAAAAGGCCAGCCTGCAGCAAGAGGCTGAGCAGAGCCTCCCAGCACCTCAAACACCTGGGTGCCCAGCTTGGATCCGGCCCGGGCCCCTGGGAATACATGCTGATGATACAGGAAAGGGCTCTGGAAGGAGCTGCATCCAGCTTCTTCTTGGGCTGGGGGAGGAAGCAATGGGGAAATAAATGTACCTCCCCCACATTCCCCCAAAATAAACCATGCACACTGCCATGCACACTGGTGGAAATGAGTACAAACCCCATTGAAGCCAATGGAGTTATGTAAAATCAGGCCTTCCCAGCATTGCAACTCTTGCAATGTTTCTCTTAAAGTCTCAGCTCCATGACTACAGGAGACTCTCAGCTTCCATCTGAAAGACAAGTACATTTCCAGCTCTTCTGGTTGCAGAGAAAAGCTTGAAAACTTGATCCAGTGTGACCTATTGGCTCCAGAACCAGAAAGCAAATAAACAGACCCCAAATGTATTAATTTTTAAGCCAATCTCCTCATTTTGGGGGCCTGACCCATGATTTTTGAATGCTCATGATTTCTGAACGGCTGCATTTGGATGCCACAAGAAGCCAGACTGACCAGAATATCTTAGTATTTGGGGTTACGTGCAGTGTTGTTGTAGTCGTGCTGGTCCCAGGATATTAGAGCGATAAGGCAGGTGGGATAGTTTATTTTATTTGGGGTTATGTTACTCAGGGCTTATCTACACTTGAAATGCTACAGCAAAACAGCTGCACGGCTGTTGCAAGCACTTCAGTGTAGACACTATCTACCCCGACAGGTAGATAGGTATCAGCATAGGTAAGCCACACCCCGGGAAGGTAGTAGGTAGGTTGACGGAAGAATTATTCCATCGACCTAGCGCTGCCTATGCTGGGGTTAGGTCTGCTTAACTATGCCGCTCAGGGGTGTGGATTTTTCACACCTCTGTGTGATATAGTTAAGATGTTTTAATTTTCTAATGTAGACCAGGCCTCACAGACACTTCTCATTTATGCAGCCAAAATAATGAGATCAAAACTTCCCAGGAGCTCCCTCGGAACTGAAATATGCATTTAGCCACATTAATGTGTCCTGCCCTAGAAGCATTATGTAATCAGTCATGTGACCCTACAAAAATACAAGCCCAGATGAGAGAGGCACCGGAGCTGCACAATTTGAATCCAGATCTGGGTTCCACCATCCCAAAGGTTTGGGGGCATTCAGGTCTGGGGGTTTAGTTCAGCCCATTATAAAAATATGGGGTTGTTTACACAATGTGGTTCTGAGGCCAGGTTTCAAACATGCCCAAAGCTCAGGGGTGTTTCCTTTGGGCTGATCTCTAGTACAGACACAAATGCTAGGCAGCATCATCACTGGTTCTGGGCAGTACTCTGATCTGAGGTATAAACAGACAGCTTACAAATTCCACACACTGTTAAACAAACGTAGGATCATTCCATCAGCAATTCGAAGTGGAGGGAGCAGATATTGTGTAGGGGGCTCTGAGGGGTAGAACCAGTAACAGAGACAAAGGGAAAATTTATGCTGAATATCAAGAAACCTTCCTAACACTGCAGTGCAGTAGGTGGAATAGTCTGCCAGACGGAAGTGGTGGAAACTCCATTGTTTGGGCCATTTAAAACTAGGCTGGACAGTGTCATGAGGAATATGCTCCAGAAATCGATCCTGCCGTGGTCCCTGGAGGCATGGATCTCTGCCTAAAGGACTTTTCAGTCTCTAGTTCTAAGATTCTGAGAAAATACTGAGAGAGAAAACATTTAATTTTACATTTCAGACAACAGAAAACATCACAAGCGATTATTTTTATAATAATAATTTATAATGAGCATCTATTTAATAATAATATCGAGCTCTTACAAAGCACTTTCATTGGCAGGTCCCAGTATAGAGGGTCTTTCATCCCAGAAGATGCTACGGCACATTACAAACTAAGCTCGTTCAGCTGCAGTGAAATGCAGCCACCTGCTGCATTGCCAGGCCTTTTAGCTAAGGGTGCTGAGCTAGCCTCATGAGTACAGGAAAAAGGCAAACAATTGGTTTGACGTTGGTGTGCCAGAGGTTGGTCCTGGCAGGTACCACCAGGATTGGAGACCTCCTGGACTACAACCGGGGGGACTGGGTGGAACCTGGGGTGGGGGTGGGGGGATTGACCAGAACATGGTTCTCCACCCCTCGCACCCCACAGCACATGTTCCAGGAGGTGAGACCAGCTTTATCACCAGCCTCTTGGACCTTCCTTGAGCAGGTCCTGCAGGAGGGTGCTCCCTGCCTGCCCTTCAGCCTTGGCCCTCCAGATCTTGTAATTGGGCCCCCACCCCACAAGCCCCGGCTGCCCCCTCTACATAACCTGATCTGGCTGTGTGACATGCAGCCAGTCCATTTTCAAACTGTGCCTAGGAAACAGCTGTACATGCTCATGTGCCACACGTTTCATTTCCTCATCCTCATATCCTGCCCAGACACCAAGTGGCGGGATGTACTACCATCTGTGGAGGTGAGGAACCCTGGTGGGTCATCCTGTACTCCACTTGATCCCACGACCCTCTGGGGATATTAGTTGGCAGCTCCTTCACGGAGCCATAAGCATGGGAGTGTACTTGGCGCAGTTCACCCCATTTCCTGATGCTTGCCCCTTCTGTGGCGTGAGGAAACCATGGCATACATCTATCTTGAGTGCACCAGGCTACAGCCCCTTTTCTGACTCCTTCAGAGCCTTCTCCTTAGATTCTGGCTGCACTTTTCCACACACTTCCTGATTTACACAGACTCTATCAATGGCCCCATGAAGTCGCGAGACCACCTCCTGGCACTGACCAAGGCCATCCACCATACCAGCAGGAGGTTGTAGGATGGGGAGGTGCTCTGCCATTGTGGGGCCTGTTTCTGCACCTCCCTTAGATCATGTATCCTGGCAGAGCTCCTCCATTGGCTCCCTGGATGCTTTCGAGAAGCAGTGGGCGCTGTCTGGGGTTCTCTGCTTGGTGTCCTCCTCTGGCTCCCTGCTTTTGACCCTATAACCCTCACTCCTGTTCCTGCTTTGTCATTTGTTGTCCCGCGACTTTATTTGAATCCTGGGTCTAGTGACTCCTCCCCTTAGGCTGGGTGACGGGCCTCCTGATGCGGACGGGCCCTCCTGGGAATTCAGTAGGTACAAGCAGCGGATCCTTCGTGTCTCATGTGGCTTGGCCAGTCTATCCTATCTAGGGATTGCCACTGTGCCTGTCACGTGCACCCAGGTACCCACCAATTGACCCCTCACCCCCGCTGATCCCCATCGGACAGGCCTCTGAGCCTGCTCTGGGCCTCCAGGGGTCTGTACGCACGGGCAGGACGGGATCTAAACTTCACCTCCCGCTGACCCCAGCTGGTTCAGGGGCCTGAGCTCTGGGTGCTGGGGACGGCGGGGCTCTCTGATGTGGGGGGGCTTTGTGGGGGAGGGCAGGAGGGCTCTCGAATATGGGCGGGACTGTGTGTGCCTGGGGAAGGGCGGGGCTCTCAGATGTGGGGGGGCTTTGTGTGGGGGCAGGAGGGCTCTCGAATATGGGCGGGACTGTGTGTGCCTGGGGGAGGGCGGGGCTCTCAGATGTGGGGGGGGGTTGGGGGGGCAGGAGGGCTCTCGAATATGGGCGGGACTGTGCGCGCCTGAGGAAGGGCGGGGCTCTCTGCACAATGTCAGGGCCCTTGGCCCAGGGAAGGCGGGGCTTGTGGGGGCGGTACTATATGTTCGTTGGGAAACGTGGCTTTTCGGCGAGTGGGCGGGGCTTTGTGTCTATGGGCGGAGCTTTATGACAAGTGGGCAGGGTTTGTGTGTGGGCGGGGTCTGTGGGGCGTAGGGCTCGGGGGTTAGGTGAGGGGCGTGACTCTGTAGTAAGGCGGGAGACTGGGGGCAGGATCTAACGCCAAGGGGCGGGGCACTGGGCAGGTCCGTAGCGAAGGGCGTGGCGGTGGCTGTGGTCTCGCTCTGACTGGCTCCGAAACTCCGTTGCCCTGGGTTACTCACCGATACAGCAGGTAGCCTGACGTCATTGGTGGGCGGAAACCCTTTGCGAGCGAGACTTGTCTGCCCCGCCCCGTTAGGAGGCTTCCCATCGGCCCAATGGGAAAGCGCGATGGGCCGGGCCTGTGCCGCGTTCTTCCAATGAGAAGGGGGCGGTCGGTTCGGGCCGCTATAACAGGGGGGAGGGGGCAGAGCACGCGCCCTCTGGCCCAGCGACGCCTGCCTGGGGGAGCCCGGGCAGCAGGACGGGGGGGGGCAATTGTGGGGGTGGAAGGAAGGGGGTGGGTAGTTGGGTGGGAGGAAGGGGGATGGGTAGTTGGGGGGGCAGGCGTGGGGGGTGGAAGGAAGGGGGATGGGTAGTTGGGGGGCAGTTGTGAGGGGGATGGGTAGTTGGGGGGGCAGTCTTGGGGGGGTGGGAGGAAGGGGGATGGGTAGTTGGGGGGCAGGCGTGGGGGGTGGGAGGAAGGGGGATGGGTAGTTGGGGGGGCAGGCGTGAGAGGAAGGGGGGTGGGTAGTTGGGGGGCAGGCGTGGGGGGTGGGAGGAAGGGGGATGGGTAGTTGGGGGGGCAGGCTTGGGGGGGTGGAAGGAAGGGGGATGGGTAGTTGGGGGGGCAGGCGTGGGAGGAAGGGGGATGGGTAGTTGGGGGGGCAGGCGTGGGGGGTGGGAGGAAGGGGGATGGGTAGTTGGGGGGGCAGGCGTGGGAGGAAGGGGGATGGGTAGTTGGGGAAGGCGTGGGAGGAAGGGGGATGGGTAGTTGGGGGGCAGGTGTGGGGGGTGGGAGGAAGGGGGATGGGTAGTTGGGGGGGCAGGCGTGGGGGGTGGGAGGAAGGGGGAAGGGTAGTTGGGTAGGAGGAAGGGGGATGGGTAGTTGGGGGGGCAGGCGTGGGGGGTGGGAGGAAGGGGGTGGGTAGCTGTGGGGCAGTTGTGAGGGGGATGGGTAGTTGGTGGGGCAGTCTTGGGGGGGGTAGGAGGAAGGGGGATGGGTAGTTGGGGGGCAGGCTTGGGGGGGTGGGAGGAAGGGGGATGGGTAGTTGGGGGGCAGGCTTGGGGGGGTGGGAGGAAGGGGGATGGGTAGTTGGGGGGCAGGCGTGGGGGTGGGTGGGAAGAGGGGGGAGGGGTCGTGGGGGGGGAAGGCTGGGGGGTGGGTGGGAGGACGGGGGTGGCGTAGTGGGGGGGGCAGGGGTGGGAGGAAGGGGGATGGGTAGTTGGGGGCAGGCTTGGGGGGGTGGGAGGAAGGGGGATGGGTAGTTGGGGGGCAGGCTTGGGGGTGGGAGCGAGCAAGCGGGCGGGGGAGATGGGGGGCAGCCTTGGGGGGTATGAGGAAGGCGGGGGGGTAGTAGGGGGCCAGTTGGGAGGGGGGTGGGTAGTTGTGGGGGGCAGGCGGGGGGGTGGGAGGAAGGGGGATGGGTAGTTGGGGGGGCAGGCGTGCGGGGTGGGAGGAAGGGGGATGGGTAGTTGGGGGCAGGCTTGGGGGGGTGGGTGGGAGGAAAGGGGATGGGTAGTTGGGGGGCAGGCTTGGGGGGGTGGGTGGGAGGAAGGGGGATGGGTAGTTGGGGGGCAGGCTTGGGGGTGGGTGGGAGGAAGGGGGATGGGTAGTTGGGGGGGCAGGCGTGGGGGGTGGGAGGAAGGGGGATGGGTAGTTGGGGGGGCAGGCGTGGGGGGTGGGAGGAAGGGGGATGGGTAGTTGGGTGGGAGGAAGGGGGATGGGTAGTTGGGGGGGCAGGCGTGGGGGGTGGGAGGAAGGGGGTGGGTAGCTGTGGGGCAGTTGTGGGGGGGATGGGTCGGTGGGGGGCAGTGTTGGGGGGGTTGGAGGAAGGGGGATGGGTAGTTGGGGGGCAGGCTTGGGGGGGTGGGAGGAAGGGGGATGGGTAGATGGGGGGCAGGCTAGGGGGTGGGTGGGAGGAAGGGGGATGGGTAGTGGGGGGGGCCGGCGGGGGGGGGTGGGATGAAGGGGGATGGGTAGTTGGGGGGCAGGCTTGGGGGGGTGGGAGGAAGGGGGATGGGTAGTTGGGGGGCAGGCTTGGGGAGGTGGGAGGAAGGGGGATGGGTAGTTGGGGGGCAGTTGTGAGGGGGATGGGTAGTTGGGGGGGCAGGCTTGGGGGTGGGTGGGAGGAAGGGGGATGGGTAGTTGGGGGGCAGGCGTGGGGGGTATGAGGAAGGGGGGTGGGTAGTTGGGGGCCAGTTGTGAGGGGGGTGGGTAGTTGTGGGGGGCAGGCGTGGGGGGTGGGAGGAAGGGGGATGGGTAGTTGGGGGGGCAGGCGTGGGGGGTGGGAGGAAGGGGGATGGGTAGTTGGGGGGCAGGCTTGGGGAGGTGGGAGGAAGGGGGATGGGTAGTTGGGGGGCAGGCGTGGGGGGTGGGTGGGAGGAAGGGGGATGGGTAGTTGGGGGGCAGGCGTGGGGGGTGGGTGGGAGGAAGGGGGGTGGGTAGTTGGGGGCCAGTTGTGAGGGGGATGGGTAGTTGTGGGGGGCGTGGGGTTGAGGCAGTTGTGTGGGGCGGGGTCGCTGCTGGAGGCGGGAGTCCCCCGCAGCCCGCCCCGCCCCGGCGCTAGCCCTGGGGAGGGGCCGAGGCGGGCGGGGACGGCCCGGCCGCTGTCCCCGCCCCGCGTCCCGCCCCTCCCGGAGGTGCCGCCGGCTGCGGTGGCGGGCGCTGCTGGTGCGTTGGCGGCGCGGGGCACGGTGCAGAGGACAGGGGCAGCCGCCGCCTCAGCATGGTGCCGTCCAGCCCCGTCCCGGGAGAGAGGCGGCGTCAGCCCAGGGCGGCGGCAGCGGGGAAGGCGCAGCGCGGAGCTGGGGCCCGCGGCGCCGGCAGGTGCTAGGTGCGGGGCGTGTGCCCGCCCGAGCCGCGCTGCCTGGCCGCTCTCGGGCTCGGCTGCGGTGGAGGCCACTTGTGCACAGGCGGCGGGATCCGCCAGTCCCGGGCCGGGAGCCGGCCGCTGCCAGGTGCGTGCGGCCGTGAGCATGCCCGCCTCGGCTCCGCCGCCCTGCCACCCACCTGCCGGGGAGCGGCCAGCCCAGCCGTAAGGAGGGGCCGCCCTGCCTGCCGCCGGAGCCCTGCCCGCCGCCGGAGCCCTGCCCTCCCAGCCCCCGGTGACCTGACCTCGCCTCCTCTCTGTGTTCCCGCGGGGGCCGGCGTGAGAGAGCCGGGCTCAGCCCGCCCCAGGCTGCCCGGCTACTTGCCCAGGTGACCAGCTGGGATCCCCGGACTTGCCCGCAGCCTTCCCGGGAGGGCGCCTCTCCCGCCCGCCCGCCGCCCGGGCTCCGGAGCATCTGTTGCTGACTGAACAGCCTGGCCCCGATGGATGCAGCCGCCCTCGCCAGCCCCCGCCCGCCATGCCCTTCGGGCTGAGCCCCCCGGCGCTGGGGCCGTTCCTTACGGGGGAGCTCCGCGCCCGTCCCTGCCTCGGGAGCCCCCATCGCGCAGCCCCCCATCCGAGCTCTCGCGTTACACTGCTGCTGGCTGCCATGGGGCTGGGGCCAGCTGCCTCCTAGGTGCCGGCGCTCGGCTTCGGACTGCTGTGCATCCTCTCCCCGCTGCCGGGGCCTCGTCTCCCCTCCCCGCTGCACTCCAGGGTCGGCCCCGGGGGCTGCCGTCCTCCCCCGCCCCCTGCCTCTGCCGTGAGCGCTCGTCCTGGTCCGCTCCCCGCCGTCTCTCCCTCTCCCCGGCCGTGCGGAAACCTGCCGTGACTCCGCGGGGGAGGCGGAGCGGGGGGAACATGGAAGAGAAGCGGCAGGCGCATCAGGTTGAAATCGACCCGGATTTTGAACCCCAGAGCCGGCCCCGTTCCTGCACCTGGCCGCTGCCTCACCCCGACTTCCCCGGGGAGGAGGAGGACGGAGGCGCGGCGGCAGCCGGTGGCTCCCGAGCCCCCGCGGCCGGCGGAGCGGCAGAGGGCTCGGAGAACACGGGAGCCGTGGCGGATCGCAAAGCCGCTTCGGCGCTGCCTTCGCTGGGGGCGGATGTTGGACAGCTCCGCAAGGCGAAGAACTCGCGGCGCAATGCCTGGGGCAACCTGTCCTACGCGGATCTCATCACCAAGGCCATCGAGAGCTCCCCGGAGAAGCGGCTCACCTTGTCCCAGATCTACGACTGGATGGTCAGATACGTCCCCTACTTTAAGGATAAAGGAGACAGCAACAGCTCTGCCGGCTGGAAGGTACGTGCAGCGCCCGCCTGGGGCAGAGCAGTGCCCGCGCCTCCCTGCCCGCAGGCGCCAGCCAAGTTTAATTTAAATCCATGTGTGCGCCCAGGGAGGCTGTGTTGAATTAATCTGTGTGGTCAGGGGCTGCGCCTGCAGCTGCCCATTTCCATGCAGGGAGCGGACAAGTTTCTCTGTCTGCCATCAGAAAAACCTGCTCGGTCCCTGCTTGTGACCAGAGTTTCATTAAGGCGATACATGTGGTCCGAGGCTGTGGCCATATCAGTGCATGTGTGGCTAGGGGACAGGCAGCTTGATTCCTCTGTGTGCTCAGAACTCTCGTTTTCACCCAGAGCTGGCATAGGAGAGATTTCCTAGCCACATTGGTGCATCTGCAGATAGGGGAGCAGCAAGTTTTCCCAGCTTCTCTAGGGTGGGGAGAGAGAAAAGGTTCCTGTTGCCTTGTGTGTGTTAGCAGGGAGATCCCTACCAGGCTCGCTTGTCTGCAGCAGCTCCCATTCACCTGGTCACCCATTCACCTGGTCACCCATTCTGAATGGCCTGGCCGAGGGGTCAGTCTGGCCCTCGGTTCTTGCTGCAGTTGTGTTATAACTGCCCATGCACCTGCCCATCTGGAAAGGACCCTGGGCAGCAGAAGCGGGGAGGTGCTTGTGTGTGCATGACTCTGTCTCCTGCTGGTGTTAATTGAACCCTGATTGCCCCTTCCCTCCCTTTTCCCCATGTGGTGATGTGTTAAATCTTTGTTCTTGGATTGCATTTTAGAGGAAGGAGTCTGAGAACAAGGGGTCTGGGGGAGAGGGGAGAAATCCATGTCTGCCACATGAGAAGTGACTGGCTCACCTCTGTCAGATGCTGGCAGGGCTAGTGGCCAGCAGAGCTGGAATCAGACATGTGACCGCGGTCTTGGCTCCGGGTCTGTCAGGATAAAAATTGGTGTTGTGTTAGAAGCCGTCTTTGCCTGCCATATGTGAGCATTAGAGCATTATTAATTACAGCGCTGCCAATCCCCAGCACTGCGTGTGTGTGTGCGTGTGTGGGGGGGTTACATGGGTGATCGGGATTTTCCCAGCAGCATAATGTGCTTCTGTTGCATGGTCAGTAAGGTGAGATTAGGGGAGTCCTGTCCTACAGTCCTAGAGCTAAATATGCCTGCTTTGCCCAGAGAGGCTGTAGCATTGCTAAGTGTCTGACGGCAGCGCGGCAGAAGGCTCTTCACAAACAGGTGTGCTCCATAGAAATGGCTTTGTGAGGCGCCTTTCGCTGTACATGTGGGAGGCTTGGGCAGAGCAGGGTTTAACTCTTGCAGCGCTGTGAGGGGAAACAGGCACTGAGGTCTTTCCCCGCAGAAGGTGCTGTGCTTCCCTTCCCTCCCCTCCCCTCAGGTGCACGCACACAGCTCTCTGGTCGCGGGATTTGGTTTCACTGGCAGCACTCCAAGCTGTTGCCTTTGGTTTGTTAAATATTTCTGTCAGCAACCATCGATCCCCTTACTGTGTTTTCCTGTGGAGCTGTGTTTCGCTGACACTCCTAGAGCCAAGCAGTGGGGGGAGAGGCTGTGCTGAGCTCAGTCGCACCTGCCGGCTAAGGTGTTGTCTGTCACAGTACCCTGCCCAGTAGGAAAGGGCACTTACAAAATGACTGACACTTGGAGACACACCTTGTGTTAGCAACACTTGGCAGAGTGGAGAGATTGCCTTGTGTCTAGATGGTGTCAGTAAACTAGTAGGTGGCTTCGCTTTACCCCTCCCCTAAACCCTGTTACCTCCAGTGTGATTAGTGGATAACAAGCAGTGTGTTCATTCATAGTAGAGCTGCTGTGGGATATGGGCCAAACTCTGTCCTGGCACTAGCGAATCCAGCTCCCATTGGGGTCAGGAGGAGTTGGGCCCATTTCTGTCCTTGCTGAGCCTACCCCCACCTCCTCCTAATGACTTGTAGGCTGCGCTGCTCTGGCCCCAGGGGATGTCATAGACTATCAGGGTTGGACGAGACCTCAGGAGCTCATCTAGTCCAACCCCCTGCTCAAAGCAGGACCAACCCCAACTGAATCATCCCAGCTAGGGCTTTGTCAAGCCTGACCTTAAAACCCCCTAAGGATGGAGATTCCAGCACCTCCCTAGGGAACCCAGTCCAGTGCTTCACCACCCTCCTAGTGGAAAAAGTTTTTCCTAATATCCAACCTAAATCTGCCCCACTGCAACTTGAAACCATTGAACCATGTCCCTAGCTGCTCTATAAGACCTTTGTGAAGAACTAACTCCAGTAGCTCAGGTGTGCAGATATCATGGTGGTCACTTATATTAGCATTGTCCCTGAGGTCCCCACTGAGAACAGGCCCCATTGTGCTAGGGGTTGTGTAGATGGGCTCTGCCCCATAAAGCTTATGCTTTACGTAGCCATGACAGACAAAAGGAGGATTGTTAACCCCACTCTACAGATGGTGGAACAGAGAAAGGCAGTGACTTGCTCACGCTGACACATGGAGTGTGTAGCAGAGCCAGGAATCCAACCTAGATCTCCTGAGTCCCAGTCCAGTGCTTTAACCTTAAGCCCATCCTCCTGGAGAAGGAGCCTCAATAGAACAGAGGAGAATGACTGTTTTACAGATATGTGCCAAGTAGAAGCTTCCGCTGTAAAGGAGAAAATTGTAGGGTGATGAGTACGTGGGGAACTCTGACCAAAGAGCACATGAAATCAGTGCTTAGGGACTGGTGGCAGACACACCCACTGAAGTATCAAGGGACTGGGAAGGGCCAGAGACAGCACAAGGTGGCTGGGGAAAGGTGTCTGAGTGGTAGTCATTAGAGAGCCACAAAACTCCATCACTGGAGGATGTGAGCACTGGGCTTCCTTGGGGAACTGAAATGTTATTGGGTGCTCCTAGGCAGATGCCACGTTCCACCCCAGAGGTGGTTGCATTTCAGTAGTGGGAAAAGAGATTCCCTTTCTATCTCTTTGTCAGCTCCCTGGGATGTTTGTGTTATTTAACGAGTGTAAAAAATGCTGTATGATTGCCAGATGTACAGGCTCCTGGAAGGATAAAGGGTTCTTATTATTGCTATGGTGGGAGGGGAGAAGGGGGCTTGGGGAGGGTGGGAGCAGTGGTGAGGAGTCGGCAAGTTTGCAAACTACGACCTCACTAGAAGGAGACTGAGAGGGTTGAGGATTGTGTCTCTAGTGGCATGATGCTGGCACTGATGTGGCATATGGGAGGTGGAAATTTACCAGCTGGGATAAAAGCTTCTGCTCATGGGCAGAGCGCTGGCCGAGGGTGGTGTGTGGGCTGAGCGCCAGGTTTGGAGTGGGGCACAAAGCCTTTCCTTGTAACATGCTAGCACCAGGGGTTGAGCTGCCTGCAGCTTGCAAGCAGGACCAAAGGGGGTCCCCCTGTGGGACGTGCGAGGATTCAGACAAGCACAGTGGGGCACTGCACAAACCGCTAGGGTGGGGCTGGTAACAGGTTTGGGCTTGCAATCGTGCAAACGTCGGGATGAGCAGCGACTTTGGCCTTTCAGCAGTAAGGGCTTGAATGTAACTCTTGCTTTTGCAGCCCAACCTTGGACAGGGTGAGGACTAAGGGGTTTCCTGTCTGGAGAGCAGGTGTGTCAGAATCGGGAACTATCCCCAGCATTCCCGCTAATGCACCTCACTGTCTGTACGTCACGGCCCCCTGCAGCCCACAACTCAGAGGCCAGACAACTTCGTAGCATGATGGGCTGGTGCTCTCTAAAGCATCCACTAGGGAGCACTTGTGCATGATGCAGCTTGCACTGCTGCTTCCGTTCCCCACCGAGAGACTGGAGAGCATTCCTTATCTACCCTGTGGGGCAGGGAGGGTCTCACCTACCTTCTGGAGCAGGCCACGTACCCTCACAGCGCCACGTGCACCTTAATAGCAACAGTGAGCAAAGATTGTTGTGTTGCTGCCGGCCCCGAGGGGAATCACTGATTTAATCAAGTGTTTGCATGAAAGGGGCTTCATCTGGAGCATGGCCTCCTCGTGGGAGCATGTTCTCCCTGGAGAATGACACCCTGAGACAGGCATGCAATTTGGGAAAGAGTGACTCACCTGGCCAGATGTGGCTGCTGGACACCCCCTCCCCCCGTGTGGAACGCACAATGCTGCAGCGAAGCTGGGAGCATGGTTGGAGCCAGGATGGGGTCTAGAGCTCCAGCACCTGCCTTGAGGGAGAAGAGAGGCTTGTGCACTCGGAGAGCCGAAGTTCAGCTGGGGCCTCTCCCAGCTCTGCTCCGAGGACATTAGGGTGGCAGGCCTGTGGACTCCTG
The DNA here is from genome assembly GCF_020497125.1 of Mauremys mutica. Classification (NCBI taxonomy): domain Eukaryota; kingdom Metazoa; phylum Chordata; order Testudines; family Geoemydidae; genus Mauremys; species Mauremys mutica. The sequence continues at coordinate 5,010,684 of NC_059094.1, forward strand.
CTCGGGAAACTGCTGCTGCAGCTGTGGAAGGAGGCAGGAACAAAGGATCCGTCAGGTGTTCAGCCATTTTTGGGCATTAGTGGGCAGTTTGTCTGGGCAGACCCGTCCGCCCTGCTTGGCAAAGGGATCCCAGGCAGCCGGGTGCATTCCATGACCCAGAGGATTTGGTAAAGGGGTTGGGGGTAAGTGCAATTTGCCTCCTGGGCCCTGGCCAGAGGAGACCTATTCCCATGGATGGCAGGTAGTTCCCGCCCTGGCTCATGGCAAGTGGCGTTTCTGTGCCTCTTGCCCGGGCTGAGAGCAGGAGGGTTTGTCTGCAGTGTGGCACAGCTGCAGTAAGTAACGACTCATCTCTTGCAGCCTCCCAGTGACATTCAGACCGTGTCTGACACCTCCCACACAAGAACAGCTGTCAGCAAGCCGCCTGCCCAGTTCCCAGTGTTGCACAGTTAGCGGGAAGGCCCCATCGGGAGCACGAACGCGGCAGAACACCTCTGTGCGGGCCCTGACAGCAGCATTCCCTGAGGCACATGGCCCTTGTGAATTTGGGAAGAGCGGGGTTTCCAGTACCCCTGAGCCAGGAGCCCTGGGAGGGTACATGGCTCTTTCCCTGTCTGTATCAGGGCACTCTGGACCCGCATTCCCTGCCTGTGCTTGCTGTTGGGAGGGCCTGTAGCAGCCCCTGTGTGCTTTGGATCGATGTGCTAAATACCCCTGTGGTCTCCTTGTCCTTCTTGTGGTGGTGGTTGCTAAACCTCTTGGTCCTGTGCTCCCGCAGTGATCCTTGCGTGTGCCGGAGGGGACCGCTTTCTCCTCTTCGCCGGCGGCCGAAGAAGCAAGGCTGCCATGGAGCTTTGCTGAGCCAGGCACTGGGCTCTCTTGGCCGGGGTCAATGAGTCCTGCGTGTCCAGCAGCAGCCACACCTGAACTGGGGGTTGGGGGGGTGTTGGTTTGTGATCCTGTGAAGTGTCAGTGTGCTATGGGTTCAATGGCAGACCTGCTGTCTCCCATGCAGCACCCCACGTAGCGTGGCAGGGAGCCTGGCCTGCCCAGTGCTCGGAGCTGGCACAACGTTTCTCTCTGCCTTCTCCCTGACAGTTTCTGCTCCTTTAATCTGGGGATGTGAGCGGGGGCTGGGAGGGAGCTGGTGAAAGGCCGAAGCACACACCCCACAGTGACAGCCTCTGTCTGCACCCTGTTTCCCAGGCCTCGCCCCGGACACTGTCCTGTCGGGTCCCTGACCCCAGCCTGCAGCACAGCTGCCTTCCTCCCCCTCCTGCCCCAGCAGAGCCAAGCCTGGCTCCCGGGAATGCCTCCCCTCGACGCACAGCCCCCTCCACAGTGCCAATGGCGCTACGCTCCCCTGACTGCCCCCTCTCCTGGCACCAGTGCTGGCGGCGGGCGGACCTGGAGTAACGGGCAGTAATGAGCTGTTCACTGCTTATTGCAGAGGCTGCTCCTCCCCCCTCCTGCCCCAAGCCTGGGAGAGGCATCCTGGCTCTAAAGCGTTTCATTACTGACAGCAGTGTTGGAAGGGGGTCTCGGATAACAGGGGTTTGCCTTTCATGAGCCCCCTGTGCAAGTGTCATGATCCCAGTGCATTGCCCTGAACGAGGGTGAGGCTGCTGAACTCAAGCCTGATTTCTTGGGTGACTTGCCTCAGGCTACGCAGTGCTGGAACCGGGAGTTAAATCCTGACTCCTGACCTCCTCTGCCCACTGGACGCCGCCCCCCACCCTGAGCCAGGGCTCCTGCTCTAACCACTAGACTGGGCTTCCTCTCAGAGCCAAAAACCGAACCAGGAGCTCCAGCTTTAACCCCTTTTGGAGCTCCTGACTCCTACCCTGCTCTAGACATGCAGCATCTCTCCTCCCCACAACCACACAGAGCCGTGCCTGGTGCTCGGCAGACCTGTTGGGGGCTCTCCAGGAATTGAATACGTCTTTCAGGGCCAACCTGCTGCGTATGCCAGCTAGAGGGAAGCTGGGTGTCTTTGGGAATCTCTCCTGCACGCACACTGCTCCTTGGTTGACCCTCGGGCATTCTTTAGCGTTCACTGCCGTTTCCTCCTGCCCCAGACCTGCACAGGATGGTGGTTTCAGTGTCCTTGGGCGAGGGCTGAGTGGGCTTTGTCTCTGCAGTGAGAGAATGCAAGCCCAGTGCACAGGGATCTGAGTTCAGCTGGACTGTCTGGGAGCCTGCAGGCGAGATGACGGACTGCTCAGAAGCCATGTTCTGCCCCCACCCGAGCCTAAGGGTGGGAATAGCTGCTGGAGCGGCCAAATAATGAGAGCACATTTTCTCTCCCCTCCTGGAGCCCTTCTCGTCCAGTCAGCTCACAGCCCTTTGCAGTCATTAACATCCCCTCCAATGCAGTGGGTGGCAGTAGCCCTGCCTTACATTTGGGGAAACTGAGGCACGGTGTTTAAATGACTTGCTTCCAGTGGCTAAAGGGGAGCTCTGCTCTGGAGTCCCGCTCAGGGGCATGTCCTGGGGACTCCCAGTATGCGATGTGAGTGGCAGCACACCCTCTGTGCTGTTATGCCAGGCACGTGCGCCAGAAACTGCTGCTTTTTCCCAGTGCGGGGCAGGCAGTGCCTGTGACTGACAGTTCTGCTTAATTAGGGAGTTGTTATTTTATCAATTCCAAAGCGCTTGAAGTTTTCTGCTCCAGCTCACGCTTTCCACTTGTTAATGGGAAACCAACACCCTCCATCAAAAGGCAGAAGCTCTGATTCTAAGTTTGACGTCCAAAATATAAGACTCAAGCAATCAGCTGGTGGATGGCTGCTTGATGTAGCTCTGACAGTGCTGAATGCTTTCCGTTCTGAGCCCTCCCTGGCCCATGGTGCACTTTGCCCTCAGCCGAACAGCACTGCAGCCATAGGCCAGGGAAGGCTTGCATAGGGGCAGGGTGGAAGACCCATTGCTTGGGACATTTCAGCTTGGGCTGAGTAAAGTGTGGCCCCTCTTACCCCGCTGCAAGGCAAGAGCAAGGGGAGTAATGCAGTGGGCATTATAATGTGATGGATTCATTTCTGGAACACAGCGCCCCCTCCCAGGAGGGTGGAGGAATGACAGGTAGCAGCTCGCTGCCGCCCATTGCCTGCTCCTCCCAGCACAAAGCAGCAGGAGCTGACGCTGCGTGGAGAGAAGGAGCCCTTCGCTTCTCTGCTTGCTTTGAAATTCTCTGTGCACCCGCACCCGCCCTGAGGGTGGCTTTGGGGCTTGGTCCGCATGCCATTATCCCGGGTTAATGAGAGGTGTGATTTTTAAACCCATTTAGTTAAACTGCTATAACCTCCTATGCAGCTGCTTTTATGTGGGTATAACTTAGATCTGTCAGGAACTGATTAAGCCCTTGGAGGTCCGCATGGGGGTTTGCACCGGGTTAGCAAGAGGCTGAAAATTGCACATTGGGAGCAGCTATCTCCTGTAGGCAGGCAGGGTCTGCACCGCTAACAGGTTGGAATGAGGGGTGGAATGGCTGAAGCGAGAGGTGGGGCAGGAAGTGAGGGGGTTAATGGGGAGCTGCTGAGCTTGGGGTGCCTGTCTCTTGTTATACCTGTCCCTGGGCAGCCCTCATGAGCCCAGATACTCTATTCCTCTGGCCCCCTCCCTGGGGGAAACACCCTCGCCTCTCTTGGGCTGGCAGCTTGGGCCCATGCTGCACCACCCGGGCCACCCACCAAGTTCCAGGTTGTTTCAATTTCCCATTAGCCTCTGTGCAGCTGAGAGCAAAGTTACTTTTGCTCCTGGGCAGCCGGTTCAGCAGCAGCGGCTGGCCACTGTGGACTCTCTGTGCCTCCCTTACTCTACTCTCCTTCCTCTCCATCTGTGGAGATCATTCCCCAGTGCTGCAGGACATTAGCGAGCTCCCTTTTCATGGGTGCCAGGTTTGTATCATTTTGGGTGGTGCTCAGAACATCCATAGAACAGACTGGGGCAACTGCCCCAGACCCTGTGCTTTGGGGGCCCCGTGCTTCAGGGGAATGCAGGGTCCAGGGTGACCTATGGGGTTAGCAGGGGACCTGGCGCCGGCAGCAGTGAGCGACCCGGCCCCAGCCCATCCTGCCAGCTCCCAGTGTCGCTCGGGAGGGGGCAGAAGCTGGAAAGAGGCAGGGTGGAGGCTTGGGGAAGAGGTGGAATGGGGGTGGCTAGGGAGTGGGGCGGGCTGGGGCCGGGTCGCTTGCTGCTGCCGGCACCAGCCCCCCCCCACTAGCCCCCCCCCACTAGCCCCCCAGGCTGCCCTGGCCCCTGTGTCCCCATGAAGCACGGTTGCCCCAGTCTGTCCTATGGATGTTCTGAGCACCCTAGTCACATCCCTTGGCCATCCCTCAGAGCTGTGCGTTGGTGACAATGGCTCTCGAAGTGCGGGGAGGGATGGAGCCAGCTCTTCCTAAACCCCTGGGGTCTAGCTGTGTGTGGGGGGGGAGGGGGGGCAGGGGCAGGAGAGCTGGGGTATGAGCACAAGGAATCCTCTCTAGCAGGGCTCCTCTCCTCCCCACAACATTTCTCTGGGCGCTCGGGGAGGTTTTCATCCTTTTTTCCCCTCTGAGTTGCTTCTCATGCAGCGCTAACTGCTGAAGTAACACAAACCTGCTAAATGGTCCAGCTTTATGATAACATAAAAATGATCCTACAGCAGTGAGTGGGGCTTTATTAACCCCCAGGGAGAGCTCCAAATGAACAGCTTGCTCTGCTCTGAGCTCTCTCTTCCCTTTATTTTTAATAACCACTGGAATATAAACTACACTTCAGCTGCTGGGGACTAGCAGGAGCACTTCCAGGAGGTCGCTCTCCAGCAGTCTGCTGCTGCCTCTCCCCCGCTCGGTCTCTCCTCCTCGCTCGCTGCAGCCTGACACGGGGAGGCAAGTGCCAAGATTCCTGGGCTAGGAAATGGATTTCCTGGCATTTGGAATTGTACTTAAAAGGCCTTGTAAATATTTTGGATTGACTCTGATCAGTTCAGGCTCAGCGCGGTGGCTGCTCTGAGATCCTGGACGCAGAAGGGCCCAGGTCATTAAAGGTGCTGAGGTACCAGGAACGGGCCCCAGGATCTGCTCTGTGCTGCTGCCCTTTGGAGAGTGATTTCCCAGGGACGCTCCCTGCTGGGACTGGTGTCGGTGCACCCTGCCTACTGCTCTAGGGCCACATTCTCAGCTGGTGTAAATCACCATCAGTCCATTGCAGCTCATGGGACTACATCATTTTACTCCAGCCAAGGGTTTGGCCTCTCGTTTTAGATCTCCTCAGTGGGGGCAGGGAGGGGAGCAAGAGGGAAACCAGGAAAAAGCAGGGTCCCCCATCCTCCCTCCACACACGACGAGGCTGGTGTGCTTAGACCACTGCCTGCATTCTGTCTCAGCGCTGGCCTTGGGCTTCAGCTGCCCAGCAAAGCGCCTGGAGAGAAGCCTGACAGACAGACAGCGTCCCGTCCCCCGAGTGATTCGCAGCATGTTCTCACCGAGCAGTGTGTTCCATCCCCTGGCAGGCCAGCGGTGATGGCAGGAAGGCGAGGAGCGTGGATTCCTTCGCAGTATGTGGGGCACATACAGATCCTCCCCCACTGCTCTGTTCTCCCAGTGCCCATCAAAGGTCAGGTTCTAGGAGCCCCCCCATTCACCTCTTGCATCACTCAGTTCTGGTATTCGTCTGTTCTAGGTGCAGCTGGTACTGCCACCTATAGTGAAGTTTGCCCTTTCCATTATAAGACCCTGTTTTCAGTTGCTTATAACTTTGCCAAGCATTAGCCATTTGGGCTGAAGCTTTCCACTCTGGGTTTCTGCCTCGGGCTGAATGTTTTGGAAGGTTTCAGTGAAAACGGTTGGGCTGTTTTCAAGAAGGAAATGAGGGGAAATGTGTTGTTTTGCTGATGTTAAAAAAAATCTTTGGGTTCTGTAGAAGTGCCAGCGCCTCATGCTTTATACCCGGGACTTGGAGTTTATCAGGGGGCTGAGCCTAGTGGCAGGGATGTGTCTTTTACTGTTCTCATGTTAAAACACCCACATTTGGCTAAGTTAGAAACTGCTGAACAATCAGTTTGCACATGCTCAGTAGAGACTTGTTAGAACTTGGCCGCTAAAGTCTCTGTAGATTCCTCCTGCGCTCAGCGTGCTGCAGGCCGGGGCTGCAGTGGCCGAACAGGACTTCCCCTGCAATTGCTTCTCCCAGCTGTTGGGGACTGTTACAACTCTGGGCACCAGAAATGAGGGTGTCCTCTGTGCTCTTAATGCTGTCCTGCTGTCTCTGGGGCAAGGGGGGGGAGGAGACTAGGCTGTGTGACGACTGCAGAGGGAGGGAATATGAGCTGGGCTGGGGGCAGAGGGAGCAGTGGAGGGAGAAGCAGCCTGGGTGGAGACGGGGCCTGGGAGCCAGGGGGGAAAGACTGAGATCAGACAAGGACCTGGGTTGGAGGGAGACTAGGACTGGGTAAGGGCAAAGCCTGGGACTAGGATGAGGAGGCAGGACAATGGCCAGGGTGGAAGGGGTCAGACATGGAGACACCAGCAGCAGCAGAGCAGAGTCTGCGGCCCGTAGAGCAGAGGTCTGCACAGTGGATTTCCTGCTGCCCCATGATGCCATGTGATGGAATTGGGGGGTGCTGCCTTTCCAACCCTGCTGCTGTGCCCCCCAAGGCAGCACCCTGTCAGGAAGTAGGTTGTTGCCCACCCAGCTGTGTTTATTTCCCCCTCTCTGTTGGCAGTCCTGTCCCTGCTCACATTACTTTTAATTAGCCAGACGCTTCCTGTCCGCTCCTCTCTCCTGCTGAAGGTGCCTGGTTATTGCGAGGTGAAAGGCACTTTGGGTTACAGAAGGACACTTGGAACAGGTTACCCGCTTGCTGCTGAAGCTCATTTTGGACGGCATCTGTTCATTATTATGTGTTGGCTTGGCCGCTTGCCAGCAAGGCAAGCCGAAAGCCCGACACAGACGTTGCTTTCAGCCGGTGGAGGAGAGAGGCTGCTCTCCCTGTCTCTGCCTCGCCCCAGGAAGGGGGAACACAGGCGCTCACTGTAGAACCATGGTGCTGGCGCTGTGTAGTCACAGAGGAGGGCATGGGCATGGGCATCCTCCCCTTGCAAACAGGGAGAGCCCAGCTTCCTAGAGCAGGGAACAGCAGCAGCTAATGCCTCCCCACAAGCCCCTTGCTGACGTAGGGGAAACTGAAGCACAGAGCAGCAAAGCCCACATTTAGCTGAGGGGGGAATAGACCCCAGGAGTGTTGGCTCCTTTCTCTAACTCCCCATGTGGGTTAATGTCTGGCAGGGAGAGCTGAGCTCTCGCAGTCCTCGGTCTCACACACTCCATTGCCGGAGCACCCACCATGCCAGCCTGTCTTCCTGTTCTCTTCCCAGCATCTGCCTCTCTCTGGTTCTGGAGAGCTGCAGCCCGTGCTGCTGGCTGGAAGCCTCATCATACGCCTCAGTCCCTGCACTCTGCCCGGCTGCGGCCTGGGGGCTGGAAACATAGAGAGCTTTCCTAGCATGGATCCCGACAAGGCTGAGGAGTTGAAGGAATGGACCAGCCCTGCTCCCAGGTTGAGTACCTGGCTCTGCATCTGCTGCTCACTGCCTCCAGTGCGTTGTTATAGCAGGACAGCCTGGAGACGTGGCTCATCTCACTGCTCCCCCAGACCCTGCGTGTCCCCCGCAGCCCTGCCTGGGGAGTGGTGGGGAGGCCTCCGGGAGCCAGCACAGTAGTGGTGGTTGTGTAGCACTTGGGGATGATGGCAGGGTCCCTGTTTTCCTCTGGTGTTGGGAGAAGGCCAGGGGAGTCACTGCCCATTGGCCCTACGTGGCACTGGGCTGGGAACTCCAAGATCTGGGTCCGTCCTGCTGCCCATGTGAATCCGAGAGCAGTGGAGGCCAGAACATGTGTGTTCAGCAATGAGCTGCTTGGTGTCAGGGCTGAGTGGCAAAGCAAGCAAGGGCGAGAGGCCTGTGCTGGGCCAAACCCAGGCCTGGCCTTAGCAGCCCCAGCCCCCGGGCAAGTGAGTGAGAGCACTCACCCCCACCCCCAGTGCCGCACGCACACACTCACAGGAGAGGGGCAGTGTCACTTCTGCTATCACAACTAGGTGCTTTTTCCAGGGCCCATCACCACAGTCTCTGGGCATTCAGCACAGATCTGGTTACAACACATCAGTGTGACACACATTCAGTACAAAGTAAATACACCCCACATGATTGTGCCTCCCTCACACTCACTAGTGCAGCCTCCTGTGTACACACATTGTCATACCTGCACACACGAATGTGCACACAGTCACCTGCGTGCACTTTGCTCACACACACTTGGACAGACACTCTAGCACTCCCAAGTGCACACACAACACTAATACCCTCATTAATACACACATTACACACTGAATGCCCATACGTAAACAAGCACATATTACACATTCCCCACATGTTCACATGCGCACCCCCAACACACAACATATGCACCACCAGCTGTGTGCGCAAACACATACACCCAGCATATTCACCCTGCGTGCTCACAACTGCCATATATACATGCTCACCCCTGCCCCCTTGTCCTTTCACACACCCACCCACCCACCGTCTGTAGAATTGCTTAGTGGGTGTGCACAGCAGATACTGGTAAATATTGTGACAGTCAAACTGGGTGAATAACTCAGCAGTCTGGCCCTTAACCAAACCTCCGCCTGGGCTAACCCCACCCTTTCTTTGGGGCGTTGGGGGGGAGAGTTCCCCATCTCTTCAGGGGGCTGAGAAAGGAAGAAGGAGCCTTTTTGTAGAGTTGTGGGTATCAAAGGGGCTGGAGCTCAGGGGTGCTTTTGAAGAACATGCTGTGTCTCGGGGAGCTCGGGGGAGGTCAAGACAGAGAAGCCGAGCAGACACCTTTGATTTGCTCAGAAAAAAGGGTTCTTAGAAGCCGCCTGCCACCTGGCACGATGCCAGCGATTGAGACGCGCCGAAGCAGACATGCCAAGCTGTAATTGCAGACAGACTCGTTCAAAGAGACGAGACGTTTATTTTTAACTTGTGTTAAGGTAATGCGCTGATCTCCAGACTGCAGGTTCAAAAGTTCACTGCCCCCAGCCCCCCAGCCTTCCCTGGAGTTGGGCTTGCAGTGAACGCGCAGTGGTCCTTCGCGTGCGGGGCGGCTCATCTGGCATTTCTCTAGACACCCCGTTCCTCTTCTGAGCAGCCTTTGTTGTCTCCCAGGGAGTCTGGCTCCTTTCATGTGGGGCGGGAGGAGCAGGCCCTCCGGGAACTGAACTCCAGGGAGGAGCGGGGAGCGTGTGAGGCTTTGCCAGCTCAGATTCCTGCCCCGCAGAGTGGGGCCTGCAGGCTCTGGTCAGCGCTGCCCCGGCCTGGAGGCTGCTAAGGAGCCATTCGAGCTCCACGTTCTCGTGTTTGTTAGCAGAGGGAAGGGGTGGGGGTCGTTGGCAGCTGGGCTTGAGCAAGTGGCGGGGATGTGGGCTGGTGTGCAGGGAGTATGACTGGGAGCCGGGAACTTGACACTGACCCCAGGGTGACCTGATGCAATTCCCTTGCCCTCTCGCCGCCCTCGTTACCCAGTCCCGGCACAGGCCCCGTTCGTTAGTATGTGCCAAACGCTGGGGCCAGGCCTTCACCTCTCTCAGGGGAGGCAGGGAGCTAGGCCCCCACCTGGGCTCATTCGTTCCCTCACGTTATCCGAGGGCAGCTGGCCGGTCAGCCTCCTGCTCTCACCTGACTTCAGGGGCCCACAGCTTTCCCTGCCATCTCTGGGAAAGCGTCTTGTCTTTCACGCTGACAGTCCTGGGCTGCCGGCCGTTCCCCCACCCCACCATTAGGCAATAATCCGGCTGGGGCGGCTGAGAATGAGGAACAGCTGAGTTAGGGGAGCCTTCCCCTCTGCCCGCCGGCTGAAGCTGCAGAGCCCCGTAACATGTCCATCTTAGAATGGCTGTGTACCAGGGTGCCCCAGAGAGCAGCCAGAGAACCAGACCCTCACCCCCAGGAGATTCCCACTGTTCAGGGTGCTCTCCCCACCCTTTTGTCCCGTCTGGTGGGGAGAAAGAACCTTGATCCCAGAAAATCTCAGCTGCTTAGTGCAGAGAGCGATGCCTGTTCAGGATCATCATCATGTCTGAATAGCCTTAGTCACCCTAAAAGATCCCAGTGCACTTTATGGCTGTGCCCCCATCAGTGTGCTGCAGCAGGGAGCTGCAATCTCCATTGAGGGCCTGCTCGGGCAGCGCTTGTGCAATATGGAAATGCAGCCACCTCTGGGGGGCAGGGCAGCAGACAGCAGGTTTCACAACAGTGGGAGGGCGACAGGGAGTTTGGGGAACCCAGCTCCTATAAAAAGTGCTCTCATACCTTAAAGGGCACAAAAGCTCACCCCCAAAGACCCCACGTGCTCAAGTGCACGGAGCTCGGTTTATTAATATCCAAGTGATGAGGGCTGAGCTAAGCTTGCTAGGAGTTGAACCAGTGGCTCTAGGCATTACAAGCCTGACACTTATTTAGACCCTGCTACACTTGGGTTGTTCAGCCAGTTTGATGACTTGATGTGCTGAGCAGTCAAGCGCCTCTTGGGATACTATCGAGCTGTTGGCTCATGCAGTGGATCAATGACGATATTGTCCCATTATAAAGATTTAGGCCCAGTACAAATTGTGTGCACACACAAATGCAATCACAGTGTACATGAGTGCAGTGCGACTGCAGAATCTGCATGTGCAGAGATGGCCAGTTAGACATCAGCTGTGTGCTCTCTTACCCAGTTATGTGTGCAACTGGACTAGCGGCGTGTGCGCATTCTGTGTGTGCTGAGGCAATTCTGAAAACCTGGCTCAGAATATTTTCACTTAACTTAAAATACATACAGCTCATCACTGTCTGGACATGAGTGTGGCTCATTTCTAGGCCGATTTCTTTGGTCTGCCTCAAATTAACCACCGCTATGGAGACAGAGATATAATCAAAGGCATTATTAAGTGGCTAAATAGTTGACCAATCAGTGCCAAGAACAGGAATGTGATAATGAGGCTTTATCAGGTCTGCCTCCTGCCCCAAGAACATCTGATAAAATATTCTGAAAGAAAGCTGGAGCAGAAATGCTTTATGATGCACTGGCTTTAAACCTGCAATAATAATAATTAGTAAACTATAATCCTTCCCTCTTTGTTAGCCTCCTATCCAAGGATCTCAAAACATTTGACAAACATGAGTTAACTACATCTCACAACAATCCTGAGATGTAGGGGGAGTGTCTATTTGTCCGTCTATCCTCTGCTCCTCAGTTGGTCATTGTCAGCAGTATCTTAGATGTTCTCCAGACTCAGGAAGCAGGGTTCTCCTTGGTTTTGTTGAGGTGTCTTTTCATCAGGTGGTCCTGGTCCTCAGGGTGAGTATGATGGTGCGGACAACATGGCTGGTTTGCCTCGTGTGGGTGGCATAGTTATTCCCTTTGAAATGTGCCAGTCACTTCCTGTTTGGATTCCACTTCTCTCCCCCTTGAAGGAGAGGGAGCCATTTGGCACTCCTGCCAGGGCATTCCTTCCATTGCCATTTCCTGGTGCGTCGCACTCGTGTAACTACTTTGGGGTTAATTGCCTTCAATGCAAGAAGCTTGTTAGACATTAGCACTAAGGGCTGTGATCCTCTGCTTCCAAATTGCTGCATCCGGTGACCCTAATGGAGCCTTGTGAGGTGTGCTGCCATGTTCTCGTCATGCTGGACCAGGGAGCCCTTGAATCTGCCCAATTTTTTTTATCAAGGTCTTTGCTTTTTGCATCAACTTTCCTGCTGATCTACTTGAGTGTGCACAGTAGGCCATGGTGTGGTGTGCTTGAGCTGATAAAGCAAAGGGAAGTGCCAGGATGATTCACGGGTGAATTGTGGACCATTATCTGTTATTAGCTCATCTAGGATCCCATGGTGAGCAACCCATGATGTACAGTAGGGTGTTGTTGTGATTAGGGCGATGATTTGTGTATGGGAGCACCCACAATGTGCTAGGCACTTCCACACTGGCAAGAAGGCCTGGTCCCTGCCCTGGGGAGCTCACAACCTGTGATTAAAACTGTACAAGTGTTACTATATTGTTACTCCATGTGTTGTGCAACAGTGCAATGTAAATTGAGAAAATGTCATAGGAATCCACTAATAAGAAGTCACATTCCCCATTTAATTCAAAGAGACCTGCACCAGTCTGGGAACATCAGGAAACATGGCTCTACAATGAACCACATAGCAACGTGTGAAAGTGGTTACAAAGAGCCTTCTTTTCAAAAGTGCTGAGCACCCACAACTCTAGTTGGAAGTCAGTGGGAGCTGGTGCTGCTCAACTGATTAGGCCTTTTAAGCTGGGGCTCTTTGTCATCCCTTGAGTGATATATGTACAGAATAGCTGCTCATTCAGTGGCTTCTCTCCTGTGCCGTAAAATCACACTGCATGAGGTCTGAAATGCTGGGCATGGGCCAGGTGCTTGCCTGTGTACTGAGAACAGAACCCGGGAGATGCTGTTATAGCCAGGTACCAGTGCTGCCATCCAAGATAAGGCAGCCAAAGAAATCAACAATTGATACAGGGAGGAGAAAGCAAAAGAACCACTGAAACCACATGAAACTGACTTTGTATTTAAGACCTACCTGTACTAAGCATCCAGTTTTTGCTGGGCCCTTGGATGGCTGCCTAATACAGTCTCTGTGTGTGTGTGTGTGTGTGTGTGTGTGTGTGTGTGTGTGTGTGTGTGTGTGTGTGTGTGTGTGTGTGTGTGTGTGTGTGTGTATTTTAACAGTAATCCCTACCATTCTGTATGTAGATACAGAGAATCAACCTGCATGCTTCAGTGCATAAACTAAATGCCAAAGGGGAGAGGACCCCCCCCCAGACAGTGCTGCTCAATGCTAGGTGGCTTATAGTAGGGGAGTTTTGCCCTCCCGTTAAGGTATCTTTGGACACCATCAGCTGTTGGAAGCGGGTTGGTTGCATGGTCTGATGTTGTACAGCAAGTCCCATGTTTCTAAACACTAAGCAAATACAGCTGCATGTGGCAGCTTAACAAATAGGACTTGTGCCATCAACCCCTTGGTTGGGTTGGGGTCTCCAGGTGAGAGGAGCATCTTAGTTGCCCTGCCTCTTTAGCCCCTCCGTACTCTGTACCTGGGGTGCGGGGTACATGGAGAGCTGCAGAGAGGCGATGGACAAGCTTGTTCTGGAGTGACAGGCTGATAAGCCCCCCAACCTCTCCCTTTTTTTTATTTTTAGACTGTCAAACCTACTTCTGTCCCAGGGCTGTGAGACAGCGTTTTATTGCTGCATGCTTGATGGCTGCTCCCCGTTCCTCTGCTGCTGTGATTTATCTCTGCACTTTGCACTGATTGGATTAGAAGTTTAAATGCTAAGAGTGCATAACAATATATTTTTCTTATTAATATTAAAAAATCATTATTGGATTTTTTATAGTTCTGTTTTGAATTGAATCCCCATGTTTGATTTATTCTCTCTCCTAGAGTAGAATTTAATGCTAATAGGAACAATCATTGCTTTGTTTTGAGGCTTTGACTGTTTGGAAAACTTTCACTGCAGAAGGAAATTACAGCATTATTAAGAGTCCATTAAAAAGGGTTTGTCCATTGCTGGCTGATACCTGCAAGCTGGAGAGAAAACAAAAAAGTAAAGACAAAGAGCCTGTTTTGCAAGGCTCTCTCTGCGCCCTTCCCGGGGTGTCACATAATTATCATGGCAATTATTATAATCAACTCTATTATGTCACAGGTATTAATTGCAGGTCCCACTGGTAAAATTTCCTATGGGACGCCAGGCTAATAATGTGTGTAAATCACGGTGCAGCATGATTTTATGTTAATCAGTAAAAGGAGAGATTGTGTGTCTTTGTGGTTTGTTTTTATTAAGTGAAGTCTTGTCCTCACTGATAAAAAAAAAAAAGGTAGTTTCTCGTCTCGGGTGAACTAGTGCTCATGAGCTATCCTGAGGGAAAAGCCCAGCGAAAGCCAGGTGCTTTGGTTTTACCAGGAGGTAAACAAGGCGAACTCAGTCCTGGTGCTAACCTGGCCTAGTTACTGTGTGCCAAAGCGGATGTGTCTGGTCTGCACTGTGTTTTTACCTCAGGTCACCTCACATGCACTGCAGTGAGGTGAAAACTGCACCTCTTCAGTGGTGTAGGCAAAGCTGAGACCCACTGAAAGGGGCCTCAGGTGCAAACCATGTGTCTGCTGTTAAAATGCTATTCCCCATGATGCCAGTGTGGGCCCCGATGCTGCAGCTGGATCTGCTCTAGCAGCCCACATCGATCCAGTTGCAGGATTGAGAGCAGCCCCAGGGAGTATTACAGAGGGAGAGATTTCTTTCTTTCCTTTCTGTCACATCGGCTCTGGGGCTCGTTCTGCACTTGGGCAGTGCGAGCAGGCTGGCTGGGGCTCCAGACTGCCCGCTTGTCCTGCTGCTGAGGCTGAATTCACAGCACGGCAGCGGGGAAGGCTCAGCCAAGCAGAACTCTGCTGTCAGGGAGTTTTTTTAAAGCCGTTTCTCTTTAGATTGCGGTTGGTGTGAACTTTTTAAAAAACAAATTCTAAGATTGACGTCTGACCCCCTTGCTCTGTGTGTGTGTCTGTATTACAGGAGCCCCCGTGGGTGTGGGCTCCAGCTGGGGGTGCGGACTTTGGAGTGGGGCTGGGGATGAGGGGTGCAGGAGGGGGTTTCAGGCTGGGGGATGGGACTGAGGGGTTTGGAATGTGGGAGGGGGCTCAGGGCAGGGGGCTGGGGTGCGGGAGAGGGTGTGGGCTGTGAGCTCCAGGAGGGAGTTTGGGTACGGGAGGGGGCTCAGGGCTGGGGCAGTAGGTTGGGGTGCGGGAGGGGGTGTGGGCTGTGAGCTCCAGGAGGGAGTTTGGGTACGGGAGGGGGCTCAGGGCTGGGGCAGTAGGTTGGGGTGCGGGAGGGGGTGTGGGCTGTGAGCTCCAGGAGGAAGTTTGGGTATGGGAGGGGGCTCAGGGCTGGGGCAGTAGGTTGGGGTGCGGGAGGGGGTGAGCAGTGCGGGGTCCTGGCGGCGCTTACCTCAGGAGGCTCCTGGAAATGGCTGGCATGTCTCTCTGGCTCCTAGGCCCGCAGCTCCTGCAGGTGCCACCCCCACAGCTCCCATTGGCTGCAGTTGGCGTCCAATGGGAACTGCGGAGCTGGTGCTCGGGGCAGGGGCAGTGTGTGAAGGAGCCAGAGGGACGTGCTTGCTGCTTCCGGAAGCCAGGTGGAGCTGGGTAGGGAGCCTGCCTTAGCCCCGCTGTGCCACTGACTGGACTTTTAACAGCTTGGTCAGCAGTGCTGACCGGAGCCGTCAGGGTCCCTTTTCGAACGGATGTTCCAGTCGAAAACCAGATGCCTGGCAACCCTAGAAAGGGAGCTGTGTTCTCTGTGCAGCCTGCCCCTCCCAGACGTGCTTCCAAGCCAGCTGATGCATGTCACCGTTCAGGGAGTGAAGGGCAGGCCTCAGGAAGGTCAGAGGTCATGGTTGGTTTGGAGAAGCATCCAAGAGGTTGGTCTGCATAAGGGCGGCTTTATTTAAATGACTTCTCCTGGCTGTGCCAAGGGCTGGAGACAAGAGGGGTAGATTACGCCACAGCTTCTCCTGCCATCTCATGGCCTGTTGGCCTGCTCCAGCCCACCCAGTGGAACATGGAGGTTTGGGACCGTGCAGAGCCGGAGTTCAGCTCGAAATGTGGGCGAGACTGAGCCCAGGCCGAGTCCGAGTCTTTCCAAACCGATGCCTGCAGCCCTCGACCTCTTGTTCCTCTGCAGTTCCAGTGGCCAGATCTGTCCCCGCTAATCCCAGCAGGCGGACGGGGGGCTGCATCTCCTCTGAGGGCTGAGTGGGGTGACTCTTGCGTGGCTGCCCGTGGCTTTATGCCCCACTGCCACTGCAGTAAGGGGGGAGGGGACATCAGTGCAGGGAGCAGTGCTGGGTCTCCAAGGCGGGGGTTTGGCACAGGCTGTGGTGTGATTGAGTGGGTGGCCTTTGGGGAGCTAGGACCCTTCCAGGGGCAAGTGGAATGAGCCTGTGTCTACTGCTGAGCTCCAGGCTGCCTTCCAGCTCCCCAAGGCACCGTCTGATTGTTTCCTCATGCTGCTTCCAAAGGACACAGGGCAAGAAGGTTCCCTCTAGCGCTCCTGGGGCTCCTAACAAGCTGTAGCATTCATATGACTGAAATATGGCTGGGGCATCTTTTGAACTCAGCTAATTCATTCTCTCACTCCTCGATCTGGGAGACCTGACGGGAGCTGAGCTCTCCCTGAAACAAGAGGGAAGGGATAGAACTGTAGGGAGCTCCACTGCGGGGAGAGGGCCGCTGCTCTTTTTCCAGCGCTGCTGGGCAGCACTTACTTTGTGATCATAGAATCCTAGAATCCTAGAATCTCAGGGTTGGAAGGGACCTCAGGAGGTATCTAGTCCAGCCCCCTGCTCAAAGCAGGCCCAATCCCCAGACAGACAGATGATCCTTTTTCTCTCCCTTGAGTGCTGATTCCTCCGGTCCCCTGCCCTGCCCACAACCTCATTCCTGTGCCGCCAGCAGCCGGCCTTCCTTCACACGCAAGGCGGCCCCAGATAGCGGGCTGGGGCTGGGCTGCCTGGGCTGCTCCTTGGCAGCTTCCAGCCTGCCTTGAGTGAGTGTGAGTAGCTCCCAGTAGGCTGCCAGGGTGGCAAGGGTAAAGTGGGTTAGGTGCTCTGTACCAGGCCTAGCAGCATCCCGCGTGTACAGCAGGGAACTGGGCCACTTCTGGGGTGGGCACACGGCCCGAGACGCACATGGGGGTGGGAATGGAACCGGGATGTGTGCAGGGCAAGCCCATGGAATCAGCATGTGGCATAGAGCAGCCTGCAGCACCGGTTCTTGTGCAGCTGAGGCTCATACAGGGCCTGTGCGCGGAGCTGAGGCATGGGTGGCACTGCATACACGGTACAATAGAGACCCAGCCAGCCCCGCCTCAGGAAAATGCCAAGATGCAGCGGGGGTAATGGTGAGCTGCTGCAGGGAATCACAAGAGAGGGTCAGAAATCTCAGCAGCAGCAGCCAACCACAGCCTCCCAGCACCCCCTCACCCAGCCCCCCTCTCCCGGAACCTGCTCACTCAGCCCCCCTCCCCCAGAACCTCCTTACCCAGCCCCCATCACCCAGAACCTGCTCACCCAGCCCCCCTCCCCTGGAACCTGCTCACCTAGCACCTACTCATCCAGCCTCCATCACCCAGAACCTGCTCATCCAGAACCTCCCCACCCAGCACCGCTCCCCCGGAACCTGGTCACCCAGCCCCCATCACCCAGAACCTGCTCACCCAGCCCCCCTCCCCTGGAACCTCCTCACCCAGCACCTCCTCACCCAGCCCCCATCACCCAGAACCTCCTCACCTAGCACCGCTCCCCCGGAACCTTCTCACCCAGCACCTACTCACCCAGCCCCCATCACCCAGCACCGCTGCCCTGGAACGTGCTCACCCCTCCCCTGAAACCTGCTGCCCCCTCCCCCAGAACCTACTCCCCCAGCACTGCTCCCCCAGAACCTACTCACCCAGCACAGCTCCCCCGGAACCTGCTCACTCAGCCCCTTCACCCAGAACCTGCTTACCTAACTTCCTCATCCAGCACCGTTCATCTAGAACCTGCTCAACCAGCACCCCTCACCCAGAACATCCTCACCCAGCCCCCATCACCCGGAACCTGCTCACCCAGTACCACTCCCCCGGAACCTGCTCCCCCAGCACCTACTCACCCAGCCTCCATCATCCAGAACCTGCTCACCCAGTCCCCCTCCCCCAGCACCGCTCCCCCAGAACCTGCTCACCCAGCACCGCTCCCCCGGAACCTGCTCATCCAGCCCCCATCACCACTCGCCCGGAACCTGCTCACCCAGAACCTCCTCACCCAGCCCCCATCACCCGGAACCTCCTCACCCAGCCCCCATCACCCGGAACCTCCTCACCCAGCCCCCATCACCCGGAACCTCCCCACCCAACCCCCATCACCCAGAACCTGCTCACCCAGCACAACTCCCCCAGAACCTGCTTATCCAGTGCCCCTCACCCAGAACCTGCTCACCCAGCACCACTCTCCCAGAACCTGCCCAACCAGCACCCCTCACCCTGAACCGGCTCACCCAGCACCGCTCCCCCGGAACCTGCTCACCCAAAACCTAGGGTGCTAGAGGACAGGCTGCTGATGTTGAGGGAACCCTAAATGGCCTGCTCGTTGGTGCTGCGTGGAAGGAAAGCAAGCAGCTTAGGCCTCAGGGACTGACAGTGGCTTTGGGCTGTCTCAGCCATCTCTCTCCATTGTCGCTGTCTCTGCCAAGATGCTGCCTTCCAAGAATCCAGCGTGTTTTTGTCTCATGGAGTTTCAAGTGCCAGTGCTTGGAGACCCTGTTAATCCGACTCAGCTACTTGTTGGAGCGTTCCTGTTGCACAGCCCCATCTCTGCTCCAGCTGCTCTATTCCAGCTCCCCTCTCCAAGCACAGGCAGAGAGAGGGATGGGGTGCACAGTGCTCCACCGAGAGCTAAGCCTGTGGGGGTGCCAGCCCAAGGGACTGCATGGCAGTAACCCAAAAGGGAGGGTGCAGTTCCCACACGCTGCACAGTGGTCCAGCTGCAGCACGGGGCCCAGGTCCTCATGCCAAGTGGGGGAGGGACAAAGGTGGCTTGAAGCCCCTTTTCTGCTCACCATATTCTTGGGTTTCCTGGCATTTGCTCTCACTTAGCTGTAGCAGCCTCCCAGGGGCCACCTGCCAGCCCCTCGTGTGCCCAGGCCATATCGCCTCCCTGCTCTGCCTCCCCCCGCCACACCGTAGGGATTCCCTGGCAGTGGTTTCCAATCCGTGCCGCCACTGGAGCAGTGTAAAGGGGCCAGGTGCAGCAGAAAATCAGCCCCCTGTTAATGTGTTGCATGAGCTAAGGGAAGCCCCAGCCCCTCTTTCTCCCCCAGCCCCAGGCAGTCAGGCCCTGGGGCAGGCATAGGGTTGCCAACCCTCCTGGAATCGGCATCAGTCTCCCGGTGACTGTTGAAAGCAATCTGGCAGATTTTAATAGGATATTTTAAGAAAATGACATTGTCACATTGAGGAAAAACAATCTCCCGGAATAGCTTCACTCCGAGTTGGCAACCCCAGGCAGGCATCATCTTAGCCAGCCTGAGAGGAGGCTGGGAGTCACGCTTTAGGGCTACAGTAATTCAGTACGGGATTGTCAGCACCATGCAGCATTCGGAGAGAGAAGCTCACTCTTCCCTGTGCACTGTGCAAGGAGAGGGTCGTTCCAGCGGGCGCTAATTGCTCTGCCCTGGCTCCCGCCTCCCCTGCCTGCTGCCCTGGGCTGGGTATGTGGATGAATGCACCTGACAGCCCAGGGCTGGCTGGGTGACACGGCGTTACATGTCGAATAGCCTAGGGAAACTGGCTGTCCTTTCTGCCCCTACCCCATGTGAGAGTGGGCAATTGGGGATACGCCATCTGTGAAATCTCCCAACCTCCCCTGGGCTCCCTGGCAGAAACATAATGAATCATAGAATCATAGAATCTCAGGGCTGGAAGGGACCTCAGGAGGTATCTAGTCCCACCCCCTGCTCAAAGCAGGACCAACCCCAACTAAATCATCCCAGCCAGGGCTTTGTCAAGCCGAGCCTTAAAAACCTCTAAGGAAGGAGATTCCACCACCTCCCTAGGGAACCCATTCCAGTTCTTCACCACCCTACTAGTGAAAAAGTGAAAATGAGGATCGTTCTCCCCAGCAGAGGATTTTCAGCCACTGTCATTTCCCTGCTGCCTGGAGATTGTGATCTCTGGGTACAGGGGACTCACCATCCGCCCTGTTATTGACACCACGGCCCAGGAGGGGCCAGGAAAACACAGGCAAACCAGCTTGGGCTGACACATGGACATCAGTGCCTGTGCTGCTGTGTATGCGTCACCTGGGTGTCTGGTGCTGCGGGTGGCCGGGTCTCTTAGCATGGTGTAGAGGATGAGGGTGGTTTTCAGTTAGGTGCAGTGTGAGGTTTTGTAGATCCTTGTGGCAGGGATCCTGTCTTTGTGGCTTGTACCGCTCTGAGCACCTGTCTGCATGGGGCACAGAAATCACAGTGATGAATTATGGCTCGAGGCTGGCACTCAGCTACTGGACAGAGTAGCTCTCGCCTGCCATTCATTCCAGGGCGAAGGGGTCTTCAAGCCCACTTCAGCCCTTGCAAGGTGGACTATGCCACAGCATACGCGTGCATATGCCAGTGCCCCCTAGTGGCTAAACTGGGGAAGGCTGCCTCACAGTAACACTCCGGTTTCGTTGCTAAAGTTTGCGGGTTCCATTCCCTGACGCTGCACAGATGCACTTGGCTGAGCCCCGCAGTGCCTGCGTGTGGCTGTAGGTTGCTGGGTGCCAGAGTCCCTCCTCATGCTGCTTTCCCACACTGTGCTGCCATTTCTGCAAATAGTTTTTCCACCACTGAAAGCGTTGTGGCAAATGCACACAGCAAAACAGAAGCCCTCAGTATAATGAGAAAATGCCAGATGGGTGCATCACTGCCTGGGCTGGGATACACTGACGTATGGTGGTCTCTTTATCCCATGGACGGAAATGATGGATGTGGTCTCCATTCTCACCCAGGATTTATGGTATCAGCCCCTCTCTCCCTGGGTCAGGAGAGTGACACTCCAGATTTGAAACTCAGAAGTGGTCTCTGGACTCCCCGCCCTGCCAGCTAACTTCTGCTGAGCTTGCCGTAACGGGCACCTTTTCAGTAAGGCTGCTTAATCACGGACCTGTGTGCGTGCCCAGGACCCTGTACGTTGCACACTCACAAAACCTCCATGCAAATATGGGTGGATGGGCAGCACACAAGCCTTGCACATGCAGAGGAGCAGGGCCACTGAAAAGCTGCCCTCAAGGCTTCCGCTGAGAGCTAGCTAGAGGCTTGATGAAACCTCCGCTGGCCAGCAGCGTGTCCTCAGGAGCCCGCCCATCAGCAGTGACCATACAGCAGAGGTTTCCCAGCACCCAGTTCACAGCCAGCTAGGCAGCTCAGCAGCTCTGGAATCCCAGCAATAGAGCTCAAACCTCCCTGTGTATTTCTTGGCCGACCTGCTCTCTTTTTTCCTGCATCCTGTAGTCTGAGTGTGCGAGCCAAGGAGCGGCTGTATGGGGAGGCCACATGCCAAGCTCTTAGCCAGCTGTTAGACTGTAGGATTTATGGCAGGATGAGGCTGCACTTGGTTAATGATGGTGGCTTCAGGTTAATTTTTGAACACCAGCCCCTTGTTTGGACTAAGTGAGCAGATTTGTCTTCCTGACCCTGAGAATTCCCAACGGGATCCAAATATTCCACTCCCAGTTTCATAACAATGATACGATTCCACTGCCCTTCCCTAGCACCAGCCATCCTCGTTGCTCAAAGCACATCACAGGTGTTCATGGATTCAGCCTTGCAACCCCCCCATCTCCAAGTTGGGGAAATTGAGGCACAGAAAATGTAAGGGTCTGGGTTTTGAACTAGTTAACTCTGCAATTGCATGTGCTGCATGTGTGCACAGCTGCCCCCCTGATTTGTGCATACAACTAACATGACAATCTGTGTTGATCAGGTACAGTAACGTTATTGTGATCACTTGCACTCTCAGATATCCAATGAGCATGCCAAGCACAGTGGTCCCACACAAGGGGGTCCCACTTTTCCATGCAGAATTTAGCATCTAACTTTTTATAAAATTGAGGGACCTGTTTGACATCACACCGGAAACGTCAGCAGGACCTGGGATCCGACCACCAGCCCATAGATTCCGATTCCAAGGCCAGAAGGGACCATTGTGATCATCTCTGACCTCCTGCACAGCACAGGCCAGAGACCTGCCTCACACTAATTCCTAGAGCAGAGCTTTTAGAAAACACCAATCTCGATTAAAAAATTGTCGGTGATGGAGAATCCACCACAACCCTTGGTAAAGTGTTCCAAGGTTAATTACCCCCACTGGCAAAACTTTACACCTTATTTCCAGTCCGAATTTGTTTCACTTCAATTTCCAGGCATTGGACCATGTTAACCTTTCTCTGGTAGATTGAAGAGCCTGTTATTAAATATTTGCTTCCCATGTAGATACTTAGAGACTGTGATCAAGTCACCCCTTAACTTTCTCTTTGTTAAGCTAAATAGATTGAGCTCCTGGAGTCTATCACTATAAGGCAGATTTTCTAATCCTTTAATAATTCTTGTGGCTCTCTGCTGAACCCTCTCCCATTTATCAACATCCTTCTTGAACGGTGGCCATGGGAGCTGGATACAGTATGCCAGCAGTGGTTACGCCAGTGCCAAATATAGTCGTAAAATAAGCTCCCTCCTCCTACTCGATATTCCTCTGTTTATGCATCCCAGGATCACGTTAGCTCCTTTGGTTTCAGCATTGCACTGGGAGCTCCAAATCCTTCTCAGAGTCCCTGCTTCCCAGGATAGAGTCCCCCATCCTGTAAGTATTCTTTGTTCCCAGCTGTATACATTTACATTTAGCCATGTTAAAGCACATACTGTTTGTTTGCATGCAGTTTACCAAGCAATGCAGATCACTTCATATCAGGGACTTTTCCTCTTCATCATTTACCATTCCCCCAATTTCTGTGTCGTCTGCACACTTTGTCAGTGATGGAGCTGGTGGTGACCAGCCATCATTCCTGTGAGATCCTCCGTGCTGTCTCTCTCCAGCTACCTCGGCCTAGTGTCTTTCATAGGTTGGAAGCTCGCTGGAGGGGCCTTTGCTGAGATGTTCCATGCAGTCTAGAGGATTTAGGGACATACCTGCGTTCACTTTGATGGAAGACATACCTGAATCTCCTAGACAGCCTCGAAAATCTCATTCCTTGTCTTTGATCTGCCTCAAGTGCCCTGCATGCCGTTAACAATGGTCATAGACAGTCCCTAAGGCAGCAACATAGTCTAGTAGACTGAGCTAGGACTAGGAAGCAGGACTCCTGAGTTCTCCCTCTAGCTTTGTTGCTGACTCAGTGTGTCCCTCTCCTGCTGCTGCTACACCCCCACCCCCCGCAGCTGTCCCAGCACTCCAGGAGGCCAACTGGAAGCTGCTGTTTCGATGGATTTACCCCAC
Organism: Mauremys mutica; assembly: GCF_020497125.1. Classification (NCBI taxonomy): domain Eukaryota; kingdom Metazoa; phylum Chordata; order Testudines; family Geoemydidae; genus Mauremys; species Mauremys mutica. Next base: position 5,033,784 of record NC_059094.1, read on the forward strand.
TGAGATGGGAGTGTTAGGTGACAGCTCCCAGTCCATGTGCACCCCTCTGACTCCTTGCCATCCAAGCAGCTTGTTGGCCCCCATCCAAGCCCAGTCCAAGGAGCAGAACCAATTCAGATCCTGCCTGCAGAGGGAGGGCAGCCAGTAGTGGCTCCTATAATTACTGTTATGCCCTGAATAATTCATAGCATCATGACTCCAGCGAAGTCGCCCTCCCCTCCTGAGCGCATGGGGGCTCTGCCTGGGAAGCGCTGGCTGATGCTCGGGGCTGCATCAAGCACAGACTAGAGGGCTGAAGGACCTAATGCAGGCTGGGCTGCACCTAGTGGCCGGGGCAGAAGGGGTGAGATGAGAGGCCTTAGGGCAAAATGTGATACACCAAAGGCAGCTTTCCTTCCATCCAGCAGGGACTGGTGCCCTCTGCCGCTGGTGGGCGGCGGCGGGGGGAAGGGGAGAGTGACGGTGATGGGCTGTTCAGCGCCAGCTGGCAGCAGCGGGGAAACACAGGAATGGATCAGGCACAGAACAGGCGGGCAGTGTCCACCCTGGACAGCACCTGCTACTTCCATCACCAGCCAGTGAAGGCAGCCGAGTAGGTGCTGCAAGGCGCTGGGAAGCGGGACTCCCGGGTTCTGTTCCTCACACTGCGACTGACTCAGTGTGGCCTTGGACAAGTCCCATCCCTGTTCTGTGCTTCCCCCAGGCAGGGGGAATAATGCTACTGGCTGGGGGCTGCATTTGTTACTGTGGCCAAATAATTCAAGTCTGGGGGACTTCAATAGGAGCTGCTCAGCCCCGCTGAAAACTAGGCCAGTTATTTAGGCACCTAAATGTGCAACAAGGGGCCTGGGTTTTGGCCCCCAGGTTTGGCTATGGAATCTCCACCAGAGCGCTCCGAGCTGTGGGGCTGGATGTATGGAATTGCCTCATGATGCTCTCCGAGAGGTTTGTCCTCTGACAGGGAGAAGTGGGCAGGGTTTGGGGAGGGGGTACATGCTGGAAGGAGGGCCCCTGGTGCAAAGCATCTACACGCTGCTCCTTGCCCAGTATCCCGGAGGCTGCGGGCTGTGAGGGGTTAACAGGAATAAAGCCCGTGTGAAACTTTCGGCTTTGGAGCTGCAGTCAGAAAGTGCATTTGTAGCCTCAAGTGGCTGCCTTGAAGACAATCCAGACCTGTCTGGGAGCCGTCTGCTGCTAAAACCCTTTGATCCACTTACTGTCCTCTGGGGAGCTCCCTGCAGTAATGGTGCTAATGCCCCCATGACGACAGGGGCTTAGCTGCCAGACAAATGCAGGCGTGGCCCCCTCCCTCTGCCAAGCCATAAAGCAGCAGCAGAAGCAGCAGAGAGAGAGAGATGGGGTCTTCTTTAGTGACAAACTGAGGATGCCACATGGGCTTAACCCCAGCGGTGCTGGAAGCCTGGATAAATGTGTCTGGAGCTGGAGACACCTTGCAGTTTCTTCTGGGAGGGGTAGCTTGGAGAGGGGGATTCATTAAACAGAAATGAATTATCTCCAGATGCAATTTTCAGGTAGTTTTAGATATGAAAGAACAGTAATTATAGGAGTTTTACTGCTGGAAGAACCTCTGCTGGGCGGACCTGGCGGGGGCTCCATTGGCAGTCATGGCAGGGAGCTCTGTTGGCAGTCACAGTGGAACTCCATTGGGTGGTCGCAATATGAGCTTCCTCGGTCAGGCATGGTGGGGAGCACCATTGGGTCATCATGGCAGAGAAATCCATAGGGCGGTCATGATGGGGAGTTCTGTTGGGTGGTTGCAGTGGGGAGCTCTTTGGGGCAGATTGTAGTTGTCAGCTACATTAGGTGGTCGTAGCTGAGCGGTCACAGTGGGAACCTCAATTGAGTGGTCATGGTGGTGAGATTAGCCATGATGGGCAGCTCCACTGGGCAGTCCCAGATGGACCTTTGTTGCGTGGTTGCATTGGTTGGTCACAGGGGGAATCCCATTTGGTGATCATAGCAGGTTGAGGAGTTCTTTTGGGGACTCATGGTGAGAATCTTCATTGGGTATTCACAGTGGGTAGCTCTGGCGGACAGTCGGCAGGATGCAGGGCTCCATTGGGCGGTCATTGCAGGGGAGAGACAATGTAGATGGTCATGATGGAACATCTTTTGGGGTCTAACTTATACATTGGCATTGTGGTGGGATCTCTTATTGCTCATCTGGTCCCTTCCCCTGCCTCAGAGCCTACGCTGGGGGTTTCAGATAGTTTTGCCCAGAAAGTGTGGTGAGTAAAGCTTGATGGAGTAAGATGACATAAGAACTACTATGCCCCCATTGGAGAGGCCTTGAAAGGACTCTATCGGTTGTTGTCTAGGCTTCATTTCTGAGCTCCCATCGGTTGCATCTTGCTGCAGGATGTGGATGGAGGAATTAGGATATGTATGATCTCCCTGAGACCAAGGACATGGATTGCTAGTGGGATGGGATCAGGGAAGATGGAATAGCCCCTTTGTTGTAGGGAGTAGGGATCTTTCTCCAGGAGGGGAGCACAAGGTCAGAAGGAGAGCTGTCTCCATTTCCAGGAGGTGTAAAGTATTTCCACAGAGAAGGGTTTATTGAAGCTGGAGAGAAGACACTAATCTCAATCCATGGTAGACTGAAGTCTCCAGGAACGCAGACTTGGGATTCTCTTTGGGAACATTCTTGAGACAGCTGGATCTCTGCATCTGTATGGCGATGAAATGCTGAGTTGAGCCCATCAGCAGATGAAACTACTCCACCCCTCCAACCTCCCAAATCCCCTTCTCCTACCCGTCCCCTCACAGAGTGTGTGGAAGATCTGGCATGGCCTGCATTAACACAAGGGATGTCATGCTGGGAAAGAATGAACCTGAACTGGGTTGCAGATGTGTTTCTATGTGAAATGGGCCCAGAATGGCCATGCTCAGATGAACCTGTATTTCTGCTTCCTTCAGGTGCCCAGAGCCTTGGGAGAGGCAGGCTCTCAGAGGTACATGAGCATTGCAGTAGCAGAGTGGGCTTGCAGTAATTCCTCTGGGTACGGAGGAAGGTGAATGTGCTTGGCTTGTGTGTAAAGCAGGGGTAGGCAACCTATGGCACGCATGCCAAAGGTGGCACGTGAGCTGAGAAGCTTCTTAAACATTTTAAAAACCTTATTTACTTTACATTTTTTTTAATGGAGATATACCTATCTCCTAGAACTGGAAGCGACCCTGAAGGGTCATTGAGTCCAGCCCCCTGCCTTCACTAGCAGGACCAAGTACTGATTTTTGCCCCAGGTCCCTAAGTGGCCCCCTCAAGGATTGAACTCACAACCCTGGGTTTAGCAAGGCAATGTTCAAACCACTGAGCTATCCCCCCTGACATTTCCTAACTTTTTAAACATACAACAATAGTTTAGTTATATATTATAGACTTATAGAAAGAGACCTTCCAAAAATGTTAAAATGTATTACTGGCACGTGAAACCTTAAATTAGAGTGAACAAATGAAGACTCGGCACAGCACTTCTGAAAGGTTTCAGAGTAGCAGCCGTGTTAGTCTGTATCCGCAAAAAGAACAGGTCAACTTGTGGCACCTTAGAGACTAACAAATTTATTTGAGCATAAGCTTTCGTGGGCTACAGCCCACTTCTTCGGATGCATAGAATGGAACATATATTGAGGAGAGATATAATTGCGGGTGGCAATTTTGCAACAGAAAAGCTTCAAAAACAGACTCCAATGAGAAACTGCTGAGCTGGAATTAATATGCAAACTAGATACAATCAACTTAGGCTTGAATAGGGACTGGGAATGGCTGAGCCATTACAAACATTGAATCTATCTCCCCTTGTAAGTATTCTCACACTTCTTATCAAACTGTCTGTACTGGGCTATCTTGATTATCACTTCAAAAGTTTTTTTCTCTTACCTAATTGGCCTCTCAGAGTTGGTAAGACAACTCCCACCTTTTCATGCTCTCTGTATGTGTATATATATATACCCTCAATACATGTTCCATTCTATGCATCCGAAGAAGTGGGCTGTAGCCCACGAAAGCTTATGCTCAGATAAATTTGTTAGTTTCTAAGGTGCCACAAGGACTCCTGTTGTTTTCACTTCTGAAAGGTTGCCGACCCCTGGTGTAGAGTGATGCTGCCCTTTGATGAACCCCACAGAGAGGAGAAGGGACCTGCTAATGCTGTTGCTTATGGGAGTTCTGCTTTTGCTCAAGTAGCAGAGGCCTGTGTTTTCTGGGCTGAAGACCTAGTATTTGAGTCCTGGCTCCCTGCGGAGTGTGTTGCGATTTTTCTGGTTGCTGTCTGTTGTCGAGGGCCCTGTACCTGTGATTCTGCCCCACGTTCGAAGAGCTGGGATGGTAGTTATTTATTTATTTATTTATTTGCTCCCATGTGTTCAAAGCTAAAAAGATTTTAAAAGTGTGGAACAGTGTGAAGTGGGCCCCAGGATTAAAGGTCCCAGACTCCATACACCTGGACAGGGGTTCCATTATCTGCCCTTCCCCCTTGTGGGCCCAGGGTGGCCTGTCCCTTCCTTTCCCCTACACAGGCCCTGTGGCCTGCCCCTTGTGCCTGGTTTCACAGCTGTCCCTCCCCTCCCCTGGCACAGCCCCCATGAGCTACCCCTCCCCTTCTCCAATGCAGGCTTGGTAGGTTAGCCTTTCCCCTGTGATTCCTGTGGCCTGTCCCTCCCCTCCCCTGGCACAGGCTCCGTAGCTTACCCCTCCCCATGTGGGCTCTGCGGTCGGTCCCTCCCTCTATGCTGGCCCTGTGGCCTGTCCTCACCCTTCCCTGGCATGGCCTGGCCCTGCCCCTTTTGGGTGAATGCTGGCAGAGGATGCTGAGGTTAGAGGTTGGGGGCTGAGAACCAGGATCTCTCTTCAATGGCCCCATTTTGCTTTTGGGGGCATACAGCTGGTGTCCACGTGGTGCCCTGGAGTGGGGGGTAAAGGAGGTCCCCATGTGGGGCATTGCCTGGCTGCTCTGATGGAGCCGAGGTGCCAGCCCTGGGAGCAGATCTCTGGCACGACAGCTGTGGGCTGGGGTTGCTTACACTGCGTTACAGTGCATGGCCAGGCTCCTGTGGGGATCGTGTGACTGCCTGTTACCCCATCACCAGTCCTTGCTATGGCTGTGCCCTGCATCCTTGTGCACGAGTCTGGGCCGGACAGGTTGGGAGACAGCTTCCTAGAAGGTAACAGGGGTTTCCTGTGGCACCGGTCCCTTGCCTCCAAGAGGCTGGGCACCGCACCAGCTCATCAGGCCAGGCACAGCTGGTGGGGGCAGGCTCAGGCATGGGGCGAGGGCCCGGAGGGGGCACCAAGAGGGGGGCGATGAGGCACAAAGGAGAAGGCCCTGGCAGGTAAGAAAGGAAAGGCCGGGGGGGGGATGGGACTGCTAGGAGATGTGCCCCCCAGCAGACAGCATGATGGGAGTGTGGGAAGGGCAGAGGGGGCTGATGGGGCCGAGGTGTGACGGTGAAGCTAACAAAGGCGCTATTGAGTGACTGAGCTTGGCCGCACTGCTTTGTGCGGAGCCGGAGGCTGGCCAGGAAAAAGAGGCCTGGAGCAGGGAGCACACAGTGTCCCTGGCTGGAGCCGCGTAGCCCTCAGTACATTCTGTTGTGCAGGAAGTTGGCGGGAGAAGGAGGCTCTGCACATCTGACCCTGGCTGGGAGAGACTCCCGGCCCCCTCGGCTGGCCATGCCTAATCGTCTGCATAATGAGCTCTATTCAGGGCAGCAGGACCCCCTGCAGCTTGGGGCTGGAGGGGTGGCTAAAGCCGGTCAGTTCTAGGTCAGCACTGGGGGCTCAGACTGCAGACAGACTGGGCACCTTTCCCAGGAATTTGAGGATGGTTTGCAGGCTGCTCTGCCCAGGCAGCAGCATCTAATTCAATTAAAACTCAGTGTCCCAAAGCTGGAGAGCCCAAAAGGAGCCCAGCACAGGGGAGCCAATGGGACCCTCCTGGGCAGGTGGCACCTGCAGGGGATTGCCAGCTCTGGGGGGAAGCCACCAGTTACCTTCCTGGTGCTGCTCTCAACACCCCCCGCCCTGCGGTCTGGGGATAGCCTGTTTTCTGGCACCTCTGCATGGCAGCTTCATGGCTGAAAGCTGCAGAGCCGCCTGGTTGGACTCACTATTCCTGGCAGACACCGAAGGGGCTGGCACCAGGGCCAGTGGTTTTGGCTCTGAAGGTGAAATTGCCCATTGGAGCATCCCCTGTGCCAAGCTGCAGTGGGAGAAGGGCACGGAGCAGGGTGAGGTGGGTTCACTGCAGGCAGGTCAGCAAAGCTGGTCCATGCTAAAGCCACCCTTTGTTCTACCCACATGATCCGGCTTCAATCCTTGTTACACAGAGCCCGCGTCCCCCAGCTTCAATCCTTGTTACACAGAGCCCGCGTCCCCCGGCTTCAATCCTTGTTACACAGAGCCCGCGTCCCCCGGCTTCAATCCTGATTCCTTGTTACACAGAGCCCGCGTCCCCCGGCTTCAATCCTTGTTACACAGAGCCCGCGTCCCCCGGCTTCAATCCTTGTTACACAGAGCCCGCGTCCCCCGGCTTCAATCCTTGTTACAGAGCCCGCGTCCCCCGGCTTCAATCCTGATTCCTTGTTACACAGAGCCCACGTCCCCCGGCTTCAATCCTTGTTACAGAGCCCGCGTCCCCCGGCTTCAATCCTTGTTACAGAGCCCGCGTCCCCCGGCTTCAATCCTTGTTACAGAGCCCGCGTCCCCCGGCTTCAATCCTTGTTACAGAGCCCGCGTCCCCCGGCTACAATCCTGATTCCTTGTTACACAGAGCCCGCGTCCCCCGGCTTCAATCCTTGTTACACAGAGCCCGCGTCCCCCGGCTTCAATCCTTGTTACACAGAGCCCGCGTCCCCCAGGGAGGCAGAGCCTCGGGGGACCCAGCTAGCTGGTGCAGCAAGGGGAACAGCTCAGTCCTGCCACAGGTGCCCAGCAGCCTCCCAACTACACAGCTGAGGCAGTGCCCAGTGAGGAGCACTAAGCGATCCTCCCCACTTCCAGCTTGGGCTGGGCCTGGCCATTAGGGGATGGTGGGAGCAGGTCTCAGGCAGATAATGGTACTGAACAGAGACCCAGAATCCCTCCACACACATGCCTCTCTCCCCCACACACCCCGAGCTGCCTCTTCCCCTCCCCCTGCCCCCAAACCCTGACACACTCGCCCCAGCCGCTCACACAGTGAGCCCCGCCCCTCCCCCTGCCCCCAAACCCTGACACACTCACCCCAGCCGCTCACACAGTGAGCCCCGCCCCTCCCCCTGCCCCCAAACCCTGACACACTCACCCCAGCCGCTCACACAGTGAGCCCCGCCCCTCCCCCTCCCCACAAACCCTGACACACTGACCCCAGCCGCTCACACAGTGAGCCCTGCCCCTCCCCCTGCCCCAAACCCTGACACACTCGCCCCAGCCGCTCACACAGTGAGCCCCGCCCATCCCTCTGCCCCCAAACCCTGACACACTCGCCCCAGCCGCTCACACAGTGAGCCCCGCCCCTCCCCCTGCCCCCAAACCCTGACACACTCACCCCAGCCGCTCACACATTGAGCCCCGCCCGTCCCCCTGCCCCAAACCCTGACACACTCACCCCAGCCGCTCACACAGTGAGCCCCGCCCCTCCCCCTGCCCCAAACCCTGACACACTCACCCCAGCCGCTCACACAGTGAGCCCCGCCCGTCCCCCTGCCCCAAACCCTGACACACTCACCCCAGCCGCTCACACAGTGAGCCCTGCCCCCAAACCCTGACACACTCACCCCAGCCGCTCACACAGTGAGCCCTGCCCCTCCCCCTGTCCCAAACCCTGACACACTCACCCCAGCCGCTCACACAGTGAGCCCTGCCCCTCCCCCGGCCCCAAACCCTGACACACTCACCCCAGCCGCTCACACAGTGAGCCCCGCCCCTCCCCCTGCCCCCAAACCCTGACACACTCGCCCCAGCCGCTCACACAGTGAGCCCCTCCCCTCCCCCTCCCCCAAAACCCTGACACACTCACCCCAGCCGCTCACACAGTGAGCCCCGCCCGTCCCCCTGCCCCAAACCCTGACACACTCACCCCAGCCGCTCACACACCCATCCCTGCTACTACTCCTGCCCCTGCGCCCCACACCCTGCTCCCCCAACTGTCCCATTGTTTATATAATGCCTTCATCCTTCCTATCACTACTTCCCTCCCACCTCTACACCCCACCCTTCAACGCTCCCCCAGCCCTGCAGCCTCTCTTGCATTGCCCCTCCCACACCCTCCGCCTGGCCAGGTGCCTGCTTCCGGCCCCTGCTGTTCCAGGGTCCCTCAGACGCTGTTCCAGGCCTTGCAGCTGGGCAGGGTTCAGCTGCTGGCCCTTATGTTACTCCCCAACCCCCAGCCAAGCAGCTCCCAGGCCTCTGGCTGTGCCAGGCCCACTGGTGCCAACAGCGTATTGTCTTCCCATCTCCCAGTGTCCCACATCTGGCTCTGGCCATGGGGTTCAGGCCACACACCCTGGCTAAGCACCAGGCCATGACAATGCCCTTTGTGCAGGCTCTGAGCTCCTCTGATGCAAAGAGGCAGAGTTCCCCTGACGTGCCCATGGAAATGCCCCTGGCACAAGAGGGGCTTGGACATTTGTGGGTCCCATGCAGCCAGGCCAGGGTGATGCCCTATGGCTCTTGCTGCCGGCTCAGGCATGGGGCACCAGGCTGCAGTGGCACTTGGGCACCTCCTACCAGCCATAGTGCTCTTGACATTGACTCTGAAGGAAGCAAAATAGCTCAGCCTCCTAGCTGGGGCTTGGGGAGGCAGCCGTGAGAGTAACGCCACAGCGGGTGAGAAGGGTCACTTGTGGGAAGTGGCAACGACATAGGGAAGGATCTCTGCACCAGCCTGTGCCATGCACTCATGCTCCAGGCACTTCATACTTCAGAAGTATGGGCTGGATGAATGGACTATAAGGTGGATAGAAAGCTGGCTAGATCGTCGGGCTCAACAGGTAGTGATCAATGGCTCCATGTCTAGTTGGATATCAAGTGGAGTGCCCCAAGGGTCGGTCCTGGGGCTGGTTGTGTTCAGTATCTTCATTAACGATCTGGAGGATGGCGTGGACTGCACCCTCAGCAAGTTTGCAGATGACACTAAACTGGGAGGAGTGGTAGATACGCTGGAGGGTAGGGATAGCATACAGAGGGACCTAGACAAATTAGAGGATTGGGCCAAAAGAAACCTGATGAGGTTCAACAAGGACAAGTGCAGAGTCCTGCACTTAGGACGGAAGAATCCCATGCACTGCTACAGACTAGGGACCGAATGGCTGGGCAGCAGTTCTGCAGAAAAGGACCTAGGGGTTACGGTGGACAAGAAGCTGGATATGAGTCAACAGTGTGCCCTTGTTACCAAGAAGGCTAACGGCATTTTGGGCTGTATAAGTAGGAGCATTGCCAGCAGATCGAGGGACGTGATCATTCCCCTCTATTCGGCATTGGTGAGGCCTCATTTGGAGTACTGTGTCCAGTTTTGGGCCCCACACTACAAGAAGGATGTGAAAAAACTGGAAAGAGTCCAGCAGAGGGCAACAAAAATGATTAGGGGGCTGGTGCACATGACTTATGAGCAGGGGCGGCTCTAGGAATTTGGCCGCCCCAAGCAGGGCGGCACGCCGCAGGGGGCGCGCTGCCTGTCGCCGGTCCCGCGGCTCCAGGGGACCTCCTGCAGAGGGTGTGCTGGTCCCGCGGCTCCGCTGGAGCATACACAGGCATGCCTGCGGGAGGTCCACCCGAGCCGCGGGACCAGCGCACCCGCCGCAGTCATGCCTGCGGGAGGTTCGCTGGTCCCGCGGCTCCGATGGACCTCCCACAGGCATGACTGCGGAAGGTCCGCCGGAGCCGCCTGCCGCCCTGCCGGCAAAATGCCACCCCAAGCGCGCGCTTGGCGCGCTGGGGTCTGGAGCCGGCCCTGCTTATGAGGAGAGGCTGAGAGAACTGGGATTGTTTAGTCTGCAGAAGAGAAGAATGAGGGGGGGATTTGATAGCTGAAAGGGGGTTCCAAAGAGGATGGATCTAGACTGTTCTCAGTGGTAGCAGATGACAGAACAAGGAGTAATGGTCTCAAGTTGCAGTGGGGGAGGTTTAGGTTGGATATTAGGAAAAACTTTTTCACTAGGAGGGTGGTGAAGCACTGGAATGGGTTCCCTAGGGAGGTGGTGGAATCTCCTTCCTTAGAGGTTTTTAAGGTCAGACGTGACAAAGCCCTGGCTGGGATGATTTAGTTGGGGGTTGGTCCTGCTTTGAGCAAGGGGTTGGACTAGATGACCTCCTGAGGTCCCTTCCAACCCTGATATTCTATGATTCATCCCCTGAGGTGTGCCATCTGAAATCGCTCAGGGACCTGGGGTGGGACGGACCCCGCTGTCTCTGGCTTACTGGTGCACATGCAGGTCAGGAGAGATTGAAGGCTTTTCCCATCCAGTGGCTTATTGGAAATGTGTGTGCTTTCCAGAGTGCCCACGTCACAGGTCTCCCAGCGCCAGGGATTGCTCCCTGGCAGTTTGGACTCAGCAGAATGGCCAGGGACTGAACAGGTCTCGGAAACGAGACACCATTCTCACCTCTGAGGAGGTCCTGCCAGGTCAGAGGTGTGTTAGTGGGGGCAGTTTGTGTGGGAAGCTGGCACCTGCACCATGGAGGGAGGCCTCCATCAGCCAGCCACACCTGCAGGAGAAGCTAGCAGCTGGGAAATGTGTTTGGAGGCTTTGAGTGGTGTCTGTGGAGCTCTAGAGCAGCTGTGGATCTGCAGAGTGGTTCTAGATAAATAGGATTTCAGGTCTCGCTCACACTCTCCTTCCCAGGATGTCGCTGCCATATGCAAACTGTCTCCCTAGTGCAGGCTTAGCATGAGGTGTAAAAACACCCTCTAACAGAAGCACTAGGTGTCCCAGAGATGAGACTACGTTGTGTGGAAGTTTAGGATGGTACTTTACAGTTGACACAGGCCTGAACCAAATCCCATTTCTACGCAACTAAAACCAAAAGGAATAAACACCTGCCCTCAAACAATAGCAAAACATGGAAGTAGCAGTACTTTATCCATTGTGCATGTCCTTGTGTGTTATTCCCGGTCCCCAACCCTTTGTCTGTTAGTGTGTCTTCTATACTGTGATCTGTATTTGTGTATTGCCTACCATGGTCTCTATCTCAGAGTTTTATACTGTTTCCCATCACTGTAGCCACCTTCTGTGTGAAATCAGTAGCACTAGTGCCATCTCTGGATCTTCTTCCTTTTGGGGGTAAAAGCTTTGCCTGGGGTATGATCGATCCCAGTTGAAGACTTGGAGCGCTATTGAATGTAGTGCGAACAGTAGTAAGAACAGCAGTCCTGGATCCAGACCCCAAACCTGGGAAGAGTGAGTTTGGAGCCACACTTTGTGCCTGACCTCTACCTTTGCGATGGGTCAAGCAAGATCCCTGATCCAAACACTCCTGTACTGGGGTAAGTCTGAATCCAGACTTTGCGACACAGACTCATTCCTGATCTCGTATATTCCACCCAGGGAAAAAACAGCGCTTTACAGACATTTGTTCCTGAAGCCTCACTTTGAGGTTGGACTTGGTATCATCCCCCTCTTACAGGCAGGAGGGGAGGCATAGAGAAGCTAAATTCAAAGTTAATTATAACAACAATTCTGGGAGGGATATTAAACCCTGTGCTTCAGGCTTAAGCCAATCTCCGACTGTGAGAGAGCAGGTGGAGTACTGCTACACCTGCCTCTGAAGCATCAACGGGTCATACTGAAAGGTGAACTGTCAGGCTGGAAGGAGGTTACTAGTGGAGTTCTTCAGGGATCGGTTTTGGGACCAATCTTATTTAATCTTTTTATTACCGACCTTGGCACAAAAAGTAGGAATGTGCTAATAAAGTTTGCGGATGACACAAAGCTGGGAGGTATTGCTAACACAGAGAAGGACCGGGATATCATACAGGAAGATCTGGATGACCTTGTAAACTGGAGTAATAGTAATAGGATGCAATTTAATAGTGAAAAGTGCAAGATCATGCATTTAGGGACTAATAACAAGAATTTTGGTTATAAATTGAGGACACATAGCGTAGCTGAAGTTGCGTACCTTAGATCGGACCCCCCCCCCCCCCCCCGCTAGTGTAGACCAGGCCTTTGATAATTCATGCCGTGGTGATATGTCTGATGCCAGACAGTGAGTTGGGCAGAGGTAGGACTAGAATGCTGACAGCCCGATGCTTAGGTGCCTGCTATTAGAATATGGTGTGTATAATACAGTGGGGGTAGGGGGAAGAGGGGATTTCAGTGTGTTTTCCTTCCTGTAGCTCCTAAATAACCCAATTCATGCTGGCTAACTGGTCCTAGCAATCCTGTTTCTACACCCACACTGGGGCATTTCCAGTCATATCTTGGTTCACTTTGGAAGGAGTGAAATGATTTTCGTATTGGGACTGGATTTATCATTTGGAGGCTGACATCTGGATCTCCAGGGCTCCTAGCACTGAAGGGACTTCATTATGTGCAGGGCGTCTGTGCAGCTGTACACAGAGAGAATGACTCTGCTTCTCTTTAGAACAGCATCTCAGTGCCACTGTGCTGCACAAGGAACCAGCGGCTAAGAGAGGTTCAAGATGATGTAATTTTTGCCATTACAGGTAAAGCTTCAGGTCCCCTGTGTGGCCAACTGTTGAGATCCTCTGAGACGCTGACAGGTGTGTAGGTTGTTGTGTTCCTGTTCCTCAGCTACATCCTAACTGGAATAGTTGCTGCATCCCTAGGTGTGTCTGTTTCCCCTTGTAGGACCTTCTTGGGATGTATCAAGGCTCTGCTGCTAATCCAGATCCTCGAGGCATTTGAGCAGCTGCTATGGGAAGCCAGAGGCTGCTCCACTGTCACGTGTTTGCAACTGAGCTACTTTTACCCCAGGATTCATTTGTCTAAAGTTCCTCAGCTGGAATGGGAACTGCCCACCTCATTCTGCTTCCTAAGTGACACTTGCATGGCTCCATTCGTAGCTTCGTCAGCTTGCTGCCCCCAGCCACAGAATGAGCCATCCTTGTCTTTGTACCTCATTTGGATATATCCCCCGCATTGAACCCTATATGTGGCTGCAGGCTGGACATTGTGCATGCAGAATCCCGCATCTCCCTGCGCAAAGGCAGTCTGCTGGACTCACCTGCTACCGGCTTGGGGCGGGAGGAGGGAGTTGAGTAAGCAGTGGGCTAAGGCTGGCCGGGGAAAGACATTTCTGGACAGTGGTGACACCCTGCCAGGATGAATGGCCACAAGTCCCCCCCCCCCTTCCCGGGGACAACGGCATGCTGGGATGCCTGCAGTCCCCTGAGTTTGGGATGTCTGTGGAAATGAATGACTCAGTTTTCCTGATCTGGGGAGTGGATCGGCCCCTGGCACCTCCGCAGAGTGAGCAGTCATTGGTAATGCACTCTGAGCCCCTCCGAGGGAAGGGCAGAGGCTGTCATTGATACAATGATCACTCCAGGGCACTTGCTTGCGGGGTAGTAGCCCAGCAAGAGGCCTGAGGCTGCAGGGTAAGGAGCTGTAGTGAGTCTTGTGGTAGCAACCTGCACAGTGACAGGTGAGGCTGAGTGACAAGGCAGGGAAAGAGGAGAAGACACCAAGGCAGGCAGTGAACACATGGAGTGGAGAGCTGTTTGGAGAGGGAACCTCTGGCCCTGCGTCTCCCCTCCCTCCCTGCCGGTCAGCCCAGGAGAGCAACCCCAGTGTCCCCTCATATGTGTCCCCTCAGAATGACCCAGCAGGCCGAGAGCGCCACACTTCCCCCCCACTGCACTGCCTTGAACAGCCAGGGGCATGCCCAAGGGGTGAGACAATGACTTGAATCCCTTCCTTCCCTCAGCACAGCACAGCACCCCCCAGTGGTGCTGTGAAACCCCATGAATGGCCAGTTCCTTTAAGGATTAACTAACATAAAAATAATAAATAACATTGAAAATCAGCTCCACCTTCACTTACCTGCCGGGATCTTAACTCAGAGCTCTGTGTTTCCTGGCAACAGTGGATGGCATCCCTAACACCTAAAGCAGAGAATTTCCTTGCTTGGCTTTAAGGTGCTTGCGATGTCATCAGCCGTTTCCCAAGTAACTGAGAATCCGGAAGCCAGGTCCTGGCAGGCAGGTAGAGGAGGAGCTGAGTTTCACATCCCTTTCTTTGCAGCTGTATTTGCTTCTCTAAAGTTGATGCGTCAGTTCTGCGACCTGTTCACTGATGAATGGGGAGTGGTTGTCCAGTTGCCCCTCTCTGCTCTGCCACCCTCCCTTCGTGCAGGGTCTGGTCAGGGCTGCAGCGGGGGGCATGTCTGAGTGTCCAGAGGAGGAGAGGTTGCTATTTCTACACTCAGTGGGAGAATGTAAAGCTGGATAAGGAAAATAAGAATTGGACTTGTGCCCTTTCTTGCATCTTTCTGATGGATAAAGGAAATATGAAAGTTCAAGAAAACAGTGTGTGTGTGCGTGCAGGGGTGGGGTGGTTTTGTTTGTTAGAAAGCCAGGCCTGCTCTATCCTGCTTTCCCTGGAAGACTGGATAGATGACCAGAGAACTGGTAGGTCTCAGGCCTGGTCTATGCTTAAACCTTTTGCAAGCATAGCTATGTTGGTTGGAAGTATAAAAATAACACCCCACTAACCCACAGAGCTGTGCCAGCAAAAGCCTTAGTGCAAACCACCATATTGGCAAAAATGTCCGTTTGCCAGTTGAATGTACCCCATGCAGGGAATTGGTGTAAGCTCTACCAGCAAAAGAACTCTTTTGCCAGGATAAGCTGCATCTCCACGAGGCGTGTTTGCCAGTGTAGCTATAGCTGCATTCCTGTACCAGCAAACTGCTTTGATTGTAGCAGTGAAAACTGATGAGTGGTCTAGGAAAGTGATTTTCATCCCACTGTTAGGAGTTGTCTTTGACAGCACCTCTAACCTCCAGTAACAGCAGGAGGAGAATCTCCTTTGGTTCCAGATTCAGCTGCCTCATCCTTTCAGATGGGGGAATCCAAAGCTCTGGGTCCTCCAGCAAGGCCCAGCCTTGATGATCCTGATATTTCGAAGTTAAGAGCAAGCAGAAATGAAATGAGGCTTTTGTCCAGGAGAAGTGAAATAGGGCACCAGCCTGATTTGTAGTGTCCTTTTGCGGTGGCCTTCAAGGCAAAGTGTCTGCCTTGCCACTGAATCCCTGGGCTCTGGAGGCTTTAAGGGTGGCCCATCAAGGTGGGATGGGGGTATATCCCCATGCCACTATGTTGCTCTGTTGTTCACACCTGGGGTGTGTATCTCCAGTTGAGGAGCTGACCCATGAGTGACGGCCTTTCCCCGGCTGACTCCCCTTTCCCGGTCCCGCTCAGCTCCCCGAGGAAATGCCGGTAGCAGAAAGTGGCCTGCGGGCAGCAGCCATTTTGTGCCTGTTATTATGTAAGTGGATTTCTTGATCATTTCAAAGGGCTTAGCTGTGTTCCAGGCCTGTCACAAATCCCACCTCTCCTAATCCAGGTAGATCTGTCCCTGAGAAGCTAGGAGAAATCCTGCTTAGCCAGGGCATTCTGGGGTTAAACACTCCTGTCCCTGGGAGCCAGAGGCAAGCCCCAGGCACACATTCACACAGACCCACCCAGACATCAGGGCGCCTGGGGATGCTGCCAGCTCATCAGGGCTCTGGGAAAGTCCCTTAGTTGGGCAGCATTTGACAGCCCTGCCTTGCTGCCTGGCCCTCAGCAGCGATGGTGGGGCTGGGCAGGTTATATTGGGATGAAACCAGAGCTGCATGGTGCAGCCACTGGGAATTCCCCGATGGATCCTGTGCTCCCTGCACTGTACTGTGATCCAGGGGATTTCCCAAGCCTGGGAGACAAGACCCTCTTTTCCAGAGGCAATCCCTCAACTGTCACTGAGTCCAAGGCTGCCACGTGGCACCTTCCCAGGAGGAGTGGTCCTACGGCACAGGAAGCCGAGGTCACCCTGTAGCGTTGCTCCTTGGTCAGAGACTGGCTGTGTCATATGTTCATATCCACATCTGTGTGGAGCCAGTGTGCATGGGAAGAGCTGCACGTACACAGTATATACAGAGCACACACAATGCAGAGCGCCAGCAACGCACTCTGTGTTCCCTTTTCTAAGCGAATGGGACACTGGGGAGGAGGAATGGGGGCCTTCCCAGTGGCGTGGTGGGGCTGAGTGACGGGTACCACCACTGCCTGTAACCTTCCTGCACCCGGCCTGGCGGGCACCTGTGAGGATCTCTCAGAGCTGGGGAGCAGTCATGGTCCTTGGGCTTGGTCTCATTCCCTCCTGGTGCTGCCAGGGTGGGGGCAAGGCTGGGCCTAGGTCTACAGAGCAGCAGTGCTGAAGCTTCTGTGCTGCGTTTCCTTGCTGGAGCCTGGAGGGTTAATCTTCTGCAGCTATAAATGGCACAAGCCCCCTGCCCCCCCCCCCCCCCCCCCGGGCACCTGGGCCTGACTGCGCAGCAGCTGAGAGGATCCCCCCTTCCCCGCTCTGTGAATTATGAGTAAGCCCTGGCTGGTGAGACCCTGGTGACAGAGGCTGAGGGGGTGGAGGGCGGAGGTAATTAACAGGTGCAAAGCAAGCTGCTGCCCGTCAGGTCAGCTGAGTCACTGCGCGGATGTGTGTGCGTCCGCACATGTGGCCAGTGTATGTGGGCTCGGGGTGTCGGTTCATGTGTTTGTGGCCGTGCGTGGGTGTGAGAACGTGTATGTGAGGGGAGTGTGTGTGTGGGGGGGGTGTTGTGCACTGTGTGAATGCATGGAGTTTACGGGAGGGCCGTGGGAGCATATGAGTGCGTGCACGCACAGCCTGCTGGGTGCCAGAGGTGACAGAAGGGGAGAAAAGCTGGCCTGCTGGCGTGGGGCCCCAGGAGAGGCTCTGGCTCCTCAGCGGGAGCTGGCCATTGCAGCTCCATGCCCTTGATCCTTGGAAGATGGGGGCTTCAGCCTCCTCCCCTCAGGGAGCGCAGTTGCTTTTTGGCTTGTCGTCAGCACCAAACGGAAAATCCTCCCCGCCCGCAGGGCTCTCCTGGCTCGACTCAGAGCCTGCCAGGAGCATGCTGGCACCAGAGCAGCACGGCTGGGATCCTGCCCGGGGAGCTGAGCAGGGAAGCCTGACTGCTGCTGGCTTTACGGGCCAGAGGAGCGAAAGAGCCTCCCAGCATGCCGGAGACCTCTCCAAATTCCCCTCCCTGCCAGCACGCGGGGGAGGGGAGGGGAAGCTCACATGCACAAGCACGCTAACACTGTCAAACTCGTTACACTCGCCATTCGCTTCTGGCGGGGGGCAGAGCTGTTTCCATGGTGTATTGTGCCGGCCAAGCTGCTGGGGACAAGGCCTGACATCTCATTCAGGGAGGCTCTCGCACGCTGGAGAAGGGAGATGCACGTGTGTGTGGGTGTGCGCATGCACCCCCCCACACACACACACACGGGTGTGCAGGCAGAGCTTGGGGATTTAATGGAATGGCAATATAACAAATCTCTCTGCCTAAGCGGTGACTGAGAGTCAGCGCTCCCTGGACCAACAGGCCAGGCTGCGGCAGCAGGAGAGCAGGGTTCTGTTCCCGGCCTCCCACTGACTCACTCTGAGCTGGTCATGGCCGCACTCTGTGCCTCAGTTTCCCCATGACCCTGACCCTCCTCCCCAGTTACTCCAGTAGTGTGTGCGGTGCTTGAACCCATGAGTGCTGGCCTGGCACTCCCCATTACATTGCCTCCTCTGGGCTCTGCAGCAGCCGCCTGCCCCAGGGCTTTGGGGTCCTGCAGCCCAACAATGACCTTGTTTTGCTTGCGTGACTTTGGTCTGTGGCGCGTGTGCTCGGGGTGTCATGGTCTCAAGATGGAATAATCACATCTGCGCAGTTCATCACTGCTGGGTGCGGGGGGGAACCGGGACTTCTCTCCGACCCTCCCCGCCCTCTGAGGAGGGCCTGGTTGTGGCTGTGGATGGCACTGGCCCCGGCCCCAGGCAGAGACTAGGACCTGTCAGCTGAGGAGCTGCTAACTGGGCTCCCTTAAAGGGATAGCAGGCTCGGCTTGGCTCAGCGTGAGCAGCTGGGCGTCAGCACACTGCCACTGCTCACCCTGCTCTGTGCGCAGGTGCATGCCTGGAGGGGAATATGTCATGTGCGAGCGTGTGTGTGTGCACATTGGTGTGTGTGTGTATGTGTGTGCGTGTGTGCACATTGGTGTGTGAGCGTGTATGTGTGTGCACATTGGTGTGTGGGTGTATGTGTGTGCACATTGGTGTGTGAGTGTGTATGTGTGTGCGTGTGTGCACATTGGTGTGTGTGCGTGTGTGCACATTGGGGTGTGTGTATGTGTGTATGTGTGTGCGTGTGTGCACATTGGTGTGTGTATGTGTGTGCATGTGTGCACATTGGTGTGTGTGTGTGTGTGCACATTGGTGTGTGCGTGCACATTGGGGTGTATGTGTGTGCGTGTGTGCACATTGGGGTGTGTGTGTGTATGTGTGTGCGTGTGTGCACATTGGTGTGTGTGTGTGTATGTGTGTGCATGTGTGCACATTGGTGTGTGTGTATGTGTGTGCGTGTGTGCACATTGGTGTGTGTGTGTATGTGTGTGCATGTGTGCACATTGGTGTGTGTGTGTGTGCACATTGGTGTGTGCGTGCACATTGGGGTGTATGTGTGTGCGTGTGTGCTGCACATTGGGGTGTGTGTGTATGTGTGTGCGTGTGTGCACATTGGGGTGTGTGTGTGTGTATGTGTGTGCGTGTGTGCACATTGGGGTGTGTGTGTATGTGTGTGCTCGCACTGTGGAGGCAGCTGAGCTCTCTCTCCCCGTGTGGGACGAACAATGGTGCTTTGCCTGGTGCTGTCACTGGCGCTAAGCCCTGTCACCCTGTCGGTGGGGACCAGGGCTGGCTCCCAGGTGCTGCTGCTGCCCCAATACCCGAGCTGTCCTTACTGCCCCGCTCCCTGGTGGTGCTCACTGCCAGGAGAGGGTATTCGCCTTCTGTGTGGGGGCGGGGAGCGGGCTGTTCCCATTCCCAAGGGATTGCATGGCCTCTTCCTCAGGCAGGGGTCAGGTGTTGGCAGGGGGTGGGGAATTGACAGCCACTTCCTAGCCTTTGAGCAGTTTGGGGAGGAGCCATTTTCTGCCACTGAACTATTAACCAGCCATCTCGTCCCCCCTTGGCCGCAGCAGGATCGCCTGGCCCTGGAATGTGACAGCACAACAACCCTTTGCCCCAAGTCCATGGCTGGGGTCTCAGAAGTACGGTAGCCCCCCATGGCCCATCCCCGGCACTATCCACTCTCTGGCTGACCCGTCTTTGCCCCACTGTCTTCGTGGTGCCTCGGCCATGGGGCTTGCTGAGAGGCAGCGTGTCTGGCGTCCCTGGAGCCTGCGGCGCCAGCACGGGGGACCCAGCCCTTTGGCCTGTGCTCTGGGCAGCAGGATGCCAGGTAGCAGAGCAGCATGCTCTGGGTGCATGCGACGGTCAGGAAGGGGCTGGCTGAGTGAGCCAGGGCTGGCGAGGCTGAGTGGAGCTGGCAGGCGGCTCGCACAAGCAGCTCCCTGTTCCCGTCCAGGCCGGACACCAGCTCAGGGCTCTGCTCACTAATGGCTTCACCCTCTGCCAGATGGTGCGAGGCCTGTGACTGGGCCCGTGGGAGGGGCTAGCAGGCCTCCGGCTGCCGGGGCAGAGGAGCAGAGTCCCAGGTGTAGGGCTCCCCTTTCCCCAACTGGCCCCTGCCGCCCCTCCTACACCAGCGCCCCAGCTATGTGTCCAGCCTTCCGGGATCCCCATGGCTGCAGGGTGACCTGCTCGGGTGTGGCAATGATCAGCCTTTCTCCTGCCATCTGCTGAGGTCCTACAAGGATCCTCCTGGCTCTGGAGAATGGCCCCAGGGAGGCAGTCTCCTGCCAGCGCCCCGGCGGCCTGTGTTGTGGTTGGAGCCATGCCCTGGGCTGCAGGGCAGCCTGCTGCTCTGCTGGGAGCAGGCAGCTGGCTCAGCCCCTGCCAGGCTATTCCTGCTTTGCAGCGTGTGGGTGACACCTGGGCTGAGGCTGCTGCAAGGAACCTGCCAGGGCAGGGCTGCCTGTCTTCCCAGGGCACATGCCGTGGGAGGCAGAGGGTAAAACCTGCCACTGCTAGATGGGAGGGTGTCACCCTCAGGCCTCACTGGAGCAACATGGGGCCCCATGTCCAGCAGAGAGAGGAGTGTGGGGAGTGTCAGGGTCTGGGGGTTGACAAGGAAGGGCCCATCTGGTATTGATGGGGAGGGGAGTCTGTGAGGAGGCAGGGGTGGATGTGGGGCATGAGTCTGTATGAGGGAGGGGAGTCTGTGCATCCTGGAACACTGCTGAGCCATGGGTGGGGCTGGCTCCTAAGCGCAAGGCTCACAGGCATAGTAGGTCTGTGGGGTGTGATGGGTAAGTGCCAGGCCATTCAGCCCCAGAGGCCTCGGTCCCGTTCCTACCTTAGAGTGCAGGCAAAATGTAATTCTGAGTCTTGCTGTGTGGGCTGTCTGCTCCAGAGAACACAGCCAGGTGCGTTGGGTTGTGATCCACATGGACCGGCAGAGTCAGACGGGGGTCGCTGGGGGGCTGCTGGCCAGGACTGAGGTGCACTGGCTGGGAGCCTAGCACGGAAACAGAAAGGATGTGGCTATATTTTTAATTCAGGATTGAGGGGCTTTGGCAGAGCTGTAATAAATCACACTCACCATACATAGTCAGACATGGAGAGAGCATCTTTCATCCAAAGCAATCTAAAGCATAACAAACTGAAACACAAACTCGCCAGGCATGACTTTATCCAGCGCTGAAGCGCCGGTGCTCCTCTGGGGTGGAGCATGGCTGCTGCTTAACGGTGCACAGCAACGCTGCAGAGCAGTTTAGGTCAGGCCGTGAAGAACAGCAGCAGATCCAAATGAAACTGCAGGTGTGATTTCGACTGAAAGGGTGCAACAGAAACTGAAATGTATCCAGGAACTGGGGCTTAGGGACAGGCTCCAGTGGGGTTTGAGAAACCTCTAGCCCTTAATTTCAATAGACTATTCAGATTCACAAAATGTGGTTTAGTTCAACCCGCAATTTCCTCCCTAAATTGAAACCATTGCTTTGAAAGGGAGTTAGTTTACGTCAGGTATTTCTAACTAACCAGAAGCCTATGCTTGTCTAGCATAAATTGTTTGGAGGCGATTCCTGCCCTGCTTCTAGGACAAGCAAGGGAATAGAATAACAGAAGAGACAGTAGCCTAGGCTGTGCGCTTGCTAGAGCCAAACAGAACTGGAAACTGAGCTGGTTGGCAGATGTCAATTATTTTCCCAGGCCATTTTTGTAAAATTATTTTTGCAAAATTTTTCATGGAAAGCTTTTGCTTTTTTAAAATCAAAACAGGGGACACATCATTTTTTCAAAAACTGAAAAAAAAATGTTTTTTTGAAAACCCCATTTTTTTTCTGAAAGCTGAAAATTTTTACCAAAAAAAAAAATTGTTTCCATTTTTTGGTGAAAAACTGGAAAATTTTGACCAAAATGAAAATATTCTGCAACATTTTATTTTTCATTTTTGGGCAAAAAACCCCAAAACATTTGGCCAGAAATTGTGCTGGAAACTCCTTCAACTGCAGCTCGTCTCCCCAGCTAAGGTCCCTGTTTCTGAGTAGCTCCCTATAAGGCAGCCAGAATCCCACATCCTTGGGTGCTCTTGGGAGGTGCTTGCCGGGCTGACACCCGTGCTGTGCTGAGCTGTAGCTGGGATTACTCACTTCTTGAGGCTGGTGCCTCTTGCGGGAGGGAACGGATGTTGCGCCAGCCAGGAGGAGGTAGCAAGGCCCCTGCCCTTCTGCGGGGGCAGAGGCATCCTGATTCCAGAGGGGCTGAGTGCCCGCAGCTGCCGTTGGGCTGCATGTGTAAGTACAAGTGGGAGACATTGCTCTGCGGGAAGCCGAGTCAGTGATGTTGTCCGGTTGCCGAGCGGGGGAGGCTCCTCCCCGGTCGCGCTGAGCCAGCTTTCCGTGTGGAGGCATCTTGCTCCACAGCACCCAAACCAGCCAGTTCCCTGACTGTCACTGCCAAAAACAGCACTGGTGGTTTTCAAGGCAGCTCCATGGCAGGTACATCACCCTGCAGCTGTGTGTTCCAGGCAGCAGGTGGCACTGGCTGGAGCCCTCCTGCCCACGGAGAGGAAGAGCGAAGAAGAGGCCAACCCTGGCCTTTGGAAACCATCTGTGCACCTTGTAGTGTGGAGCGGAGTGGGGTGATGCGGGACGAGGAAGTGGGGGAGGGGACGAGTCTCTCTGCTTGCTGCCCCTTAGATGTGCTTTCAAGGGCTGTTGGCAAATGCTCAGCAAGGTTTGGCTCCTGTTGCCAGGTGGCACCAGGCAGGTGTATAGGGCACCGAGCAGCTGGCCACACTCCTAGCAGTCACAAACTCTATCACCATGGGATTGGACAGCCTGGCTGCATTGGTGCTGCCAACCCGCACAGGGAGAGCTGGGCAGGGAGCTGTGTGGGTTAATAACGAGGGGAGAGAGAGGGACTGGCCATCTGCCTGCGTGTTTACGCCGTGCTCCTCTCCATGGTATCCATGCGCCTTACAATGCAAGAAGAAAAGGGCACTAGCCGAGCGGCGCATGCTCAAGGGGTTTTGTGACCTACTGCATGGCCCAGTGCCCAGCGTTCTGTGGATTCTTGGAAACCGTCCAGTTCAAATGTAGATCACAGCCTGGAAACTAGCACTGGGCCAGCCTACAAAGAACTGGTTCATATCAGCATCCAAAAGACGGGATGCTTTTCCAAGCCACTCCAGGCTGGAAATTCCACAAGAGCCGGCTTCCTTGGGAGGTGTCTTCTCCCTCCTCCCCATGGGCTGGGGAGAGACCAGGAAAAGAACACTGGTCCCTGCAGTACTATTCCTGCTCCTGCTCTGGCCAGTTCAGAGCAGCAAGTACAAAAACTGTGAGCTCAGTCGTTTTCAGACTCGGGCTGGTCCCAGGTCAGTGCGAGGGTGCAGGCTGGGTCTGACCCAGCTCAAGGGAAACCCAGGCTAAGGGAACTTCAGGGGGCCTCACCAACCAGGGGAACGCTCCTCAGTATTTACTCTCTGAGTGTTGTATATCTGCCAAGGGCAAATCGTCTGATCAACCGTTTGGTGTTGCCGTCCAATCAGAACTGATGTTAACACATTTCTGAGCCCTGCCATTGGCTGAGGTGGAGGCTCATTATGGAGCCATAGAAATGAGGGCTAGAAAAGCCCTCTCACATCAGATCTAGTCCATCTCCCTTGGGACCCTACGGTCCATGGTCCAGGGCTTTGTCCAGCCTTGCTGGAAACGTCCCAAGCAATGGGGCTTCCATCCTTTCCCTGGAGAGACGGAAAAGCCCAGCAGCTCTCACATGGTCAGACTGCATTTCTTGTCACGTTTTAACACCAGTGAATTCAACTTGCCCAGGGACATCCCAAGAATCTGACTGGTAGCTCAGTTGCGTCTCATTTTCATGGTCTAACCCTCTCGTGGCTGAAATGAGGCTGTATTAGTGTGTGACCCTATGACTAGCGGGAGCTAATGGGGACCCTCCTTTAGCTCAAGGAGGAGAGACCTGGGTGCTTTGAGCCCCAGCTTAGGGGTTCTGCTCCCCATACTGAATAAGCGAGATGCTCTCGAGGAGCCAGTGCAGGGTGTGCACATTCATCACACTTCACTTGTGCACAGCGACTTTCTAAGGTGCCACCCTGGGAACCTCTGAGCTGCTGTGCTGGGGGCCCTTCAGTTCCTTGGGTTTAGCTCTCCCTCCCTGGAGCCTCAGCCTGTGGGCTGCACAGATTTGACACTGGGGGCGGGGGCGGTTCTGCAGCCTGGGCAGCAGGGGGCGTGTTCTCAGAGCATGCGGCTGTCCATGCTGCCAGACCCCAGGTGCCCAAGTGCTTTGCTCTGCCCCGAAGCTGGCACAGCTGTTTGCCATCCGGCGGCTCCACTTGCCAGCTCAGGTCAAACAACAAAGAAGCAGCCGAAGCTCCAGGGGCTTTTCAAGTCAGCCAAGGCTCTGGGACAGGCCATGGGAGCTCAGAGCCAGGTAACCAAGTGTTCTGCAGACGACCCCTCCAGGCTGCAGCCTGGGCACAGCGCTGAGAAGGCGAGGAGGGGGTCTGGCGTCCAGAGGTGAGAGCACCTGCAGCTGCCGTTGGCTTTGCTCGGGGCTGCGGGCACCAGCACCTCTGGAGATCAGGCCCAGGACCTTTGGAGCGCTGGTCAGCTTCCTAAGAGGAGCTGGTTGCAGCTCCCCTCCCTCACTGGCCTTTGGAGTCCTTCAACTGCCTTCCCGCACCTTGAAGCTCCCCTGCTGCATCTTTTCAAACCTGCCCCTCCCTGTAACAGCAAACCAGCTGCAAGCTCCAGTTTTGGGGTGAAGGCTCCCCTACACTCCCACATCTCTTTCTGTGGCTGGGGTCGCCCCACGTGTACTCTTCCCCGGCCCATTGGCCTTGGAGCCACCGTGCCCAGGCACGGGGGAGGGTGCCAGTGGGGCATTAGACAAGTACCTAAGGAAAAGGGAGCGCTGCCGCTTTAATTATTTGGCTGCGGTAAGAACTTGGTGTGGAGGAAATTGAACCCAGGGGAAAAAATACTGTAATTTCATGCAAAAATTACATGGCAGCTGTGTGTGATTTACTGCAGCTATTTTGGTGGCCAGCTCTGGGGTGTAATTAGAGTATTCCTGGGGCAGTAGCGAGTGGAGACGGGTCTTTCCGTACCGGGGGAGGGGCCAGGCTGGACTCTGCCTTGGTCATTTGGGGGCAACGTGTCACCCCCTGGCAGGGTGACCAGACAGAAAGTGTGAAAAATTGGGACAGGGGGTGGGAGGTAATAGGAGCCTATATAAGAAAAAGACCCCCAGATTGGGACTGTCCCTATAAAATCGGGACATCTGGTCACCCTGCCCTCTGGGGTTCCAGCTCATACACCTCGCACGGGTTCTGGCTGTGCAGCCCTCCTGGCCCCAGGTGATTTACAAGTGGAGCCGTGCGGCAGCCAACAGCAGGGGATTGATGCAATATGCTTGGGTGGGCCATTGTGGGGCTCTGCACCCCTCCTAGGAGTGCTGGGGGGCTGGCTGGAAGCGGAGAGTCTGGAGCAGTGAGCACAGAGCTTGGGGTCAGGATGCCTGGGTTCTCTGCCAGACTCTGGGTACATCTAACCTGCCAGAAAAGACCCCCACGGCCACCAGTCTCACTGAGCCCAGGTCAGCTGACTCAGGCTCACAGGGCTTGTGCTCCGGGGCTAAAACCAGCAGTGCAGCCGTTCCTACTCCGGGCTGAGCATGGCTCGGAGACCCCCCCACCCGCCGGGTTTCAGAGCCCAGGCTCCAGCCTGAGCAGGCACGGCTACGCTGCCCTTTGGAACCCCAGACGTGAGCCCTGCAAGCCTGGGGGTGTTGGCGCAGGCTCTGAGACTCACTGCAGGTGTCCCCAAGTCACTGTAAAAAGCGACAGAGTCCTGTGGCACCTTCTAGACTAACAGGCGTATTGGAGCATGAGCTGTCGGGGGTGAACACCCGCTTCGTCGGACGCATGATACACCTAAGTCACTGAGTAACTGGGGCAGATCCCTGCTGCTCTCTGAGCCTCGCTTTCCCCATCTGTAACATGGGGGGGAACCTGCCGCTGCCCCAGCCTGCGGTAGGGATGGTGATCTCGGGATGGGAGTGTTCCCAGCTATGGCCGTGTCCTGGGGCTCACGCTCCGCTGTTAACCTGCTCAGCGCCAAGCTCTTGCAATTTTAGCTTTGTCATGGTGAGTGCACGGCTGGGATTTCCCAGAATGCCCAGGAGCCGGCTGCTCAGGGAGCTGGGGGGAGCAGTTAGAGAACATGTTTTCCAATTAAAAATGCAAAGGCTCTGTGATGTGCCTGCCGAGCCTCTGCGCACCTCCCAGCTGCCGAGGGAGCAGAGAGGGCAGCGGGTGGGTGGCAGCATGCGGGTGCTCCTGCCCCAGGCAGCACTCTGCTTCCCCCGCCAGGAAGCCTCCTCTCCTGGTCTTGTGCTTTAGGAAGGAAAATGCTCCCGGGGATGGCCCAGCTCCCGGAGCACTAGGCTGAGTGAATGTCTGGCATCACCCTGGGCAGCTTTGCTTTTAATCCTGGGATTCCCCCCTTGCCAGAGCCCCATGGAGCCCGCCCGTGGCAGGCCGGCCCTGGTACTGAGGGGGAGCACCAGGCGGCATGTGCCCATGGAGCCCAGGACCTTCCAGGGGATGGCTCTGGGCCCAGCCTGTTCCCTACAGCCCGGCTGTCACTGTGGAGTCTCTGCCTGGATCCCAGAAATGCCACCAGGCAGAGTCCTCGGCGCACAGATGGGCTGTTGGATGGTGAGCCATGCGTGGCACTCACAGCCTGGCCAGGGCCCCTTCCCCATGGTCTTGGTTCGGTGGGTCCGGATGGACCAGTCCGGTGGACCAGTCCGGTGGGAGCATTGGTAGGTGTGGTTGGCATGGGGAAGGGGAGGCTCTGAGCTGATCCTTGGCAGAGCTTATGAGAGCAGCCCCATCGGCTTCTGCCCCAGGGGAATGTGGCTTTCAGGCTGTTCCCTCCAGGGCTGGTGATGCTGGTGAGGGCCGACAGGAGCCTGAGGAGCTCCCCAGAGCCAGCTGCAAGCTGCTCCCATTGCAGTGCTCCCAGGACTCTGCCCTCACCCACCCTTTGCTGGAGCCACATCTCCCACTCACGGCAGCGTGGGCTGGCCCTTCTCCCACCGTTGTGGCTCAGGGGGAGGCAGGGGAGTCTTGCAGGATGCTTGAAGGATGGAAAAGCTGGGGCCAGCACGATTCCTGCTGGAAGGAATTGCAATGGCCAGTCCCTGCCGAGCTGCACCAGCCACAGTGCTCCCTGCTGGTGGACAGAGGCCGGTGGAGAGCCAGTGGAGAGTGCCGAATGCTGAGATGTGCCGAGGCCTCTATGTGTTTGACCCGGGGTCCCAGGAGACTCCAGCAGCCTGGCTCACCATTGAGAGGCCTTCCCCAGAGAGGAGCAATGCAATTTGGGGGCGCGGAGGGACAGCTCAGTGGTTTGAGCATGGGCCTGCTAAACCCAGGGTTGTGAGTTCAGTCCTTGAGGAGGCCACTTAGGGAACTGGGGTAAAATTCTGTTTGGAGATTGGTCCTGCTTTGAGCAGGGGGTTGGACTAGATGACCTCCTGAGGTCCCTTCCAACCCTGAGATTCTGTGATTGCCTAGCCAGCTCCTCTGTGCTGTGCTTGGGAGGGGTGTGGCCCAGGAGCAGCGCTGAGCCGCAAGGCTGGGTGCCATTTGGACAGTGGGGCCCAGGTGGCCTCAGCAGATGGCAAGTGCGTCCAGCCAGCTCCTCCCAATGTTTCTTCTCCCCATAGTGTCACCTTGGTATTCCCTGGGCTAAGCCAGGTGCGTTGCCTGTATGTCCTATTGTCTCTCCGGCATGGCACTGTCTGAGCCTGCTGAGGAGAAGATATATCTGCTAGCGCACGAATCGGCTGGAGCTGCACACAACTGTGGAGCAGAAGGGCAGAGACACCAGGGCCTGGCAGATCTCGAGGGAGAGGAGGAGCTGTTGGCCATCAGGATTCTTCAGGAGGAATCAAAGCAGCTTCTCGCTGCCCTGTCTAGTCCAGCTATCCCATGGGATTCAGGGCAGCTGCGGCAGGTGGAAGCTCTGGGATCAGAGCCGTGACCATAAGGAGATCAACTGGCAGTGCAGCTCGAGCCGTCTCCTTTTGGATCCTCCCTGGAGGAGTTAGCCATAGGCGCCCCCAGTAACTGAACCCCACAAACCCACCCCGCAACCAACAGGAACTCTGGGAGCTTGGCGTGGAAGGATAATGGAGACAACAACCCCCCAGCTCTGCTTCCCAGCGCCTTTGGCTTGACCTCAGAGCAGAGAGGGCTCCCCACCGACTAACCTCCATCCATATCATGGGACAAAGGGCAGCAGGGCCCCCCTGGAATGCTTGTGATTGAGGGCTTTGGGATACAGGCTGACCATGGGCCGATCCCTTCGGCCCTGGGCTCGCCTGACTCCCCCGGCTGCAGCCCGCGGAGAGACCCTGTCAGCGGGCCCAGTGCTGTGTGTTGCTGGCTCCGCAGCCGTCGCAGAGCAGCCAAGTCCGGGTGTCAGCCAGGAGAGCCCTGCCACTAGCAGAGTTAAAAATAGCTGCGAGGAGCGGTGCTCACGCGGCTAATCAGCCGCCAGTCAATCGCCTGTCTGAAGAGCTGCTCATCAGCCGCAGCAGCTAATCAGCGGTTAACCCGCAGTCTCGCTGCTCCCAGGGCTCAGGGTCTGGCTGGGGCCTCGTCAGCGCCGCACTGGGGACAGGGCGTCGCCAGGCAACGAGCCGAGGCCTGAGGCTGCTGGGCTGGGGGCACCCCCCGCTCACACTGGGCGAGAAGCCTAATCCCCCTAGGACACAGCAGGCAAGAGGGGCCTGGGGGCCAGGCTGTAGCGCTCACCTCCTAGCAAAGGCCAGGAGATTGGCGCTGGCTCCGCATGGCCTTGGCGCCTTCTCCTGCAGGGCCATGGAGCCAGAGCCGGGTTCAAACTGTCCTTGGCTCACCCATGTCTAGCAGGGCATTACACACGCCCCGTCCTTACGCAGACACCCCCCTCCACACACAACCCATCCTTATACACCCCCCTCCTCACCCCCCATCCTCTCACAGACACCCCCATCCACACACATCCCATCCTTATACACCCCATCCTCACTCACCCCCATCCTTATACACCCCCCTCCTCACCCCCCATCCTCTCACAGACACCCCCATCCACACACATCCCATCCTTATACACCCCATCCTCACTCACCCCCATCCTTATACACCCCCCTCCTCACCCCCCATCCTCTCACAGACACCCCCATCCTCACATCCCATCCTTATACACCCCATCCTCACTCACCCCCATCCTTATACACCCCCCTCCTCACCCCCCATCCTCTCACAGACACCCCCATCCTCACATCCCATCCTTATACACCCCATCCTCACAGACACCCCCATCCTCACATCCCATCCTTATACACCCCATTCTCACTCATCCCCCATCCTCTCACAGACACCCCCATCCTCACAACCCATCCTTATACACCCCCATCCTCACAGACACCCCCATCCTCACATCCCTTCCTCACTCACACTCCCACCCCCATCCTCTCAGAAACCCCATCTCACCGCCCATCCTCACTCACACCCACACCCCCATCCTCTCACAGACACCCCCATCCTCTTACAGACACCCCCATCCTCAATCACACACACACTCATCCTTGATTTAAACCTGCAGTTTATTCCACCACTACTACAAGCCTGAACCAAGAACTTTGCCATCACTGTATGTAATTGATTCCATTTAACCAATTCTAGCTCTCATCTCTACCTTTTTCCCTTTATGAATAAACCTTTAGATTTTAGATTCTAAAGGATTGGTAACAGCGTGATTTGTGGGTAAGATCTGATGTGTATATTGACCTGGGTCTGGGGCTTGATTCGTTGGAATTGAGAGAACCATTTTCTTTTATTGGGGTGTTGGTTTTCATAACCATTCATCCCCAGGATGAGTGGGACCAGTGGTGATACTGGGAGACTGGAGTGTCTGAGGAAATTGCTTGTGTGACTTGTGGTTAGCCAGTGGGGTGAAACCATAGTCCTTTTTGTCGGGTTGGTTTGGTTTGCCTTAGAGGTGGAAAAACCTCAGCCTAGGGCTGTGACTGCCCTGTTTGAGCAATTGGTCCTGAATTGGCACTCTCAGTTGGGTCCCGCCAGAACCGCATCGTCACAACCCCCCCACCCCATCCTCTCACAGACACCCCCATCCTCACACCCCATCCTCATTCACACACACACCCCCATCCTCTCACAGACACCCCCATCCTCACACCCCATCCTCATTCACACACCCACCCCCATCCTCTCACAGACACCCCCATCCTCACACCCCATCCTCATTCACACACACACCCCCATCCTCTCACAGACACCCCCATCCTCACACCCCATCCTCACTCACCCACCCACCCCCACCCTCTCACAGACACCCCCATCCTCACACCCCATCCTCAGTCACCCACCCACCCCCATCCTCTCACAGACACCCCCATCCTCACACAACCCATCCTTATACACCCCCATCCTCACTCACACCCCCACCCCATCCTCTCACAGACACCCCCATCCTCACCTTTCTATCCTCACCCCTCCATTCTCACTACTCCCCCCATCCTCATACAACACATCCTCACTCACAGACCCACACTCCATCCTTATACACCCCCATTGTCACATGCCCCTATCCTCACACACACTTAGCCAGGCCAGTGTTTTGGCGGCCCCGTCCTTCCAGAGCCCCCCCAGGAGCTGCCATCACGGCCTGCCTGGAGCAGCTGAGAAGTCTGGTTACAATCGGCAGAGACCTGGGTGAAGTTACGCGGGGCCCGGGCTCTGGGGCTCTGGCCAGGGCTGGGAAGCAGAGAGCAGAGCCCAGAGCCGTCCGGGGAGGCAGGGAGTTGTGGGGGGGGAAGGGATCTTAAGACAGTGTAACAGAAACCGGCCACCACCTGCTGAGCTTCCCAGCAGCTGCCTCTCCTGGGGCCTCCCGGCTTAGACAGCTCTGACCCACCCCAGCAACATGCACCCCGCCCCCACCCCGCCCGGTTCCCCAAGAGGCAGCGCTTGGATTCATTATCTAAATTGTGCATCTTTCGCTCTAATGAGCCCTTTGGAGAGAGTGTGGGGTGGGACAGACGGTGCTGGGGCAATCCAGGAGACAGAGCTTCGACTGGCGAAGCAAAGGGATTACACTGTTACACCTGCCACCAGCCCTATCTGCCCCCCGCACATAACGCACATATGCACAGACACACCTGCACCACACAGCATCCCCTGACACGCACACACAGACACACCTGCACCACGCAGCATCCCCTGATGCACACTCAGACAGATCTGCACCACAAAGCATCCCCTGACACGCACACACGAGACACCTGCACCACACAGCATCCCCTGATGCACACTCAGACACACCTGCACCACGCAGCATCCCCTGACACGCACACACAAGAGACACCTGCACCAGGCAGCATCCCCTGATGCACACTCAGACAGATCTGCACCACAATGCATCCCCTGACACGCACACACAAGAGACACCTGCACCACACACCATCCCCTGATGCACACTCAGACAGATCTGCACCACAAAGCATCCCCTGACACACACACACGAGACACCTGCACCACACAGCATCCCCTGATGCACACTCAGACAGATCTGCACCACGAGCATCCCCTGATGCACACTCAGACACACCTGCACCACGCAGCATCCCCTGATGCACACTCAGACCTGCACCACACAGCATCCCCTGACATGCCCCTGTCTACCCAGTCACATGCACAGTGCACTTTGACACTTGCAAACACACACAAATGATCTGCTGCCATGCTCTCACACATCAAGCTACACACCTGTCATCCTAAAACTATCCTTCATAAAGGTGTCGAACCACAGCGTCCTTCTGTCTGTCCCGTGCCTGCCCCCTGTCACCCCTGAGCTAGGATTGGGCAGGAGATGGCCCAGTCTGGAAGGGGCACTGCCCATGGAAAGCCTGGCAAAGCCCTGTCCTCGAATGGGCAGTGTCTGTGCAGTGGTTCGTAGATGCCGTTAGAGCCCGCTCACCTGGCTTGGGCACCTGAGATCAGACCCACCCAGTGCCCGAGGCAGACACTCCAGTCGGGCTCCATGTAGGATGGGAGCTGATGGGGCCTTCCACAAGAACCTGTTGGCTGCCGGCAGGGCAGGTGACCAGAGCCTTCGGCAGCTCATGGCTGCAGCCTGTCAGACTGGATTCCTGAGGCTTGGTGGGACACATGTCAAAGCAGCAATGCCAGGGACTCTGAGCACCAGATCTCAGTGCTGTGTCTGTACTGACCCTCAAGGGCTGAGCTATGGACCCCCGGGGCTGGCCTGCTTGCTGGGGGGCGACCCCATGGACCACCTGGAGGGTTTCCTTTCCCAGCCCTTTCTGTGCTCACTCAGCCTTGGAAGTGCAAATGAAAATGCAGCCGCAAAGCCCCCAGTAACCCTGTGGCCAGTCCAGGGGTCCATGCTGGCCATGGCAAAGGCAGGCTGGGCAGGCCACGCCGCAGGGCTCCATGTGCCCATCCCGGGGCTCCGCTAGGCTGCTGTGGTGCTGAGCCAGTCCCTGATGGGAGGCGTCTCTTCCTCACCCAGCCGGTGGGAACTGGGTGGAGCCGCCTCTTAGCTGGGATCGGGGCCTCCTGGGGCCAGCTCCACACCCCCTAACTGTGGCTCTTTTGGAAAGAGTGAGCTTGCTCCCTTCCCCGCCATCCTGTGCCCGTAGCGGCACTTGGCTCGCTGCCCGAGACTGGTAACGCTCCCCCCATGGCAGGGCCATGTGCTGGCTGTGCAGCTTGCCAGCCGAGAATGCCCTGCACAGCGCTGCAGCCAGCCAGGGAGCGACGTTCCCCCTTCTGTGTCCCCAGGTGATGGGCCGGCAGAGTGACACTCCTCCCCTGTGGCACATGCCAGGCATATCATCAGCGATGCCGTGCCCCTAACACCGGTCACCTGGCACCGATTGCAAAGCTCCCCGGCTGTGACTCATGCCCGCGGCTGGAAAGAGCCGTCACCTGACCGGAGAGCTGGGTCACCAGGACCTGGTCACGCAGCCTGAGCGGGTGAATCCAGCCGCAGCTGGGAGTGGGAAGGAGCCTTCCGCTACAAAGCCACCCTGTGTTCCTCCTCCCTGGCAGGCTCGGGGAAAGGCTGGTCACATAAAGACGCCTTGTGCTGGGCTGGCCAGCTGGGGGATGCTCCTGGGACAGCAGGTGAAGGCAGTGTCTGGAGAGCGACGGGGTGCAGGGCTGCAGCTGCAGGGACACAGCCAGCTGGACGGGGCATGAGGGCTTTGCTCCCGCAGCCCGGGATGGCCCATCCCCAGTGATCGGGGTGCTGCTCTGTCTGGTCTGTTTTCAAAGGGGCCATTGAGTGATCCTGGCTGGCTACAATAAATCCACTGCCATGGCAACAGATACACTCCCATTGCAGAACTTCTTAGCAACCAGTTGTTTGGCCACGCTGGTAACCAGGGTGAGTGGAGTGTCTCTGGCTATCCACGCCTGTCACCAACAGGGATCAGCATCTGCTCAGGCTGGAGACCCACCTGCTCTAAGTGATGGGGGTTAGCGAGGGACCTCTGCTGGGGCAGGTTACTCCAGCTCTGCCCCTGTCAGGAGTTTCCTGCCCCTCTCTCTGGCGCAGAGGCAGAATCCTGGGCTGGACAGACCCTGCTCTGATCCCATGTGGCAGTTGCCAGGTTCCCATGCCTGCTCCCTCATGTAACGTGCCTGGAGGGGCATGATATGGTCTCTGTTCCCTCTCTGCCCGCTGTCCTTGGCTCACCCACATCCAGGTCACTCGGGTACAGTGATGGGAGAAGAGGGCCCCTCTGCTGAGTGAGGTGTCTGTTGGCAGGTCTCCCCCGCCCCTGGCATGGTGTCACTCTGCCATGTGTGTCGCTGCCTGGGGCTGAGGACGGGATGGGGCTGGTTGGCCGGGCAGCTCTCCGGAGAGCTCTGGATCCTGCCTGACCTGCAGCCTGGAGATCGCTGTGACTGGAACACTGCGAATGCACAAGCAGACGAGCCAGAGTCTGCGGAGTCTCCTGCGTGTTGCGGGTGCCAGGCTGTGCCCTGTAGCCTTGGAGGAAGCAAGGGCTGGAGGTGGGGTGGGCGGGTGCTGTGGTTTGATTGGCGTCAGCTGCTTATCCTGTTGGTTTGGAAATAACTTGCAGAGCTCGTGGTCAGGAGCGGGAGGAGGGAGCAGTGACAAATTTGAATGCGGTGACAGGCGTGGCAGATCGTGACACCTGCCCAGGGAGCGGCCATGCCATTGGCAGGGAGACCTGCCCACAGACACCTCACTCAGCAGAGGGGCCCTTCTCTCCTGTATGGGAAACAAACCTTCAGGTTCCAGGTCCGCAGCGTGGGGATGGCGGGGCCTCTCCTGAGAGCCCTGCAGCTCCGCCTGCTGTGCTCCTCAGGCAGCTCGGCAGACTCTCAGGGTTTTACCCGACAGCCACTTAGGGCTGGTTGAGTCTGGAGGGATTCCAGTCCCCGAGGAGCCACCAGCTGATCTGGCTAGCGCAGGCCAGGGAGCCCAGCCCAGGGGGCAGCACGTCCCGTCCCAGCAGGAAGGATGCAGGTAGTGGACACCTACCACTACCCGGGGGGAGGGACAGCCCAGCGTTATGAGTTCAGTCCTTGAGGGGGCCATTTAGGGAACTGGGGTAAGAATCTCAGGGGGTTGGACTAGATACCTCCTGAGGTCCCTTCCAACCCCGATAGTCTATGACACCCAACTGACTCTTGGGGAGATGCTGCCATGTGCTATGCCGGAGCCTTGAGCCAAAGCCCCCTAATCAATGGAAACACTCTTACTGATGGCAGCGGGCGTAGGTTCAGGCCCTGTATCCAGCTGAGCCCTGGGTTATGTGCTCTGTATGTTGCGTCCATCTAGAGTATTGTCCCCTTCCAGGTCACAGCCCCTCTGTCCAGCCCCCGAGGGACCTCAGCAGGCCTGTGTGACGAAGTGGGACTGTTCTTAATGTTTCCTCTGAATACTGTGTGGGGGCCTCAGTTTCTGGCCAACACTCTGTCTCCTAGCAAGTAATGGCCCGGCCCTTCCCTGCCCCCTTTGCAAGGGGATGCTAAAGGTGGGGGAGAACAAAGAGGTCAGGTGACCTCCTGGCCCCGGAAAGGAACTGAGCAGAGAGGAGGGGCTGGAGGGGGTTTCAGTTTGGGGCTGGCTGGGGACGAGGAGTGAGGGAGACTTGGGGGTCTGCCTCGTTGGGCCCCAGAATGGACTCAGCTGAGGGGTCCCGTTCTCTGTACCTACAAGCTCTGTTTTAGCCCATGTTCCTGTCATCGAATAAACCTCTATGTTACTGGCTGGCTGAGAGTCACGTCTGACTGCGCAGTGGGGGTGCAGGACCCGGTGGCTTCCCCAGGACCCCGCCTGGGCGGACTCACTGTGGGAAGCGCACGGAGGGGCACATGCTGAATGCTCCAAGGAGAGACCCAGGAGGTGAAGCCGTGTGAGTTTCTTGCCCTGAAGACAGTCTGCTCCGAGGGAGAGGAGACTCCCCAAAGTCCTGCCTGGCTTTGTGGGGAGCAGTTGCAGAGCATCGCCCGGAGACTCCGTGACAGCCCTGCCAGGAGACGCTTTTCTCTGTGATCCCAGCATGACCCGGCACAAGTGGGATCAGAGGCGTAGTGTGGGATAAGGAGGGGACTGGGTGGCTTGGGGGGCACGTGCTATTGTCCTGCCATGGGATGACATAGGTGATCGCCAAGGAATCCCCTTCCCCCTCTCTGGAGCCAGCACAGACCCAGCTGGAGCGAGCAGCAGGCCAAACCTGT
The DNA here is from genome assembly GCF_020497125.1 of Mauremys mutica. NCBI lineage: Eukaryota > Metazoa > Chordata > Testudines > Geoemydidae > Mauremys > Mauremys mutica. The sequence goes on from NC_059094.1 coordinate 5,069,257, forward strand.
GCAAGGCTAGCAGCCGGTGAGCCACTGGCGTCACGGAGTCGGGGCAGGTGCTCAGCCCAGCCTCTATAGGGAAAGTTCCACATCACAGCTCAGTCCATCCTGGCTGGCTCTGGCCGCTGAGGGCAGCATGGGCCACGGTGCTGGCACCTCTCTCTCCCCTAGGGAGCGGCCTGATACAGCATGTGCCAGCTGACTGCAGCCTGGCTCAGCTGGGGTGGGGGGTGCCCGTCGCTGCTGGGAGCAGGATGATCTGGGCAGTGGGATAATCTCACGCCGTGCCTGTCTAAGGGGCTCCAGTGACCATGGGGTGGCTCAGCAGCACCTGCCCAGGAATGAGTTCAGCCTCCCGGCTCCACAGAGGGCAGGTTGGACCATCCCCAGCCCACAGGTGTGGGAAGCGAAACAGAGAGGTGGGAGGGCTGGCCCAGCCCCTCAGCAGAGCACGGCAGCTCTGCTGACCCCCAGCCCTGTGGTGCAGTCTGCCCTTCCCTGCTGCGTGGCCGCCGGACGGATCCTGTGGGGGATGGAGCACTGGTCTGATCGGGGGTGGCTGGAGGAGCCAGCCCAGAATTGGTGGTCTGTGCAACACAGCAAACCTTGTGTGTGTCCTATGTGTGTTGTGTCCCTGGGCATGGCTCCCCCGGGTCTGTGCAGCACGGGCAGGGCTGTTAGAGGTGTTAACGAGTTGCAAGCCAGGCTCCTGACTGACAGGAGCGTGCACCGGTCCGTACTGCGTGACAAGCAGAGAAATGCTCTGGACAGGCCTTTGCTGACACACTGGGCTGCTCTGAAGCAGAAGCTGGGATCCTCGTGTGTCTGCCACCTGTGCTGCAGGGCTCTGTGACTGACACAGGCCGGCATGCTGCTAATGGGCATTTGGTTCAATTATCAACATGTCAGGCTGGCTTGGGATCAGGCGATGCACTGACCCGAACAGGGTAGCCGCTGTTCCGCAGCTAGAGGCAGCAAGCTGGCTGTGTGCAGACACGGAGCACAGCCGTCTGTGGACAGCATCACGCCTCGCACCGCCCAGCCGGCGGGTGCCTTGTAAACCCTGCTCCCACAGTGGGGCAGGAACCAAGGCACGCTGTAGTGCTGGCTGTGTGGGGAAGCACTCCCAGCTTCTTCCAGTGCGAGGGTGCAGGAGCACTGCTTCTGGGGAGGTGCAGTCCCAAGCCTCACCTAGCAGGGGGCACTAGAGCAGGTGGTGCAGGAACGCTGGCTGTGGGGAGCTCAGCGGGGGGGTGGGGCCCCGGACCCGGCCATGGGGGAGCTGAGCGGGGGGGCGGCCGTGGGGAGCGCAGCGGGGGGGTGGGGCCAGGGCCCCGGCCATGGGGAGCTCAGCGGGGGGGCGGCCGTGGGGAGCTCAGCGGGGGGGGTGGGGCCCGGGCCCCGGCCGTGGGGAACTCAGCGGGAGGGCGGCCGGGGGGAGCAAGGCGGGGGGGTGGGGCCAGGGCCCCGGCCGTGGGGAGCGCAGCGGGGGGGCGGCCGGGGGGAGCTCAGCGGGGGGGGGGCAGGGCCCCGGCTGTGGGGAGCTCAGCGGGGGGCGGCCGGGGGGAGCGCAGCGGGGGGGTGGGGCCAGGGCCCCGGCCGTGGGGAGCTCAGCGGGGGGGCGGCCGGGGGGAGCTCAGCAGGGGGAGTGGGGCCAGGGCCCCGGCCGTGGGGAGCTCCGCGGGGGGGAGGCGCAAGGGCCCTCGCCATGGGGAGCTCAGCGGGGGGCAGGCCATGGGGAGCTCAGCGGGGGGGCGGCCGTGGGGAGCTCAGCGGGGGGGTGGGGCCAGGGCCCCGGCCGTGGGGAGCTCAGCGGGGGGGCGGCCGTGGGGAGCTCAGCGGGGGGGTGGGGCCAGGGCCCCGGCCGTGGGGAGCTCAGCGGGGGGGCGGGCCAGGGCCCCGGCCGTGGGGAGGTCCGCGGGGGGGCGGCCGTGGGGAGCTCAGCGGGGGGGTGGGGCCAGGGCCCCGGCCGTGGGGAGCTCAGCGGGGGGGCGGCTGTGGGGAGCTCAGCAGGGGGGGCGGGGCCAGGGCCCCAGCCGTGGGGAGCGCAGTGGGGGGGCGGCCGTGGGGAGCGCAGCGGGGGGGCGGCCGTGGGGAGCGCAGCGGGGGCACCAGACAAAGTGGCGCCCGAGCTCTCGCAGGCCCCTCTGTGCACTGGCAGGGCTGTGCAGGAGCATGGGTCCCGGGAGCTCCCCTGCTCTGCTGCCAGCTCAGCTCAGCGCAGAGGGAGCAGCGCTTCTGGAGTAAATTCAGGAGGCTGGAGCAGGCCTGGGTGGAGCCAGAGGAGCTCTTGCCTGTCTCCCCTCCTGTCTGCGTTCGCTCTGGTGGGGCGAAGGGCCTGGCTCAGCGGCCAGGAAGCTCTCACCTTCCCCTGGAGCTGGGCACAGCTGCCTGAGGGCTCAGGGGCTCCCCTGGTGCTTTAGGGGCGCTGCTCTGCTTGGGAGGCCCTGTGGCAGGCAGCCTGCAGCTGGCCTGCGCTGGGGTGGAGAGCGGGTGGCCGTCGAAGGGCCTGGGGAGTAGCCAAGCAAGGCCCAGCAAGCCCTGCACTAGCTCCTGCTCCCCCATTCCCTGCCGCCCTGGGTGCCTGGAGAGGGCTAAACACCCGACTCCAGCCGGGCAGCCGAGGGGTCAGGTCCCAGGCATGCACCAAGCGGTTCAAACCAGCATGTCCGTCCTGCACAGCAGCGTCACTGGGGCCTGACTGCCTGACGCGCTGTTCCAGGGACAAGGCTGCGTTGCCTCTTCGAGGGACAGTGACCCTCCTAGAGCTTCCCCCACAGCTCAAGTGCACCCCCAAACCTCTGAGGTGCTGGGGACAAGCGTGTGGCCCTGGGGGAAGTACACACCAGGTACGGAGCATGGTGGGTGCGCTGGGGACGGCAGTGGCTGTTTATAGAGCCAGCGGTTTTCAGGCAGAAAGGTCCATTGTGATCAGCTAGTGCAGGGGTAGGCAACCTATGGCATGGGTGCCGAAGGCGGCACGTGAGCTGATTTTCAGTGGCACTCACACTGCCCAGGTCCTGGCCACCGGTCCGGGGGGCTCTGCATTTTAATTTAATTTTAAATGAAGCTTCTTAAACATTTAAAAACCTTATTTACTTTACATACAACAATAGTTTAGTTATATATTATAGACTTATAGACAGAGACCTTCTAAAAATGTTAAAATGTATGACTGGCACGAGAAAGCTTAAATCGGAGTGAATAAATGCAGACTCGTCACAGCACTGCTGAAACGTTGCCAGCCCCTGAGCTAGTCTGACCCGCTGCATAGCCCAGGCCAGGGCATTTCAGCCCATGCTCCCGCATTGAGTCCAAGTGGGGCTGTGGTGTACACGGGCCCCTCAGGTCTCCTGCCGCAAAAGTCTAGGGCCAGATCCTGGGCTCTGAGGCCACTGTAAATCCAGAGAAACCCCAGGAGCTAGTTGTGCTGGTTTATACCAGTGTCACCGAGATCCGGCATCATCCACATATCCACCGTCAGTGTGAAAGGGGAGGGGACCACCTGCCTGCATGGCCTTGAAAGCGCTGCCCCAGAGCAAACCTGGGGGCTGCAGAGCGTTCACACACATGCACACACACATGTGCAGGGGCCCGGAGGAGCCTGGCAGCCTGGCCCGTGCTGTACAGGACTAGCAGGGTCAGTAGGTGCCGGTAGTGTCTGGTCTCAGCGTGTCAGGCCAAGGTGGGGCGGGGGCTCCTCGCCACAGGCCCGTGTGGCAGTGGCCGTCGCAAAGCGCCCTGGGGAATGGCTGGCTGTGCCACGGGGCAGGGCAGGATGCAGGCTGCTCACACAGAGGGAGGCACTAGCTAGCACACCCAGGGCCTCGTACATCCCTCCTCCATCCTTCTGGAGCCACGTCAGTCCTTTGACAATACCGCCCCTGCCCCCCGATTCCTGCTCAGGGGACCCAACCCCCCTGCTCCGCTCTTCTCGTTCCCCCTCGGGCCCCAAGCTTGGCCCTGCAGGAGCCGGAGTATGGGGCAAAGGGCCAAAATGCACTGCTCAGCTCCCAACCCCCACCCACCTGCCTGATCAATGCAAGCTGCCCATGCATACGCCCCCTCCCAGCCACAACCCCCCTCCCGGGTACCATCTCCTTCCCTTCCAGCTGATGAACTGCCGATGACCCTCCGTCCTCAGCTCCTAACCCCCTGCCAGATCCTCTCCTGCCCAGCTGCCCAACCCAGCTGCCTGGTGCCTCCTCCCTCCCTCCCCATGGCCCCAGTCCCAGCGTGGCCATGCTAGCCCTCAAACCCAGGGCTGTGATCCAGGAGCCTTTTGATAGCACCTGGGAGAGGGGGAGGAGGCTGCATCTGGCTCTCGGAGGCCCTGCAAGCCTCCCCCCCACCCCGACTACCCCAGGCGAGAAGGATGAGTGGGAGATGCTAACGCATAGATCTCCCAGCACCTCCGCAATCACTGTCATTAATGGATGCCGGCCATATGCACAGGAGGAGGCTCCCCTGGGAAGCAGGGACGCTGGAATGGATTTGGGGGTCATGGTGGAGAATCAGCTGAACATGAGCTCCCAGTGCGACACTGTGGCCCAAAGGGCCAATATGCATAACGGTTCCCAGAGAGTAGTTATCAGTGGTTCACAGTCATGCTGGAAGGGCCTAACGAGTGGGGTCTCGCAGGGATCGGCCCTGGGTCTGGTTCTGTTCAGTATCTTCATCAATGATTTAGATAATAGAATAGAGATACACTGATAAAGTTTACGGATGATACCAAGCTGGGAGGGGTTGCAAGTGCTTTGGAGGATAGGATTAAAATTCAAAAGGATCTGGATAAACAGGAGAAATGGTCTGAAATAAATAGGATGAAATTCAAGAAGGACAAATGCAAGGAAGGAACAATCCCATAGGAAATGGGAAATGACTGCCTAGGAAGGAGCACTGCGGAAAAGGATCTGGGGGTCATAGTGGGCCATAAACTAAATATGACTCAACAGCGTACCACTGTTGCAAAAAAAGTGAACATCATTCTGGGCTGTATTAGCAGGAGTACTGTAAGCAAGACACGAGAAGTAATTCTTCTGCTCTACTCCGTGCTGATTAGGCCTCAATTGGAGTATTGTGTCCAGTTCTGGGTGCCACAGTTCAAGAAAGATGTGGACAAATTGGAGAAAGTCTAGAGAAGAACAACAAAAATGGTCAAAGGTCTAGAAAACATGGCCTATGAGGGAAGATTGAAAAAACTGGGTTTGTTTGGTCTGGAGAAGAGAAGGCTGGGAGCGGGGGGGACGGGGACATGAGAACAGTTTTCAAGTACATAAAAGGTTGTTACGAGGAGGAGGGAGAAGAATTGTTCTCCTTAACCTCTGAGGATAGGACAAGTCGCAAGGGACTTAAATTGCAGCAAGGGAGGTTATGGTTGGACATCAAGAAAAACTTCCTGACTGTCAGGGTGGTTAAGCACTGGAATAAATTGCCTAGAGAGGTTGTGGAATCTCTGTCACTGGAGATTTTTAAGAGCAGGTTAGACAGTCACCTGTCAGGGATGGTCTAGATCAGTGGTTCTCAACCAGGAGGCCAGAGCCCCCTGGGGGGCCGCGAGCAGGTTTCAGGGGGGCTGCCAAGCAGGGCCAGAATTAGACTCACTGGGGCTCAGGGCAGAAAGCTGAAGCCCCACTGCATGGGGCTGAAATCCGGGGGCCCAAGCCCAGCCACTTGGGGCTGAAGCTAAAGCCTGAGCAGCTTAGCTTCGTGAGACCCCCTGTGGCGTGGGGCCCTGGGCAATTACCCTGCTTGCTACCCCCTAACACCAGCCCTGGCTTTATATGCAGGAAACCAATGAGTGTGGCACAGGCGGGCTGCGGAGTTTTTATGGCATGTTGGGGGGCGGGGGCTCAGGAAGAAAATGTTTGAGAACCCCGTGTCTAGACAATACTTAGTCCTGCCATGAGTGCAGGGGACTGGACTAGATGACCTCTTGAGATCCCTTCTAATCCATTGATTCTATGATACATAAACCGGGGAATCTTGAGTAGGGTTGCAAGGTTATTTTACCTCTGTATTTAGCACAGGTGGGACTGCTGCTGAAATCCTGTGTCCAGTTCTGGAGTCCACAGTTCGAGAAGGCTGTTGATAAATTGGAGAGGGATCAGAGAAGAGCCACGAGAATGATGGAAGGGTTAGAAAATCTGCCTGATAGTGATAGGCTCAAGCTGCTCAGTCTATTTAGCTTATCACAGAGCTGGTTACGGGGTGACTGAGCACAGGCTGTAAGTACCTGTGTGGGGTACCTGCACGGGGAGCAGAAAGGCTCTTCGGTCTGGCAGCACAGGGTGGAACACGAACCAGTGGCTGGAAGTTGAAGCCAGACAAATTCAGGTTAGACATAACGTGCACATTTTAACAGTGAGGGTGAATAGCTATTGGAACAATGGACCAAGGGCAGCGGTGGATTCTCCATCACTGGCACTTTTTAAATCAAGACAGGATGTTTGTCTAAAAGTTCTGCTCTAATTCAAAGGGGAATTAATTCAGGGAAGTTCTTTGGCCTGTGTTGTGCTGGGGGTCAGACTACTTGATCACAGTGGTCCCTTGTGGCCTTGGAATCTACGAATTATCCCCATTGTAGAGACAGAGAAACTGAGGCACAGAGTAGGGCAGGGACTGGGCAGAGCCAGAAACAGAGCCCAGGGCTCCCCCTTGCCCTCACTTTTGTGGCACCAATTACTCCTTGTCCATGAGCTCTGGCTGGGGCTGCCATGGACTGTGCGGTGCACGCCTGGGCCACTGGCATAGGATGCAATGGGGAGGTTGTGGTGACCCTGTTCTGGGAGGAGCCTGCCATGCCACGCAGAGGGGCCCCACCCCACCTGACAGACCTGGTGTGGCATGGCCCAGCAGTGGAATCCTGTTCTGCTTGGCAGGCTGGGGGCTGCCGAGCCTGCTGGGCTAGGAACCCTGCGGTGTGTGAGTGCTCTGCACGGGGCAAGGAACGGCTGACACCCCATCTGCAGTCACAGCGTCTGCTCCAGCAGCTACTCTCCCAGATACCCTCCCCTCCGGCCGGTGTCAGGGCTGAGCGCAGGGGCTCTCTGCACAGTGAAGCTGGAGAGGAGTAGGGCTGGGGTAATTCGACTCTCCCAACCCGCCCGCCCCCCGCTTCATGCTCTTCTGGGCAGGGACTGTGCTGGGCCCTGGGCTGTGACACGATGGGGCCCTCCAGATAATCATGGGCTCTTGTTCAGGGAGAAGATGACGGGTTATTTATAGTTTCTATCCCTGTAGCGCCCAGGAGCTCTGGCCACAGGCCAGGGCCCCACTGCGCTAGGCGCTGCACAAACACAGAACCGAAAGCCAGTCGCTGCCCCAGGGGTGAGCCTGACCCAGAGCCCAGCATCTCTCCGAAGAAGCTTCTCTCTAATCCTCCTCCCAAGCTCCCTGCTGTGGCCAGGCTGGGACAGCTGCTCCCTTCTAGTTCCAGGGGGTGGCTAGAGGAGCTTGGGGATTTTAAGTTGCTCTGGGGCATGGCACACGGCATACTGGGCTCCGGTCGGCTGCCCTCGCAGGCTGCGCTGGGTATGCCGGCTGCCTGAGGCAGCGGTGAAGCCCCCTAGCCTGGTGGTCAGGGGTGCAGGGCCAGGCCTTGGATGGCAAGTAATGGCGGGGCCTGCGCTGCTGGTGGGCCATGAAACGTGCCCTGGCCCTTCCTAGCAGGCTGGGCTGTTCTTGGAGCTGGGTGCAGCGCTCAGTGCGCAGCCCAGGGCCATGGGCCGTCATTACCAGGTCTGTGCAAGCCTCGAACTCAGAGTGGGAATGGGAGTGGGTGGGCTGAGCTCCGGTGGCTCAGGGGGTGCTGTGTCCTGCCCCTGCCCAAGGGGGCGCTGCGTCCTGCAAACGGGGCTCTAGTGTGAACCCAGCATCCTGGCCAGACTCTGCCTATCTCAAGTGCCCCTCTAGTTACCACCAGGATGGGATTTGCCTTCACTTCCTGTCCTAAACTGTTGCGCGAGGTTGCTGAGCACTGTTAATGCCATGCTGCGCCCTAGACACAGCTGCATTTCAGTAGCTGCCAAGGCGCCCTAGGTAACGCTGTCCATGCAGCCCTGGATGCGAGTTCTGGGCATGTTTCCAAGGCTGCCAAGGGGTCTTTCACTATGGAACGAGGAGATATTAGTCTGGGTCGAGCCATATCTGTACAGCACCCAGCGCAGCGGAGCTTCTGGGCCTGACTCTAATACAGATAATAATGCTCAGGGCCTTCTGGAGCCCAGACTGGACTCCTGCTTCCCTTCCCCCACCACATTGTGGACAGAACCGTACCTCATCCTGGCGCCCAGAGACCATGGTGATGGGTACCTCAGAGATGGATATCCACTGGATAATGCTGCCTTTATCCACTCCCCACTGGAGGAGTTTCCAGCGGGGTGAGGAGCGCTGTGGGGGTGGGGTGGGGGGCTGTAACAGGCATTGTTGGAGAATTGGAGAGGTGGGTCTCCCCACCGTCAGTACCCTGCCATTGCACAGCTTGTCTGGGTGCAGTGTGCCCTGCCATGGGAGCGTGGTCCCTGAGGGCAGGGAGACAAGACTGGAGCCGTGGCACCGAGTCCCGGCTGTAAGGCCTTTCCTCCAACACCTACCACTTTTGTGTGCAAAGCAATCAACCAGCCATTAGCCCCCGAAGCCGCGTGTGCCGTTATCCCGCCGTGCGGGGCCTGGCCAGGCTCAGACGAGGAGTCTCGTTAGCGGCCTGTCACCACTTTCTCTCGTTAAGCAGCACAAGCCTACAAGCAGGTAAAAGGCTCGTTAGCTGGCACGACCAGCAGCTGGGCCAGATGTGCAGCCTTGGTGGGCTCCTGCCAGTGGCCAGGCTGCTTGGACAGCTGTCGTCTGGAGGAGGAATCGGCCGGTAGGATCAGGGCTTTCTGGGAAACCGGAGGCCTTTCTCTGAGCACATCCAGGGCTCCCATTGCCAAGACAAGCCCCTGGAGCTCCTCAGCCAGAGCTAAATCCCATCCCTCCCCTGCTGCTGCACTTGGCAGCTGGTGGGAGCTGTGGAGGCAGGAGCACGTCTCTGACCTGGGGCCTTACAGGCGGCGCCCTCGACAAACGCTGGAGCTGGGCTGAGATTCCCAAAGCTGGCAGCTGAGTAAGTAGCCGTGTCGCTGGCAGCATGCAGGGCATCCCGAGCCGAGTGCAGGCGCTGCCAGCGCTAGGTCGGGCCCGGAGTGCTGAGCCCCCTGCACTGGGCAGCTCCAGAGAGCTGCCAGCAACGGCATCGAACTCTGCGGCCTCAGCACCAGCTTGGCACTTCACATCCTCCCGGCAGCACTCAGCGCCGCATGCAGGCCAGGCTGGCACCGTGGGCAGGAGCCCAGGGGGTGGGGTACGCTTGGGTAATGGCCGCTAGAGCCCAGAAGCCGTCTCCATGGCAACTCCTGCTTCGTAGGCTGCCCAGTTATGTTATTACCGTAATGCCTAGCAGCCCCTGTCGCGGGCTGGGCATGGCACAAACACAGACCAAGAGGTTCCTGCCACTGGGCGTACAACGCACGGGAGGGCGGTCCCCCACCCAGGGAATCCTGCCCCATTCGGGCCCCATTCGGAGCTCTCTGTCACAGGGCTGGGAGGGAGGGGGTCGCCCTCTGCTGGCTGGGCCCATTGGCAGGAGAACAACCTGCTCTGCCGGGTAAAGGAGCTTCTCCTGTAGCTCAGGGGGTGGAGGCCTGTGCTGAAGAGCCTGCTCTGTTCTCACTCAGAGCCGGGCGGCGGAAGCGGGGTCACCTGGACGTGACTGTAAGAGGTGTGAATGTGTCTTTGGGGAACCCTGGTGGGGTGCAGAGGAATCTTTCAGCAGTACTCCAGGCTGTGCCCTGGCACCACATGGGGACACGGACATACTGGTCTCACCTCTGGCTGCTCCTGGTCCCTTGAGAGATTTGGCTGGATGGTCCATATGGGTCCATACGGCTCCATTCCCCAGCAGCTCCTGGTGTCCGGGTTGTTTCTCTCTTTCCCCTTGTTGTCAAGTGAATTTGGTGCAGGGGGGAGGTGTTAGCTGGATGCCACTGGCGGGCGAAGTGCCAGCATGGAGCAGCGCAGCAGGCCAGTTTGCCTCTACCTACCATGTGCTCCTGCTGAGCAGCACGGGTGGGGCTTGGTCTCTGCTGGGCCTGCCAGCCAGGGGGCTGACAGTGCCAGTGGAGCTGGTAGTGCTGGAGATGTGGACACGCTGGGAGCTGGATTAACAGATTTTAAGGTCATCAGGGACCATTGTGATCATCCAGTCTGACTTCCAGCATAGCACAGGCCAGAGAACCGCAGCCTGTAGTTTCTGCATCAAGCCTGTAACTTCTGGCTGAGCTAGAGCAGATCTTTCAGACAGAGACATCCAGCCTGGAGTCAAAGATTTCTGGTGATGGAGAATCCACTACAGTCTCTAGCTAAGGGCTTGTCTTCACTGCAGTTGGTTTGAGTTGTAACTTGAGTATTGCTCCTAACATAACTGCCATCTTCCCACAATCCCTCTTCACTTGGGTGCAGTGCTGCATGGTACTCAAGTTGGCTGGCACAACTTGTCAGCTGGTAACACAACCAGTCTGTGCAAATCAAGTGTTTGTTTGCAGTGTAGCTTCTCTCACCTGAGCTAGGTTGACTCGAGGAATTGTCACGTGTAGATACCTTGAGTTAACTCCGCAGTGAAGACAAGGCCTAAATTGCTCCAATGGTTAATTCATATCACTGTTAAAAATGTGCACCTGGTTTCTAGCCTGAATCCATCTCGCTTCAGCTTTTGGTCCCTGGATCTCAATGTGCCTTTAGCTGCTGGATTAGAGAGGTGTCTGCTGCCTCAGTTCCCCTCCCCTTTGAGATCCATACAGACTGGGATCAAGTCACCCCTTAACCTTCTCATGGATGAACTAAATCAGTTGAGCTTCTTTAGTGTCTCCCTGGCAGGCAGGTTTCCAGACCGTGGCTTGGTCTCGCAGCCCTTTTCAGAACCCTTTCAAATTTTTCAACACAATTGTTGCCGTGGGGACACTAGACCTGGACATGAGATCCAGGCCACATCCAGCCCCTCCCTTCTCCATGCAATACTCCTCTGCTTATATGACTAAGGATTGTGTTGCCTCGTAGCTGCCACGTTGCACTGGGAGCGCCTGGCCAGCTGGTTATCTCCTGGGACCCAGAATCCCTGTCAGAGTCCTGCTTTCTGGTGGCCCCTTTTGTAAGTGTGACCTGTGCTCTTTGTACCTTGCTTTGGGCTGATAGAACCCATTGTTCTGCTGAGCCCACCTGACCTGTGAGATGTCCTTCCAGAGCATTGACAAAGCGACTGAATAGCACTGGGGCGAGGTCGGGGCTGGCGCCCCAGCAGCTTGCAGACTGGCACCTGGATGGAGATGCATTTTGGTCACTGCTGACGTGAGCTGGATTTGAACCAGACCTCATGTGCTGCAAGCACCTGCCAGCGCCAGGGAAGTCTCACTTGGCACAGTGCTCAGCTTGGTCCCGAGAGCAAACACCTCCCTCCTCGCGGAGCTGATGGGCACTCTGCCCATCAGACACATGGGACCGCCCTCCATGCAGGCGCTGCCAGCTCCCTGCTGAGCCCAAGGCCTGTGGTGTGCAGGCATTCCTGCTGTGCTACCCCTGAGCTCCACCTCCATGCGTCACCCGGCCCCCCATGACTCCTAGCTCACACTCCACATACACACGCCAGCTGCTGTAGCCCGCACTCCCCGGCTGAAGAGAAAACTCCCCCTCACCCCCCAGGGCCTGGCCCGTCCCCATGCAGCGAGGGGAGGCAGGGCCCCACGTCTGTCTAGACCAGCAGCTGCCTCCCACCAGTTCATCTCAGGACACGTGAGGACGAGCCAGGAGCCCTGCTGTGTGCGGTCATGGCCTCTCAGAGGGAAGCTGTTTGGTTAGGGTGATGTCTCCGGGCAGGGAATAGTGAAGGGGAGGGTGTGGGGGAGGGCTGTGCACCCAAAGCGCAGTGCCAGTCTCTCCACCCCCTTGCTGGCTGCCGTGGGTCCAGCTCTGCCAGCCGAGGCACAATCCACCCTGACCCCGGGTCCTGAAGCCTGCCTGTGGGGGAGCAGACAGTGCCCCAGGAGGAGGGAGGGAGCACTGGGGCTGGCTACGTCACCCTTTCATTGGCAGTTTCCTTTGCCTGGTACGTTGGGGACCATCCGCTCGGGCTGTCAGGACAAGCAGGCAAAAGGAGCCGCTCCTGGGAAGTGAGAGGCCATTGGTCAGGGGCTGGGCAGCTCTGCGGGTAGTTCTGGTCGCTGGCTTTGTACCTGTCCCCAGCTCTCAATAGCTCCTCTGGCTTGGGCTAATCCCAGCCCTTGTGCTTGACAAAGAAACCAGGAGCCTCCAAAGGGAATGTAAATCGAGGCACCTAACTAAGGCTTTGTCTACACTACACGTCTTTTAGTGACAACGCCGTGTGGACACAGACGTGTCGTGTAAGTCGGGCAGTGTAGCCGCTGTTTGTCGGCACTTTTGCAGACAAAATACTTCTACCCCCAATGAGCGGTGTTTGCATTGTCGACAGGAGAGTGCTTCTGTTTACACTGACACTTGCAGTGGCAAAACTTTTGTCTTGGGGGGCGGGGGGCTTAGCACATCTGAATGACAAAAGTTTTGTCACTCAATTGCCAGTGTAGACTTAGCCTAAGGCCTTGGCTACACTGGCGCTTTACAGCGCTGCAACTTTCTCGCTCAGGGGTGTGAAAAAACACCCCCCTGAGCGCAGCAAGTTACAGTGCTGTACAGCACCAGTGTAAACAGTGCCCCAGCACTGGGAACGCGGCTCCCAGCGCTGTGAGCTAATCCCCACGGGGAGGTGGAGTACCTGCAGCGCTGGGAGAGCTCTCTCCCAGCGCTGGCGCCGCGACCACACTCGCACTTCAAAGAGCTGCCGCGGGAGCGCTCCCGCGGCAGCGCTTTGGAGTTTCGAGGGTAGCCAAGCCCTAAGTGACTAACTTTCCAGAGGTGCTAAGCCCCACAGCTCCTCCTGCCTTGCAAGGGGGCAGGGCTCAGCAGCACGGACAAGCAGCCCACTCCCGCAGGTGCCACAAGGTGGACGGATGGGCCGGCAGGTGCCCAGTGTTAGGCATCATATTTGCAGAGTCTGACCCCAGGCTCTGGCACCATTCCTGGCCCTGCGGCTGGCTAGCCACCGCGTCCTGCCTGGGTCCCAGCAGCAGGGTGCTGGGTAGCACTGCTCCAGACAGTGTCTGTCTGGTCAGAAGGGTGCTGAGAAAATGGACAGCTCCTTCCAGATGCAAATTGCTAGTCAAGCCACTCATCAGAACAATGGGTCCGGCTAATCCTTTCACAATGGGACTAATTGCTAATCAGACCAATTTCACACTGGCTGTTTCCCTTGACAATGAGGCTCCTTGGAGAACAGCTGGGGGGAGGGAGGGAATGGGGCCCGTTTCCCTGGCAGGCATGTCTCCCTGTGCTGGGGGGAGGGAGGCACCATTGGGATTAGCGCCTTCCCGCTCTCTGGAGTGTCTCCCCAGCCCCCTGGGGATGTGGGGCTGATGGAGCGGGCGTGAGGCGAGGCACATGGGATGGCAGCTGGGGACTCTGCTGTGCTGGGAAACCCGCCGGCAGCCTTGTGCAGGGGCCTGCCTGCCTGCGTGCCCCTCCAGCCTCCAGCTCCTAGGGCAGCTGCCTCTCCCGCCTCCCTCTCTGCTCTCTGCCCTGCTGGCTGCAGGGACCCTCCTAGCCAGGCCCGGAGCCTCTCCTCAGGAGTTGGCTGCCCAGGGCTTAGGCCTGTGCACAGCGCTATGCAGGCGTCTGCTGCTGCAAGCCATAATACCCCTGCCCACTGCTGTCTGTGTCAGCTAACACAGCCTAGCCTGGCAGTTCTCCCAAGGGCTATTTCGCCTGCAGCCACCTCTGAGGTGGAGCACAGCACCTGTATAACAGAGCACAGCAATGCCATTCAGCAGTTTAGGACAGGAAGTGGTGCCACGCTGTCAGTAATGACCCCAGGTGCAGGAGCTCCTGAACATTTCATTTGGCCAGCGCCTCTAGCCCCACACTGACGTTTTCCTGGATGCTGATGTGGGGAGCAGCGCCCGCTGCTGGGTCACCAGCCGCAGCTTGCTCTGCCCTGTCCGTTTCTGGCCGGGTGCGGAGCCACCTGCTCGCTGAGCTGCGGCCCCCAGGGCTCTCCCAGCCGACTCGGAGCTGTGCTGGGGGAATCCCATGCCAGCGACTCCCCGGGCAGGCCGCGCTACACACCATGGTTCCCTCCCATGGCCTGTGGCTGTGCGGTGCTAGGGTGACCAGATGCCCCGATTTTATAGAGACAGTCCCGATTTTTGGGTCTTTTTCTTATATAGGCTCCTATTACCCCCCCACCCCTCTCCCGATTTTTCACACTTGCTGTCTGGTCACCCTATGCGGTGCCTTGCCTGGTAAGAGCTTTGTGTGCCTGGCCGTCAGGGCAACCAAGTGACTCGTTGGACATGCTCACCGTGTGGGGGAGATGCCTGCACTTCCCCCGCAGGAGCCCCCGGGTTCTGCCAAAGGCCCAGGGCCCATTGACAGCCTAGCCGGCCAGGAGAGATTTCTGCCTCAGCAAGAGAGTCGGGGCAGGGGCAGCGTCTGATGGGAGAGGGTCTGGTGTCCAATGGGCTCTGGCTGACTGGAGGGCTGCATCAGTGAGAGGGAGCGGGTGTGAGCGGGAAGGAGGGGGGCAGCGGACTGGGGCAGGCCACAGTGACAGGGAAAGCCTCGGGCGTCATTGCTGTGTCTCCACGTGCGGGTGTGAGGGGGCAGGAGGGGGGCAGCGGACTGGGGCAGGCCACAGTGACAGGGAAAGCCTCGGGCGTCATTGCTGTGTCTCCACGTGTGGGTGTGAGGGGGCAGGTGGTAGCGACAGGGAAAGCCTCGGGCGTCATTGCTGTGTCTCCACGTGTGGGTGTGAGGGGGCAGGAGGGGGGCAGCGGACTGGGGCAGGCCACAGTGACAGGGAAAGCCTCGGGCGTCATTGCTGTGTCTCCACGTGTGGGTGTGAGGGAGCAGGAGGGGGGCAGCGACAGGGAAAGCCTTGGGCGTCATTGCTGTGTCTCCACGTGCGGGTGTGAGGGGGCAGGCGACAGTGACAGGGAAAGCCTCGGGCGTCATTGCTGTGTCTCCACGTGTGGGTGTGAGGGGGCAGGAGGGGGGCAGCGGACTGGGGCAGGCGGCAGCGACAGGGAAAGCCTTGGGCGTCATTGCTGTGTCTCCACGTGCGGGTGTGGTTTGTGTTTGTGGCTCATGACGCACCCGCTGATTGAAGCTGTGAGAGGCAGTGTGGACTAGTGGTGAGCGCACAGGTCTGGGAGTCAGGAGCTCCTTGGTTCTGATGTGCCATGTGGCCTTGGGCGAGCCCTTCCCTGTGGCCAGACGTTGGATACCTGCCGTTGGATGGTTAATTGGCTGGGGTCGCTGCATGTGCAACATGCTTGGTCTGTGCCATGTGTCTTTAGCACTCAGCCGAGTTTGCTTGCAGGAGCAGTGCCGGCCCCAGCAGCCAGTGGCCCAGCCTCCCCCGTGCCCGCCCCCGCTGGCTCCCCCGAAGAGCCTGCCCTGGCTCCCTGCTTTGGGGGCTGGCCAGAGCTGTTTGCCCGTGGCAGAGGCATTGCTAAGGGCTGAGCGTCTCATCCTGAGGACGCTGCTGTGGGCAGGAAGCAACCGGGCTTCTTCCAGTCCATTAATTAAGCTCCGTGTCCCTGTCCCCGCCCCCGCGTGCTCTCCGTGCAGAGCCCAGCTGCCCTGCCACGAGTGCCCACCCAGACGCAGCAAGCAAAGCGCCTCAGGGCTCTAATGAAGCAGAGTCCTGGACACGGTCGGCACTGAGTCCCCGGCTCAGCTCAGCTCAGCCACAATTAATTGCTGTTTCCTTCTTGCTCTTAAACCTTCTCTGCGGAAGGAGGCGGCAGCCTCCCCGCACCGATCGGCACTGAGCTGCTCCCCTTCCTGCCCCCCAGGCTGGTCCCTCGATCTCAGGCAGGTCCCTCGATCCCAGCCAGTGCCGTGGCCTCCCGGGCCTGCTGCCAAGTGCGGATGGCTTTGGGTGCCAAGTTCAGGGAGGGAAGAGATTTCCAATGGTTGGAATTGCCTAAAAAAGGAGAAAGGCAGCGGCTGGAAGTGGACAGCCGAAGCCGGGGTTTCGGGAAGGTGTTTGTGCGAAGGCCCCGTCGTTAATGCTGCAGGGGAAGCTACGGTTCCCTCTGGCCTCGGCGTTACCTTTCAGCCACCTGGCTAAGCCCCTAACCCAGCCAGCAGCGACTCCCTGTCCCCGTGTGGGAGGGGGCTTTTCACACACCCCATGCCACATTCTGCTGTCTGGCCGATGCCCTGGGGCACCAGCGTCTCCTGCATTACTGCTTTGCATTGCAGAGATGAGTGAGACATGGTGGCCTGGGGCTGCATTGGTGCCCTTCCCAGAGCCCAGGCTCTGCACCCCATGGCCCCCTGCTAGGTGATGGCAAGGTGAGCAGGCGTCTGCGATTCCCCATAAATTGTGCCGCACCTGTCCCGGTCACCTCTTCTGAGGCAGATGGCAGTTCAGGCAGGATCCCTGATTTAGTTGGGGTTGGTCCTGCTTTGAGCAGGGGGTTGGACTAGATACCTCCTGAGGTCCCTTCCAACCCTGATAGTCTATGATTCTATGATTCTTGCAGGGCACCATCCTGCCAGGTGCTGAGCGCTCCCCACACCCACTGATCTCTGCGGGAGCCAGTGCAGGGCCAGCTGCCCACACGGGTGAAGCATGTTGTGGCTGGAGCTGTGTGGCCCAGATGGTGCCTGCTATGGGGCTGCCCTCTGTGCTCTTGGGCCAGACCATCCGCATGCCTGGCTCCCAACGGAGCAGCACCCAAGAGGCTTCGGGACACTCGGGATCCGTAGTGGGGGCGCTAGTGCCCGCCTGGGGACCCTGCCCTCTCGTCAGAGCAGCGGTGCACAAAGGCTGCTGGTGTGCCTCTCCCCTGCACCGGGGCTGCCGTCATGCGTGCCTGGCACGGCTGGTACCGCTGTGCTGCACAGCACAGGGGGTACTGCGAGAGGTGCTGCCGGACGGAGCCCTCCCTGCCGAGTGCACCGGAAGAGGGACCCCGCACACCGGGGGCCAAACGGGGCAGTGCTGGGGGCATGGCAAGGAGCCAGCTTGGCAGTGCTGCGGGGGCAGGGGGTGGCGTCAGTGCCTCCAGCTCACTGCGTTGCCAGCTTGCTGCCCTGCCCCGGGGTAACTGCGGCCCTGGAGAATCCAGCCAGCCAGGGGCGCCGGGGGTGAGGCCAGGGAGAGGGAGCAGCTTTGGCATCAGCCCCTCGAAGCGTCTGCTGGGGCCCCGGGGAAGGGCCGGGTGGCTGCGTGGGTCTGGCCCGGTGGGGGAAGGGCAAGCTGGGCGAGCCCCTGGGACTGAGCGTCCGCTCCAGCATGGAGGTGCTGGTCCCTGGACCTGCCATTGCCTGTCCTGTCTCCCGCTGTCAGACCAATGGGCAGCCCGCCCACCTCCCTCCCCTTCCGCCAGCGCCCTCAGCCTGGAGGAGCTGCAGTGTCCCTGGCCCTGCAGCCGCAGGCTCCTCTGCCCTCGCCTTGCCAGGGAAGGTGGCACGGGCTGGAGCTAGCAGGGCGCAAGTGCATGAGGGCCCGTCCTTGCCGCCGGATGCTGCTCAGGGCCTGCCTCCAGCGGCCTGGGCACAGAGCCATTCTCAGAGGACAGGCACCCACACCCCCAACAGTGCCAGGCACCTCGCTGGCAGCATCAGGAGGGAGGCCGAGGGCTGGGTGGGCTCTGGAGACTGGACTTCCCTTGCCCCTTGAGGCTGTAGTGCATTGATGTGGCTATTGGCAGAGCTTGGCCTGGCATTCCCCTGCCGGAGGGGGCGCTGCGTCCTGCCCCTGCCCACGGGGCGCTGCGTCCTGCCCCTGCCCACGGGGCGCTGTGTCCTGCCCCTGCCCACGGGGTGCTGTGTCCTGCGCCTGCCCACGGGGCGCTGCGTCCTGCCCCTGCCCGAGGGGCGCTGCGTCCTGCCCCTGCCCACGGGGCGCTGTGTCCTGCCCCTGCCCACGGGGCGCTGCGTCCTGCCCCTGCCCACGGCGCGCTGTGTCCTGCCCCTGCCCACGGGGCACTGCGTTCTGCCCCTGCCCACGGGGCGCTGCGTTCTGCCCCTGCCCGAGGGGGCGCTGCGTTCTGCCCCTGCCCGAGGGGGCGCTGCGTCCTGCCCCTGCCCACGGGGCTCTGCGTCCTGCCCCTGCCCACGGCGCGCTGTGTCCTGCCCCTGCCCACGGGGCGCTGCGTCCTGCCCCTGCCCACGGGGGCGCTGCGTCCTGCCCCTGCCCACGGGGCGCTGCGTCCTGCCCCTGCCCACGGGGCGCTGCGTCCTGCCCCTGCCCGAGGGGCGCTGCGTCCTGCCCCTGCCCACGGGGCTCTGCGTCCTGCCCCTGCCCACGGCGCGCTGTGTCCTGCCCCTGCCCACGGGGCGCTGCGTCCTGCCCCTGCCCGAGGGGCGCTGCGTCCTGCCCCTGCCCACGGGGGCGCTGCGTCCTGCCCCTGCCCACGGGGCGCTGTGTCCTGCCCCTGCCCACGGGGCGCTGCGTCCTGCCCCTGCCCGAGGGGCGCTGCGTCCTGCCCCTGCCCACGGGGGCGCTGCGTTCTGCCCCTGCCCGAGGGGGCGCTGCGTCCTGCCCCTGCCCAAGGGGGCTCTGCGTTCTGCCCCTGCCCACGGGGCGCTGTGTCCTGCCCCTGCCCACGGGGCTCTGCGTCCTGCCCCTGCCCACGGGGGCGCTGTGTCCTGCGCCTGCCCGAGGGGCGCTGCGTCCTGCCCCTGCCCGAGGGGCGCTGCGTCCTGCCCCTGCCCACGGGGCTCTGTGTCCTGCCACTGCCCACGGGGCTCTGTGTCCTGCCACTGCCCGAGGGGCGCTGCGTCCTGCCCCTGCCCACGGGGCGCTGCGTCCTGCCCCTGCCCACGGGGGCGCTGCGTCCTGCCCCTGCCCACGGCGCGCTGTGTCCTGCCCCTGCCCAGGCTCTAGCAGCTCTGGGGATATGACCCATAACTCAGGGTTAGACAATGAAGCCCCCACCCCTTGGCAGCTCCTGTCGGAAGCTCCAGGCCATCTCTCCCTGGGCACCAATGCCCTGATTAGAGGGTGGCACGTGGTCCCTGGACTGGGAGCCTTGCCCACCCCAGGGCACTTTGTGCTGTTGCTAGCAGCAGTGGGGCTCTGCTGGTGGGAGCAGCGCAAGGAGCCCGGGCAGACGGTCATTGGCGTTGCAGTCAGGGCGTGAGTTAGCCTCTCTCTGCCAGCTATTGCCGCCGTCTGCCCAGCAGGACGCCTCACACTGCTGCCGCGGCAGGGCTGGCTCGGGTGGCGGCAGCAGGAGAAGTTTGCACCGTGTCCCTTGTGGGGCCCAGGCTGCAGAGCACAGGTGCACCCTGCATCTCGCTCAGCGCCGGGCATCAGGGGCTGACGCAGCCACTGTGCCCCCGGCCCAGGAGCATCTCTGCCACTGTCGGCCAGGATGGGCCGGGCTCTTAGCAGCAGCACAGAAACGTCGCCTGGTGGGACAGGGATTCCCCGCGGAAGGGCTCTGCCAGGCCTGGGGGAGGGCAGGAGGGCATGGCTGGCTCGGGCAGCAGGCAGCGGGGAGGCTGGAGTGGGGCAGGAGGCCGAGAGAGGAATGGGCGGCAGGAGGCAGTGGGCTGTGGAGCTGGAGGGGGGCAGAGGGATGGGGGTAAGGAGGGAGGCACAGCGACTAGCCCCCTAGGTGCTCTGGCTGGGTGGGGTGGGGCGTGTCTCCCTGCTGCCCGTGGCCGTGTGGCTCCTGGGGACAGCCAGCAGGCTGCGAGGGAGCGGAGGGCCAAGGCGCCCCTCGCCCATGTGCCCCACAGAAGCCCCCAGCAGTGGCAGGTGTTTCTCGCCTGGGTGCCCTGGCCTGAGCCCGTGTGCGGCAGCCTGGCCAGGTGGCACTGGGGCTGCTCCGTGCTGAGGGCAGGCTGGGAAGGGGTTAACGGCCAGCCCGTACCTGCAGTTGCATTTTAAAGATGTGAAATTAAAGCCCGTAATTTATTCTCCCCACACACGAAGGAGCAATTAGTTCTAAACACGGCTTAATCAGTCAGCGCGAGATTGATTTCTGTAGACTTGGATTTGGTGGCTGCTGGCGAGGAGCCAGGCTGGGAGCAATCTCCAAATAAATGAAGTGCGGAGAAGGAAGCCATTACATAATATGATGGATGGGCCCGGAGCTCGCCCGGCTCCTCATTAGTATGCCACTCGAGGCTGGCAGCCGCACCAAACTTTCTCCCAGGCACCTCAGCAACTTCCTTCCCCCTCCCCTGCCCGTTCCCCCAGCTGGACAGGCCTAAACTCTTGCTGCCTTCCCCAGCACACTCAGCTGGGGCTCAGGGCCGGGACAGACACCTGGACCAAGGAGCCTGTTCAGCCACAGGCAGCCCTTCTGCAAACTCCCTGATGTTCCCAGCTCTGGTTTCCAGCTGGCACAGAATGCCCCCTGCCTAGGCCTCAGGCCTGGTCTCTTCCACCCTCAGCTCTCTGCATTGTGCTGGGCACTGGGCCTCCTACAGAGGAACCACCTTTATCCCCATTTCACAGACAGGGAAACTGAGGCACAGCCAGGCACATGCCTTTCTCCAAGGTCACACAGTGAGTTGGTGGCACAGCAGCACGTAGAACCCAGGAGACCTATCCTGGACCTTCCCCTTCGCCCCAGACCAATCTCTGAAAGGGGCACTCAAGGGGCAGAAGGGCTCATTAGGGAGCAAAGCGCAGCCCCCAGCTGCCTGGTGGGGTCAGGTGTGAGGCAGCCTTGGGGAGCATTCATCATGCCACCTCCCAATGGCCTGGTTTTCTGTAGCGTCCCCACAAGTGACACATGCTATTGGCGGCTGCAGGGTGCCCGCTGGGAATTCCATGGGCAAACTCCCCCGAACTGCGAGGAATAATCCCCACCTCCCGCGTGCGTCACGCCTGGACTTCTCTGCTGTAGCATCAAAGCGTGGGGGGTGAGCAGAAGGGCATGGCCCTGCCTGGTGCTCCCGCTTTCAGTGGTGTCAGAAACGCACCCGTGGGTGAGAACAGTGCTGGCGTGGCACAGCTGGGGGAGCAGCGGGAGTCTCCCGCGTGTCCACGTGGCTCGGGCAAGCTCGCGTGTTCTCCGTCCAGGGTTTGGCTGTACCCCGGGGGAGTCTAATCACACCAGCCCTGGTGGGCTGTGAACGCAGAACCCAGGACGCTCCAGCATCAGACGGGCTCCTGCTGCAAGCAGGCAGCACTGAGGTGGCTGCAGAAGCACCTGGCACCAGGATTCAAAGGTGCTGCTGAGGAAAAATCCGGTTCGGATACTACCACGCCCATGCCTGTGTATCGTGCTGTCCTCCTCAGGTGCCTCAGGATGCTGCAGGGGAAGGAGCCACTCAGGGGGACTCCCCCTCAATAGCTAAACTCTGCATTTGTTGGCAGGAGAGATGGGCCCCAGAACTCACATGCTCTGGGCTTCGGGCGGGTCAGGACCACACCTCGTATTTAAGGGGAGGATTTGGGGGTGGGATTTGCCACGCCGGGGAGGGGATCCCCGCAAGGGTTTGCAATCAGCCCTTGTGCCAGGTGTGTGATGCTGGGGGATGCGCGCCCGGCCCACGGGCAGACTCCGATCCGCATGCAGCATGCGGCTTCCTGCTGTGAGCGGAGCCCAGCTGGTTGGCTGCTGGCCAACTCTTCACGCTGACTTGCTTCAAAGAGCCGCCATTGGTGCCGTGGAGCCGGTCCCCAGAGGACATGTTGTGTCTGCTCTGGCACATTCAAGATGGCTGGGCTGACCCTTCCTGCATGTGGGGGTGGCTCCCGATTTGCTGATACAGATGATGGGCTGAGGGAATTGGAGGGAGCTGGGCCTGAGCCCCCTGGGCTGTAGCGTCCCCACTGCCCCGGCCTAGGGCTGGGCCAGGAGGGACCTACCCAGCCACCCTTACTGGGTAACCACACACCTCCTGGGGGTGGTGCTCTGGCCTAGCTAGTGTCACTGACACCACTTGAAGCGAGAGATAAAAGGAGTCTGCTCACCAGCCTTCGCTAGCAGCCAGGTGGCTTTTAGCTCATGCTGGGGGGTGGGATAGCTCAGTGGTTTGAGCATTGGCTTGCTAAGCCCAGGGGTGTGAGTTCAATCCTTGAGGGGGCCATTTGGGGAACTGGGGGAAAAATCTGGGGATTGGTCCTGCTTTGAGCAGGGGGTTGGACTAGATACCTCCTGAGGTCCCTTCCAACCCTGATGTTCTATGATCCTATGGAGAGGCTCATGCACTAAGCTCCTGAGGTCCCTAGTTCAACCCTGTCCACCGACACCTGGGGCCTGTCAGCATTACACAGAGATTGAGCACAACTAGGGTCCATGAGCCTGCAGGTCTCTGCAGCCTGACCTGCTGCTGGGGGCTGAACTCCCCCCAGAGCCAAGGCCCCTCCCACGCCTCACTGCCCCCAGGCCAGGCCTATTTCTCAGACCTGCCCCCTCTGCCAGAAACACAGAGCCCCAGGGTACTTCTCAAACCAGACCCTTCCCGCCATGGCACATGCTTCCCCCGCCGGGCTGCCCCGTCCTGCGTGTGGGGCTGGCTGTGTAGTCAGTGGGCTAATGCGCTGCTGGAGGGCGTCGGACACTGTCTAGAATCGAGCGAGTCCAGTGCCAGCCTAACCCAGAGGCTCCCTTTTGCCCCGGGCCGCAGGGGACAGCAGGGCGAGCGACGCAGGAGACCGCGTGCGGTCGCTTTGGACATGTTTTCTTCCTGGTGTGAAGGAGGCGCGGCGTTCGCCATGAAATAGTAGCCAGGGCTGGTGAGAAGAGTTTGAAGCCGGCCCGAGCACAGGAACAGGGAGTCCCTGCCCACCGGGGCTGGGAGAAAGGGCCTGTCTGCCAGGCTGGTGAGGGACTGGGCATGTGGCTGGCGTCAGTGAGGCAAGCGGGATGGGCGCGCTGGGTCTGAAGAGGCCTATGCATGGGCTGTGCTGCGAAGGGGGGTTCCAGGAGTCTGTGCTGGGGGAGGGGGATTGGGAGTGGGACCAGGGAGCCCTTCTTGCGAGGCCCCGGTTGCCAGAAACTCAGGGCCTGGTTCTGATCCCAGTCACACTCTGACATCAGTGTCACTCCATCGGCTCCAGCGGAGCGGCTCCTGATTTACACCAGTGTGAGAGCAGAGTCGGGCCGGAGAGCTGTTCCTGTCCAGCAGCCTTTGTGCAATGGGTTGGGAGTCTCAGTGCCGCTCCTGGGGGGCAGCCCCCCTGTGGCACCAACAGGTCCCCTTGCTGCAGCCACAGCAGAGAGGCCAAGGACTGAAGGTGCCATGGAGAGTGAACTCCCAGTGGTCCCTCGCCCGGCCAGGCTGAGGCGTACTGGCGGGCTGGGGTGAAGGACGGAAGGATCCCATGCACGGCTACAGACTAGGGACCGAGTGGCTAGGAGCAGTTCTACAGAAAAGGATCTAGGGGTTACAGTGGAAGCTAATGGCATTTTGGGCTTTATAAGTAGGGGCATTGCCAGCAGATTGAGGGACGTGATCATTCCCCTCTATTCGACATTGGTGAGGCCTCATCTGGAGTACTGTGTCCAGTTTTGGGCCCCACACTACAAGAAGGATGTGGAAAAATTGGAAAGAGTCCAGCGGAGGGCAACAAAAATGATTAGGGGGCTGGAGCACATGACTTCTGAGGAGAGGCTGAGGGAACTGGGATTGTTTAGTCTGCAGAAGAGAAGAATGAGGGGGGATTTGATAGCTGAAAGGGGGTTCCAAAGAGGATGGATCTAGACTGTTCTCAGTGGTAGCAGATGACAGAACAAGGAGTAATGGTCTCAAGTTGCAGTGGGGGAGGTCTAGGTTAGATATTAGGAAGAACTTTTTCACTACGGGGGTGGTGGAGCACTGGAATGGGTTCCCTAGGGCGGTGGTGGAATCTCCTTCCTTAGAGGTTTCTGAGGTCAGGCTTGACAAAGCCCTGGCTGGGATGATTTAGTTGGGAATTGGTCCTGCTTTGAGCAGGGGGTTGGACTAGATACCTCCTGAGGTCCCTTCCAACCCTGATGTTCTGTGATTCTATGATTCTTGCAGCACTGCCGCTGTTGCGGGGGGAGAGGCTCCTTTACCCCGGCAGAGTCCCCGGCTGCCCAGGCTAGTGCATGTCAGAGCAGGTGTGCGCTGCTCCTGCAGTGCATCAAAGGGAGATGGAGAAAACCCTCCCAGCTCTTCCCACCATAGATCTCAAAGCACTTGTACCTAGGAGTCAGTATCATTATCCCCATTGTGCCAATGGGGAAACTGAGGCCCATAGTGCGGCACTGACTTGCCCAAGGTCACCCAGCAGGCCAGTGGCAGAGCAGGGAATAGAGCCCAGCTCTCAGGGGTCCTAGTGCAGTGCTTACTCCACACGCACCATAGGGAAGCTGCTAGTCCCGGGGCAGAGGCGCTGGGGACTCTCACTGACAGAGGCTCTTCGTTCTGTTGTCTCCGCAGAACTCGATTCGGCACAACCTGTCCCTGCACACCCGCTTCATCCGCGTGCAGAACGAGGGCACCGGTAAGAGCTCCTGGTGGATGCTGAACCCCGAGGGCGGCAAGACGGGCAAGCCGCCGCGGCGGCGCTCAGTGTCCATGGACAACAACAGCAAGTTCCTGCGCATCAAAGGGAAAGCCAGCAAGAAGAAGCAGCTGCAGGCGACTCAGGAGCGTGGGGAGGAGAGCCCGTCCTCTCAGCAGGCCAAGTGGTCCGAGAGCCCTGCCTCCCACGCCAGCGATGAGTATGACGCCTGGGCCGACTTCCGGACACGGGCCAACTCCTCGGCCAGCTCGCTGGGCGGGCGCCTCTCCCCAATCATGTCCAGCCACGAGCCGGACGAGCTGGAAGAGGAGGACGGCACCCCGTCCTCCCCGCTGATGTACCCCAGCCCCTCCAGCACCATGTCGCCCTCCCTAAGCAGCAGGTGCTCCGTGGAGCTGCCCCGGCTGACCGACCTGACCGGCACCATCAGCCTGAACGAAGGGCTTGGCGAGAGCCTGCTGGACGATCTGCAGGACAACTACAACATGAGCCCTTCGCAGCCGCTGCCCTCGGGCGGCCTCAGGCAGAGGAGCTCCAGCTTCACCTTCAACTCCAAGTGCTCGACGCTCGCGGCAGCCACCAGCACCTACTGCGGGACCATCTACAGCCAGCCCGCCATGAACCTGCTGCGGCGCCTGCCCATGCAGACCATCCAGGAGAACAAGCAAGCTACCTTCTCCCCCGCCGGCTCCTACCGGAATGCCTCGCTGCAGGACCTGCTCTCCTCCATCTCCTACGCACACAAGGAGAGCATGGCTCAGGGCGAGCTGCCCATGGCCCAGGCCAGCGTCCTGGCACCGGCCCGCAGCCACAGACAGAGCGCCCTCGTGTGCGGAGGCGGGGAGCTGGGCTTGTCCTCTTACCCCGCCCACTCGGCCTCCCTCATGAAGAGCAACACTTTGTACCACCCGTCACCAGCCAGCCACCACCCTGCTGTCAGCAACAGTGCCTTACCCACTCCGATCAGCCTTATGAGCTTGCCTAGTGACTCCTGCAGCCTGGCAGCCATGCCCCACCACGGGCATCTCCATCCCTACGTCAATACCCAAGGGGCACACATGAGCTTGCTGGATTCCCTCCAGGGCCCTTACCCAGGGGCGATCCACCCCCCTGTTTTGGGCCAGGACAGGTTCCCAGCAGACCTTGACCTGGACATGTTCAACGGCAGCTTGGAGTGCGACGTGGAGTCCATTATCCTCAATGACTTTATGGACAGCGACGAGATGGACTTCAACTTCGACTCGGCCCTGCCCCCGCAGAACGGCCTCAACATGGCCACGCTGCCCAGCGCCCCCCAGCCCCCCAACCAGAGCTGGGTGCCTGGCTGAGACGAAGCCAGACGCTCCCCACCAAGGAGTCACATGGGGAACAGTGACACAGACTTTTTTTTTCTTTCTCTTCTGCCTTTATTTGTTCTGATGGGCTAGAGCCATCTGTTAAACCTGAGAGCCACCCTGAGCACAAGCCGCAGGGTGACCGAGCCGTCCGGGCGCAGGACACAGCCCCGCCAGGCAGTGCAGAGCTGGGGTTCACCCGCACTGATGTGTGCACCAGACTAGCTAGCTCAGGCTGTGCTGGGGAGCCCCAGGCCCACGCCAGTTCTCTCCCTAGCACATCGGGTGTGGGCGCAAAGGCAGCCTGGAGCCCGTCGTGCCCTGTCCCTCCTCCGCCCTTAGCGGGGTTCCCAGGTGAGGCAGTGCAGAGGCTGGGCCCAAGGCATTCGCATTTGTCAGAATAAGCTTTCCAAATGGCCCCACCTTTTGTGCTCCTTTGGTTTGGTTCTCCCGGCTAGCTACAGGGGGTGGCAGCCCTGGAGCAGAGGCCCTTGGTTTCCAGGGCTGCTGCAGCCATCAGGAGCGGTTGGCTGGCTCCCCCCAGCAGTCAGCGTTAGCGTCAGCCTGCAGCCCCTTCCACCCACTCACCCGGCAGCAAACCAGTGGATTTCCGTGTACTGTGTAAGCCTGTTCTAGAACCTGATATAACCCCGGGGTAGCTGGAGAGCCAGGGAAAGCCTCTGAACTCTGGAGCTAGCAGCTGGGGCCGCCTGCTGGCAGCACCCACGCGCACGGGGCTCTCTCCAGAGTTTACTTCTGGATTCTGAGCCAGTTTGATCTCAGCCAACTTTGGGGATGGCCACGTTTTCAATCATCAGTGCCTGCAAAAATCCCAACCCGCCGACGACTGGCAGCTGTCTGTGTGCAACATGCACTGTGCCATGCACAGTCGGTGCGTGCGTGGGCAGGGACACAGGCGTGCATGCCCTGAACTGGCTTTGCAGGTGTGGGTTTTGCAGGCCCAGGGGCCTGTGGGGGGCTCTGTTGGGAGAGGCATGCTGCTAGCCTGGATCCCTGCTGGAGAGGTAGGCAGGGGGAAGTTGAAGGGGGGGGGGAGTTATTTATTTGATTTTATGCACTCTCTTGCCATTGAATAATCACCTTGTTAGAAGAGCAAACGGGCGAGCCGCGGTGGGAGCTGGGGAGGCAGTCTGCAGGCAGTGCATGCTCGCGGGAGATGGCAGTTAATATCAGGGATATGCGGAGGGCTGGGAGATGATTGCAAAACCTGGATCTGGCTTGCGATGCGGAACATCCCCAGAGTTTGGGCTGCTCAGTGCCAGGGCACTGGACCTCCCCATTGGACTTGGGGTTCAAACACCTGCTTCCCTCTGCAGAGCGCACTGTGCTCCTGCATTTTCACGACCAGCAGACCCTTCCCTCCCCCACCCCAGGGGTCGGTGTGCAGGCTCTGGGCAGGGGCCCGGGGCTGCCAGGCTGCCAGGCAAGGGAGAGGTGCTATTGCTGCCCACAGCAGGGAGCCACTGGGGCTAGCTGTCAGGCAGCCTGCTTTGCCAGCACTGCCCACCTGAGCTGGGCGGGCCGGGCCAGCCGTGCAGAGCGCACGGCCTTTGGGGAGGATCCTTCCCAGTAAGTGAGAAGGGCCCAGAAGAGCCAGGAGTGGCTGGCAGCTGCAGTGCAGGCACAGCTGGGCAGTGAGCTGTGCTGGCCCCATGCCGGGCAGGAATCCCCACCCATCGGCTTGTGTTCAGCAACCGCCGGCCTGAGGCAGACCCAGAGCCCCAGGGCATCTCCAAACTGCCCAGGACCTTGTAGACAGTCCCTGGCTCTCTAACAAGTCGAGCCCAAACACTGTCTGAGCCCTGGGGCTGGAGCCTTTCCTTGGGTTCCTTAACCAGGGCCCGGCTCCTGGCTCTGAAATGAAGACACGTTGTTTCCGCTGCGCTTTGCTCTGGGCTCCCTGGTCGTTGGACCCTGAGCCTCTAGCAACCAGGGGTGAGAACCGAGGTTTCTGTGAAGTCTGACTGTAGGACACAGGCCTGGCGCTTCCCAGCAGGGGGGAGGGATATTTGCCCCCCAGATGATCTTCCGGGGCCCCAAGGTATAGTCAGAGAGGCCGAACTACGGAGTGAGCGACCCAGCGCTGAGCAGTGACAAACTACTGATGCCAGAGCCAAATTTTACTGTCTTAAATTCCGAGATTCCCCAGGTCTAAGCAGGCCTGGGCTCCTGGAAGGCTGGTTGTGTTTTAAACAGCAGCCTCCAGGGACCAAGAAAGGGACCCTAGAACTGGCCCTGGCATAATCCCACGGAGCTGGGAACTGGGGCTCCCTGGCTCCGTGGGGCGACGAGGGTTCTGTGGCCAGGTGGTGTAGAAAGCGCCTGGAGCCTCCCGCGTTGGCCCATGGAGCCTGTGGCTCTGTGGTGTGGATTCAGGAGCCGCCAGCACAGGCACATCTGAAGGGCAGCGGAGATCCCAGCTGCTGAATGGGAGGAGATGGTCCCCATCCCTACGCAAGGTGGAGCCCTGAAGGGTGCTGCCCTCCTCCGTGGGGCTGTCTCATGCCCCTGCCCTGCAGCCCCCCATCTTTCTCTGTGAACGGCCCAGAAGCACCAAGCACTGTCAGGCACAGAGAAAGGGGTCGGTTTGTTAAAGTCCCCATCTCTCTCTCGCACCCCTCCAGCAATTCTCCCAGCCCCCAGCTTCACAGCCGCTGCATCTTCCAGGGGCCTGAGGAAGGCCATAGGAGACCTAGCAGCTGCTCCTTGCCTGGGACAGAGTGGCGCCCTGCGGTGGGCATACGCCATGTCCTCTCGCCTCACCCAACCAGGGTCCATCAGGTACCCGGCATGTGTCTATGGCGGGAAATAACAAAGGAGCCCATTGATGTACCATTGATGATGTTTGCTCCAGGTACATAGAGGTCGTAGTCTATTTATAAAGACATTATTACCAATTAATTAATTATGTTTACATTGTTGGATCATGTACAGAATTTAATATATTCTATTCTAGATATTCTTTCTCAGAGGCTTTTTTAAAAATTATGATTTGGTTGATAGCATACATTCATCCAGTCAGATTCAGCACTCCCATTCTGGTTTCAGACGTATTTAATTCATTGCAGAAAGAAATTGTCAATGACAGATGGGTATGAAATACCCAGCCCCCTCGCCCTGCCCTAGCCTGGGGTGGAGAGGAGGGGTGTGGCAGGGTGCTTTGCTTACCATGGGGCTGGCGGCTGCAGGGCTGGGACCACCTATTAGCACCAGGGGTGTTCGGGGAGCAGTGCTGCCCTGTGTGGGAGAAAGGAGGGAGCTACCTCCTTCCAAACACCTGATCTTCCAGGCACATCCCCAGCAGCACGATAGAGGATGATGCCGTTAGGCACTGGATGGCATGTGCCATTGGCATGTGGCATCAGACGGGCACCCCGCTTGGGGCTTTGGATCCGGCATCAGTGCATCACCCCCCTTGGTGGCAGGGCCAGCGGCACAGGCTGGCACAGTCCTTGCCAGGCTTGGCTCTGCTGCAAAGTCTCTGCTCCTCTCAGGTGCTTTCGTTCCTGCTTTGGGAGAGCGGGGATGGAGAGGGGAGACACGCCATCATCTGGCAGGGAACCCAGCCCAGGGGAGGCCTGGTTCTGTCCTGGGGGTGCTCAGTGCCCAGTCACCACTCCTGCTCTCTGCCAGTCTCAGGGACTCTCGACCTGCCCCTGCCCCAGCCCCCGGAGCTCAGTGCCAGCTGGGCCTTTCAGCTTACACCCCTGCCCCCAAGGCGATGGGAGGAGGGACAGAGATGCCCAGGGAGCCCCTTGGCCTTGGCCAGCCCTGAGTATCTGTCGGTACTGAGAGGAAGCAGCCGGAGGCCTCAGTCAGAGAAGAGCTGCCCCCACCCCCCGGCATGCCCCATGCCTGCTCCCCTCGCCCCGCCGTGTGTTTGACCTGGGAGGCCAGCCCCGGGCACGTCGTCTTGCGAAGCTGTCTGTGGTTCGTGACCGTGGGGTTGTCGTGTGTACGGTGGAGTTGTGTTGGTAAGCATTGTGTGTGCCGTCGTTGTGCAGTGCGAGGGGTGTGGTGGCGGGCGGGGAGCTGGGCAGGGCGACCCAGCGACACCCACGCCCTCAGGCAAGGACACGGTCAGCCCCAGGCCTGCGCGGGGGAGTTTCGGTGCAGGGCGGGAGGAGCCTGGGCAGGAGCCAAGGGACCTGTGCAGCACCCCGAGTGCCGGGGGGAGCGGAGAGGAGGGCTGTGCGCGTGGGCCAGGGCTGCTCGGGGATCGGGACGGAGACGGGGGCGAGGCACATGGGGACGGATGGGGGGGGGTGGGGTCAGTCATTCCCTTGCAGCTCCATTTCCCTCCCGGCCCTGGGCCCCCGGGCTCCTGTATGCAAGGGTCATACGATACGCGCACAGGCCTGGTCTGGCCCCCTGCCCCCCACCTCTGTAGAGAGCGGGGCTGGAGAGCTGCTCTCCCTGCTGGAATTGCTGCAGTTCTGACCCCCGTCAGGGGCTGCCAGCAACCCCCCACTGCAGCTGGGGGGCATGGGGCCCCCGACGGCCCAGCGCGCTGGGAGCTGGCTCTGTGCTCTGGTGCGGTCTGCACCGGCCCACGGCGAGGAGCCGCACACGAGGCTGGGTAGGCCGAGGCTCTCTGCCCTGTGAGCACACGGCTGTGGTGTCTGCACTACACAGGCTGTTGTCATGTGGCTTGGCCATGAGTCCACGTTTAAACTCAGCTTCGGCGTCGCGTCCAGGGAGTTCTAGAGACGGCCGGGCTGCCCTGCCCAGCCACCTCCAGGTCAGTGGCCATGTGCCAAGCCACCAGCCGCTCGGCTCCGAGCATGGCTGGGAGCACAGGGAAGGAGAAGGCCAGTTCTCTGATTTGAAGGAATCAGGGGGGTTATTTTAAATCTCCCTCAGGACATGGGTCCCCAAGCACAGCCCATTCCCTGCCCCCTGGGAGACTCCTCTTCTGGACTTGCCACCCAGTTCCCTAGCGCACTGTCCCCTCTGCCCCCTGCTCCCAGCCTGGCTCCCACATCTGGCCTGGTGGGGCCTGGCTTCAGTGACTCAGTGACGGGCACGCAAGCCAGGAGCAATCTGAGAGCGGAGCTGGCTCCCCGGAGGGACTGGCTCCAGCAGTTTGCTTTATACAGATGTTTCAGTTCATTCTTTCCCTCGTATTTATAACTGTACAGACTTGGGGGGAGGGTTTCGGACAGGCTGTTATCTCTCACCGCACCTGTATTGTAGGCAATGTAACCTTCTTGATTGTGCTATTAGAGTTTGTGTATGTGGCAATGTAAAGAACTGTGTATAGTGCATTGTACAGCATATTTTCATGAATAAAATTGTTTTAAATATTACAAGTATGGCCATCTGACTTCCATGCTTGAGGGTGCATGCGTGTGTGTGTTTGCAGGCGCACATGTGTGCGCGTGCATGTGCGTACCCCTGTGTGTGTGTGTGTTTGCAGGTGCACATGTGTGCTCAGTGCCTGTGTGTGTGTGTGCAACAGATGGAGGGGTCAGTGAATGTGGTGTACCAGAGAGGGCGTTGGAAGGTTAAAGGGGGGGACAAGTATAATCATCAATACTTGTGAGCCATATTGTTTTGTTCCTGGCAAACACACCGAGACGTTAGATAAAAACATTGACACTCGTGCCGGAAGGCTACAACATCACACAACTTTATTTCTTAGGATTCAGAACGATAAAGCACAGGAACTCAAAACCAGAGAACGAGAAAGCAGGCTGCTCTCTAAAACAGAGAGGCCCAGTTCACCCCAGCTAGCCCTAAGCTGGCTGGCTGCAGACTGACTCTGATAGACCCAGATCCCCTGCTTCTCTCCAGGTCTCCCTTGCCTACAAGCAGACCCAGGAATCCCCTTAGAACGTAAAGGGATAGCTTACACGTTAACACATCTTACAACACACCTCAGCTATCAAGGAGCCCATGTGACCCTTGGGCACTTGGAACTAAAGACCAAACTGAAAGTCAAAGGAAGGCAGGACTTCCAAAGTCTCGGTGGCCCTGCTAGACCATCCTGGGGCAATGGGATGGTTTCTACAAGTGAACATCACTACTGCCAAGAGGTTCAGGTGCATGAAGCTGTGCAATCACTGGATACAGGACAAGTACAGAATGGATCCAGATCTGCCACGTGTCTGCTGGGCCAGGGCACTGGGGAAGGAAAATGGGGTCTCCAACACCCCAGAGGCTGGGCTGGACTCATAAGTGTCGGCGTGCCAAGCACAAGACTGGGCAATAGACGAGAATCAGTAAATTGCAGCATTTGTGTAGTGGGGACCTGCTCCTCGCAGTGAGACAGTGGCTGCGTGTGTGGGCCGTGGGCTGGGCAGGGGATGTGAGCGGCAGGCCCAGTCGGCCCAGAGAAGTGATCACTGCACCACTGACCTGTGTCACCTCCGGCCCCTTTCCCACTATGTGGCCATAAATCCCTCCCCTCCACCTCGGCCGGCTCTGAGCACCAGCGAGATTCTGCTGCCATCTGTGAAAAGATGGAAGCCAGCCATTCCCATAGCCCCTTCTGCCAGGTCAACGCCCCTCACGCCACCTCCCCATTGACAGACAGGTCCCCTGCCAACACCCTCCATGCCACCTCCCCATTCACAGTCACGTCCCCTCTGCCAACACCCCCCTCACGCCACCTCCCCATTCACAGTCACGTCCCCTCTGCCAACACCCCCCTCACGCCACCTCCCCATTCACAGTCACGTCCCCTCTGCCAACACCCCCCTCACGCCACCTCCCCATTCACAGCCACGTCCCCTCTGCCAACACCCCCCTCACGCCACCTCCCCATTCACAGCCACGTCCCCTCTGCCAACACCCTCCTCACGTCACCTCCCCATTCACAGCCACGTCCCCGCTGCCAACACCCCCCTCACGCCACCTCCCCATTCACAGCCACGTCCCCTCTGCCAACACCCCCCTCACGCCACCTCCCCATTCACAGCCACGTCCCCTCTGCCAACACCCCCCTCACGCCACCTCCCCATTCACAGCTACGTCCCCTGTGCCAACACCCCCCTCACGCCACCTCCCCATTCACAGCCACGTCCCCTCTGCCAACACCCCCCTCACGCCACCTCCCCATTCACATCCACGTCCCC
Source organism: Mauremys mutica (assembly GCF_020497125.1). Classification (NCBI taxonomy): domain Eukaryota; kingdom Metazoa; phylum Chordata; order Testudines; family Geoemydidae; genus Mauremys; species Mauremys mutica. The sequence goes on from NC_059094.1 coordinate 5,102,256, forward strand.
TCTGCCAACACCCCCCTCACGCCACCTCCCCATTCACAGCCACGTCCCCTCTGCCAACACCCCCCTCACGCCACCTCCCCATTCACAGCCACGTCCCCTCTGCCAACACCCCCCTCACGCCACCTCCCCATTCACAGCCACGTCCCCTCTGCCAACACCCCCCTCACGCCACCTCCCCATTCAGAGCGACGTCCCCTCTGCCAACACCCCCCTCACGCCACCTCCCCATTCACAGCCACGTCCCCTCTGCCAACACCCCCCTCACGCCACCTCCCCATTCACAACCACGTCCCCTCTGCCAACACCCCCCTCACGCCACCTCCCCATTCACAGCCACGTCCCCTCTGCCAACACCCTCCATGCCACCTCCCCATTCACAGTCACGTCCCTCTGCCAACACCCCCCTCACGCCACCTCCCCATTCACAGCCACGTCCCCTCTCGATTCACAGCCACGTCCCCTCTGCCAACACCCCCCTCACGCCACCTCCCCATTCACAGCCACGTCCCCTCTGCCAACACCCCCCTCACGCCACCTCCCCATTCACAGTCACGTCCCCTCGGCCAACACCCCCCTCACGCCACCTCCCCATTCACAGCCACGTCCCCTCTGCCAACACCCTCCATGCCACCTCCCCATTCACAGTCACGTCCCCTCTGCCAACACCCCCCTCACGCCACCTCCCCATTCACAGCCACGTCCCCTCTGCCAACACCCCCCTCACGCCACCTCCCCATTCACAGCCACGTCCCCTCTGCCAACACCCCCCTCACGCCACCTCCCCATTCACAGCCACGTCCCCTCTGCCAACACCCCCCTCACGCCACCTCCCCATTCACAGCCACGTCCCCTCTGCCAACACCCCCCTCACGCCACCTCCCCATTCACAGCCACGTCCCCTCTGCCAACACCCCCCTCACGCCACCTCCCCATTCACAGCCACGTCCCCTCTGCCAACACCCCCCTCACGCCACCTCCCCATTCACAGCCACGTCCCCTCTGCCAACACCCCCCTCACGCCACCTCCCCATTCACAGCCACGTCCCCTCTGCCAACACCCCCCTCACGCCACCTCCCCATTCACAGCCACGTCCCCTCTGCCAACACCCTCTCACGCCACCTCCCCATTCACAGCCACGTCCCCGCTGCCAACACCCCCCTCACGCCACCTCCCCATTCACAGCCACGTCCCCTCTGCCAACACCCCCCTCACGCCACCTCCCCATTCACAGCCACGTCCCCTCTGCCAACACCCCCCTCACGCCACCTCCCCATTCACAGCCACGTCCCCTCTGCCAACACCCCCCTCACGCCACCTCCCCATTCACAGCCACGTCCCCTCTGCCAACACCCCCCTCACGCCACCTCCCCATTCACAGCCAGGTCCCCCTGCCAACGCAACCCCCATGCACCACCTCGCTATTCATAGCCAACTGTCGCTTCCTTGGCCCTCACTCGCTCATGCAGCACCCCTGCTAGTTGTGCCATCTCCAATCGCCTCATAGCTGGAAGTGGGCCTGAAGTGGTGCCTAGCCTTGGGTAGGGCTTCTGCCCTGCAGCAAACGCCACCCTTTGATGCTTTAAGCTTCAGTTCAACACTTGGCCGACTCCACTGAGCACCGCGGCAGGGACCCTCTGCCTGCCAGCTGAAGGCTCACTCGTGGACTGAGCTCTCGGCCTTCAGTGCCCAATTTGCAAGCTGGGCTCCCAATTTTTTAAATCACAAAATACCGACCACAAAGCAAAAGGCAGCATGAATCCACTGAGTGATGTGTGCAACACGTCGATTTCATGGCCCAGAAGGAGCGCTGTGATCAGCCCCTCGGATCCCCCGTAGAACGGCACCGAGTGAATGCTGCCTGGGCCCAAGCACTTGTGGGTGAGTTAGAGATGTTTCTGTTCATGTAGGTCCATTCCTATAAAGACTCCACCATCCTAGTCATAAAAACAGCCTGTAAAACTGGAGTCTGTCTTAACCTTCCACAGAGGCTGGAGCCATCTGCCAGCGAGTGAAACAAAAATATTGTTCCACATTAGCTTGACATTTTTATTGACATAATTTTTTATGGACTTTAGCTTTTACCGATGACTGAGATGATTGACGGCCTCTATCACAGCAGTCACCAGCCTCTCACTGCCCACTGGGGTCTTCGCTGAGCTCAGCCACCCACTGCGAGAAACTCCTGCTTCTCTACACCTGCTGCCCGGTCCAGTAGTGCATCTCGGCATCTCAGCAGCTGGGGTTAAAGTTACCTACATGTTTCAATTAACAGCTCTTATGGTGACTTTCAGCTTCCTGAAATGTTCCCCTTATGAACTGATTTTTTTCCCCTAGGCTTGAGATGAAATTTTCAAAAGCTCATAGGTGAACGAGGAACTTAGGGGCAGATTTACCAAGGGATTTAGGCTCCTAGAGATGCAGAGAGGCATGGATGCAGAGTTTCAAAAGTGCCTAAGTGAGTTAGGCAACTAACTCCCACTGACTGTCTGTGAGTTCGGCCCCAGACAGCCAGATTTCAAAGCTCTGGACAGGTTCAAAAGTGCCTGAACCTGACTCCCATTGAAGTCAATAGAAAACCCTACTCAGTGCTTCCCTACCTTTATAAGGCTGGCCCTGAGTCACTCTTGGAAATGGGAATTAGGCTCCCAAGGCCCTTAGAAGGTTACTGTTACTCGCTTCTCTGAAAGAAAATTTGTGGGGAAAGATTGAGGGGGCAAACCCCCCAAACACCAACAATTCCCAGGGATAAAAAAATGTAAATCAGGCCTGGATAACTCGCCTCCCAGAGTCCTATGGGAGTTGGCTGAGGAGAGCTCTGGCACACTGATGTTCAGTTTTAATACATCTTGGAATACCAGGGAAACACCAAAGACTGGAATATTGCTAATGTTGGGCCGATATTCAAAAAGGCCACGTGGCATGACCCAGGTGACTACAGGCCAGTTAGCCTGACAGCAATCCTGGGCAAAACAATGGCAAAGCTGAGACGTGGTGTGGCTGATAAAGAATGAAAGGATCGGAATGTAGATCAAGATGGTTTATATGGAATTCCGGTGGTATTTGTTGATGAGATTACACATTTGAACGATAAAGGTAACTGCGTCGATGTGGTGTTTGTAAGGCATTTGACTTTGTGCTGCATGACATTCTGATTAAAACCCACCACTGCAGAATGGCAATAGAGCCCACGTAAGTGGTTTAAGAACTGACTGACTGACAGATCTCAGAAAGGAGTGGTCAGTGGGAGTCATCATCAAATAGGGGAGTTCTAGTAGGGTCCAGAGGTGTGGGTACCTGGCTTAATGCTATTCAGCAACTCAGCGTGAACTCCCAGTGCAATGCTGTGGCCAAAAAGGTGTATGAACAGACGTAGAGACAGGGAGGTGGTTTCCCTTGGTCTACAGCATTGGAGAGACAGATCCTGGAATACTACGTCCAGTTCTGGTGTCCACCTTTTAAAAAGGATGTTGAAAAATTGGACATGGCACAGAAAAGAGACACCGAACTGATTCAAGGGCTGGAGAAAATGCCTCTCAGTGACAGACACAAATAACACAATCACTTTGGTTTATCAGGAAGGAGACTGAGAGGTGATTTGATTACAGTGTATAAGAACCTTCCTGGGGAAAATAATACCAGGTGCTACTAAGGGGCTCTTTACTCTACCAGGGAAAGGCAGAACGAGAACCAATGGCTTGAAGATGGGGGCAGACAAATTCAAATTAGCAATAAGACACGTTCTTGCCATTGAGGGTGATTAACCACCACAACTAACTACCGAGGGAAGTGGTGAATCCTTCATTTCTCTACATCTGCAAGTCAAGACTGGATGCCTTTCTGAGAGATTCATCGATTCCAAGGCAAGAGGGAACGACTGTGATCAGCTAGTTTGACCTCCTGCCTAGCACAGGCCAGAGAACTTCCCTACATTAATTCCTGTTTGAACTACAGCAGGTCTTCTCACAAATCATCCAATCTCAAATGTTTCTAGTGATGGAGACTCCATCACAACCCTGGCTAAATTGTTCCAAAGATTAAATCACCCTCCCAGTTAAAAATTGCACTTTATTTCTATTCTAAATTTGTCTAGCTTCAACTTCCAACCATTGGATCATGTTATATCTTTGTCTGCTAAACTGAAGAGCCCTCTATCATCAAATTTCTGTCCCCCATGTAGAAACGTACAGACTGTGATCAAATCACCCTTAACGAGACAAGGGTTAGGTTAGATTACCATTGCAGTTCATTCTAACCTTATGAGTCTATGATTCTGTGATTCTATTTGGTAAGCTAAATAGATTGAACTCCTTGAGTCTATAGCTATGAGTCCTGTTTTCCAATCCCTCCATCATTCTTGTGGCTCTTCAATGAACCCTCTCCAATTTATCAACATCCTTCTTGAATTGTGGACATCAGAACTGGACACAGGATTCCAGAGATGGTCACACCACAGCCAAATAAGGAGGTAAAATACCCTCTCTACTCCTACTTGAACTTTTCCTCTTTATACATCCATGGATTTTGTTCCATCTTCTGGCCACAGCATCGCACTGGGAGCTCAAGTTCAGCTGATTATCCACCGCAGCTTTCTAATCTGTCTCAGCGTCCCTGCTTCCCAGGATAGAGTCCCCCAGCCTGTAAGTATGGCTGACATAGATGTAGACATTTACATTTAACCATGTTAAACCACACAGAGTTTGCTTGTGCCCAGTTGACCAAGCAAGCCAGATCCCTCTGTTTCCATGACCTGTCACCCTTCTTTGCCACTCCCCCAATACTTGTGTAATCTAGAAACTTTAGCAGTGATGATTTTATGTTTTCTTCCAGATCATTGATACAAATGTTAAATAGCGTAGGGCCAAGAACTGATTCCAGCAGGACTCCACTAGAAACACACCCGCTCGATGATGATTCCCCTTTTAGTCAGTTTTTAATCCATTTAATGTGTGCCGTGTTGATTTGATATCATTCTAGTTTCTTAATCAAAATGTCAGGGGGTACGAATTCACATGCCCCGCAGAAGTCAGGTATATTACAGCAACACTATTCCCCTTATCAACCAAATCTGCAAGCTCCTCAAAACAAGAGAGCAAATGAGTTTGACAGGATCTCTTTTCCATAAGCCCACATTGCTTGATATTAATTCCATTACCCCCCATTAATTCTGCGTTAATTGAGTCCCGTATCACCTGTTCCATATTTTGCCTGGAATCAGCGTCAGGCTATAATCATCCCGTTGACCCTTTTAAAATATTCAAAGAACATTAGCTTTCTGCCAGTCCTCTGGAACTTCCCCAGTGTGCCAAGACGTACTGAAAATCAGCATGAATGGTCCAGTGAGCTCCTTGGTCAGCCCTTTACAAATTCTTGGATGCTAGAACTGCTGCTTTACAAATGCCTAACTTCAGCAACTGCTGTTTAGCATCCTCCTTAGTTCCTGCTGGAATGGAAAGTATTTCATCATCATCATATGGTAGGAACACATCATCTGGCTTTGGCCCAAGTACAGAACAGAAATGTTTCTTGACCACGTCTGCCTTTTCTGCATTCTTATGGCCAGTTCTACCATTTCCGCCTAGGGCTGGGCCAGTGCCATGACGAGGTTTCCTTTTGTTTCTGTTGAACATTAAAAACTCCTTGAGAGCCACTCACAAGACGAGGGGCTCAGGGCAGGCTGACTGGGTGAAACTCTATCAGCTGCAATATGCGGGAAGTCAGGCTTCTCACTGGCCTTGAAATCTATGACGACACAGCCTATTTCACATCCCTTCTGCCCCCTACCCCCATCACCACCTTCAGCAGCCTTCTCCCACCACGTGCACCCCACCTCCCCTCCCATCACCACCCTCCTCCACCTCCCCGCTCAGCCCCACACCACCACCTTTGGCTGCCTCCTCAGCCCTTCCCCATGGCCCAGTTGTTTGCCTTGACCCCAAACGCTCAATGTGCTGCTCAGGTCTGCAAAGGCCCCTCTGAAGCACCCCTGGGTACTGCTTTGCCCAGCCAGCTGTGGGGTGACCCCCGCCCTCCTGCCCTGTGCTTTGTCCCTCCCTGCAGGGACAGCTCAGTGGCTCTGAGATCAGACGCCTCAGTCTATAGAGATGCAGCAGCCCCCTCCCTGCCTGGGCTGTAGTAACGCTAACCCATGGCATCAGGTCGCAAACCACCCACTGGTGCCATTGTCCAGATGTCTGTGTCCTGCTCTCTAGCTCAGGAAAACAACCAGCACCGCACTCTGCCCCGGGCTCCGCCTTTCGGCACAGGTACGTGTATTTACCACTCCCTGCACTCACTGCCGTCCTGTGAATAAACGGCCATTTTTTCTGTATTTAAAAATAAGCGTCTCTGCACTGGGAGTAAGTGGTCTCATTTCAATGACAGAAAATTTGCTTCTGACAGTAGAACATTGACTGTTGTGCACTTGTTGGATGGTTTCTATTCCGCAGCTGATTCTCGAGATCAATAGTAAAAAGCTGAGGGTGATCACGCAGCAGCTGTGCTGCTCTCACATGGGAACAGCTGCACTGGACGCAGCCCTCCCATGTGCCTAGAACTATTAGCAATGGGGAGAGGTGCTGCAGGTACAGCTCAAGGGATTGAAATCACCATTAGCCATCAAAGACACAGGCTGGGCTGCCCCCCACCCCACTGCCACAGCCCCCTGAGCCTCTGGGACCGTTCAGTTTCCATCACCTATCCAGCAGTCTCAGCTGATGGGATCAGAGCCAGCCATGGGGTGGTTCTGGGATGGGGGATGCTGGTCTGCTCTGAACTGGGCTGAGACTGAACAACTCCTGTCACGGAGGTCAGTGACTGGGCCGAGTGAGCTGAGCTGGACTCGAAGCAGCTCCGGAGAGCGGGCGGGCTCCGGGGATGGAGAGCCGAGGGGGAGGAGCAGGCCCTGCAGGTCAAGGTACTTTACTTTGCAGGCAGAACCCATATCCGTGCATGCAGCAGCTGGCACACGAGTTCCCTCCATTGCCCACGAGCTGTTCAGGCTGGTGCCGAAGCTCTCCCCTGTCCCAGCCCAGTACAAGCCATGGCTGGCAGACTGCTGTGCCATCCTCCCAGCCTCTCCGTGAGCTGTGATGCACCCCTCAGCGGCACCACCAGCAAGAGCCATGGGCTGGGCTGTGAAGGCGCCATGCCTGGCCCACAGCCTACGGCTCCGCGGCCTGGGCAGCATGCCAGGGAGGAGGGGAAAGCATTGGAGAAACATTGCTCTTGGCTGGAACGAGCATCAGCTGCACCTTCCCACCAGTCCAAGGGAAGCCATTTATTGGCGAACATTTCCCAGGGCTGCGTGAAGAGGCGCCATGGCCACATACCCCTGGTTCAGTGTCAGTGGGTGCGGCTCTTTGTAGACAGGTAGCCAATGAGGCAGCTGGCCCAAAGAGCCACCCACCATCTCGTTCACCCAAGCCCCACCCAGTGCCGGCCAGCCACTCCAGTGCAGCGCAGCGCAGCGCAGCGGCCCCGGAAGCGGGTGAAGCTGCACAGGTGCTCAGCACACGGGGACAGGCCACAGGGTCGCACACTGAGCGCGGGGAGGGCACGGAGCAGGAAGCAGGAGACGGGGACAGACGGGATTTGGAGTGCGGGGCACGAGAAGAGGCACAGGAGAGCGTGAGAGGCTCCTGTGGAATAGTGAGGGACGTCGGAGGCCGGCTCTGCAGAGAGAGGGGACGTGGCTGGGGCAGGAGCCGAGGGAGGTAGTTCCAGCCGAGGAGAGCCTGGCGTGTGCAGAGGCAAACCAGGGACCAGAGGTCACGCCAATCAAAGCGGGAAGGGCCAAGTGCTCAAAGGCATTTAGGATCCTAGCGCCCATTCGAATCAGTCGGTGCCTAAATACCTTTGAGGCTCTGGGCCTGTGTTTAAGCGCTTTAGCAACGGAGAGGGACCTTAGAGCTCTCACAGTGGAAGGAGTCACAGGCTTGGAAAACACCTGGCAGTGGGCAGAGGGGGACAGGGGTAAGCCCAGGTGACCCTGAGGGTAGGAGCTGCCGTGCTCCCATCTCAGACCGAGCCACCAGCGAGCCCTTAGGTGCAGCTGCTGGAGGGGCCTTAGCTGAACCTGTCCAGCACTGTGACTGGGGCCTGATCAGCCCCCCGGAGTTGCTCACTTTCCACACTGGAGAGGGGCGTGGACTGGGCCTGGCAGCCCCTGGCTCTGGGATGTACCCCCTGTCCAGCAGCCTCCCGCCTGCTCTGGCCTGGGACTCCGGCAGGTGAGCTCAGAAGGGAGGGTTCCACGTTCCGTCCCCGGAGCCGTCTGGCTCGGGCCAGGCTGGAACCAGCACAAGGCCAGCTGCCCGTGGGGCAGCTCCATGTGCCCTTCCGCCTGGGAGCAGGGCGCTCCGCTCAGCAGCACACGCTGTTACAGAGCAGCCTCACCCAGCTGGTTTCCAGCTGCAGAGGGACCTGAGGTTTGGATTGTGCTTAAGGGTGTGGGTGGGGCCAGCCCCCATTTGAGCCCAAGCCACTGACCCGTCCCAGCTGAAGAGCTGAGCCAGGCTGGCTCGGAGAGCGTCAAAGCCTTGATCATTAAAGCAAAGTGTCACCAGCCATGGGTGTGGCCTGTACAGTCATAGGAGTAAGAGCTGGAAACGCCCCGGGAGGTCTCCAGATGCCACCTCCTCTCCCCTTCCCTGGAGCGCAGGGGAGCAGCGCCTGGCCCGGCTGATTGCCTCACTGATTTAGAAGATTTGAAACACAGAAACGCGCTGGAGTGAAGCAGTAATAGGAGTCGGTGCCGTTTGCTCCTGGCCCATGTGCTCACTGCAGAGTCAACACGGCATCAGACTCAGCTGTCAGGCAGGCAGGATCACCCTCCCTCTGGGACCAGGCCCCTTGGCAGATGAGTACAAGTGGCAGAGGCATCCTCTGCCCGGGCTTTCTGCTCTGCCCCATTCCATTGCCAGGAACAGTATTTGACATCAGCTTGTCAGGGTGTTTTATACACTGTGTGGGCAGGAATGGGTTAAAATCTAGACAGCCGGACAGATAAGGCGGCTGTGGTAATATCTTTTATTGGACTTCAGCAGCTGGTCCAATACAAGGTCTGACCCCCCACCTTGTCGCTCCACTAGCCTGGGAGCGACATGGCTACAACTACACTGCAGGAGCCAGCTAGGCAGACAGCTCGGGCTAAGGGGCTGTTTCATTGCAGTGTAGACATTTGGGCTCAGGCTGAAGCCTGGGCTCCTGGACTACACCACAGATAAACAGCGCCTTACCCCGAACCTCCCCATGCCCAAGTCAGCTGGCACTGGCCAGCCCCGGGTGTCTAACTGCAGTGCAGACAGACCCACCGTGGCTTCCTCATTATTGGCCTGACTCTCAGGGTGGTTATTTCTCCAGCTGGTCAGCGACTCTCTGCAGGACTTGGTTGCCCAGGGGTTCTTCCCAGGGTCATTCTGTGGCTGGGGCATTGCGAGGCTCCCCAGACAGCTGGGTCAAGCTCACACTCCCATCTCAGTGGGAGCCGGTTTTGTTCAACATCTTCATTAATGATCTGGAGGATGGCGTGGACTGCACCCTTAGCAAGTTTGCAGATGACACTAAGCTGGGGGGAGAGGTAGATACGCTGGAGGGTAGGCATAGGGTCCGGAGTGTCCTAGACAAATTGGAGGATTGAGACAAAAGAAATCTGATGAGGTTCAACAAGGACAAGTGCAGAGTCCTGCACTTAGGACTGAAGAATCCCATGCACTGCTACAGGCTGGAGACCGACTGGCTAAGCAGCAGTTCTGCAGAAAAGGACCTAGGGGTTACAGTGGGCGAGAAGCTGGATATGAGTCAACAGTGTGCCCTTGTTGCCAAGAAGGCTAATGGCATATTGGGCTGCATTAGTAGGAGCATTGCCAGCAGATCAAGGGAAGTGATTATTCCCCTCTATTTGGCACTGGTGAGGCCACATCTGGCGTGTTGTGTCCAATTTTGGGCCTCCCACTAAAGAAACTATGTGGACAAATTGGAGAGAGTTCAGTGGACGGCAATGAAAATGATCAGGGGGCTGGGGCACATGATTTAGGAGGAGAGGCTGAGGGAACTGGGGTTATTTAGTCTGCAGAAGAGAAGAATGAGGGGGGATTTGATAGCAGCCTTCAACTACCTGAAGGGGGGTTCCATAGAGGATGGAGCTCGGCTGTTCTCAGTGGTAGCAGATGACAGAATAAGGAGTAATGGTCTCAAGTTGCAGAGGGGGAGGTTTAGGTTGGACATTAGGAAAAACTTTTTCACTAGTAGGGTGGTGAAGAACTGGAATGGGCTACCTAGGAAGGGGGTTGAATCTCCTTCCTTAGAGGTTTTTAAGGTCAGGCTTGACAAAGCCCTGGCTGGGATGATTTAGTTGGGAATTGGTCCTGCTTTGAGCAGGAGGTTGGACTAGATGACCTCCTGAGGTCCCTTCCAACCCTAATCTTCTATGGTTCTTTCCAGGGCCACACTGACTTAACCACGTGGCCTGCTGGGCTGACAATGGGGTGGGAGAGGCAGTAGCCAGCTCCTCAGTCTGACAGGCCATCACCGTAGCTCCTTGGAGATCTGGCTTTGTTTATGGGGCTTGGCCTGGCAAACTGAGGACATCCAGTGCAAGAGCCCAGCCGGGCTAGTGCCTGACCCATCTGCAGCCCCCTCCCCTCCCTCTGCTTTGCACTGGGGCTCAGGGACAGGGCTGGGGATGCCTTCTGCTCACTCACTTTGGGTGCAGGATGTGCTGACACCTTTACTATTACAGGAGCTAACTGGCACTTGCAAGGCTTAATTGGCGAGTTGTGCCAGTGCGGCTGCTTTGTATTCCTGTGAAGAAACAGGTCCCTGTGTGGCCATGCGTACTCTCGATTGTCCACTCGGCCTCCCCAGCACTCCTGAGTGTCCTTCATTGGCTTCCTTAGACCCTCTAGCTGAGGGATGCAGAGAGATGCAGGCAGGAGGCTGGACTGTGCTTTATTGTCTTGGCCGAGGGTCAGCAGCCTCCTAGTTCCCAGCATCTGTACAGTGGGCGGGAGCCAGACCAAGGTGCCCTTCCGGGTGGCAAAGGGACTTTCTGGCTCCAGCTCTCAGCCCTTGTGGAAGATGCCCCGGGCCCACATAGCTACAAGGCTGAGGCCGAGAAGGACGGAATGTTACAGACAGAAAGTTGAAGACTGTAAGGAGCATGTTTCTGTCATAAACCATTCCCTTGCAGAAATCTTGGATACCTTAGAAAGAGTTTTTGCTCAATGTTATTAATTAAGGCAAAAGAATCCCCATATGGAAAGAGAAACAGTCAAGTTATATTTTTGCTAAATACGCCACACCATATGGTAACATACAGAAAATTGGCCACATAGGCAGCTTAGAATATATGTTACCATATGTTCATATGTACTTCATAATTTCTTTGTTTTTCAAAGAGGGCATTGTCTTATGGGGCAGAAATGAGCAGCCTGCCCCAGGGGAGCAGGGAAAGCGTCCCCAGCCAGCTTTGCTCTGAAATGAACCTGGGCGCCGAGCCAAACGGCTGGCCCAGGGGACCAGTGTGCAGTACAGGACAGAGGAGACAGGCACAAGGGCGGCCAAAGGTGCTGCCTGTGCATAGGAGAGGCAGCCAGCTAATAATCCGTGTGCTGTGCACACCAGAGAGATCCTTGGAGAGGCTTGAAGGGGGCGGGACAGAAACAAGGAGCTTCCTTGTTGTGTTGTCCCCAGGAAACCTTCATTTACCCACAGCAAAGGCAAGAAGAAGAGGAAAAGCTCTGTATGGGAGAGGCACCAAGGCAGCGACCTTGGGAAAATCCTAAATAACACATGTGGGCTGCTCTGTGTGTGGGTGTGGGTGCGCGCGTGCAGTCCACTGGAGTGGGTGAGCACAATGTGTGTGTACGTGCGTTTGCACCTCGTGTGTGTGTCTCTATGCTGTGTGTGTGTGTGTGCATTTGCACTCTGTGCATGTGCACTCTCACATGAGGCTGTGTTTGCATGCATTGTGGGTGTGGTGTGTGGATGGGATGTGTTTATGCGGTGTGTGTGTGTGTGTGTGTGAATGGGGGTGGGATTTTGTGTGTGCATGTGTACGTATGGGGAGGTGGTTGTGTGGGGGTGTGCATGTGTATGTGAGATGGGGCATGTGTGTCGTGCCAAAGGTGATGCCCCACCAGGGCTCAGTGTTTTGGGTGGAGGAGCTCCAGCCCCAGTGGCAAGTCACTGAACCAGCAGGTGCCTGGGGAGCCCAGAGTCCATCTTCTCCTCAGCCTGCTTCCATTGCCGAGGTCTGAGCACATCGCTAGCGAGCTCACGGACACCTGAATGCCTGGCCTCTCTGCGAGGCGCAGAGGGGAAACGCCCCATTCCCAGGGGGGCGCCTGGCGGAGACGTGCCCCAGCTACAGCACGCTTGGTGCATAGTGCGGCCAGGCCTGGCGTCCACCCCGCAACTCTAGGGAGGTCAGTGCTGCAAGGGCACAACCTCGCGGGCGCTTCACACCCTGAGCCGCCCACTCAGAGCCAGGCACCTCCCGACTCTGCCGTTCCCCTGGGCCTCGGCGGGCTGTGCACAGCTGCCAGCTGCACGAGGCCGGGCTGTGAGGCCCAGACAGGGCTGGCACTGAGTGGGCTCCTCTCCTCTGCCCTCAGCTGCTTTCTTCCTTTACACTAGCGGGGGCTGGGGTGGGGGTGACTCCGTAGAGACACCTGCTAAGGCCACTTCCCATTTACCCCAGCTCTGGGGAGTATCTACATCCCCCCCCCCGAGTTACAGGGAACGAACCATCTGGCCCAAGCATGCCTGGCGGCTAACGCGCCCCACTGGATGGCAAACGGGGCCACATTCCCACCTCCTCTCTCACTAGAGAAGGAAAAGTCCCAGCTCCAAACCCTCCCTGCTGTCCAGCCCTTCCCTGGGCCAGAGAGCTGCAGTTCCCAGGCAGGAATCCCCCCTGAGCCCCAGCGGCTGGTCAGGCTGAGCAATCTGCATCCTCCGTCCCCATCTCACATTCCCAGGGGGGCCTTCGCCCACCACCCGGATTTTGGGCCTGCTGTTATGTACCCTCCGTTGTGGAGGTGGGATTCAGGCCATTGAAATAGCTGTCTTTGGTGTCTCCAGCAGCCCAGGCTGTGCTAGGCAGGGCACCGGAGCCGGGCACCTACCGCTCTACAGGAGATGGGGCATAATCCCGCTGACGCTCCTCATTCAAACATCCCAGAGAGGTGCCAGTAACCGCACGGGGCGGCTTATCAGAGGGCTTTGTCTGCACAACGTCCCAGCCATGCTGCCTTCTGAGCTGCCTCATCCCCTCTCCCCTGGCGTCGGGCTGCCAGCTAGCTATTGATTAACCATGCGAACAGGTGGCTCTCTAGCAGCTGGACCCCAACAGAGATTTAGGGTCTGCAACCACCTGAGTGGGTATGTCAGCCCCAGGGTGGGAACACAGGCAGCATTTGTGGGGAGCCCTGGCTGCTGCAGGGTGTGTTTCTAGGCTAGTCATTCTTCCTTTTCCTTGCTGTCCCACGCGCCGCAGCTGGTCTGTGTCTCAAACACAGGCTAGGCAGAGGCAGATTCAGTCTGATTGCCCCCAGCATGTGCCTCTGCTGGGAGTGAGCCCCCAGCGTCCAATGGCGTGTATCTATTGCTGCTATTTGGAGGCTCCTGGCACCACTTAAGGGATCTAGTTGTGAAGAGTTTGTGCTTCTAAACCAGAGGCTTGCCCCGACCTTGGACTATCTGCCTGTTCTGTGGCGACCCTGAGGAGCGTGCAAGCCAGCTGCAGCTGCTAGACAGGGTTGGGCTGACAAAGGCCCCTGCCCAGGAATCCCCCCGGGGGCTGCCTCTGAGCACAACTGTCTCCTGAAGCCCCCAAAAGTCCAGGCCACAAATTTCACCATGTACTTTCCCACCTGCCCTGCTGCGAGGCGTGAGACCAGCTGCGCCAAGCAAACAGGCAGCTTGTTGCTGCTTGGCTGTGCACCAGCAAAGTGCCCTCACCCCACACTGCAGCCTCCCCCAAGGATTCCCAGGGCACTGGGAGTGGGAGCTGCGCCCAGGCAGCAGGGCAGGGAGACCAGAGAATGCCCTGCCCAGAGGGTGCTCTCACTCACGGGAGCTGGGTTGGGACTTCTGGGCATCCTGGCTCCACAGGCGCAGCCGGGATGTGTCTGGGAATCCCACTGGCCCTAGAAGCTGCTCTGCCTCCTCCATTGGGGCCTGCTGGCATGGAGGGGTGCAGAGGGAACACGATCTGCTGCCTTGCTGCACTCCCCTCAGCCCAGCACCTCAGCTGAAGGCTGCTGAGCCACAGGCCAGCATTTCACAGTCAAACCTCAGGGCTGTTGTATGGAAAACCCGTCCCGGAGCTGTTCATCACAGGTCCCAGGTGGTGTCCCGGGGGCAGCACTGTGCAATTAACGGGTGACACACACAGCGCTGGACGGAAGATTTGGAGTGCTCTGAATAACTCCTGAACAAAAGCTACGAGCTAGGAACCCTACTGCCCCTTACACAGCCCTGCCCACTTTGTGGCTGTGACATCAATCGAAATGTCCAACAGAATATGTGCACTCGTGTACTTAGCGCACACACGCAACCTCAGCCCGTGTGACCCTCAGGCAGAACTCACGTCTCAGTCTCCACCCTGTGCCATCCTAGACTGTGTGCATCACCTGGACGCTCAGCACTGGAGACGAATGGCGGCATGGCAACCCTTCTCCAGAGTCCTTCACTGCCTTGACAGCAAACAGAAGCCTGGGCTCCTTGCGGCTAGCAGCAGCCAGCCCTGGGTTAGGAGCTGGCTGGGCTCTGTATTAGCTGGTGAGATAGGAAATCTGTAGCCTGTGTAGTGGTACAGGACAGTGTTAGGACTCAGCCCTGACAGCAGACATATCTCTTGGTCCTGCCTTGATCAGCTGATGAGTCCACCCTGCTGCCTTTACCTCTTATATGTAAAACTTCTCCCTTTCCACCCCAGGCCTGATTGGTTCAGCACTCAGCTGGTTAATATGTAGACCACTTGCCCTATATGGAAAGTGGGATAAACAGTGAGGTGGCAACGTTTACAGATAATAGTAAATTACTCCAGATAGTTATCCCAAGCAAAATGCAAAGAGTTACAGAGGGATCTCAGGTTTCAGAGTAGCAGCCGTGTTAGTCTGTATCCGCAAAAAGAACATCCGATGAAGTGGGCTGTAGCCCACGAAAGCTTATGCTCAAATAAATGTGTTAGTCTCTAAGGTGCCACAAGGACTCCTGTTCTTTTAGAGGGATCTCACAAAACTGAGTGACTGGGCAACAAAATGGCAGATGAAATTCAGTGTTGATAAGTGCACAGTAATGCACATTGGAAAACATAATCCCAACTATACATATAAAATGATGGGATCTAAATTAGCTGTTACCACCCACGAAAGAGATCTTGGAGTCATTGTGGATAATTCTCTGAAAACATCTGCTCAGCAGTGAAAAAAGCAAACATAATGTTAGGAACTATTAGGAAAGGGATAGATAATAAGACAGAAAATACCATAATGCCACACTATAAATCCATGGTATGCCTGCAAGTTGAATACTGCGTGCAGTTCTGCTCGCCCCATCTCTAGAAAGATATATTATAATTGGACAAAATCCAGAGAAGGGCAACAAAAATTATTAGGGGTATGGAACAGCTTCCATATGAGCAGAGATTAAAAAGACTGGGACTGTTCCGATTAGAAAAGAGACAACTAAGGAGGGATATGAGAGAGGTCTATAAAATCATGAACGATGTGGAGAAAGTGAACAGGGAAGTGGTATTTACCCCCTTTGCATAACACAAGAACCAGGGGTCACGCAATGAAATTAATAGGCAGCAGGTTTCAAACAAATATAAGGAAACACTTCTTCACCCAACGCACAGTTGACCTGTGGAACTCATTGCCAGGGGATGTTGTGAAGGCCAAAAGTATAACTGGGTCAAAAAAGAATTTGACAAATTCATGAAGGATATTAGCCAGGATGGTCAGGGATACAACCTCCTGCTCTGGGTGTCCCTAAGCCTCTGACTACCAGAAGCTGGGACTGGGCAACAGGGGATGGATCACTTGATAAAATGCCGTAGCCGTCACCTCCAGCCCCCAACTAAAAGCTCTCCAGCGCATCATCAAGGATCTACAACCTATCCTGAAGGACGATCCCTCACTCTCACAGACAGGCCAGTCCTCACTTACAGACAGCCCCCCCAACCTGAAGCAAATACTCACCAGCAACTACACACCACACCACAGAAACACTAACCAAGAAACCAAACTATGCAACAAACCCCGGTGCCAACTCTGTCCGCATATCTATTCAAGGGACATCATCATAGGACCTAACCACATCAGCCACACCATCCGGGGCTTGTTCACCTGCACATCTACCAATGTGATATATGCCATCATGTGCCAGCAATGCCCCTCTGCCATGTACATTGGCCAAACCGGACAGTCTCTACGCAAAAGAATAAATGGACACAAATGTGACATCAGGAATCATAACATTCAAAAACCAGTAGGAGAACACTTCAACCTCTCTGGTCACTCAATAACAGACTTAAAAGTGGCAATTCTTCAACAACAAAACTTCAAAAACAGACTCCAAGAGAAACTGCAGAACTGGAATTAATTTGCAAACTGGACACCATCAGATTAGGCCTGAATACAGACTGGGAGTGGATGGGTCACTACAAAATCTACAAAAACAAGTTCTCCTCGTTGTTTTTACAAAAACTAATTTCCCCTTGCTATATACTCCCACCTTCTTGTCAACTGTTTGAAATGGGCCACCTTGTGTACATTGGCCTCATTAACAGCACAAAACTGATTTCCACTCCTTCTTGTCAACTGTTGAGAATTGCCTACTTCCAACTTAATTGAATTGGCTCGTTAGCACTGACCCCCGACTTGGTAAGGCAACTTCCATCTTTTCATATACTGTGTATTTATACTTCCCTACTGTATTTTTCACTCCATAAATCTGATGAAGTGGGTTTTAGCCCACGAAAGCTTATGCCCAAATAAATGTGTTAGTCTCTAAAGTGCCACAAGGACTCCTCATTGTTTTTGCTGATACAGACTAACACGGCTACCACTCTGAAACACGCCCTGTTCTGTTCACTCCCTCTGAAACATCTGGCACCAACCACTGCCGGAAGACAAGATACTGCACTAGATGAACTATTGGTCTGATCCAATGTGGCCATTCTCTTCCTACACAGCTTTGGAGGTACGTAAGGAGCATGTCTGGTATCTGCCATACCCTATTCTGGGTGTTTCTGGGCCCTTCCAACTAGCTAGGTTGACCTGCCCTACCCTCTGCACACAGTGACCAGCTAGGATCTACGTCTCCTCCAGACAGCCTCTCTCCCTTCATTTGGGCCAAAAAGCCTGGTGCTGCTATGTAAACCATGTGGGTTAAGCCAGGAGAATGTGGCATGTGGGCAGTGCCCCCCAGCGCAAGCCAGGAGTGGGTGAGATGTCACTGCCCAGTCCCACAGGCCACCCTGCTCAGGGAGTGAGGTGACCTGTGGGAGCCGGAAAGAGATACAACCTCTTGGGAAGTGTGACGGGGTATACCTGTCCTGCACCGGACAGGAAGGGGTTAACCCCTTGCTGAGGGCTGAGGAAGCCACGCCCCCTCGCCTCTGCTGGGCGTGCTCCAACAGGAGCCACAGTATAAAAGGGAGCAGTTCAGTCCAGGCTGAGTGAGGAGAGAGGATGTGTTGTGCAGGCTCTCTCCTGGGAGCTGCTGGAACCCGAGACCACAGAGGCCAGGCGTGCCGAGACCCAGGTGGATACCGGCTGCCTGCAGAAGTCCAGGAGGGGACAGAGTTGTCGGCTGCAATGACCCCAGAGACGTGGAGGAGCTGTGGATGACAGCACTGGAAAACAGGGTAGGAAGTAGCTCCGGGGAACTAGACATTGCTCTGGTTGTAGAACCAGGAACCAAGTCAGCATCCCTGCTGACCCAATGGCGGATACATTCACCACTGATAGGGCCCTAGGCTGGGACCTGGTGGAGTAGGGATGGCCCAGGTCCCAGCCCACTCTCCTCTGGCCACCGTTCACGCAGCCCTGCATAGGAAGGCAGCCTTATTGATGCTGGCCTCTAGGCCGCGCAGTCCTGCGTAGGAAGGTATTCTGACTGACTCTGGCCATTAGGCCATACTGCCCCGAGGCTAAGGGTGGTCATTTGGACTTAGCTGTGGGGCTATCATGCCCCTCCCTTCTCCCCAAAGGGTGACGGGGGATACCTGCCCCATGACAGGAAGGCGAACGGGGGCATGAGGGCAGAAATGACACATGATCTAATGCGAACCCCGGGCAACTGGCACTGGCAACAGCGCAAGGGGATCTGGGCCTCCACGGGGCCCACTCTGACTGTGCCAGGCCCCACAAGCCGCCCTCAACACAGCCCCAGCCTGGTCACAGTCAGCCCTCCGCCCACTGACGCTGGCGGGAGCAGGAGTGGGCATTAAACGGGCAAAAGACTGGGCTCTTGGCCGGGCACTCCCCTCCCCAGCCTGTCCCGCAGGCGTGACAGCACCCGGCACGTAGCAGGCTGCGCTCAGCGTCGTGCAGGGGCAGCAGTTACGTGCACACGCTGGTAAGGAAGCCACAGCCGTACGGACAGCTGGAATACACGGCCCGCGGGCTCGGACCACAGCACGTCCCAGCCGACGTACGGGTAAGGGTGCACTAACCCCCTCAGCCTCCAACCTGGATAACGGGCATCTGGGGGCTCTGGAACAGACCAACCACCTCCCAAACATTACTGACACCCCCGTTCCAACCCCCAGCCCAGCCCAGCCCAGCACACACTCACACCCACCGCACTCCCCACCTCTCCCATCAGCCACACAAGAGCTCACAACCTCTCACTCTTGCACACTCACACCCAGAGCACTGCAAAGCTTACCCGGGGCTGCCTTGTCCCTGTCTCCAGCATGCCCAGCAGAGTCTCCGAGGCCATAGCCTAGGCACAGGGAGACCCTCTGGCACAGCAGTCAGTCCCCAGCCTGGCCCCCTGGCCCTACAGAGAGGGGGGAGCATGATTTTAAAGCCAAAAAACCACAATCCAGGCAGAGGCTGTGGCCACCCACGGCCTAACCTCCCATGGAAGCCAATGGTCCTTGGGGCCGAGTGCATCCTGCAGGACTGACCCACAGCCGCAAAGATGGACCAGTATCAACCACCTGGCGACCAGCTCCGTGAGGGGCGGCCAGAGGCTCTGGTTCTGGGTCTAAAGGCGCCAGAGGCCCAGAGGCTCACAGGGAGGTTGGGTGGAGCAAGTTTCTCTGCTCCGTCATCTTCTATGTTTGGACAGAACCTGGCGGTGGGAGCAGGCCTGTGCCGGGCCCTCCCCCAGAGCCCTGCCTGGAGGGCAGACCCAGGTTAAACTCCCAGGGCCTTCACATGGGACGGCCCTGTGCGGAGAGTGCTGTGTTTGGAGATGCAGGGCAGAGGCCTGGACATGAAACCCGACCTCCCTTTCCCTTCCAGCCCCTCTCCGGCTGCCATCCCCGAGTGCACAGTGTAGGGGGCAGTGCCTCCAGAGGGGAAGGGGTCAGTTTCCCAGCATGACCGTCTCCACCCACACGTTGCTGGGAGAGGAACGCGTGAACAGAGGGGGCTGCAGTGTGCGCATTGAGCGTGGAAGTCATTGGGGGTGGAAGGGATCCGCTTTAGGACTGGGAAAACTTGGCACAGCTTTGGAGAATGGGACCGCATGGGTAGGAAAGGCAGAAGGATTGCAGCGTGCTGCAGGGATGTCCCCGTCAGCCCACCAAGGACAGAAGATGGGTCACGTTCCTCTTGGCCACGGCTCCAGCTTGGCTGGTCTCGGAAGCTGCCACACTGCGGGAGAAACAAGCTGGGAGCTCTGGCCACAATGGTCTTTGCTTTGCCCATGGTGCTTTGCAGGGGAGTTTGGCTTTGTAAATGGGTTTCTGCCCTCAGCTCCCTGTCTCCTGAGAAAGGCCTAAGAGAGGGGAGAGAAAGGCTGCCCAGTTCGCTGGAAGGGAATGGAGTTTGGAGGGAGCCATGGGGGAATTCGCTACTATGGGCTCATCAGCTCCATGCAACAGCTACTGCAGATCTTCCATGTCAGGCAGAGTGCAGGCAGACGCAGTGCAAACTTCTCCCCAGCACTCGCCACTGACTCAAACACCACCAAGACCGGCCTTGCTGCCAGAGAGGGCTTGCTCTCCAAAACACATGGGTCTCTCCCCCTGCGCACCACCAGCTGCTTCAGGCTGTTCTGCGGTCTGGACAGCTACTGCTGATTGCTGGGGCTGAGAAACCCTAACTCCTTCCACCTCCCCCAGTGGGTACAATTCCCCCTGTGAAAAGGCAGAGCTGGTTTCCAATCGCAACTCCCAAGCCCCGCTTTGGCTCCGAGAAGCTTCATTAAAAGGAAACACAAACCAGAAGCAGAAGGAAGCACTTTTAAGTTGCTGGCAGCTTTGCCTCTCAGTGAGTTAGGAGGTCGTGCTTTATTCATGGGGCAGAAAAAATGCTTATCTCCTAAGAGTCCATTATGTTTCATTTGGAGCGTCAGTGCAATCAATGCTTTGGCAAAGGAAACGCCCCCCCGCCCCAAACTTTATCTCCCTATTTCATTACTGCAAGTTGCACTCATTCGGGTTTATCAGCAGTGATGAAGTGGATTGCTGAGTTCTCTGCTGGCCTAGCAAAAATGAGGATGGAGACATTATACTCCAGGTTCCTGCTATTTTCAGAGACCTTGGCTCCATGATTTATTCATAAAAAAGCCATTATTTATGCCAACGAAAGAAGACAGAATGGGTTAGCTTTTTAAGTGCTTATAATGCATTATATGGTACCTTAGCCTGCCAGACATCATTTATAATTGTAGACTCCCTTACGTTCTTTTTTTCTATTTTTTCTACCCTTCATATCAGTGCAGAGGGTGATAGCGAACTCGGTTAATTAGCAGAAGTTGACAGATGTGGCAAGGAGAGGTAAGGTGAAATATCACTGAAGGAGACGTTTTTCAGGCACCTAGGTGAAGAAAGCCCCTCCCCTTCTCCCAGCCTTGATCTCCCAGCGCAGGCAGCCTAGGAAGCTGAACGCAGCAAGGGGGGGGGGGGGAGCTGCATGATTGGATGCAGGTGTCCATCCAAACCCTCTGCATAGTTTCACACAAAGCCCTGTCGTACTCCTTTCTCAGCCCCCCGCACATCTCCCAGCTGCGTCCCTCACTTAGGAGGGGTCTAAAAACTCCATCCTGCCTGCTGTTGTGAGGGAAGGAGTGTCTGTATTCCAGACTCCTGGGGCTTTTGCTGCTGTTAACACCCCACCTACCAGGCCCATTCGGCCAGTGCCTTGCTGAGGGGCCCGGGAGGCCCACAGCTCTGGAGCCTGGAAGAAAGTAATCGCAGTAAGGAGCCTGGAAGGGGCTGGCGCTCATCTGGGCTTCGGCTGTGACTCTGCCGCTCGCTGGCTTGGGGTGACCAGACAGCAAGTGTGAAAAATCGAAACAGAAGCTGGGGGGGTAATAGGAGCCTATATAAGAAAAAGACCCAAAATCGGGACTGTCTCTATACAATCGGGACATCTGCTCACCCTACACTGGCTCCTTTTTCCTGTTTACAGACTGCTCTAGTTACAGCTCACGGGAGGAAAACACACTGTGGGATGGGATAGGCCTCATCTATGAGTCTATGGATCCAAAAGTGAACAAAATACAACGGAACAGCATGACACGCAACAGTACCTAGAGCTTGTGCAATTCACAGACCGGAGTCCTGCCACAGAGTCATAGAATCATAGAATATCAGGGTTGGAAGGGACCTCAGGAGGTATCTAGTCCAACCCCCTGCTCAAAGCAGGACCAACCCCAACTAAATCATCCCAGCCAGAGTTTTGTCAAGCCTGACCTTAAAAACCTCTAAGGAAGGAGATTCCAACACCTCCCTAGGTAACCCATTCCAGTGCTTCACCACCCTCCTAGTGAAATAGTGTTTCCTAATGTCCAACCTAAACCTCCCCCACTGCAACTTGAGACCATTACTCCTTGTTCTGTCATCTGCCACCTCTGAGAACAGCCAAGCTCCATCCTCTTTGGAACCCCCTTCAGTAGTTGAAAGCAGCTATCAAATTCCCCCTCATTCTTCTCTTCTGCAGACTAAATAATCCCAGTTCCCTCAGCCTCTCCTCATCAGTCAAGTGCTCCAGCCCCCTGATCATTTTCATTGCCCTCCACTGGACTCTCTCCAATTTGTCCACATTTGTAATGGGGGGACCAAAACTGGATGCAATATCCCCAGTATGGCCTCACCAGTGATGAATAGAGGGGAATAATCACTTCCCTCGATCTGCTGGCAATGCTCCTACTAATGCAGCCCAATATGCTGTTAGCCTTCTTGGCAACAAGGGCACACTGCTGACTCATATCCAGCTTCTTGTCCATTGTAACCCCTGGGTCCATTTCTGGAGTACAGAGCAGGGGGAGGGCCTAATACAGTAAATCCCCATTGTCCTCAGTGGAAAGACCCCCACTGGTTTCAGTGGGTTTTGCATTTAGATACTCCAGTGATGAGCGCCCTAGAAACACTCTTAGATAGGATGTGTTTGTGACCATGCCACCAAATCTAGCTCACTAGTGGTTCCATTAAAGGTTGCACCCATTTTTACTGACATGTCTGCAAACATTTATGCCACCATTTTTCTCTCCATGAATGTTTTGGGTCAAGATTTCATACCTGTATCCTCACAAGTGCACCAGCACATTCAGCCCAGCAGTGCTCTGGATGCCATCTACCTCCAATTACCTTTCCAGGTGATAAAACCAGCCTCCAACTTTCTCTCTTTGCTCCAGGCAGGAAGGATTCCAGCTCTGGTTAAATCTGAGATCCATGGCCACAGCCAGATGTAATGCTCTTTCTTGTGCAAAAGAGGCTAGGAGGAGCTGGTGCTGAATATTCATACTTCCCAGGCCTGCTTGTCTCATACAGGGCTCCGTCCTCACTTCTCTCCCAGAAAGATGCAACACATCTCGGGCGCTCCTCCCGGTTATCAGGGAAGGTCGTTCAATGAGGGAACGGAAACACTCCCGTGTGCCAGAGAAGACACTGAATATAGAATAGTCTGAGGAGTTCACACTGCAAAGAGGCTTAGAAACTCACTTCTCCCAGTATGTCTGCTAGAAACCATCTGTTGCAGAGATACAAATAACCAGCACATGATGAGCGTGCAGACAATTTGTGAACAGGAAAAGGTCGGAAAACAGACCCAGCTTCAGTAGTAACCCTCACACTTGATCTTTCTCTGGTGCCTTCTGTATAAGACTCATTGCAAAATGCTAGCGAGTGAAGTCTCTTAGCCCCTCTCTGTGGTGTAACAGCATTTGATATACAGATGGGGAAACTGAGGCACGGAGCGAGGCAGTGACTTGTCCCAGGCCACCTGGGAAGTGTGTTGCAGAGAGAGGACTGGAACCCAAGTCTCCTTACTGCCTTCCCCTGACCCGGGCCAGGAGAGTCTGCACGGGGCTGTACTACCTGCAATGTCTTGCTGAAGTTGCTAGGAAAGAGAGGAATCTTCCATTGGACCTGTTCTAGGCTGACTTACTTGCCCCTCCTGTAGCTTTTGCACAAGGTGATGCCATGGGCTGGTGTCAGGTGAGCCCAGTGCCCGGTGCATTTCCCTGTGGCACAAGCACCCATGCTCTGGGATTGGGTACGGGACTTTGTAACAAAGAGTTAGCTGGTTGGAGGTGAGAGTCTGCCTCTTGCCTCTTGCACTCTGGCTCCTGTTCCAAGCCGAGTTCAAGTATCAGAACATCCCCATTTAAAGCCATTGCTATGTCCAAGATCCTTGAGTTCAAAGCAAAGTCAGAGAGTCTCAGTGACTCTTTTGTTTTTTAAACCTAAGATAAATAAAAATGTAAGACAAGGGAAACAATGTAATATAATCATCCAGGAGAAGAGAAAGCAAAGGCACAACTCTCACACACACACAAATATAAACACACACACACAGAGAACACATTTTAAAACCAATTAAATTCCCTTTCCAGAGAGAACTCTTTCACCCACTCTCTAGGATATGAGGCTATCTGCTTCCTTGGCGCTCTGTATATGAATAATTAAAAGCTAAACATATGTTAAAAAATGCAAACAGTACATGAGACTGGAGAGTTTCTTCCTCATTATTATTTTTGCAAAAATCCATTAAATGGATTAAAAAAGCCCCTCCTGAAACACACCAACTTTGAAGCCTTGTGTCATTTCCTAAAGCAGCCAGGAAGGAGTTAAAGCCATTTGGCAGAGACTAACCCATTAGGCCTAATAATTATGAAATTATAGAGGTACTCAGGTGACTGTTAATTTCACACATACTGTTCAGCTCGGTGGCTAATGAGAGCCTGAAGAACTCAAGTGCCTCATCTTTCTTGTTGAATGGTGACCTGCAATTAATGAGCTTCTGCAAGAAAAGGCAGCATTTTGCACTTGGGGCTAATAAGATGGCTTTTGTGCAGCAGCATTGTGATACCAGGAGCTTCTGAATGAAGATGAAGAACTTTTTCCTTTATTTATTTATGAGCACCATGTAGTCCAAGAGACCACACACGCAGAGAAGTGGCCCTGGTGTGAGGCTTGGAACAAATTTAAGAGCACAGTTGCTCTGAGGCAACAGCAAGAATCTTCCGTCTCCTCTGCTAGGTAATAATGAGACTGAGAGAGCAGAAATACCATTTCAGAGCAATCACCCTTGAGGGGGGTGAGCACAGATTCCCTTCCAGGAAAAGCAATGAAATAAACTGCTTCTCCCACTCCTTAAGACTACACACACTCTCTCTCTCTCTCCTTGCAAGTGTGCCTGGGCTTGCTGAGTTCTCTGCATCTGGGAAAGCACCGAAGAGCACCACTCCTGCCACAGATAAGTAACACCACTGTAACCCTGAGTGCAGCTCCCAGGAACGGAGTGATTTCCAGACAGACCAGAGGCTGGAAGGCATCACATGATCCTGCATGAACGCAATTCCAGAGATGGCCAAAGTACAGACACCTTTTGAGCTGCCTAAGCATGTGGAAAATTGGATGACTTAGATGCACAAGCATGAATCCTGAGCCCTTTGGTTGGTGGACAGCCAGCAATCCAGCTAGATGGCTCTCGCCTAAGCAACCGGCAATTGGTATGTGTTCAAGTAAGCAGATTTGTTAGCACATAGGCTCTTTCCATCCAGTCATGTATTGTTACTGCTACAGATAAGATGTGCATTCACCATTTGGTGCATTGACTTTTAGATGAACACACATGCTCACAGAGCTGAGTTATCAGCTGCTGTTAGCTGGCAACCAACCATCTTCAGGCTAACCACCACAATCACCATGATTTGCGGCAGCTCAGATACACCATCCCCAACTGTCCCATGGATATGAGGAACCACCTGTCCAAATTCTTTTCCAAGCAGAGCTCTGGGTAAAGCAACAGGCCTTGACTGAAACCCAAATGTCAGGCTGTGGCCCAAGGATCTCTTGATGCCAAGAGGAAGAGGGCACAGGGGGTGCACAGAGGTTTAAAAACATGCCCTGGGTCAGATATATGCATCATAGTGCATCAAAGGGTGACGTGAGGTCTCTGCCAACAGCCAGCAGCCTACCAGTTGTCAGAATTCTTAAACGATGTTTGCATAGGAAATAGTTGAAGAAATATGTAATCTGGAAGCTATTTGATTCCAAACCTGTGTATAAAAAGCTTGTCACCTGAGTCACGGCGAGCCTCAGGACTGCTTCAGTTAGCACCAGGGTTGGATTTCCAGTGAGGCATAGTAGGCATGTGCCTAGGGGCAGCGGCGTTCTAGGAGCACCTAAAAGTCTCACAAAGTGGGTATTCACCCACGAAAGCTCATGCTCCAATACGTCGGTTAGTCTAGAAGGTGCCACAGGACTCTTTGCTGCTTTTACAGAAAGTGAACAGGCGTCACAAAGAGCGGCCAAGCAAATCAGCTTCTTTTTAATTCTGTTCTTGCTCACAAACACTTTTTTGCAGGTTTGCTTCATTCTAGTTCCAGTGTTCCAACCTGGATAACCGCATGCTCTGCATGCATCTAGGAGAAAACGTTTTCGGCCAACTGCCAGTCAGCCCCACGGCTACCAGGGAAATCAGGAACAAAAGCCGTTCCAGAGAACATCCCTAGCCAAGCAGAGCAGCCCTGCATCCTGCCAGTTCCTGCAGAAGCCTCCGCTGGTCAATCAGCCTAATTGCGATCTTGTTTTAACTAAATTTCAGTCGACCCACCTTTACCTGGGCCAGACATCAGATACACAGTGGTCTCAACATGTTACACGTTTCACCAAAAAATTTGGGAAAAATGATTCTGCCCCCCCCCCCCCCAAACATTAATGTTTATAACTTTGTTTGTTTCTGACAAAAAGGTTCTAAATGAATATTTTGGAATTGTTTTAACGTTTCTGTGGGAAAAAACCTCTCTCACTTCTTTACTTTTTCCCACTGGAAAAATGGGGAGGAGGTAGAGTAAAAACAAGTGAAAAAAAAAAGAGTTTTTTTCATCAAATACATTTTTCTTGGTAAAAATTTTAGTTTTTGGTTAAAAAAACAAGCACCCTAAAGTGTGTGTGAGACATTTTGCCCAGCTCCAGTCGGGCAGTTAGAAATGGGAGGGACACTCTGCCTTGGATGTAAGGGGGATGAGGAGCTGCCGATGGCTCTGATGTCTCCACAGCCCCAAACATGCCGCAGACCTCTTGGACAGAAGAAACCTTTACCCGTTTCCCAGCATTGCTTAGGGATGTGATTTTCTGAGCCATTTCTACTCTGGCAAAAGCCCTCGTGTAGACACAGTTCTACCTCATGCCGGTGTAGCTTATTTCCTGGTGGGCTACCCTAGGCAGGTTTGTCAGTACAACTATATCAGGACAGTGTTTTCGGGGGCAGACTAGGCCCCAGATTCCCCCAGCAGCCCACACAAGAGAAAGCTCAGGGAGGAGACACATTTGCCTAGTGCCACTCTTTGACCACCTGAGGAGGAAAGAACATAGCCGCTAGTGACAGTCGTGCCCTTCACTCTTAGAGAGGAAAGGTGGCCAGTGGCTAGGGTACAAGCTAGGGCTTAGGAGACCAGGGCTCTCCCTGGGTATGTCTCAGCTGCACTGTAAACCTGGGTTCACAGAGCCCTGCCATCCACACACAAATCTCTCTGACTCACGTCAGCAAGCAGCCAGGACCCAGGGCTTAGGATGCACGCAGGGTGGGGTGGTGTCTGAGCCTGAGCAGGGGGGGCCGGAACAATTTGTACAGTGGGGGTGCTGAGACCCACTGAACCAATTTGTAAACCCTGTGTATGATGAAAACCACTTCAAGTCACGGGTGCTGCAGCCTCCCCAGCACCCTTAGTTCCAGCACCTGTGCCCGAGTCCCGCTGAGAGCTCAAGTCCATTTTGTGTGGCCACAGCTCAAGCCAGACTCACGAATCAGAGGGTCTGCACAGGGCAGTATGGCCGCGTTAGCACAGCCGTGAGACCAGGTCCAGGTTTACGGTGCAGTGCGGGCACTCAAGCATGGGCTTGGGAACACTGAGCCCCCCAGAGCCCCCCACAGACGTACCCTCTGTGCCTCAGTCTCCCAGCTGTAAAACAAGCACCTGGCGGGGATGTTGTGGGGATAAATTCAATGAGAATTGGGTGTCTCTCTCAGATACTGTAGTCATGGGGCTGGCTAAGCACCATAGCTGGACGGATGCACTCTGAGGTTCCCAATCCAATTCCCACTGATGTCAGTGGGAGTCTTTCCACCTAATGGGAGCTGGATCAGGTACTAACCATATCTGGATCAGGGCTAGCCGTATCAGTCAAAAGCGGCACAAGGAGGCAGCGTTAAGACTGTTCACTGAACTGCTTTAAAATTAAGCAAGATGAGCTCATCCATCCGTAGTGCAGATGGTTTGATTCTGCTGATGCAGCCTGACTTCCAAGGGCTTGTATGAAACCAGCACTCCCTTCCACACCAAGGGGCCTTCTGACTCATCTAGCCTGCTCAGAAAGCCCGACTATCTACGTCCATGACCATCGGCTCGGAGCATCTTTAGTGCTCAGGACCGTCAGGTGGGAAGATACGTGCACTTTTCCATGTTAGATCCTGAATGGTTAAGACCCAAGGAGTAATTATTACTTTCTTCCCTTATGCAACAGGAATAAAAGCTACCACGTCCCCATGACAGGCGGTGCAAACTTCAGCAGCACCGAGAGACAGAAGGAAACTCCATGACAGAGAGAGCTATAAATGTCATAACTCCATTGTTAAGGAGCAGTTCAAATGCACTTAATCCCCACCTGCCTAATCCCACTGTGCACCGCCCCTGTAGAGCTCTTCCTTCGGCTGCATGGAGCAATTTGCAGCCCGCTCTCGCTGGCCGGGGAGCTTGGCTGGAGAACGTGTGCAAGACAACAGGGCCATGTCATGTCAGGGCCAGTCGTGGTGAAGTAATGTGTTGTGAGAGGGATGTGCGTCCTGTCAGGAGCTGGCGTGCAATTTACCATGGGTGCCCTTCTGTTGTTTGGCCTTTTTATATTTAAAATCAATCATCTGGCACTGCAAAGGCGCCCTTCACGAAGATGTGAAGGAAGAGAAGGCACTGAAATGTATCTGACAAAGCGGGTGATGGCTAGCTCCTGCAGAGCGGTAATGGCATCGGACAAGCACACAGAGAGAGGGAAGCAGGTGCCTGAGACAGCAGCTACTCTGGACCCTCTTCAACAGCACTGGGCTCACCTGGGCATTCCCAGCTGCAGCACGGGAAGGTGCTAGATCTCAGCAAATCCAAGCGCCCACACTGTGCCTGGGGAGTGCGTGGGGTGACAGCACAATCCCCTCTTTGTCCCTACAGTGCTCCAAGAACTCCTATGTCCCCCATCACCATTGCATCTGGGCGCCTTACACCCTTAATGAACAGATTGTCATGCCCCTCCTGTGCGCCAGAGGGCACTAAAGTGACACCCACTGAAGGGTGGGGAGCTGAGGCACTGGAGGAGGTGCCTAAGGTCACAGAGGGAGCCTGTAGCAGGGCAAGAACTGCACCCAGCTCTTCTGCACCTGCAGCCAGCGTGTTAACCACTAGGCCACGGAGCCCTGGGCTTGCCACAGTCAATGGAAACAGGGAACCAGATTCGGGCAAGCTGATGAGGGTCAGAACGCCTGCTCAGCCACAGACGAGAGCTTCCCAGGTCCACTCTGTAGCCTCCCTCCTGGCCAGAGACAGAGCCCCCAGAATCACCCGTCTCTGGAAAATCTTGGCCTTAGTCTGTCAGAGGCTGATGCACAATATTGCCTCTGTCTATGGCACCTAAATGGCCCCAGCAGCTAGTGTCTGAGGACACTCGCAATACAACTCCTGGAGGGATCGTCCTCGCGGTATCCGCCTCTCCCATGAAAACCGCACTCAAACCTTTCTTCTCGTTAGTACGGTTACAGAATAAACCTATGAACTCGGCCTTCTGTACACAGCTCTGTGGTGCTCTGAAATGAGCTGACATGTGCATGTCCATGGTGTTGTCACTGGCAGCGTACGGGTTTTCTTGTCCACATCCCTCCTACATCCAACTTCAAAACCCAGGTGATTCCCACAAAGAAAAACTGCATGAAACCCCAGTTTGAATTCTTTAGAGGACCATCTAGCCACGTGAACCCCTGAAAGCAAAGAAAGGCCAATCGAAGATTCCTTCTTTAACACAGCCTCTCCCCCCCACATCACAATCACCACTTTTACCGCAGACTCTGCCTTGCCACAGCGTCTCATGCTCCCACTATGAGTGCAGTAGGTAGAACAATGCACACGCCACATTCCCCATCATCGCACTGCAGGCAAAAACATAATGGGCCTCACGGGATATGTCCACCTGTGACTGATTCGGCTCATGGGGTTTGGGCTCCAGGGCCATAAAATTGCAGTGTAGACCATCGGGCTCGGGCTTGTGCCCAGGCTGTGGTAATCTTTCCCTTGTGGGATCTCAGAGACCGGGTTCCAGCTGTGCCTGAATGTCTACACTACAATTTACAGCCCCGCAGCCCAAGCCCAGGTCAGCAGACACCAGCCAGCTGCAGGTGTTTAACTGGAGTGTGCATATATCCATAGTGCCCCCCCAGGGAGATACATCATAGAGGTCATGGAGGCCGATGCTGATGAGGTCTCTTGCCTTTCTGGTGGTCTAAGTAAATGAGTTGGTGGGTTCACAGCCCAGTTCCTAGTGGACAAGTGTCTACAGCTCAAAGCCACCCTCACCATGGATGCTGATGGACACTTCTGTGGCCATCTCAGCAGAGGGTCAAAAGAGCCCTGGGTGCTCTCAGACCCTCTCCTGCCTAGCGAGGGTCTCTGCTGGTTACAGTTGAAGTATATTGGCCGGGAGAAGGAAGGGGAGAGTTTGCAGGGCCCTTGTGGGTGGCTTTACCTGTTACACAGAGTCATTAGTCCAGTTTCTTTCACCTACACAGTACCCTAACACACAAACACAGACCGATGGTAACTAGATGGCAGGTCATTTCCTTGCCCCATGTTGGAAGGTTACATGTTAAAGTGGAGAGAAGCACAAGAGATTCCACAGACTTCACTTGGAAAGGACTCGGGGTGCTTAGGCAGGTGCTAGTCCCCATAGTGGGAACTGGAGGGCCAATATCCTGATGCGACGTGCTAAGCGTTTCACCTCTGCAGGTCACCTTCTCCAAGAACAACATGGACATGGAGAAACCCAGCCGGGTGACATGAGAGAAGAGGCCGGTTTCGTCGCTGACTGACAACCCATTGATCCTCCACAGCAGTACCTAGACATGACCCATTTAGAACAGGAAGCAGATAGGACGATCACAAAGCTGCAAGTGAGACTTCTGAGGGGAAGGGCTGTGTGTAACCTCAGCGAAGAGCTCAGATGGCATCAAGCTTTAGAAATGGTTCCTGCCACCTCGCACGGTGGAGAGAAGGAAAGCTGAAGGGCCCGGTGAGAAATACGGAGGCCATGCAATGGTTAGAGCAGCAGGCAGGCAGTTTATGAGCCACGTCTGCTAGAAAATGCGATGGCCAATGGACAAAGGGGAGCCAGCAAGTGTGGCAAAGCGCAGCTGCTGAATGCAGCTGTAGGCCCTCTAGGAGAAATGGAGTCAAGGAAGATTAACAAGGCAGCATGGGCTAGTTGAGCAGGAACTGCTCTGAGAGCCAGGAGAGATGAGCTCCCATCCTGGCTCTGCCCCAGCCCTGCTGTGTGAACTGGAGCAAGTCACTTCCCTTCTCCTACTGCTTCCAGACTGTGTGTGTTTGTCCAGTGAGTTCTCAGGGTGGGGACTGCCCCTCTGTATGTGTTTGTGCAGCATCCTGCACAATGAGGACCTCATCTTGGATGGATCCTCTAAGTGCTACTGTAATATAAATAACTCTCCTGGACACATGCAATAGACACGTGCTCCCCAGGAATCTCTGTGCCATTCATATAAGGCAGAAGGTGAGGAGAAAGGGCTGGTGCTGGGATGAGAAGGTTTCCAAAGATAAGAAAAGTCTTGGAATATAGAAGGAAGGTTCTGAGGCCAGAGCATGAATTTCCTGGCAACTTAGCAAGAGCAGCTCTAATGAGAATGCTTTCTATTTCCCCAGGGCCTCTGCCCCAGGGAGTCCCAGGCACTGCACACACATGAATTCATGAAAACTCACAACAGAGGTGGCAAAACAGATGTAATCCCTGAAAACATGAGCATCCACTAAAAGGCGAAGGGACTCACCCCGGGCCATAGGTAGAAGTCACTCCTCAGCAGTGAGCCAGCACAAAGCACACACACCCTTCTGGGTGCTGCATAGGCCTGAGGCTGGCTGGTTGCACAAGGAAGAATTTTACTGATAGAGAGACCTTGGCAGAGAGTGCTGTGCTCTGACCATCACCAGTGGAGAGCCGAGTGCTTTACAAGAAGGTCGGTAGCATTTCCCCAATGTATGGCTGAAGAAATTCACTCACAGAGCAGGAAAGTGCCTCGCCCAACATCACTCAGCAGCAGAGTCTAGACTATGCCCAGTTCTCCTGAGCCCCAGCCTACTGCTCTAGCCGCTAGGCCATACTGAGAGTGGTTTTTTTCTGTGCCTCTCATACTAGTTCCTGTAAGGGGGTTAACTGCCTGACCACATTACTTACAGTTTGCCTGTTTAGTTTCAGGCTGAATCCATGTATTTTTAGGTTCCAGGTATGCACACTGTATTTATATTTTGTGGTGGGCACATATACCAGCAAGATGAAACCTTAAAGCCATTTAAGCTACACTGTGTTTTACGTTCCCACATTTTAAATATACCCTTATTAATAGCTGAAATCTGGGGACAGCTGATCAGTTCAAGCCTCACTGAAGTCAGTGGAAGTCTTACCATTGACTGCCAGGGAATTTGAATCAATCCCTTTCAACATATTTCTTCAGGTTGATCTTCTGATTATGGGATTGGGCATCGGTATCACAAGTGTCAGTGTTATGTACTAAATAAGAAACGAACACAGTGAAAATAATGAATATTTAGGGTAACTGTAAAGTGCAACTGAAAACTTGTCCTTGGTCAGAACATTCACGATAGGTGAAATCCGTCTCCTGGCCTAGGGACTATGCTCCCTCAATTAAATTCTCTTTTGAGAACTTCCCGGAAGTGCTCCTCTTCCCAGGGATAAATATCCCCTGGTAGGCACCGAAGGAAAAAACCCGAGATGCAAAATCATTTCACTCTCATTTTGCTGTACAAAGAAATGTGACAAAGGAGGGCTGTGGAGGGACATGCCAATCTTCCACACGAAGGAAGGAGTGTGCACACTGCTCACTGAAAGCCTTGGACCAGCCTGGCATGAATGTCTCAATTTCCTCAACAGGCAACATGCCTCAGTGTGCTACCAGCCAGGGAATGAACCTGCAGCTGCCTGGGAGGGAGGCGAGCTGCACAGGCAGCACAGGGCATCTGTTTTAATGGCAAATCTTAGTACAGACAGAAATGTGTCATTTCCATTTCTGTCCCCATTATCCGAGGCTCCTCCAATGCCATTAGAGCGCTCGTAAATACCAGCCCCGTGCTGTTTGGGTAGAGACGCAGAGAGGCTACAGGGAAGTCAAAAGCTGCAAAGATTGTAACTTTCGCAACTAAGGCAAGAGTGATGTGTTTAGCAGCCAGACCTGAGCCAGGGACACAGCTGGAACTGAACAAAGGGCTTCACAGTGGAAAATGTATACTAGCAGCTACCAATTCCCACCTGTTAACTACTGCGAGCCGGCTGCAGACAGCACCAGGAGTGCCATTTCCCTGAACTTTGCCCAAGCAGGTGTGCCATTTAGCTGTTGTTTAGAGTCACTGAAGTGCACACATTGAACCTTTTCCTTAGCAATCTTCCCTAGGAAGCAGCTGCGTCAAGTATCAGCAGGCTGTGGCGGGGGAGGAGGGGCTGCTAGAATGGTTGCACTTGGTGCATGAGAACCATGCAGAATGAGACTGTTGTCGGTGCAATGGAAAGAGAGACAACTAAGCAGCCTCCTCTCTAGCTCCTTCCTCAGGGTTGCCCTAAGGACGGATGTCCGGCCCCCGCTGGAAAGGCATGAAAAGCAAGGGGGAAATCCTGGGGAATTGCAAGGGAGTGGAGCTGCTGAGTCAGACACGACCGCTGAGAGAGAAGTGGCGGGTCAGCAGTGGGGTGGGGGTGGGAGGTCACTGGTGCCCCAGTCTGCCACCCTTACACTGAATGGGATCTGAGGGCTCGAGTGTGACTCAGGCCTGGTCTACACTAAACAGTTCGGGCAGGGTGACCCATCTTATTAGCTCACGGGTGTCAAAAATCCCCGCCCATGGCGGTGTTGGTAAGTGGACCTAGGTGCCGGTGCAGACAGGGCTGGGGCGATGGAAGAGGGACCTGCCATCCACCCCCCTCCCAGCCCAGAGAGGTGGATTAACTACACAGGTGGGAGAACCCCTCGCGTCGCTATAGCGAGGGGCTACACTGAAGTGCTGCAGCAGCCCGGTTCCCCCTTCACTTAGCACAAGAAACAGGCATCGCCCCAGGGAATTAACAGGCAGCAGGTTTAAAACAAATGGAAGGGGACTGTCGGCCCTTCACTGGAACTCAGTGGGGGGGCTGGCTGCTAGCTCCCAGTACCAAAAGGAAGGGGTAGGGTAGATGGGAGATCAGGACCCTGAGACTGACATTTCCCGGGAACAATGGGCAGAGGCCAATGCTCCAGGTCAGGGAGGGAGACAGGAGTCCTCCTGTGAGCTGGAATTGCCTGGGTCAGAGTGGGGCCGAGCTGAGGGGAGAGCAGGGGCTGGGCTGAGGGGAGAGCAGGGGCCCGGGCTGAGGGCAGAGCAGGGCCGGGCCAGCCAGAGAAGCAGCCCAGGGAGCAGGTCAGTGCTGGGAGCAGAGCTGCAGCAACCAGAGCCAGAGGGGCCAGAGAAGCAGCCCAGGGGGCTGGAGGCAGAGCAGCAGCAGCGGCGCTGAGGCAGGGTCAGGGTGGAGCTGGGGCTGGAGCTGGGGCTGGAGCTGGGGCTGGAGCTGTCCAGAGCCGGGTGTGGTGAGCAGCTGGGGAGAGCGACAGGGGGGACCCTGGGCAGAGGGCCCAGCGCAGGGAGACGTCTCAGCCAAGAGGCCCCGCAGGCCAGACCTGGGGGGGATCGTAACCCCGACGGGGCGGGGGTGATGCTGGGAAGAAGGGTCCTGCCACCTAGAGCCTGAGGGCGTGTGGCCACCACCAGGCAAGTGTCCGACTCGCAGCGTCCCTGCAGCACAGCCAGGGCCTGGGCAGGGGCCTGGGACGTGTGAGGAACAGACTGAACTGCCCTGACGTTCCAGAGACGCTGGTTGTGACGTCCCCGTACCACAGAGCGGGGTGACGGGTTTTCCTTTCACCTTTCCCATTTTTTCCTTATTTTTTAAAGTGATTGCTGTGAAAGGAATTGTATTTGCTTTGAGCTGTATGTAATGATCAGTGGGTCAGGGAAGCATCCAGTGCAGAGAGCACCCCGGAGTGGGGACACCCTAGCCCCTGCCCTGAGTGACCACGACAAGGTTGGGGGTCGAGCCCCCCAGGAATCCTGGGCCCAGCCTTGTTGGGGTTACGAGGTCTCTGCCACACAGGAGAGTGGAAGGGGAGCCCTCGAGGTCAGGCAGGCCTCTGGGTAAAGGAAGTGGGAGCGAGGACTCAGATCCTTTCACTAGCCCATTTCACCGGGGTCGTGTATGAGCCAGGAAAGTTCCCCACAATAGCAGGACCATTCTCCCGCTTACATATTCATGAAGAAGCACTTCCTCACCCAACGCACAGCAGTCAAGCTGTGGAACTCATTGCTAGGGGACGTTGTGAAGGTCAAAAGTATAATTGGGCTCAAAAAAGAATACGATAAGTTCATGGAGGATAAATACATCAGTGGCTATTAGCCAAGATGGTCCAAGACATAACCCCCTGCTCTGGGTGTCCCTAAGCCTCGGCCTGCCAGGAGCTGGGACTGGATGACTGAGGGGAATCACTGGAGATTTGCCCTGTTCTGTTCATTCCTTCTGAAGTTCCTGGCACTGGCCAATGCCAGAAGACAGGATACTGGGCTAGATGGACCACTGGTCTGACCCAGTCTGGCCAATCTTATGTTTATATATATATATATATATTTGCCTTTATGTTATGTTTGTGCAGAATTTACTCTGTCACAAGGGCCCTTTCCCCCTGTTCCCATCCCAAAAGCCGAGAGTTTTTTCTGACATCTTGTACCGTAAATTAGAAATCCAAGGCCTGCTTCCCCCTACCCACCAGGTGCTCTGCCAAGTGAAGGCCTCAGATTCAAGCTGATGGGAAAAAGACAACTATGGAAAAGAAAAATATCTTTTTTATGAGATGTTATTTTGCTATTTTCAGTGAAAATCAGAAATAAAAATGTTCTCACTTTCTAAAAGGTTTTGGTTACAAAAGAATTTATTTTTCACCCCTCCTCCCTTTTATTTTACTGGGGGGGGGGAATAGAAAATTTGGACCAACAACATGAAAGATTTGATTTTGATCAAACATCCATTTTTCGCTGAAAATTTGTTTTGACCAAAAATGTCACCAGCTCTGCACCATACCCACTAAGGGGGTAGGTTCAGCAATCTGGTGGTTTTATGCGAATGTATAGTACACTAATTTACATATTGATGAATATGTATTACATGTGTGTTAAATATCCCCCTCTCCCCACCTTGTCACGGCAGTTCTCCCTGGCTTCCCCACCTGAGATTCCCCCAAACCTTTTCTCTCTGCTCCCCCAGGTACCCTTCTCTGGCTGGCTCCCCCCCCCCAAGCTCCGGTCTGGCCTGCACGCTGTGCTCCTTCACCCCCCAGCCCCCCGGAGCTGTGCTGACCGTGACCCCGCTCTCCCCGTCACACTGCGCAGGTCTGGAGCCGTATCTCGGGGGGCAGGGGAGGGGGGCTCTGCTCCAGGCAGGTGAGGTGGAGAGAGTCTGGCAGGGCTCCTATGGGTTAGGGCGAGATTTCCATTGGCAGTTATGTCAATGGGATTTAGGCACCTACTGGTCATTTATGCTCTTCAAAATACCCCCTTCGAACCCTAGAGATGCTGCCTAGGGCCATTCCGCCATGCAGCTCCCGCCTCCGCCCGTCTGTGCGCATGGGAGGCAGAAGCAGCTGGTCACAGGGTTGCCAGCTTTCTAATCGCACAAAACCGAACATCCTTGCCTGGCCCGCTTCCCCGCCCCTTCTCTGGGGCCCTGCTCCCCACTCGCTCCAGCCACCCTCCCTCCATCACTCGCTCGCCCCCACCCCCACCCCCACTCACCTTCACTGGGCTGGGGCAGGGGGTTGGGGTGCAGGAAGGGGTAAGGGCTTCAGCTGGGGGAGTGGACTCCAGGGTGGGGCCAGAAATGAGGGGTTCAGAGTGTGAGAGGAGGCTCTGGGCTGGGGCAGGAGGTTGGGGTGCGGGAGGAGGTGAGGGCTCCAGCTGGGGGTACAGGCTCTGGGGTGGGGCCAGGGATGAGGGATTTGGGGTGCAGGAGGGGCTCCAGGCTGGGGCAGGGGGTTCAGATGCAGGAGGGGGTGCAGGCTCCAGGAGGGAGTTTGGATGTGGGAGGGGGCGCAGGGCTGGGGCAGGGGGTTGGGGTGCAGGAGAGGGTGTGGGGTGTGGGCTCCGGGAGGGGGCGCAGGGCTGGGGCAGGGGGTTGGGGTGCAGGAGAGGGTGTGGGGTGTGGGCTCCGGGAGGGGGCGCAGGGCTGGGGCAGGGGGTTGGGGTGCAGGAGAGGGTGTGGGGTGTGGGCTCCGGGAGGGGGCGCAGGGCTGGGGCAGGGGGTTGGGGTGTGGGAGGGGGTGCAAGGTGCAGGCTCTGGGAGGGAGTTAGGGTGCCAGAGGGGGTTCTGACCCGGGGCAGGGTGTTCAGAGTGTGGGCTCTGGCCGGGCAGCGCTTACCTCAGGCAGCTCTTAGTCAGTGGCGCAGCAGGGCTAAGGCAGGCTCCAGGGCCGGTGTAACCACTAGGCAAACCGGGCGGCCACCTAGGGCGCCAAGATTTGGGGGCACCAAAAAGCGGTGTCCGGCGTCACAGGAGTCAGCTGGGTGGGGTAGAGTGGGGAGCGAGGCCTCCATAACAAACCCGCCCCCACAGCGAGGGGCACCGCGCAGGACAGTCAGTGGGAGCCTGCGGCGGAGCAAGGAGGAGACAGCCGGCCGGGCGCGGCGACCAGCGCGGCCGAGGGACGGAGCCGTTGGGGGAGGCAGGACGCGGTCCTGAGCTCAGGTGAGCTTCGCCCTCCAACGCGCCGCGCCTGGGGCCGGGCGCAGCTGCCTCCTGGGGTGAGGGAAAGTGAAACTAAACCCCGCAGAGAGACGGAGGGGAAAGGGCTGGCGCAGGTGCCGCTTCCAAACACCGACTACCCCCTGCCCCCCATGGCACTGTGCCCATGCGGGGAGCCGGCCCTGATCCCCAGGGAGATCCTCACCTGCTCCCTGGGAGAGCCCGGCTCCGTCCTCCATGCCCCTGAGTCCCCCGCGGAGGGCGAAGTCCTCAGAGCCTGGGAACGTTTAGAGACCCTGCGAGCTGGGGGCATCCTCAGCCTCCTCCTTGCTCATAGGTTCCCCCGGGCCAGAAGGGACCGTTGTGATCATCTCCTCTGACCCCCTGTATTAACGCTAATGAACAATGCCACATTATGCAGTATTCATTTTTGAAAGCTTATAATAAGCGATGCTCTGAGGGGAGAGGGAGGGGGCGCAAGGTGGAAGTTTCGCCTCGGGCACAAAAGATCCTTGCACCAGCCCTGTCTGCCCTCGCTCCGCGCGGCTCCCGGAAGCGGCCGGCATGTCCGGCCCCTAAGCGGAGGCACGGCCAGGCAGCTCTGTGCGATATGTGCTGCCCACACTCACCATCGCTTCCCCCGCAGCTCCCATTGGCCGCGGTTCCTGGCCAATGGGGAGTTGCTGAGCCAATGCTTGAGGCTGGAGCAGCACGTGGAGCTTCCCTGGCCGCCCCTGTGATGAGGGGCAGCAGGGACATGCTGGCTACTTCCAGGAGCCATGCGGAGCCAAGCAGGCAGCCTGCCCGAGCCCCGCTGGGCTGCGAACCTGGCAACTCTAGCTGCTCGCCTGTGAATGGGGAATTCTGGCTACGAGAAGGCGGAGGCAGATCAGGACAGGGGAGTCTCACTGCCAAGTGCTGGGTGCCCAGAGTGCCCCTGGCTTTGTGCTCGGAGCTGCACCAGGGGCTGTTGGCCTGGCCAGGGGACTTCCCCTGCTCTGGTTAGGCCCCGTTCCTGGGCAGATGCACAGCTGAGAGGGAGGGAACAAGCACCTGCCCTCCTTGTGCCTCATACAGGGGCTGCTCCCTGCTAGTGCCCTCTGGGGAGGCATCCACTCGGAACGGGGTAGGGGGAAGACAGGGCCTTGGCCTCTGGTCCTCCCTCTGCAGCTGGGTGGCATGGTGGCAGGTGGCATTGTGCTTGCCCACAGCCCCGCTGGAGCAGCTGGCTCTGCCCTGCCCCTTCCCCCTGGGCTGTGGTCACTAGGCATGAGCGAGCATTTTGAAAGCAGCGACAGATCAGAACCAAAGGCCCACAGCATCTGGGGCCCAGATCTGAGCTTCCTGGCTGCTCTCCATCTAGCCAAACAAACCTGGGGAGACACGGATCCCTCTGAGTGGTGGGGTCTGAGCCAACTCCATGGCCAGGCTGTGACAAAGTGGGAATCTTCTTGCTGTGTGATGTGAATGCTGAGTGGGGAGTATTGACCTGGGAAGGTTGCAGCGGGGTTGCGCTGGGATTGCCTTGGGGAAGGGAGTTGACCTGAGCAGTAACCTGAGAACCAAGGAGGGGAGTTGAAGGCCAGGTGACACCTCTGCCCTGGACACTGGACAAAGGCTGGGGGAAGAGCCAGGGGGGCTGAGTGAGAGGCTGGAGGGAGTTTCAGTTTTGGAAACTGGCTGGGAAATAGAGAGGGGCCCTGATGGGGCTTGGGCTTCCCAACGGGGCTGTGGCCTCCCTGGGGGCCCCAGATGGACCTAATTGAAGGGGGTCTTGTTGTCTGTACTGGCAAGACCTGATTTGGACTGTGTTCCTGTCATCTAAATAAACCTCTGTGTTACTGGCTGGCTGAGAGTCACGTCTGACTGCGAAGTGGAGGTGCAGGACCCTCTGGCTTCCCCAGGACCCCGCCTGGGCGGACTCACTGTGGGAAGCGCACGAAGGGGCACATGCTGAATGCTCCAAGGAGAGACCCAGGAGGTGAAGCCGTGTGAGCTTCTTGCCCTGCAGACAGTCTGCTCCGAGGGAGGGGAGGCTCCCCAGAGTCCTGACTGGCTTTGTGGGGAGCAGTTGCAGAGCATCACCCGGGGACTCCATGACACAGGCCCATCTCCTGCAAGATAAAGGGGACACACCAGTATGAGGGAGCTGCGCTGCCCCCAACCGCAGCCGTTGGTATGGTATGAGGGGATGGGTGGTGGCTGGAGTGCACCATGCTCAGCTGTTCTCAGGTGGTGGACGGCCCAGAGAGCAGCCCAGATTCTGCTCTAGCTTGTGCCTTCCCACATCCCTGCACCGAAGGCGTGACTGGAGCAGTGAGAGCTCAGAAGGTCCCTGGGCTTGCAGTGTGAAGCTGTGCCCAGCTTTCTGAGTGGCCTGAGTTTTTGACGTGCCAGTGCCCCATGGTTTCCATATGTCTCCAGCCCCTTTAGCAGCACCCCCTTGGGTCACTGCTGGAATCCCAGGGGGTGAGACAGCCCCATG
The DNA here is from genome assembly GCF_020497125.1 of Mauremys mutica. NCBI lineage: Eukaryota > Metazoa > Chordata > Testudines > Geoemydidae > Mauremys > Mauremys mutica. The sequence goes on from NC_059094.1 coordinate 5,142,471, forward strand.
GCTACGAAAAGCCAGCAAAACGAAGAGCAACAGGCCAAAGAGGCAAGTTCGAGGTGCAGCATTTGTCTGGGGACGGCCGAACGGGCGAGTGGGTCAGCTCAGATGCAGAGGAGCCTGGGCTGAAGGGCGCGTGGGAGAGCATTTGGCTAGCAGGGGCCTAACCACGCTTCCTGATAACATCGCCCCGTCTGTCCTCAAGGGCACAGTGGCAGCGCTGACCTGCTGGCTGGCGAAGAGCTGATTAGCTGCAAATTCCAACCGTTACAGATGCAGTCTGTGTCGGTAAAATGGGGGGCGTAAGGCAGAGCGGGGACACTACCATGAGATTCTCCCTCCTCTATGTTTCTCTACAGGTGCGGGGGAGGAATGGGAGTATTGTGCCTTTAGGGTACCATTTCCCCTGCCCCCTCCTCACCAGCACGTCAGTTAATAACCAGAAGAAGTGACGGGGTGACTGGGAGAAACTGGCCTGCATCCAGGTTCGTCAGCATGACAATCTCTCTCGGTTTCAGATCCTACCCGTAACATTTAACCACTCCCTAGTCGTTCCCAACTGGCCACACACGTCGCCTTGTCTTTCTGTCCTGCGTGGCTCTCAATGCTGGGGCCCAGCTCACCGCCTGTTCCCAGGGGTCGCAGGGGCAGCCCTGGCTCAGGACCCTGCTTGCTGGGAGGTGCGTGGAGGACATGTGGGAACGGGGAGCGGGGACCCTCCACTCAGCTGTCTCCTGTGGCAGACACATGGCGCGCATTAGCAGGCTCTCAGTACAAGTTTGATTGATGGGGGGAGGCATTCTAACTGACTATCAAAGCATGCCTGGTATGTGAGAAGCAGACCCCAATTAGTGGTGCCTTTTTAAAGGCTGCCTTGTTAAGCGGGGAATAAGGGAAAAGAATGAAATTGGCCAGAAAACATGGAGCTATTTAACCTTAATTAGAGGGAAGGTGTGGGCTTTGTGAAAAGGCCATTTCTGAAAGGGATTTTTCTCCCTGGGTACAAAGAGATCCTGCCTGCTTGTTATAGACTTGTTAGAATTTATAAGACTGGGCAGGAGACTAACTTGTAGAAATGCCTTTTATGCCACTTGAATGTGTGGCTTGCTTATTATACGCTGCCATGCTGCCATGATGGCTGGTGGAGAGGAGGGGAGCGAGCAACCTTGCCAACTGGCTATAAATTTCATGAACATCATAAATGTAAGTGCTTTCTGGAGAGCTGTACAGATTGCACATAAAAGTCCCCCTTCTGTCCCTGTAAACTGAAAAGAGGCTTTCTTGGCAAATTAACCATTGTAGATAGCACTCCGTGCTGAGCGAGGACGCAGAAAGGCTGCAAATCCAGAGCTACAAAGTCACAACCGCAAGGGGAGGTCTCCAGCGGGTCTTGGTGACGCCACTCCCACGGCAAGCGTTGGTAAGTGAGGGACAGAGGCAAGGGGGCTGCAGCCCAGCATCTGGGACAACATCATCCAGGATGCTGAGGTCAGTTCTCTGGTGAAAGTCCCTGCGCTGAGCCTTGCTGGGAAGTCCCTTGGAGGGCAGAACATGGCACGCTCTGAGCCAGGACAGGCAGCTCCTGCCTTGTCACTGCAAGGGTCGGAGCAACCAGAGTGGGACGTTCTAGCCAGACCACATGCAGCAGAGGAGGCCATGATGGTTACCCCATTGCCACTCCTGTCTCTCTTTGCCAGGCTGGGTGTCAGAGGATTTAAATGGTTGGCTGGGAATCTCATCCAGTCTCAGGACGTTCACAAGCGATGGGGGCTGCTGCTATTTTTATTTTAAATGTTGCCACTTTCCTGAGAGATCAGTGCGGACAGCGCAGAAACGAGCACCGCCCGGTGGGCATTACTTGAGGCAGCATGACCCAGTGGGTAGGGCACTGACCTACAAGGTAGCAGGCCTGAGGGGTAACCCTGCACTGCCACTGACCTGCTGGGTGGACATGGGCAAGTCACTTATCTCAGTGCTTCTGTTTCCCCTCCCACCCTGTCTGTTTAGACTATGAGATTTTGGGGGCAGGAACTAGCTGTGTACAGGATCTACCACGCTGAGGTCTGCAGGGACTCCTAATAGTACAAACCAGGTCGAGACCTGCTGCAGCTCAGGTTTTATGTATTGGCTAATGAGGGGCACATGCTCTACTCCCTGCTGTGCCTGAGGGACCCCGTTTTTGGTGCCCTTGTGTGATCACTGGACCCCACACTCCCCACAGGGCAATGGGAAAGGGCCACAGAGAGTCACTTTCTTCTCCAGCTGAACAAGGAACTTTATTGGAATGAGGAATTCAGCTTTATCCCGAAAGCTGCTCCCTCTCCATCTCCACTTTGCTAGAGCTTCTGCAAGGACCTTTCCCCAGCCCTCTTTGCACCTGGCTTCCTGCTACAGATTTAAAGAAACAGTGGCCATCTCCTTGCCGATTCCGTCTGTGATGGTTGAAGCGCTGTACTCGGCTGGCTCCCGCTGCCTTTCTGCCTATGTGGGTTCAAGTTCCCATCGCAGTACCAGATGATTTTACTTTGGTGCCATAAGGAGCACAAAGGAAATCTGATTACTACAGAGTAGGAGCATTTAAAATAGTCTAGGCCAGCACAGAGCAGGAGACTCTGCCACTGGCCACCTGAGCCCAGGGCCACCCTGTGAGTGCACAGACAACTGGAAGGAGGCACTTTAAAGCATAACATGATGACTATATCCATTTGACTAACTCACTGGGGTAGGTGGGAAGTGGGGATCAGAGCTTGCAACTGACAGTGCACCAAGTTCTCTGGGATTATTCATTGGCAGGCAGCATGGGAAGTTGTTTGGGCAAAGACGTGAATCTCTATCCCCGAAGAACATTCAGCGCTGAGTCAGAATCAAAACACGAGCAGCAAAGATGCGCCTGGGCTGAATGCAGGGGGCCTGTTCTCACCCCAGCATGCACGGAGCCATGGGTCTCTGCTGTCAGAAGCTCCCAGCCAAGACAAGCTTAACCAGGATGAGCCTCCGTTTTGACTGCTGCCCGTGGAACAGCAGAGTCCACCATCCCGATCCGAGGGGTCTGGCCTCCACACATGCCCGTGAGGCCAGCATGCACCACACAGCTTCCTCGCTTGGCTTTTTACAGAGCCGTTTGCATCCTCCCCTCGCGTCACAGTTGGCTGGTCAGATTCCAGTGTCTCCTAACTCCAGACCAGCTCAGTTTGCTCTTCTCACACGGAGCTTGATCATATGCAGTCTCGTAAATTTCAGCCGCACGTTCCCAAGGGACGTTAGATTTATCGCTCTCTCTGCCTTTGTAGAGCACTTTGAGATGTTCAGAGGAAAAGTGCGATACAAGGACAAGTATTATCCTTGTTAATGACACAGCATCTCTGACAACTACTTTAAGACACTTAACACATTTCCATGGGCTGTGAAATCCAGAGCCACAGTCCTTGATGTTGTCGTAAGAGACATCACATTTGTGAATATGAATAAATTCTGCTGACCACAATGAGCCACTGTTTCTTGCATCCAGTACAGTGTCTTCTCTGGCCAGAGGATAGAGAATCACTTCAGTGCACCTGGGTGATTGTGCAATGGTCTCCCCTAGGGGCAGGGGCATCCCAGCTAGGGATCAGAAGCCTGTGGGCGGCAGTAGCTGCTATAAGGTTGCAGCCTGGAGAACGCTATGGTATAAATGTCTCCCTAAGACTTTGCCGCTTGGATCTGGCAGCCAGCTAGCAAATGAATTGCAACAGGTTTTCAGTCTGCCATGAAGCACCATTCCTCCTGCTGAACTTTGTGAACAAACCGGAGGGGCTCTCTGACACAGAAGGCCAGGTTTCAGAGCCAAGCCCTGAGTCGCTCCTGTCCTCATCTGCGGTGTGGGCTTTAGCTGTCAGGATCGGCAGAGCCTTGTGGGTCTAGCTATGTAAGAACCAGGACTCTCAGCAAGGCTACATGCCCTCAAATAAGAGGGTGGCACGAGGTAAGAGAAGCCACCTGACACGACCTGCTAAAATCCAAAGGAAAAGGCATGTTCCCTGGGACTGAATACCAATTCCGATGCAGACAGCTGATCTCTGATCCCAATTTATTACTGGCAATCGCAGCACATTACTGACAGCATCTGCAAAGTGGTAAATTAATGCAGCACATTTCACCTACCGCAGGGTTCATTTAACTCTATTCATTAAGAAATTTCGGACCCACCCTCTGCATTGTGGGGCACCAGAGAGCCTTGTACTTATTAAATTTTATCTCGTTCCCCTCCTACACTGGCCATGCCAGCGAATGGAGTGGCCAGCTCCAGTCCCTCCTGTCTGTGGTATTAATACAGCCAAAGGCCTTGTCCACACACAAACTTGAATGGGTTTAATCCCATTTTAGTTAACAGGTACAAACCTCTGTGTGGACACTCTGATTTAGTGTATGAATGATTCATTTTGCTTCAGCTTAACTGAGTTCCCCACTGACCTAAGATGAACTGAACTACTCAAAATGTGAATGTCCCCAAAGCCTTGGCACCGGTTTGACTAAACTGATTTATAATAAAAATCTCATGTAAAAGTGGTGCAACCTTGTGTGTAGACAAGCCCTAAAGATGTGATGTTAAACTGATGTAGCTAAACTGTGCAACTTTGAGTGTGGACACTCTGACATGTGTTCAGCCCCGGTTTATGTTGGTTTAGCTTATCTAAGCCAGCTAAACCAGTTTAGGCAACATTGCATTGCAAGGCTTGTGTCCTCAAAGCACTGTGATGCATCAGATTAAACGCAGTGCGCAGTGGGTAGGGATCCAAGGTCCCAGCACTGCATTCTGGGACTATTCCTGGTAACTCCTAGAGTCCAGGAGAATTGTAAGAGTTGGGGTCAAACACCCACCATCCCTCCCATTGTAACTGTAACTCCCCCCAGGCCTTCTGAGTAATATCGCTAGAGGGAGGCACACACGGCACTGGGAGGTTAGCCCTCTCTTTGTCCAACATGAGTCTTTAGACTGGAAAAAAGTTGACCAATGACTGATGAATAGCGAATGGAAAACGGGGTCCCAGTCCCACCAAGCGCAGACAGTGGTGGCACCACACACCGGAGCAAGGATATGTGTGATAGCAACAGCTTGCAGTCTCGGGCCTTGGCTGCACAGCAGCACAGATTCCCTCTTTGCAGGGAGGCTCGATCCTCTGTTTCAAGGGTATCTGTGTATGGAGAACCGCAGGGCTGGAGCATGGCTGCACCAACAAGGACATGCCTGGGGTACCTGCCAAGGTGCCAAGGGCAGAATCAGTGAGTCACCAAGGGCACTTCCAGCAGCAAGAGAGAGTCCTGGGGACCCCTTGGAGCCCCAGGTCTCAGCCTTGCCCTCCTGGCTGGTCAAAGGAAGGGGACCAGGAGGCAGCTGAGCTCTGAGGGCCATGCCCTGAAGTTCTCTGGAAGGGAAAGCTCCCCTCAGTCTCAGCATCCCACTCACTGCGATGGCCAGAGTAAGGGCTACCCGAGGCAGCCTTTACAGACCCATCCACCCTTTGCCCCATGGCCTAAGGTACTTGTGTGGCCCCCAACACTCCTCACAGCCCCAGGTACCCCCATTTCACAGCGGGGCACTGAGGCACAAAATGACTTGCCCGAAGGAAGTCTGGAGCAGAGGGGGGTGTCGAGTATCAGATGAGCACTCCAGTCACTGCACCAGCTTCCCTCCCCTCGATGGCCCCTGCTGTTTGGATTAAGGGGGCTGGGAGGGACGTTCCTCTTCGCTGCTTCCTGGAAAGCTGAGGGGCTGGGGACCAGACCTTTCTCTGGCACTGTGGCCACAGCAGCTTTCCCTGCAAGGAGTCGAACTCTTGCCGTGATCCTGTCCCGGCTTCCCAGAGCAGGTGCAGCAGCGGGGCTGCGGGGCCGAGCTAGCGAAGCAGCCCGATGTGCCCTGCCTCTCCCCAGCTCGCTCCTCGGGATGCCGTCTGATCTGTCCTGGCTCAGATCATTCCCACGCGCTGTCCCCTCTGCCCCCCTCATTGCACGTGCCAGGGACCAGCTGCCCCAGCGACCACAGGGCCCAGGAGACCAGGTTTCTGCTCTCAGCCTGCGCTGGGCTGGGCTCTGAGTGACACAGAGGGGAGGGTACGGGAGGCCAACACCACGCGCAGCTCCCTGCTACAGTGACACTCACACACCCCATGACCCGGGGCTTCCCACTTCCAACACAAGCCCCCTTATTCCCACTGCACCCTCCAAGACCCTCAGCATAAACCCTAAGGATCCTCCTGCCTGGGGGTACGTGGGTGGGGCCCCATGGCGGGATTGTGACGCCTGCTCGGGAATGAAGGCTGCCTCAGTGGAGTCCCAGTGAACTTGGCCGTCCACGGGAATGAGCAGCTGGAGTTGTGTCATAGCACAGGCTGGGCTGGCACGAGTGGGGTCTGTACATGCTGCCAAGACTGTATCGGTCTCTCTGCCCCTCTGTTCCTGGGTTGCAGCCTCACCTGCGTGTGGCAGGGATGCAGCAATGTCCCAGTTGGAGTCACAGCTCCCAGGCCATGCCGTCGAAGGGGGTTCGGGTTTCGGCCCACGCTCCACTGACAAGGAGATGGCAACGCCCCCCCCCCCACTCCCCAGGCTCTGCCGTTACATGGTATTAGCAATGCGCATCACTGCTGAAATGTAAACCGGAGCGTGCGGCCCTCCCCCGGCACCGTGCAAGGTAGCGGCAGCGGAGCGTGGGCCGGAATATCCAGGCACAGTCTATGGGGGAGAACAAGCAGCCGATGCCTGCAAGTGCTGGCGACCCCTGGGCGGCTCACGGAGAACAATAAACTCCGAGATTTGTGTCTAACGAGTGGCCTGAGAGGCTGACCCCTCTCGAGAAGGATGACAGCTCCCGGGTCTCCCTCTCTACACTGACTGCTCAGGATGGCTGCAGCCGCCTTGGCAGGATCACTGCCCCCACCTGTTAGATCTCACGGAGGCCATTCGATAGAACAATCTGTGGCTGGGAGGCCGCTGGCTCCACTGACATTTGAGGCCCCTGACTTCAGCCTCATGTTCCACGGGGGGAGGGGGCATTGTGGGCTTCCTGCCTCGTCCCCGCCCCAGGCGTGGAAGGATGCGGATGAGCAGATGCTGACGAAGCCACTGGCAAGGCCTCTGGGAGGGACGGGAAAGCAGTGATGCGCGTCCGTAATATTGGTGGTTTTAAAGCCCCAGCTCCCGGAGACGTGGGTGGATGTGAATGTTTCAGGTTTGGAGGCTCTATCCCTCCTGATGGGAAAGCGCAACCCCAGGGTGACCAAAAGGAAAACGAATCCGAAATGTCCCTTGAGTTTTAGTCCCACAATTCTGGGGTTTGCCTCATGCTGTTTGAGCACGTGGGGCTGGTGAACTGGGAAAGGCGTGTGGTTTGGGGCCCGATCCTGCCCTCCGATCCTGCCCTGGGGGGAGTACCAGGCCTAGCAAATTGAACCCTTCATAGAGATCTGGCCACATGAGTGCGCCTGAATGCAGGAAGACTCTGGGCAGCAGGAGGCTGTGAGGATGGCATTGCTAACAAGACGAGAGGGCAAGCAGCGCTGTAACCCAGAGAGGCCTTCGCTCTGCTGCACAGGGGGAGAGGCACAGTGTCCCTGGGTAAGCTGGCAGTGCTCCACGGGGACTCTGCTGGGGCTGGGCTCCAGCGCGGCAGCCTCCTCCCAAAGAGGGTGTTTGCTGGGAAGGGCAGAGGGTGGGCAAGAGACTGCTAGGCCTGACACAAAGGTGCCAGTGCAGGGCCGTGGCTTTTCCCGGTATTATCGAGCGCTGACAATGGCTCTGGAGTGACCCCTGTGGGAGTCTATTCCACAGGAGCAGAAGGGTGTCCCAGTCCGGCACACTCTGATGTGGGGGCCTTTTATAGTCCGAACTGCCTGAGAGTGGGTTGGGTCAGGGTGTGAAACCCAAATGCAGCTCACCCAGGGGCCATCACTGCTGCCCTCTGGGAAGGAAACGTGAGAACTGGCCACCTGCAGTGGCATGTGGGCAGCACTGGCACAATGCACAATAAGGGGGGATACCCTGCAAACAAGGTTGATTTCACAGGACTTTCAGGCTGCTGCCCGGCCCTGCAGAGTATCACATTCCGGTATCATGGTGAGTCTGCGGCAAACCCTGCACCGCAGTGGGACTGGACAGGGCGAGCCTAGTCCACAGGCCTGCCTTGTGGCAAGGTGGATTTCGTGCAAGATCAGGATGTCTCTGTCAGGTAGATATTATGCATTTCCCAAATTGGTACGTGTGCCGAATGAGGTATTTACTTGACAGCCCATAGCGCCGGTGACAGGCTGTGAATAGAAATGCTCTGAAATGCATAGGCTCTGCGGACTGAGGCTTGGGATTTACAGGGGAAAAGCTGCCCGTGGCCAGCAGACAAGCACAGGGGTCTGAGGACCCCACTAATGGGGTGGGAAAGAGACACACACCTCACAGGGAAAGGCCCTTCCTGGAGATTGCCCCAGGGCACGGGGCTGTTGGGAAGCAATGGGCGTGGGTTTTATAACTGCAGGAAGACGAGTTTCTTTAAAAAGACAGAACAGGCTCGAGCACCTCGTGGAGTGCAGGTACCCAACGTGCTAGGATGCTGAGCACACGCAACCTGACCAAGTGCAGATGTAGGGAAGCCCACTCCAGCCCCCAGACATGGCTCTAGCACGCTGGGCTGGCTCCCCCGCTGGTGGCCAGCAGGTAGCTTCACTGCAGTCAGTGGCGCTCCGCCATTTGCCACCAGCCCAGGATCTGCTGTTTGTGATGAGATGCTCGGCTCACCGCTGGGTGATGCCTCTTTCTGGCCCTTCTGGGGATGAGCTCTGCCAGGCCGATGCCCCTTCACTCTGTCTGTGGCCCACCGCTCACTGAGGAACTGCAGCTTCCTCCTCGCACTCAGCCCTCTGGCCAGGTCCCTCAGGGGTTTCCCCTTCCGGGTTGGTCATTCAGGGTCTCTCTCCACAAGCAGTGTCAGGAAGCCCTTATGCCTGCCACCCTGACTCCCACAGGCTCTGTATCCACTGCCCTTAATAATACCACTCTGCCGGCTTGGCAGGGGAGCCCAGGCCCACTCTGGGGGCCAATCCAGGGCCCTTTACCAAGCAGTCCAGGTTTGCAGCTTCCCTAACCTTGCTGCTCTTGCCCCTGGACTACATCCTACCATGCTTCTACTCGTCAGGGAGACCCCAGGGCCCACTAGATCTCAGGGATTCCTACCCGTCTTCCCTCGCCCTCCCCTCAGGGAGAGTCAGGGCCAGCTCCAGGCACCAGCGAAGGTGCTCGGAGCGGCCAATGGAAAGGGGCAGCATGTCCGTGTCTTCGGCGGCAATTCGGTGGCGGGTCCCTCAGTCCCTCTCTTCCTCTTTGAGCTGGCGCCAAAGTGCCACCGAACAGGAAGAGAAGGAGCGAAGGACCCGCCGCCGAATTGCCACTGAAGAAGGAAGCGGCGCGATTGAGCTGACGCCAAAGTGCTGCCGATCGGCTTTCCCCCCACCTCCCGCTTCGCCGCTTGGGGTGGCAAAAAAGCTGGAGCCGGCCCTGGGGAGAGTGACTGCCAGTCCTCACTCTGCAGCCCTTCTCTGTTGCCCATCTCTTGGCTTCATATCAGCCTTCCCTCGCAGGTGAGCGTGCTTCCAGTCAGTGGCCTCCCTCTGGCCTAAATCTCTCCTGCGTTTGCAGCTTAACTGGACGCTTGGGTCCCCCTGGCTGAATTCAGCTCTCTCAGGACTGGGAGTACACCCCCTCACACTGTCCCGAGCAGCACTGCTGTGCATGGTTAATCTGCTGCCGCCTCCCACTCCAGAGGTGGCTGCCTTTCAAGGCAAAGCGAGCCATTTTCCTGTGGAGCTGGCAAAGCATTCGGGGATCCTCTGTGATTAAAGGCAGAACAGAAATACAGGATATTGTTGTGCAGACAGCACAGGAGCCTTCCCGCGGGTTGGCTCAGACCCTGGCCTGCCCACCTGACTGCTGAGCCCGCTGCCTGGGGTTGGGTGAAGGCCGCTTGGTAACATTCTCCGCCTGAAGGATTTTTAAGTGGATGATTTTCTCCCCCTCCGAGCAGACCAGACACCCGGTGCCCCGCAGCCCTGCCTGAGTTTTTTTCTCTCCAGCTCAGCTAGTTCTTTTTGCCCTAAACAGCAATTAAGGATCAAAGTGGATCTGCCTTTGCCCACACCAGGCAGCGCCAACTGACTCCTGTCTGCTCACTGCGGCGCGGCTCTGATTTCCAGCTCCTGCCTCGCTTATTTAACATTCTGGAGCCTGTTTTGAGTGCCCCAATATTTTAAAATAAATTGCTGCATGTAAAAGGCTTAATGTCACATTCTGTTATTCTGACTGTTAAAAGAAAAGTGAAATCTTCAATGGGGCCACTGGAGCAGAAGCGATCAAACAGTGGGAGGCCCTATTAATGTGTATTACGTTTCATTATTCCAGCGCGGCGTGTCAAGCGGCTTCTCATCAGAACTCACGCAACAGATCAGAGCGTTAACTCTTTGCAAGCAAATGCAGGGGCAAGCTTCGTGGTGTTCCTCGCTTCTCCGGCTTTGTCTCTCTGATGCAGCTACCGGGTCCTTAACACACACACACCCCCTCAGCTTCGTGCTGCTGTTCCCTCCGCCAGCATCCGGGCGTGAGGAGCAGGTGGGGAGCTCGCTGCACGTGTGACCGGGGAGGGAGGCAGATGGGCCGAATAAGAACACGCAGTGGGGAAACTGGAGCGGGGAGAAAGGGATGAGAAGGAGAAGTGTGTCGACGGGGAGAGGCGCAGAGAGAGGGAGGGAGAGACAGGCCGGGGTGCTGGGACAGTGTTTATAGTGCGGGGGCTGAGAGCCCATTTAAATCCTGTATATGATGGAAACCACTTCAAGCCAGGGGGTGCGGCAGCATCCCGGCACCTCCGGGGTGAGGAAGAAATGAGAGCGAGCAGAGTCCCAAACGCCTGCCTGACACTAGTGCTGGGCACAGGGCCCCTGAGTGCTCAGCCAGGGAGTCACCCTCACGAGTGCCAGCCCCAGCAGGTTCCCTGCGAGCTCGGTCACTGCTGTTTGTACCCTCCCTGCGCTGCTCTGCGCCTGGCCGCCCGGCACCACGGAGCCTTGAAGCCCTTGCTCACTCCAGGGACGCTGAAATGCGCAGGGCTGGAGCTGCCGGCCTGCTGGGGCGTGGGGCGGACCGAGGCACTGGGGGTGGAGGGAGCTGCCGACAGAGGGCGAGAGGGTGTGGGCCAGGACAGAACCCCTCACTGGAGTGAGCCGTGGGGGATGGCTGAGAGGCAGCGAGTGGGACGAGGCTGGGGGTCCCAGCACCCCACATGGGATTGCAGAGGCCGAGCCCCAGTCCAGACCTGGGCCCTGTCGCTATAGCGGGTGGAACCAGAATCCCACTTTTGATTGTGCTGAATTTCATAGCACAGGCCCATCTCCAGCCCCCAGACAGACTGGCAGACACTCCCCCAAGGATCCTCTGTGCTGCTGCCCTGTCAGACCACGTCCTCCTCCGGCACAGGGCTGGCTTTGTGGGGAAGCTGGGGGGTCTTGCATTCCCCCCCCCAGGCCATTTCCTCCCCTCCCCGAGAAGTGATCCCACCCACACCCTGGCACTTGGCTCTGAGGAGACTGCTCCTGTGTAAAGGCCGGTTCAGTCCTGACAGACTCAGCAGCACATTTCCCCTGCACCCCCTGCTTCCGTGGGCCCCTGGGCCTGACACTGCGCCCGACCCAATCTCCTGGCAGAGTCAAGGGCCTTTCAGCTCCTGGCTTCGCCCTTAGATTCCTCCACAACTGTAGCCTGCTCACTCTCAGGCAGCCCTACCTTCTGGTGTCACCCTGCAAACACCCTCCGTAATTCGGTGTCCAGAGCAGACCCCCCCAGTACAAAGGCAGGGAGCTAGGGCGTATTAGTCTGTCTCTCTGTTGGGCTAGCGCCATTGTGCGAGGCCCTGTACAAACACAGAACAAACCGACTGCCCCGCCGCTAATGCCAATTGTTCACGTCAATGGGCCTGGCCAAGTGGAAATGCCGATTTAGACTGTGAGTGGCCCTCTGTGTCCGGGAAGGTGCCATTTATCAAACCAGCTGACTAATCAATAGCAATACTCTCCTCTGCAGCATCTCTGCTCCCCGACTGTGATCCATACAGCTCACGCTGCCCGAGGTAGGTCCCTACCCTTACCCAGTTGTACAGATGGGGAAATGAGGCCCAGTCCATGCCGTGATTTGCACAAGACCTGGCTCAGAGGCGGTACAAGAACTCAGCTCTCCTGAATCCCATGCCCAGCCACTGGCCATGGCACCATGTCATGTCCCAGGAGATGCAGGAGAAGAGGGTGATAGACCGGGGAGGCAAACGGGAGCTCCGAAAAGAGTGTCAGAATTCAACTGGGAAGCTGCTGCATTTTCCTCAAACAGCCTATGTCCGCAAAGGCAGGAGCCCGGGAGGGCTCAGGCTACGGGGCCGAAGCGCTGCCCCCACACTCACAAAACATGAGTTTGGACCCCAAAGTCAGAAGGTTAAACAGTAACATTTCATTGGGCTTCCCTTGTCTGAGCTGGGGGTGGGGTGGGTGGGTGTCACTGAATGGGGGGGCCAAGGACCCAGCCTGCTGGGGAACCGCAGGCTAGGAGTAAACAGGCCCCTGGTGTCGTCCGAGAGCAGAGGGAGGCTGTGAGGCTTGGGGCATTGACCCGCTTTTTAAAAAGAGTAAGGTCACTGCTGAAACCTCCTGCCCTGGGGGGATTCTCTCCCCTTCTCTCTGCTTCCCCTCCCTGGGGATCCCCCTTCTCTCTGCTCCCCCTCCCTGGGGGATTTCACTGGAGAGGGCAGGAAGCAGCCTTTCCCCACCCTGGGCTCACTGGCAGCAGGGAGACTAGACAGAAGCCTCCTTTTAGAGCCTGATGCTGGAGCTCCCCCACCTGGGATAGGTTCCTGGGGGCAGGGACCCCTGAGCACCAGGCTGTGGCATTGTGGTGGAGTTGGCTGTGTAGGTGCAGGTCGGGTGCCTGTGCTGCATCAGGGCCGAGCTCCCTGCTCAGCTCCCCCGACTCCAGGTCCCTGCTTGGTCCTGCTGGCTGCAGCAGGCAGCTGCGGGTGGGTGGGTCCCTTTGTGAGGCCTGGTCTACACACGGAAAGCCAGGCTCTCTGCAAACCCACCCATCCCTGAGCAGTCTGGGCCAGGGAGCCCTGCCAACCTCCCCCCCCCCCCCAGCTTCGGAACAGATTGCAAAGCATGTGTATTTAATTCACACAGTGCAGAAACATCCTTAACACCAGGTTTGACAGTGAAAAGCCACCGTACCCTGCCAGGGCTGGCATGCTGCACTGCAACGCGCAGGAGGCCCACCTATCTACCCTTTGCCGTGCCCTTTGGTGGCGTGTCCCTTGGGCTTGCTGGGGGGCGTGAGGGTGACAGAAGAGGGGGTGGGGACGGGAAGGAGCAGAGGGAGGAGAAAGAGCCCTGTGCGCTCCACAGTGGTGCAGAGGAAATAGAGACAGGAGTGGAGCCATCACAAGGGGCCCAAGGCCCCTGCTGAGCAGGGAGGGGACCAGCCTGCAGCCCTGAAGGCTGCAATGAAGTGGGGAGTGAGGTGGGAGAAGTAGTCAGCAGCAGCAGTGAGAAAGCGGGCGGGCGGGTGCGGCTATTTCTGTAACAGAGACCAGGGGAGTCACTTGGGATAATTCCCAAACCCTTAGCCTCAAACCCCAGCACAGCGAATTCTCTTTAATTCATTCCCCTGAAAGCAGACAGGGGCAGATGGCCATTTCCAGTCTGTCGAACAGCCCCAGATCCCTGCGAAGGGCCAGTGTTACCAGAACAGACTAGCCTGTGTAAACAGCATTATACGTGCTCTGTCGAGGTGCCACTGTCCGATGGAGAGAAAAGCACATTTACAAGGCCAGGGGAAAACCCAAAACAGCAGCTCCCTCCAGGCACGTTGTGGGAGCAATGACATCTTGAGCACCTCGCAGGGTGTCCTGCAGACCCTGTTAGTGCCTGCAGCATAGCTCACCCACCCCCAGACTGGGAACGATACTAAATACCCGCAACAGAAAATAGACTTTGATATAGGAGCTGCTCCCCTCATCCCAGACAGTGGAAAAAACCCAACCCACACACACACAGACACACACTCAAGCCGTCATCTGTGCATCAAAGGCAATAAAACTCTGCCACATCTTTAATTTATTTGCTGCTGCTATGAGTTGATAATTCCACATTCACAGTACAAAATAAATTCCTTTCATTGCTGTGTTCGTGTTCCTTCCCCGAGGATCACGTACCTAGTTGGGGTCTGCAGGGCAGGACTGCGGGGGGGGAATCTTTCAAAATTTTGGTTCTCAGAATGTCTCCCATACCACCCCCCAAATTCAACTCTTCTTTTGATGTCCCAGCAAGGGGATCTCGCGGGTTTGGGTCCAAACTGGGGCACTGTCTGTGAGGAATTACCCAGTGGGGCAGGAAGATGCTTGACACCTCCCTGCTCTAAGGTTTGTAAGTGACCAACAGACGCAGGGAGCGACTGAATGTCTGGGAGCAGGGGTTACTGAACTTCAGAGCTGCTCCCACTGCTTGCTGTGAATTACAGCTGCTCAGGAAACGATCCCCCGCCCGCTACCCCCACAATGATTCCTCACAAAAAATTCAGAAAATGAAAAATTTGGGGGTTTCTTGAAAAATCATTTTTCCAGCTTTTTGGCACCAATTCCCCCGCCCCCTCCCAATTTTGGAGAAGGCAGATGGGGGTGTTGGAAATTAATTTATTACTAAAAAACTGTTTGTGACACACACACCCTTTTTTTTTTTTAAGCAAAAAGATTCCCTGGGGAAAGCTGGTGGGACTTAGCTGTGCAGCAGTTGTGGCCCTGTGTCCTGTGTGCAAATCATTCACAACCCCTACCCGATTCCCTTGACACGGACTACGATTCATAAGCATTCACCAGATACAGTCTATGAACAGACTCCAGGCTAGAGCATGTCCCGAAACGCATCGCTTTGACTTTTGGTTATTCATGCAACACTTTTGCTGGAGAATGATTTGTGAAAATTCTTGAGCATTGTATTGACTAAACCTCCAGCTTTCCATGTCCCGGTGAGCAATGGACCGTGTGTCCTGACAGTGCAGCCAGCTTAGTGGGCAGGCCTGGAACAGCCGGGGACAGCTTTTCAGATCATTCCACCGGCTGTCCCGCCTCTGCATCTCCACAAGGCAAAGGCTGAGCTGCCTTCAGCTGGCACGTGTCTTTGGCTGTGCCACGGAGCAAAAAGCTGGACCCAGATCCTCCTAGGTCCAGGAGTGTTCAGATCTTGGCTTTCCCAGACTGCAGGGCCAGAAAGGACCATTATGATCTCATCTGACCTGCTGTGTAGCACAGGCTGCCGGGTTCCAGTTCTGGTATTTATCTTTCCCCTATGCCCAGGCCCTGAATGTTCATCTCGTTTTTGCACTGGGCCCCTCCCCCTAACTTTCACTTTAATTCTACATTAATTTATTTTCTCTGTTTTTTTATTAAAAAAAACTTGTTTATTCCCTTTTTTCCGCCTTTCTTTCCCTTCCTACGTGCTGCAGCTGCCTCTCCTGATGGCCGGGCGCTACCACAAAGCTGCTTGGCTCCTCTTTCCTTATTTAATAATTACCATCTCCTAGTCATCTTGCAGGGGCTTGGAAACCCACTTAATTCCACCACAGAACAGGTTAACTGCCAAGCTGCATTATTTTTTCTTACAAGTGATGTACAACTGTTTACGAGATAGGATTAGAAGAGGCAACTCCAAAAGCCAAGGCAGCCCGGAACTCCAAAGCTTGGGGAAGGATGTATGTGCTAGAAGCAAGCTGGTTCTTAGCTCCACCCTCGCTTGCCCTTTAAAATGTGCCTGCAGAGGCCCTTTGCCTTGGTCTCCTCCTGAGCTGCTCAGCTCCTCCTGTCTGCACTGGGATCTGGGATCTTCAAAAAGGTGGCTTGGCTCACTGAGACCCAGGAGCTGCAAAGTGTGAGGTCAGGCTAAATGCCAATGCTGCATTTCCTGACATTGGCCCTACCCAGAATATACTACAGACACCCAAAGCAGAATGGGAGAGTCCCTCCCCTAGCTTCCACTCCCTGGAGGGGTGCTCAGTGTGGGGCCCTGTTGCGTTTTAGCTGGGCAGGTTAGCCAGGTTTTAAGAGCAGGGGTTCTGGATTCCTGGCTTTGTCCCTATCACTGTGTGACACTGGGCAAGTCTCAGCTTCCCTGTCTGTAAAATGGGGCAATAAATAGCAGAGGGTGATTTTGCACCCAAAAATATTCAATATTTAGTTCCAGGCCATTTGACAGCTCAGAAATGTCCCTCTGTCCAAATCATCCAGGCTTGTCCTGTGCACAGCACCCCCGTGATAGGGCACTTGACAGACAATGATGGAGCCAAGGGCTCTGCACTGGCGATCTAGACTGGAAACATCATTCTGCATGTTTCTCATCCTATTCATGCCTGTGGTCCCATGGATTTCAGTGGGGCTACTCCCATGAGTGATGCTACACACATGACTGGGTGTTTGCAGGATCAGTTCCTTAGCTTGTAAAGAGCTGACCACATCTCCCTGTGTGGGCACAGCACCCACAAGCCCTGGGCAGACTGCGGCCTCCAGCTTCTTCAACCGAACACATAGCAAACAGCAAATGACATTTCCGTCACATGAGAAAATATTAATTTGCTTATGTTTCAGTGTAAACATTGATCTTAGTCCCAATAAAAGTTCAGATTTTGAATTTCAAAATTTTGTTACTGACCTTTTTTCTTGCAAACTTGGCCATGTCTGAGTGAAAATGGGCCACTTTCACTCAAATGGGTCTGAATCAATAAAACATGAAATGTGGCAAGGTTTTTGAAAAATCGCCTTTTTTCAAATTTGAAATGAAAAAACTCTCATTTTAAGAACTTTGATTTTCTGACTTGCTCAGCCCTGTGATCATCAGAATGTCAGAGGTGTGATGCAAGTGTCACACGTCCTCACCAGTCAGGGCACTGCGAAGGGCAAGAAGTCTTTGTAAAGTGCTTTGAAATACTTATCATAGAATCATAGAAGATCAGGGTTGGAAGGGACCTCAGGAGATCATCTAGTCCAACCCCCTGCTCAAAGCAGGACCAACCCCAACTAAATCATCCCAGCCAGGGCTTTGTCAACCCTGACCTTAAAAACCTCTAAGGAAGAAGATTCCACCACCTCTCTAGGTAACCCATTCCAGTGCTTCACCACCCTCCTGGTGAAAAAGTTTTTCCTAATTGTCCAATCTAAACCTCCCCCACTGCAACTTGAGACCATTACTCCTTATTCTGTCATCTTCTACCACTGAGAACAGTCTAGATCCATCCTCTTTGGAACCTCCCTTCAGGTAGTTGAAAGCAGCTATCAAATCCCCCCTCATTCTTCTCTTCTGCAGACTAAACAATCCCAGTTCCCTCAGCCTCTCCTCAGAAGTCATGTGCTCCAGCGTCCTAATCATTTTTGTTGCCCTCTGCTGGACTCTTTCCATTTTTTCCACATCCTTCTTGTAGTGTGGGGCCCAAAACTGGACACAGTACTCCAGATGAGGCCTCACCAATGTCGAATAAAGGGGAATGATCATGTCCCTCGATCCGCTGGCAATGTCCCTACTTATACAGCCCAAAATGCCATTGGCCTTCTTGGCAACAAGGGCACACTGTTGACTCATATCCAGCTTCTCATCCACCGTAACCCCTAGGTCCTTTCCTGCAGAACTGCTGCCCAGCCATTCGGTCCCTAGCCTGTAGCAGTGCATGGGATTCTTCCGTCCTAAGTGCAGGACTCTGCACTTGTCCTTGTTGAACCTCATCAGGTTTCTTTTGGTCCAATCCTCTAATTTGTCTAGGTCCCTCTGTATCCTATCCCTACCCTCCAGCGTATCTACCACTCCTCCCAGTTTAGTGTCATCTGCAAACTTGCTGAGAGTTCAGTCCACGCCATCCTCCAAATCATTAATGAAGATATTGAACAAAACCTGCCCCAGGACCGACCCTTGGGGCACTCCGCTTGAAACTGGCTGCCAACTAGACATGGAGCCATTGATCACTACCTATTGAGCCCGACGATCTAGCCAGCTTTCTATCCACCTTATAGTCCATTCATCCAGCCCATACTTCTTTAACTTGCTGGCAAGAATACTGTGGGAGACTGTATCAAAAGCTTTGCTAATAATACATCCACTGCTTTCCCCTCATCCACAGACCCAGTTATCTCCTCATAGAAGGCAATTAGGTAGGTCAGGCATGACTTGCCCTTGGAGAATCCATGCTGACTATTCCTGATCACTTTCCTCTCCTGTAAGTGCTTTAGAATTGATTCCTTGAGGACCTGCTCCATGATTTTCCCAAGGACTGAGGTGAGGCTGACTGGCCTGTAGTTCCCTGGATCCTCCTTCTTCCCTTTTTTACAGATGGGCACTACAGTAGCCTTTTTCCTGTCATCCGGGACCTCCCCCAATCGCCATGAGTTTTCAAAGATAATGGCCAATGGCTCTGCAATCTCATCGGCCAACTCCTTTAGCACCCTCGGATGCAGCGCATCCGGCCCCATGGACTTGTGCTGATCCAGCTTTTCTAAATAGTCACAAACCACTTCTTTCTCCACAGAGGGCTGGTCACCTCCTCCCCATGCTGTGCTGCTGTGCTGTCAATCTGGGAGCTGACCTTGTCTGTGAAGACAGAGGCAAAAAAGCATTGAGTACTTCAGCTTTTTCCAC
The DNA here is from genome assembly GCF_020497125.1 of Mauremys mutica. NCBI lineage: Eukaryota > Metazoa > Chordata > Testudines > Geoemydidae > Mauremys > Mauremys mutica. The sequence continues at coordinate 5,161,184 of NC_059094.1, forward strand.
ATCCTCTGTCACTAGGTTGCTTCCCCCATTCAGTAAGGGCCCCACACTTTCCCTGAACACCTTCTTGTTGCTAACATACCTGTAGAAACCCTTCTTGTTACTCTTAACATCTCCGGCTAGCTGCAACTCCAAGTGTGATTTGGCCTTCCTGATTTCACTCCTGCATGCCTGAGCAATATTTTTATACTCCTCCTTGGTCATTTGTCCAAGTTTCCACTTCTTGTAAGCATCTTTTTTGTGTTTAAGATCAGCAAGGGCTTCACTGTTAAGCCAAGCTGGTCACCTGCCATATTTACTATTCTTTCTACACATCAGGATGGTTTGTTCCTGCAACCTCAATAAGGCTTCTTTAAAATACAGCCAGCTCTCCTGGACTCCTTTCCCCCTCATGTTATTCTCCCAGGGAATCCTGCCCATCAGCTCCCTAAGGGAGTCAAAGTCTGCTTTTCTGAAGTCCAGGGTCCATATTCTGCTGCTCTCCTTTCTTCCTTGTGTCAGGATCCTGAACTCAACCATCTCATGGTCACTGCCTCCCGGGTTCCCATACACTTTGGCTTCCCCTGCTAACTCTTCCTGGTTTGGATGAAAGGTGCTAACTGAATTATTATTATTTCTATTCCAGTCGCACGCAGAGGGGACTCAAACAAGGACATGGCCCCAGCCCAGAGTAGCACGGTCCATTCTCCAAAACAGTCAGACAAATAAACTGTTCATGCTAAAACCCATGAAACGTCCAGGACTGTGCAACCAACAGAGCACGTTTCATAGAAACACGTCAGTTTCAACTCAACTCTCTCAGTTCCAGATGGAATTACTGGTCAAAACAAGAGGCAGAGATCGCAGTGCTCCTCAGGGCAGCCGAGAGCCTGGTGTTTAGGGTGCTCACTTGGGATGTGGAGACCTGAAGTCAAGTCCCTTTTTTTGAAAAAGGCCAACGAAGGACTTGAATGTGAGTCTCCTACATGCCAGCTGAGTGCCCAATTCACCAGGGTATTGGCTATTGCAGGCTCTTTCTCTAGTTTTTGCATGAAAAATGTGGAAAGGTCTTAGAGTGGGGTTGTGCCACTTTGTAACAAAAACAAATTTAAAAAATAAATTATTTTGCAAATTAGAATTCTTGCCACTGGTCACTGCACAGAAAAATAATATGACTCCAATGTGATGCCCTCAGAAATGACAAGGTTTGGGAATCAGGTTTTCTCAACTGGCTCTAGCTGATTGCAGGCTCTCTCCAAGGTCCAAGATGGCCAGTCCAACCGAGTCCTGCATGTGCTTCTTGGAGTTGCCAGGGGAGGTAGGAAGCAGGGTCAGCCATTACCAAGCACCTGCTATGTAACAGCTATGGACTCATCCTTACCTCTAGCTGGAGCTGAGTGGGTATCAACAGGCTCAGAGGTTCAGTTGAGTTCAGCATCTAAACGTTCAGGCTGTAATCACCAGAACCAAAGAACAGATCTCCTTTGAATCATGGATGGGCTGAGAGTCTCACAAGGTCAGGCTTCCTTGTGAGGGGGTTATACTCCCGAGTTTTCGTTGGATGGAAAATTCTTCAAGACTAGCCTCCCTGATGCTATATCTGTGTCCTGCCCTGACCCAGAGAACGAAGAAGAGGGTGTGTGGAACCTCATAAACAAGAGAACTTAACTAAACTTTACAAGTATTTAAAAACTTTTGGGTTTGTTTCAAATCCCACTTTACTCAAACTGCTTTGCACATTCCTAACCCAAAACACTAACCGTAACCCAGCCCTATTCTTAACCCAACCCTAACCCCATCTCTAACCTTAACTCTATCCTTAACTCACCCCTAACCCCACCTCTAACTTTAACTCTACCCTTATCCCAACCCTAACCCCAGCTGTAACCTTAACTCTAACCTTAACCCAATAGTAACCCCAGCTCTAACCTTAAGTCAAACCTTGAACCAATCATAACCACAACTCTAACCTTAAACCAACTCTAACCCTAACCTTAAACCTGATTCTAACCCTAACTGTTACCCGAATCTAAATCCCAACTGTAACCTTAACTCTAACCATAACCCAACTCTAACCCTCACTTTATACCCAATTCTAACCCTTACCATAAGGCTTTGTCTAAGGGTAGGTCTATACTTACCTGCCGGGTCGACGCGTAGCGTTCGACTTCTCGGAGTTCGAATTATCGCGTCTAATCTAGACGCGATATTCGAACTCCGGACGCGCTCCCGTCGACTCCGGAACTCTGGAGTCGACGGGGGAGCCGCGGACTTCGATCCCGCGGCGTCTGGACGGGTAAGTAACTCGAACTAAGGTAGTTCGACTTCAGCTACGCTATTCGCGTAGCTGAAGTCGCATACCTTAGTTCGACCCCCCACCCTAGTGTAGACCAGGCCTAAATGAGGCTAAAGATCAGGTTTAGCTTGGGCTGTTAACAGTAATTAGCTGAATGTGACCTAAGATCAATCACTTCTCTGAGTGCCAGTGCAGACTAACACCTTTAGCTTAATTTTAACCAATTGAGTTAAAGCCCAGGTAGAAACCTAGGTCATGACTTAGAGATGACTTAGCCTGACTTAAACATGACCACTCTTCCTAGTCTAGATGAACCTTAGATCATGTTAGTTAGAATGTCTTAGCAAGGACCTTGTCTACATAGGAAAGCTAAGGTATGAATTTAAACCTATAAAGGTGTAACTTGATAATGCCCAATGGGGATGCTCTTACTCTAGTGTTAGAGTGCCCTTTCCTGGTTTAGGTTATGTTGCTTGGGGGTGGCGGGGGTGTTAAGTTAAACCAAAACCTGGCATTTTTCTACAGAATAAGTGTGTCCACACAGGGTATTACACACAGTATAACTGGGACTGTACAATCATATCAGTTTAACCTATAAAACTTTCCCATACAGACAAGGTCTTAGCTAGCTCATGTTAACTCCGCACACACTTTTCCTGGTCCAGACAAAGCCGAGGGTAGACAAGGCAGTGTGTAAACCTTCACTTGTGCTGATCTGGCTGAGTGAAAGCCTCAATGTCCCAACAGGGCTCACCTTGACTAGCTGGTAGGGGTTCCCGTGCAGCCTGCCTGCCGACACGGCGGGGTTTAGAATGTGTGAGTTGAAATGTTAGCTCCCATGGTTTAAAAATACATCTCTTATCCCAGTGTGGGCAGCCCAGGCCCAGCCATTACTCCAGCCAGACCTTTGTTCTAGCCTAACGGCTAAGCCGCTCATCGCTTACGTGGTATGTGCACCCTCAGCATCAGCGCTGACTCACCCAGGCTGCAGAGTCCCCCAGCCAGCACTCAGATGCACTGGGGATGTGCTGCTGCTGCTCCCACTCACACTAGGGCAGCAGGCAGCAGCTCCTGCAGATGAGTCAAAGCGGAACAGCCCTTTACTGAGCCGGGCAGAGCGCTGCTAAGTTTTCCAGCTAGAAGTTGCTCTGTGAAGCTCTTTCCATGCTGGGAGACACAAGTTCCCTGCTTTGCACTCAGCCCGCTCCTCCCAAGACTAACAAACCCCACCATGCATCTTCCCAGGGACAGAGACTGTTGGGAGCAGGCTGCAATGCCTGTGCCCTGGCAATGGGCAGGCCCTGCTAGCCCTGACATCCCTTGGCATAGCCAGAGGTGGGATCTCCTACAAAACCCTCTTGTTTAAAGACTCCCTGGTGGCTCTTGTGAGCAGTGCGAAGGGGCAATATCCTGCACACCAGCCGCTCAGGTCTCCATCCCTCTCTGCAGAGCACCTTGGAACCTGCCTTTGTTGCACTGGGCCAGCGTCGCCTGTTGCTGAATGGAGCAGGAGGCTGTGCCAGTGACCCCTGACATTAACCTAATTGTCTCCTCTCTTTGATTAGATTCACCACAAAGCCAGCAAAGGGATCAAATGACATGTGAGTGGCGGCAGAACAGCTTTGGAACGTTGATTAGATTTGAAAATACCACATTTAAATATCTTAGCATTTGTGGGGATTAGCAGAGAGAGAGAGAGAGAGAGATGGGGGAGATGGAGAGGGAGGGGGGAAGAGACAGACCCAGCCTCTCCAAATCCCCAGGCAAGGGCCCTTTATTGTCTGTGCTCCTGGCCTGTGCTTGCCCCCAGCCTTGCCTACAGGTATCAGCCCTGTGTGGTGACACGTTCCCGGGACGCCCGGTGCAGTCAGGTCAGGTGGGGACGACCAGGAAAGCCTCTGAAGTCTTCCATTGCCAGAGGTTCATCCCAGCTTTACTGATCCACATCCAAACCACTCACTCCTGCGCTGCCACCACCAGGCCCCTGCCCACAAAGACAAGCTCGGAAATGTCACCCAGCCTCAGTTATATTTATGCTACACAGTGAACTACAAACAGCAACCTCAGGCCATAACTGGGAAAGAAAACTGCAGCCCCAGCAGAGGCCTGGAAAATAATAATAATTAATAATACTTCTAATAATAGTATACTTAACACGTCAACCTATCTGCTGTGTTTATCTAGCGCCGATCCCCATATGGTCTAGAGCACCTGTCATTCAAGGCTCTCAAAGCACTTTACAAACACGCTCACCACACTTCTTTGAGGTGTCTCCAGAGTCTTCTCCCCAGAGCAAACAGGGGAAACTGAGGCCCAGAGCAGTGAAGTGACCAAGCCACAGTGAGACAGTGGCAGTGCTGGAAGCAGACCTCAGGACTCCTGGTGCCAAGCCTGCTGCTCTGAGCACCAGACACCTCCCCTCAAAGCATGCAGGTAGCGGTCTACAAAAGGATGGTGTGTGGATAGAACGAAGGGTCCAGTGCGGTGCATGTCTTCTGTATAAGTGTGTATGTGTGTGCGTGTGTGTGTGTGTGTGAAAGAGACGAGGGTGGGATTCTAAGCAGAGCCAGGGGAATAATGGGAGACTGTATTTGCGACTAATTACTCAGCGGAGTACGCCAGCCTTCACTGTGAATGTCATTGGCAAGAATTCTGCGTGGTTTCACGGATGCTAGAGGCATGTGGCTAACTAGATGCTCCAGGCATGGCCACCTGGTTCCTGCAGGCCCTAGCGCAGGACACAGCAGGGAGGACAGGGCGGCTTCCCTCCAGCACACTGAGAGCCAAGGCTACTTGTGGTGCTGGTAAGGGTAAGTGGTGTTGGCTGAGGGGGAGTGAGTCAGCCCCCTGCAGGCTTCCCTTCCCGCATGGACCAAGGGAGGAAGGGGCGAGGTCGGTCCGTCAGAGGAGCCCCGAGGTTCCAGCCTGAGCTTCGTCATGCTACTGCGGCACTTAGCTGGGTGCTCCCCACTCCGGGGATGCTGCGCTCCCTGTCCTGCTCAGCCCGTGCTCGCTTGGGCAGCACGTGAGCAGCTCTCTGTCCGCAGCAGCGCTGTGCGGGACCAGACCCACAGGAGTGAGTGAGCTTGCGATGATGTCACTGCAATACGCACACACACTTGAAAGCTGCCCAGAGAGCCGGCCAGCGTTCCACATCTGGGAAACATCTGTCTCGACTCACAGTGACACAAACAGAGTAAAGAAAGAGAAAGAGAAATTCCTGCTGAGCCATTCCTGTGCATTCCAGCTCCCTGAGCTCAGCCTCAGCTGGGACTGGAGAGCAGTCGCTACCCAGAGCCAATCGCAGCAGCCTCCTTCCAAACCTCCTCCAGCCGGCCGTGTTCCAGGAAGGGGGATGTGAGATTCCGAGGGGAAGTAGAAGTGGTGGGGTGACGCAGGGAGGGGATCAGACTGTGAGAGGCTCCTATGTGGTAGCTAATCACAAACTACAGCAGCAACCCCAAGGTGCGGCCAGTGCTGGGGTCAGGATTCTGTGAAATGGGCTTGGAACCGGTTCTCCCAGTGACAGTGGAGGGAAATGGTTGTGTCAGCCTGCAGGCGTGGTCATTCTGCTTCAATCCAGGAGGATCCTAGGGCCTTTGTGGACACCCCCAGCCTGCATCTGCACCCGCTGCACACCTGGGTGCCAGGCAAAGTCTGCTCCGTGGTGCCAGTGTCCCGGCTCTTTCCCCCTGCACCCTGTGCCTGTGGGGCGGGGGAAGGGACGAACAGCTTAGCCTTGAACGAATGCCCTCAGCAGAGGCCCCAGCTGGGCTCTGAAATTCACTTCCACGACTGGGCTGACAAAGCCCCAGGCGGGTAGCTCCAGGGCACAGTGCAAGGCTCAGCTCTTTGCTCAAGCTATTGCCAGTGTGTGTGTGTGTTCACGTGTGCGTGTTCACGTGTGCGTGTGCGTGCACATGCTAGTCTTAGGGGGAGTCTATTCGCAGCTGACCCTGATCGGTCACTTGTTCATTCTGGGCTCATTTCTTGCCTCATTTATACCCATGTAACGTTGCATCTGGAGGCAGCCTGGTCAGCACCAGACCGGAACTCAGGAAACTGGATTCTACACTGGCCCCCCATGTGACCGAGGGAAAGTCACCGCGCCGCTCAGTGCCTCGGTTTCCCCATCTGTACCAGGGCTAATGCTACTCACCTTTTTTGCAAAGCGCTTTGAGACTGTGGGATAAAAAGGGCTGCGTGAGCTGCCCCTGCGCCGCTGGCAATACCCGGGGTGGTGGTTCCAAAACGGCCCTATGGTGGGGGTAAAGCCAGGGCTGCAGTAGAGCTGATTCCCTTTCCCGGGAAACTGGACCTTTGGTTTTGTTCTGAAAGACTTCAAAATATTTGTTAATTATATAAATGTATCAGGCTAGCCTGTGACTGTGGCAATGAAATGGGATGGTCAAAACGGTTCCTTCGGACACGTGTCGATCAAACATTTCTTCAGAATCGATGTGCCCAAGAACAGCTAGATTCTGATGGACCTGCGTTTTCCAGTGGTAGATGTGCAGGTGCTGAAGGGAGCGGCTCAGGGAGCGCTCTCTGTGGGTCGCTCCCTTCAGCACCTGCACTTAGAGAGGGGTGACATGGCTGGCGAGCTCACCCACAAGTTCTGGGCTGAATGCAGGGGTCACTGGGTGAGGGTTGCTCTCTTGCGTTGTACAGCAGGCCAGATTAGATTAGAACAATGGGCCCGTCTGGGCTTAGAATCTGTGCTTCTAGGAAGGCTGCAGACTCCCAGAACGTGGGTGGATGTGCTTAGCCCATTTCCTAGCAGGAAAAGCCCCGTGGGGGTCTCATCTGGCCCAGCCAGTGCGGGATCGTTCCCGAATACGCAGGGGGTGCACAGCACGCTGGACATGCTGCATCAGCATCATGCAGACGAGTGCTTTATTTGCAGTGTGCACTGATTTGCCCACACTGCCAGCCACGAGGTCTGTAACCATAGACATGGATTTAAAACCCCCTGCCACTGGCCCCAAATTCAGGCTCAAGCCCAGGGTGCTGCTTTGCACCCACGGCTTCACTGGGGTCTGAAGATGATCTGGATTTGGCCCTTAGACCTGTGCTGCTCTGGTAGGACCTGTCTCTGGGGACCTGCCATTCCTAGCGCTAATAAGTATCAGATCCCAAATTCACCTGCCAAGGTAGAGAACGGAATTGTGGAGCCTCCCGCCCTACCCACGAGCTGGCCCCTGCCCTCTGGAGCTGGGGAAGTCTGCTGCAGAAACCGGCCACTAAGGTCACCTGAAAACGGTGCAATATAATGTAAGTGACAAGGTGGGGAGGGAATAGCTTTTACTGGACCAACCTGTGTTGTGAGAGAGACAAGCTACACACAGAGCTCTTCTTCTTCAGGTCAACAACAGCTTGCTACAACATGTGTGTCAAGGGAGAGACACAGCCTCCTGCCAGGGCCGCCCAGAGGATTCAGGGGGCCTGGGGTCTTCAGCGGCGGGGGGCTCCCGCTGCCGAATTGCCGCCGAAGACCCGGCAAATTGCCCCACTTCCCCCCCACCTCTGGGCGGCCCTGCCTCCTGCAGGCAGTCGGGGGTCGGGGGCGGGTGGCTGGAAACTGGGACGATGCATGTGTGCAGGTCTGTGTGTTTGTGTGTGTGAATGTGTTAGCGAGGCTCTGTGTGATTGTACGTGTAAGAGCCAGTGTCTGTGTGTTTGTGTGTGTGCCCCATCTCTGGAGTGTATCGGGGTATGTGTCTGTCTGTGCTCGCTTGTCTGTATTTGTGCATATGCATAATGTGTGTCTCAGTGTGCAGGTTTGTGTGTGTCCACATTTATCAGCATGTGTGTGTATGTGTGTGTGTGTGCGTGCGTGCATGGGGTGTGCATGTGTGTCTACAGGCTGCGGATGTGGGTGTATTTATGCATGTGGATCTGTGTGTGCACGTGTGTGCAGGGTACATGACAAGGGTGTGCCTACATCTGTCTGCCTGCATGTAAACCATCTCCAGCCTCCGAAACTACCAGGCCTCTGATCGTGACAGTGCAAAGCGCCACTGAAGCTAGTTACATGGGGAGTGGGGGATGGAGGCAGAAGCTGATGCTTGACTTGAAATAGGAAGGTCTGAGGCAGCCCTGCCACCCCCCTGGCTCTGGAGTCGCCCCAGGCGCTTTGGCCCTGGCGAGATGGCTGAGGACAGGGCAAAGGCTTTCCCAGCGAGAGCGAGATGAAGGAGTTCTCAAGGCTGGGCGGGGGAGCGCCGGGCAGGCAGCAGAGTGGATTTCTGCTTGAGTGGTTATTATACCGTCGATTTGAAGAGACAGATGACGGCAGTGGCAGAGGAGGCAATAATTGAAAGCACCATGAAACATTAATGAATGCCCAGGGACTGGATCAGGAGTTGTTAAAGCTCACTTCCCTCTCTCTGCCTCCTTCGCTTTTTAAAGTCAAAATTGTTTCACTGCCCTCTAGGCGAGGGGATTTTTTTTTTCATTTAAAGACACAGGAGCCCACAGAAGGAGCCCTTGCTTGTCAGCGAATGGCATCTCGGCCCTGATGGCTCCTCGGCGAGGGGCCTGATCAGACAGTGAACTGAACAGATGATTACTTCAAAATAATGACGAGCGTTTGCATCCATAATCAACAAGTTCTTACTGTGCGTTCTGTACAGCAGGGAATGAGCGTGAGCGAAGGAAGGGGATGGGAAGTCACAGATACCAAGATAATCGGTGCAGGATAGATAGATAGATAGATACGGTGTATGGGGATAGATAGAGAGAGAGAGATAGAGAGATAGACAGACAAGAAGGAAGAGGATGGAAGGTCACAGATAGATACTGTGGTAATGAGCGCAGAATAGATGGATGGATGGATAGACAGATGTCACCAATTGTCCACAAGACAATAGTTTCTTGGACTGAAGCTGCCTTTCCCTGTGTGTGTGTCAGTGTGAGAGGCAGCGCGGCTGACTCTAGAACAGGAGTCAGCAACCTTTCAGAAGCGGTGTGCGGAGTCTTCATTTATTCACTCTAATTTAAGCTTTCTCGTGCCAGTCATACATTTTAATGTTTTTTAGAAGGTCTCTCTCTAAGTCTATAATATATAACTAAACTATTGTTGTATGTAAAGTAAATAAGGTTTTTAAAATGTTTAAGAAGCTTCATTTAAAATTAAATTAAAATGCAGAGCCCCCCGGACCGGTGGCCAGGACCTGGGCAATGCGAGTGCCGCTGAAAACCAGCTCGCGTGCCGCCTTCGACACCCGTGCCATAGGTTGCCTACCCCTGCTCTAGAGGAATGCTCAGGGGATGGGGCGCCAGGGCTCCTGGGTTCTAGTCCTTGTGCTGCCGTTGAGCTGCTTCCTTTCCATCTCTGTGCCCACTCTGCCCATGCACCATGCAGATAACAGGTACTAACCTGGCCAGCGGGTTTTGAGGTTCATTACGGGAGGCCTGTCACTTGCTCTTCTTGCTCAGCACTGAGAGGCGGGTAGAGAGGGCACCTGGACGCCGTCAGGCGATGTCACACTGGCAGGGCGAGCAGCTCACGGGTGCTGCAAGTGCTGCTTCTCCTCGTCTCCACATGGAGGTTCCTTTGGAGCCAGGGGTCACCGATCTCTCAGCACAGCTGGCTGCTGCGATGGGGAGGCCTCTGACCTGCAGGGACAGGGCTGTCACTCACATCATGGTGCACCAGGGGCACGCCTGGCCTTGCATTGTGGGATACGTGGCATGGCTGTACAGCAGACATTAGTAGGCTGTTGAGCTGTTCTGATTGGGCACATCGGTCACATGGCAGATTTCCTCCCCTGCTTGGCTCCCCGTGGCCCTTGGAATCAGATTCCCGGTGCACGTACTCGTGATTATGATGGTGAAATTCACTCTTGGTGAATATCTTGCAGCATTCACTACTCCTGCTCCTTCCCCACCAGGATGCTTGTCGGCTGGAAGCGAACACAACAGGGCATGAGCCCTAGTGAAGCATCCTGGGATACCAGTCCAAATAAATGTTCCTCCGAGACACCGTGCCATGTGCCCAGCTCCGGTCCCCACACCGTGCCCTGGAGCCTCATGGCCTCCCCTTGCTCTACCTCCACCTCCGGGGTAGAGGCGTGTCCCTAGATGGTGCCTTGTGCCCTTACACGCTGGGCGGGGGCCCTGCTGGGCCCTCCTCTAGGTTACAGATTTATGGGCAGCTTGTCTCCAGGGTGCCTACGACAGGTCCCCTCAGTCTCTCCCCCCAGGTGAGATGATGCGACCCTCTCTGGTTCCTGGTGGCAGGGCCATTGGGGTTTTGCCTAGTGGGGTGCAGAGGAACGTGCGGGGGTGAGGGGGGAGTGGCAGTGCCAGCCCTGTACCGGAGGGAAGGCTAGGGAGAGCGGCTCGGGCTGGACGGCCCCATGCGGGGGCAGCGGGTCTCAGGCTGGCCCTGAACCAGGGAGAGAGAGGGGGCCTCACGCGGCTTCACGCACGGGCGGGCGGCAGGGGGTCTCCGGTTTGCCCTGCACACGGGGAGCAGTGGAGGGCCTCAGGCTGGCCCATGGGGTGTCCCATTTTCCCTCTGCTAAACTGGGTCCCCACCCATTAGAGCTTGTGGAGACTGCTCTGCTCCCGTCCCCCGTGGCCCATTCACAGTCACGTGGCCTCCCATTGGCAGCCCCGGCAGCTGCTTCCCCAGCACACCAGGGAGGTGCTGAGTGTATTTTTAGCGGCCTTAGTGCGATAAGTGTGCTGACCTTTCTGAACAGAGCGAATCGCACCAGCTGCGTTGGCTCCTCCCTCCAGCTCCACTCCACAACTGCACGTTTCTCGCTGCTGGCAAGAGCCAGCCCTTCACTCAGCACCTGAACGTGTTCCACAAGCCAGTCTGGGAACTTCGGCTCTGCCACTGGCAGTCCGGGAGGCCGAGTTTTCCATGGTGCAAGGGATGTCTGAGTAGCCCTGGCAGGACACACCACTCTTCTTGCAGACTTGTTTATTCCTTCCTTCTAGGAGACCAGCTAAAGCTGGTAGAAATGTATTAAAACCTCGGAGAGCAGCCTGGGAGAGCAGGCTTCAACAGCAGCAAAGCACTGATCCCTGGCCAGAGAGGTTTGTGAACTATAGGGTGCTAAACCATGCCGGATGTTGTCTGTCAGAGGGCTGGGGGTTAATCAGAATGGTAATCGGAAGGATGTGATTTTTATGGTCCAGGAGCTTAAGTCCTCCCTTGGAGAGAGTCACTTTAGCAGACCAGTCCATATGTTTTCTGGATTCCAAGTAGGGCCCCACACTAGCAGTCAGAAAGCCCTCTGCTCCCTGCTGAGCAGGGCTCCGTTCAGGAGTGAGCTACCCAGGAGTTCATGCACACTGCAGAGCAGACGAGCGTTTGAAGTTGGTCTGTGCAGCTGTAGATTTATTCAGGTTTTTTTTTAAAAGGATGTAATTTAGTCAGAGAGAGAAGGAGCCTTATTAAGCCGCTCCAGCCTCTCTCTCTGCTGAGGCTTTGCTAAATTCTGCAAGCCACATTTAGAGCATTTATTTGAGCTCTTTCCAGCTGACAAGCATGGGGGATGGGAGTGGAAGTTCCTCTGGCTGCTTTGCAGCCTGACTTCTTAGCTATCTGTTTCCCACAGGCTGCCTCCTCTCTGCTCAAGAGGCTGCTGCATGCGCTCTTCCTCCAGCACCTGCTGGCTGATGAGTAATGGAGCTGTTGGAGAGGCCCAGGGGGAGATAACACAGGGACAGAGGCGCTCAGTGCTGGAGCAGTAAGGGATGTCCTGAATTCCTGGCATTGCATCTCAGGGCATCAATGTGGCTACATAGCTCCTGCCAGGAGCTGAGTTCCAGCACCCACCCAGGACAGGGTACAAGACATTTCCAAGCACACTGAGGCCCCAGACTGAAATGCAGTTAGAGAATGAGCTGAGTTTTTTTGTCAGGCTTCAGGATCTGGGATAATGACCATATCTGTCCTTAAGAACATAAGAATGGCCATACTGGGTCAGCCCAAAGGTCCATCCAGCCCAGTGTCCTGTCTGCCGACAGTGGCCAATGCCAGGTGCCCCAGCGGGAGTGAACCTAACAGGTAATGATCAAGTGATCTCTCTCCTGCCATCCATCTCCACCCTCTGACAAACAGAGGCTAGGGACACCATTCCTTACCCAGCCTGGCTAATAGCCATTAATGGACTTAACTCCCATAAACCCTGTTATAGTCCTAGCCTTCACAACATCCTCAGGCAAGGAGTTCCACAGGTTGACTGTGTACTGTGTGAAGAACTTCCTTTTATTTGTTTTAAACCTGCTGCCCATTAATTTCATTTGGTGGCCCCTAGTTCTTATATTATGGGAACAAGTAAATAACGTCTCCTTATTCACTTTCTCCACATCACTCATGATTTTATAGACCTCTATCATATCCCCCCTTAGTCTCCTCTTTTCCAAGCTGAAAAGTCCCAGTCTTATTAATCTCTCCTCATATGGGACCCCTAATCATTTTCCAAACCCCTAATCATTTTAGTTGCCCTTCTCTGAACCTTTTCTAATGCCAGTATATCTTTTTTGAGATGAGGAGACCACATCTGTACGCAGTATTCAAGATGTGGGCGTACAATGGATTTATATAAGAGCAATAAGATATTCTCCATCTTATTCTCTATCCCTTGTTTAATGATTCCTAACATCCTGTTTGCTTTTTTGACCGCCACTGCACACTGAGTGGACGTCTTCAGAGAACTATCCACGATGACTCCAAGATCTCTTTCCTGATTAGTTTTAGCTAAATTATCCCCCATCATATTGTATGCATAGTTGAGATATTTTTGAAGTTCTTCACAGTCTGCTTTGGTCTTAACTATCTTGAGTAGTTTAGTATCGTCTGCAAACTTTGCCACCTCACTGTTTACCCCTTTCTCCAGATCATTTATGAATAAGTTGAATAGGATTGGTCCTAAGACTGACCCTTGGGGAACACCACTAGTTACCCTTCTCCATTCTGAGAATTTACCATTTATTCCTACCCTTTGTTCTCTGCCTTTTAACCAGTTCTCAATCCATGAAAGGACCTTCCTTATTATCCCATGACAACGTAATTTACATAAGAGCCTTTGGTGAGGGACTTTGTCAAAAGCTTTCTGGAAATCTAAGTACACTGTCAGGGGGTAGCCAAGTTAGTCTGTATCCACAAAAACAACAAGGAGTCCGGTGGCACCTTAGGCCTGGGTCTACACTAAGGGTGGGGGGGTCGAACTAAGGTACGCGACTTCAGCTACGCGAATAGCGTAGCTGAAATCGAAGTACCTTAGTTCGGGCTACTCACCCGTCCAGACGCCGTGGGATCGAAGTCCGCGGCTCCAAGGTCGACTCCGCCACCGCTGTTCGCGGTGGTGGAGTTCCGGAGTCGACCGGAGCGCGTGGGGAGTTCAAACTATCGCGTCTTGATTAGACGCGATAGTTCGAACTCCGAGAAGTCGAACTCTCCGTGTCGACCCGCGCGGTAAGTATAGACCTACCCTTAACGACTAACAGATTTATTCTGAAGAAGTGGGGGCTTTTTACCCACGAAAGCTTATGTCCAAATAAATCTGTTAGTCTTTAAGGTGCCACCGGACTCCTTGTTTAAGTATATTAAGGCCACTGGATACCCCTTGTCCACATGTTTTGTTGACCTGTAGTGAGCCGCCCTGGGTCCCAGCTGCGCCTGAGAGGGCCGAGCCTCAGATGCTGCCAAAGTGGGCGGAGCCACCGTCACCAGTTCCCGCCCCCAGGAAGTCAAGGGGCGGGACAGGAAGTATAAAAGACCAGCCCCGGCGCTCACTTGGGGGCCGGTTGCCGAAGAGAACAGACGCTGGTCGCCGAGCTCCCGCCCGGCCTGAGCTCCCCCGTGCCCGGTATCCCCCGAGGAGCCGCCTGAGCTCCCCGTGCCCGGTATCCCCCGAGGAGCCGCCTGAGCTCCCCCGTGCCCGGTATCCCCCGAGGAGCCGCCTGAGCTCCCCCGTGCCCGGTATCCCCCGAGGAGCCGCCTGAGCTCCCCCGTGCCCGTTATCCCCCCAGGAGCCGCCTGAGCTCCCCCGTGCCCGGTATCCCCCGAGGAGCCGCCTGAGCTCCCCCGTGCCCGGTATCCCGAGGAGCCGCCTGAGCTCCCCCGTGCCCGGTATGTCCCGAGGAGCCGCCTGAGCTCCCCCGTGCCCGGTATCTCCCGAGGAGCCGCCTGAGCTCCCCCGTGCCCGGTATCCCGAGGAGCCGCCTGAGCTCCCCCGTGCCCGGTATGTCCCGAGGAGCCGCCTGAGCTCCCCCGTGCCCGGTATCTCCCGAGGAGCCGCCTGAGCTCCCCCGTGCCCGGTATCCCCCGAGGAGCCGCCTGAGCTCCCCCGTGCCCGGTATATCCCGAGGAACCGCCTGAGCTCCCCCGTGCCCGGTATCCCCCGAGGAGCCGCCTGAGCTCCCCCCTGCCCGGTATCCCCCGAGGAGCCGCCTGAGCCCCCCCGTGCCCGGTATCCCCCGAGGAGCCGCCTGAGCTCCCCGTGCCCGGTATCCCCCGAGGAACCGCCTGAGCTCCCCTGTGCCCGGTATCCTGAGGAGCCGCCTGAGCCCCCTCGTGCCCGGTATCCCCCGAGGAGCCGCCTGAGCTCCCCCGTGCCCGGTATCCCCCGAGGAGCCGCCTGAGCTCCCCCGTGCCCGGTATCCCCCGAGGAGCCGCCTGAGCTCCCCCGTGCCCGGTATCCCCCGAGGAACCGCCTGAGCTCCCCCGTGCCCGGTATCCCCCGAGGAGCCGCCTGAGCTCCCCCGTGCCCGGTATCCCCCGAGGAGCCGCCTGAGCTCCCCCGTGCCCGGTATCCCCCGAGGAACCGCCTGAGCTCCCCCGTGCCCGGTATCCCCCGAGGAGCCGCCTGAGCTCCCCCGTGCCCGGTATCCCCCGTGGTGCCGCCTGTGCCCCCCCCGTGTCCGGTATCCCCCGAGGAGCCGCCTGAGCTCCCCCGTGCCCGGTATATCCCGAGAAGCCGCCTGAGCTCCCCCGTGCCCGGTATCCGGAGGAACCGCCTGAGGTCCCCCGTGCCCGGTATCCCCCGAGGAGCCGCCTGAGCTCCCCCGTGCCCGGTATCCCCCTAGGAGCCGCCTGAGCTCCCCCGTGCCCGGTATCCCCCGAGGAGCCGCCTGAGCTCCCCCGTGCCCGGTATCCCCCGAGGAGCCGCCTGAGCTCCCCCGTGCCCGGTATCCCCCGAGGAGCCGCCTGAGCTCCCCCGTGCCCGGTATCCCCCGAGGAGCCGCCTGAGCTCCCCCGTGCCCGGTATCCCCCGAGGAGCCGCCTGAGCTCCCCGTGCCCGGTATCCCGAGGAGCCGCCTGAGCTCCCCCGTGCCCGGTATGTCCCGAGGAGCCGCCTGAGCTCCCCCGTGCCCGGTATCCCCCGAGGAGCCGCCTGAGCTCCCCCGTGCCCGGTATCCCGAGGAGCCGCCTGAGCTCCCCCGTGCCCGGTATGTCCCGAGGAGCCGCCTGAGCTCCCCCGTGCCCGGTATCTCCCGAGGAGCCGCCTGAGCTCCCCCGTGCCCGGTATCCCCCGAGGAGCCGCCTGAGCTCCCCCGTGCCCGGTATCCCGAGGAGCCGCCTGAGCTCCCCCGTGCCCGGTATGTCCCGAGGAGCCGCCTGAGCTCCCCCGTGCCCGGTATCTCCCGAGGAGCCGCCTGAGCTCCCCCGTGCCCGGTATCCCCCGAGGAGCCGCCTGAGCTCCCCCGTGCCCGGTATATCCCGAGGAACCGCCTGAGCTCCCCCGTGCCCGGTATCCCCCGAGGAGCCGCCTGAGCTCCCCCATGCCCGGTATCCCCCGAGGAGCCGCCTGAGCCCCCCCGTGCCCGGTATCCCCCGAGGAGCCGCCTGAGCTCCCCGTGCCCGGTATCCCCCGAGGAACCGCCTGAGCTCCCCTGTGCCCGGTATCCTGAGGAGCCGCCTGAGCCCCCTCGTGCCCGGTATCCCCCGAGGAGCCGCCTGAGCCCCCCCGTGCCCGGTATCCCCCGAGGAGCCGCCTGAGCTCCCCCGTGCCCGGTATCCCCCGAGGAGCTGCCTGAGCCCCCCCGTGCCCAGTATATCCCGAGGAGCCGCCTGAGCTCCCCCGTGCCCGGTATCCCGAGGGACCCATGGTCTGGGACCCACCGGAGGATACCGGCGAGACACAGGTACCCAGAGAGGGGGAGATTGGAAGTGGCCCGGGGGTAGCAGACACTAGTCTGGCTCCAGGAGACCCCGAACCAATGTCAGTGTGTTGCGGCCAGGATCCCCACTGACCCAGCAGCAGATCGCCTGCCGCTGTTAGGGCCCCGGGCTGGGACGCAGTGGAGTGGGAGGGCCTGCGTCCCCCCTGCCACCCTTCCACGGGCGGCAGACTCCCCCTCTCGCTGGCCTGAGGAGGTTTTTCTTATAGACTATTTGTTCGCTCAACCCCTGCTGAAGGGTCTGGACCCTGACCTACTTGCTGTCTGTAGTGAGATGCCCTGGGTCCCAGCTCATAGACTCATAGACTTTAAGGTCAGAAGGGACCATTATGATCATCTAGTCTGACCTCCTGCACAACGCAGGCCACAGAATCCCATCCATCCACTTCTATAACAAACCCCTAGCCTATGTCTGAGTTACTGAAGTCCCCAAATTGCGGTTTGAAGACCTCAAGCTGCAGAGAATCCTCCAGCAAGTGACCCGTGCCCCATGCTGCAGAGGAAGGCGAAAAACCTCCAGGGCCTCTGCCAATCTGCGCCCGAGAGGGCTGATCCCCGACACCGGACGTCCACATGACCCCTTGGAAGAACTCTAATAGATTAGCAAGACACGATTTCCCTTTACAGAAACCATGTTGACTTTTGCCCAACAATTTATGTTCTTCTACGTGTCTGACAATTTTATTCTTTACGATTATTTCAACTAACTTGCCCGGTACTGACGTTGGACTTACCGGTCTGTAATTGCCGGGATCACCTCTAGAGCCCTTTTAAAATATTGGTGTTACATTAGCTAACTTCCAGTCACTGGGTACAGAAGCTGATTTAAAGGACAGGTTACAGACCTGTCCTTTGGTACTGCCTGACCCTGCTGGATACACACGGAGCCAAAAGGCAGCCACTTCAGGGAAGAAGCACAGCAGCTCTTTATGGGTTGCTTAAATACCCCTGGGAGGACTTTGTTCAGGACACCAGTCAACACCCCACCTCTTGCCAGATAATCTTTAACGATGTCAAACAGTCAGGCCCTTGTTTTCCACCTCCCCCAGACCAGGGTACTGCAATGTCCCCTGCAGTGAGGAGAGGCAGGGCATGGCTGGAATGAGTAGAAAGGGGATTGGAGCTAGCTGAAAACTTTCCGTTACAACTGTTTTGGATACAAAATTGGGTTTTCAACTAAAATTTTCCAAGAAAAGTGTCGGCTTTCAGTGGAAAATGTCGAGTTTTTGTCCAAAACTTTATAGTCAAAAATTAAAAAACAATTCACTTTTCAGATTTTCGATGAAAACGTAAGAGGTTCCATGAAAAGAAAAGCCCCTTTTCCAGCCAGCTGCAGAGGGGATTTCTCACCAGGCAGCTGGAGCCAGAGAGATGCTGTAGTTCCTTCTGGCTCCCAGACCATCGAACACTCAGAGCAGTACGTGCTGTCTACTACTTGCTGACATCAGGTTGTAGCTCAGGGTCAGTTACCAACTCACCATCACCCCTGCTGGCACATGGGGATGCACCTGGGAAGTCTGCCCTCCCAGGAGAACAAGGCTCCAGCCGGGGAGCGGTTAAGGATCAGTGCACAGGCTGACACAGCTGTAGGCAGAGCTAATGGCTTTAGTCTCACCTGTCAGTGCTGGTGTTCGGTCATCTCCTGGCAGCCGGGTGATGGCACCTCCTCTCAGTGATCTCTCCCAGTGCTGTCCTGCAGCCAGGGGAGCTGAAACAGCAGGGTTCCAGCAGGGGCTCTCAGAGCAGCCCAGTGCAGTATCCTACCTCAAAGATTGCTGGCCAAGTGTGCACTGCTGTGTGAAGGGCAGGGGTGGAATTCCTTCCTGACCCCGCTGAGGATCTGCTGCAGCCCTGTAGCCTGGCATTCAGCTACATGTCGCCATGGCCTCACCTTGGCACATACTCCCTGGAGCCTCTTTGTACCTGGCTGCCAGTTCTGGGCCCCTGTCCCTCATGCAGCCCCAAGTCCTGCGGTGCAGGCAGTGCCAGCCCATTCATTCGATGCAGGTAGCTGGGGGGTGGGGGGGTGACCAATCCCACTGGGGCCTTCATAACCTTCAATCCCTCATTCAAAGCCCCTCAAAGCCAACTCCAGTCCCTCCAGTTTCCTGTAGGCTTTCGCGCTACATACCAAAGGCCTAGTTCCCTTCTCCCACCAGGGAAACCATCAACACCACTGGAGCTGCTCCTGCTTCACACAGGGCTCAGAGGGGAGACTGAGGCCAAGCCACCTCTCTCATCAGCACCTATCTCGGGATCCTGTGACTCAGCTCTGGGCCCCAGTCTGCTCTCCCTTGCACTGGCCTCACCCCAGCACGACACCAGTGACCTCTGTGGAGTTTCTCCTGGTTGACCCTGGTGCCAGGGGACCAGAAGCAGCCCCTGCACCTTTCAGGGGAAGGTGTTAAGTTTTGGACTCAGACTAGGCTGGTTACTCCCCCTGTTAATTGTCCCTCTTCCAATTCTCCCTGGCCACTTCCTCCCCTGGGGGAATCACATCCAGCTTCCACCCACGCGCAGCCCCTCCTGCCCCATCCAGCAGGGCAGCTACATCCCCCGGGGCTTCCTGCCGCTCCTCTGGCTGCACTGGAGCTCAGGAGAGTGGGCCGTGCAGGGGGGGAGCGCGAGAGCTTTGCCAGCACAGACAGCGGGGTGGCTTCCAGGGAGAGGCTGGAAGCTGGAGGAGAGGGAGGGGCCTTGGCCATGAGGGAGCGAGGGGGGAGTCTGCCTGGGAAACGGAGCAGAGAGGGAGCTACTAGCAGGGAGGCAGCAGGGTCTCCAGGGATGGGAGAGACCCGCTGGGTGACCTTGCCCAAACCAGCGCCCCTCTCCGCCCCCCGCCCCAGGGTGGAGTTCCAAACAACGAGGTGGGGGAACGACTCGAAACCAAGCTGCATAGCCCGAGTGAGAAGTGAGTGACCTCGCGCCGCTGCCCCACACTACTGCCCCCTGGTTAGGCTTCGTCTTCGCTGGCACAGACCTGGTGTTTTACAGGCGATAGCTAGCCCACGACAGCCGGCTCGCTGCCAAGCCCTAGTGCAGATGAGGCATCTGTAGCATTTACCACGAGGTAGCTAGGTGAGGTCAACAATCTCCCCTCCCCTCCCTTCCCCCAAGTCATGGCACTAACATGCCATTTGCTGCCGTTGCACTGTTCACCCTGCTGGTGTGCTCTACCCCATGCCTGCCCTGCGCCTGGCAGCTCTGTTAGACCCTGTTAAGGGACTGGCAGCTACTTGCTTTGTCCAGCACCTAGCACAGTGGGGCCCCAGTCCTGGCAGGCCCTTAGGCACTGCCAAAATAAACCTCATAATCCCCCTGCCCACGGGTGACCTTGCCTAGTTCCCCTTGCAGTACAGCTCAAAGCCCCGTCTCCACTAGGATTTTATAGTGGGGTCACATAGGGGTGTTAATGGTCAACGAAGACATAGCCTAAGGCTCCACTACGGACCTCACAGCAGCGCCTCTCAGCAGCGCCGCTGTAAGGTCTCCCACGTAGCTGCTCTGTGCCAGTGGGGAGAGCTCTCCTGCCGGCACAATTAAACCACCGCCATGAGCGGTGGTAGGAGAGCGTCTCCTGCCGACTTAGCACTGTCCACACTAGCACTTTTGCTGGTGAAACTTATGTTAGTCGGGGGGAGGGTGTTTTTTCACACCCCTGAGTGACAAAACTTTTACAGGCAAAAGTGGCAGTGGAGACAAAGTCTTAGACTCTAACCTTGTCATGGCCGGGTTCTCTCTAAGGGCACGGCTAGACTCCCACTTATGTCAGCAAAATGTACATCACTCCGGGGTGTGAAAAAACACACCCCGAGTGACATAAGTTTTGCCACCATAAGCGGTCGTGTGCACAGTGAGCTTCTCCCGCCGACACAGCTACTGCCGCCTGTTGGGGGTGGTTTAATTACGTCAGCAGGATAGCTCTTCCCGCCGGCACAGAGCGGTTACCCAGGAGTCCTTGCAGCAGTGCAGCTCTACTAGCCACAGCCTCAGCCTGTCTGCGCAGCACCTAGCACACTGGATACAAACAATCCGGAGGAGGAATGGCTCCTGCCTAGGTACTGTGCGGAAAGGGAGACCTTGCAAACACCCCGGGCAGAGAAAATCGCTAAAGGAGCAGTGACCTGGGCTCCACGAGGCTGCAGTGGGAACCAGTGACACCTGCAAGTGGGTGAGTGAACCCAGCGCGCTGCTGCTCTAGGCACCTTCTCGCTGCTATTCACCTGGCTCTCAGCAGCGCCGGGCAGCAAAGCAGACGTTGTCTCCTCTGGGCCAGCCACCTCTGGGTCAGCTGGAAGGATGGTCTAGTGCAGAGGGGACGAGACTGAAACCTGGATTCAACTGTCCTGTGTGACTTTGGGCAAGTCACAGATCTACCCTCTGCTGCAGCTTCCCCCCTGAAACCCAGGGATGAGACTTCCCTGCCTTGCAAGGGGCGCGGGCACAATCCAGTTGTGATTGTGAGGCTCCCAGACACTAGGCCCTGGGCAGACAGCCATGACCAGACCCCAGAGAAATCCAGTGGTGGCAGGGCCGGGCTGGTGGCAGACTGTGTCAGAAAATACTCTCCACCCTTCGGAGTTGGTGATTTGACATCAGGTCGTACAATGCACCCGGGCTTGTTTTGAGAACTTCCACCTGCACTTCTGGGACTTGTCTGAAATGTGCCCTCAGCCCTACCCCCAGCGATAGCCCCCTACCCAAGCAGGAGGGCTGCAGGGAGTGCAGGACTGACTCACGCAGGGGGCCTGGCCTAGGGATCATTCAATCAGGGGGCCTGGAGCCAACAGTTAATTATGCCATCTGGAAATTAGGCATAAAAACCTCTGATTGAATGGCGAGGCCTCTGCTATAATTTGGCAGATGACATGTTCTCACCGTCGGAAGGAAGATGAAAGCTTTTAGAGCTGGTGAGCACTAGCAAATTCTGCGAAAATCCCTCTTTTGTCAGGAGTGGTAGAGACACCGGCAGATGAAAAACAAGATGATAAAATTAGTCCATATGCAAGCGAGAGAGAGAGAGAGATAGAGAGAGAGAGAGAGGATATTTCTCAGAGAACGCCTGGCAGAGAAAGTACCTAATATTTGTGACTTATTGGCCAGAGGGAAGTGTGTGTGCGAGAGAGAATATGAACCACTCCATTCCCATTGCATCCTTAGCATCCAGGTCTCATTCTCATCTGTGCTGGAGCCACAAAGACTCCATAATCGGTTCGAAATTAAACCAAACAAGGGAGCCTATCCTGGGCATGCGCACCCCCACCCCCCACCGCTCTGGGTCCCTGCAGTTCCCAGGACTGCGAGACACCGCGGAGCGTTCTGCAGCCTGCCCAACTCTTCGGCAGGCTCTCCGAGCCTCGGGCTCCCACACACGCTCCTGGAGGAGCAGTGCGAAGTGGCCAGTGTTCCCCACGTGAGAACTGTTGTGTCAGCGGAGCCCAGCCAGGTCTGTAGAATCAAATTCGACCCAGCCTTTCTCTTACGGTGCTGAATGTTCTAGTCTGATCATTGGGCTCCAGGTTCCAGCCAAGGCCTCCCGCTGGCCCAGCCTGCGATGGCTGGGGGTGCTGGACACTGTCATTGCGTGCTCCTTACGAGCCAGATGTCAAGTGAGGCCATGATGTCTGCCTCCGCCTGCAGGCCCCCCGATTGCTGCAGGTTGCCACAGTTATCTCAATGGGGTGTTGACTCACAGGCCTCATGGGGACCGTTGAAATGCCCTGTCCTAGGGTCTCACCCCCACTTTGAGCTTTTGGGTTCAAAGATGGGGACCCGCATGTATTCTCCCCCCACCCTAACCCTTAGGGTAGGTTTCCTTTTCGCTGCCACCATGTCCTAGGTCTCACCCCCACTTGGAGCTGTTGGGTTCCAATGTGGGGACCTGACTTGGTTTCCCTCTAAACTAAAATCCTAGTTTAGATCTAGTAAGCTGCCACCACTCAATCAGGAAATGTGGATTGAGACACAGTCCTTCCCCAAAATCCTGGGGGATTCCAAGAGCCCCAAATCCATGGAGTTCTTACACCCAGGAGAAAAACCATTCCCCCTGCTTCCTCCCCCCTCCCTTTTCCTAGGAGAGATACCGGGATCTAACTACAGAGGGATACCTCCCCCTTCTCTTTCCCTGAGAATCCACCCAAGGAAGACCAAACAAGTCCTTAATAGAAAAGAATTTATTAAAGAATAAAAAGAAAGTAACTTGTCTCTGTAATTCAAGATAGAACAATACAGGGTCTAAGCTTATCAATCTCTGGAGAGAATTCCCCCTCCCCCTTTCTCAGTAAAAGCAATATCAGCAAACAGGAATAAAGCATTTCCTTTAGCAAACCCACAATTGCAAATATAGAAATCAAATCATAAGACTAATTCGCCTTTCTAATTAATACTCACTATTAATTAGTAGAAACTACTCCAGGAGAACTTGGAGACATGACTGGTCTCTTTTAGATCCAAAAACAGAACCCTGAGCAAAACAGGGAACACAGACAAAGGCTTATGACATGCCCATATTGCCAATGGTTTCGTTGCTGGGCAAAGTGTGTTGAGAAGGAAAAGGATGATCAGATTGTGGAGATCTGGACGATCTCCGGGGAGTGACATCTTGTTCTGGAATCATGACGGGGCGGGGCTGTGCTTGGGGGAGAAGCTATGCTGACCCATCCTTTTTATACCCTAGTGTTCCTGGTGTCGTCCTAAGGGCAGAGCCACAGCCTGTTACCCTCCCTTCAGAACAGACCACTTCTTGTAGGGGTGTGGGGGGAAGAAAAGACCCCACCTGCCCTCTGGGAACCCCTCTGCCTTCCCAGCTTGCTCCATCGGCCCTGTGGGAGCGAAGAAGGGGACCCCGTGCTGCTGGACTGAATGCTTATCCCTCATCCCCCAAACGAAATCACTTCCCAGCCAGACCCTCTGCTGGCGTCAGTGGGTGAGTCCCATGGGACTGGGCCCATTAACACCAGCTGAGAATCTGCCTCCCTCCCCACCACGGGGGCGAGAGGACTTCCCGTTCCCCTCACGACACAGCCCAAGCTCTAGTAACATCAGGAGACTCCCTTGTGCTGTGCGACACCCACCAGGAGTGAGTCAACGAGAACATTAATAACAAACAGCACCATCGAGTCACTTCCTCCTCTGCCTGCCTCAAGCCGCCCTGCCTAGGAGGCAGCGTGGTCTAGTGAGAAGCCACAGGAGGCATTAGGAGACCTGGGCTCTATTCCTGCTCCTCTCTGACCTGCTGGGTGACCTTGGGCAAGACCCCTCCTGTGCCGGTGCCTCAGTTTCCCCAGCTTTAAAACAGGGACAGCGATACTTGCCCGCCTGTGCCAAGCACCCTGGGAGCTGTGGATGATTATTGCCCTGTGGCACAGACTGGAAGCTCTTTGAGGGAGGGGCTGCCTGCATTCTGTGTTGGTACTTCACCGATAACCACAGTGTGGCAGAGAACAGGGGAGGGTTGGGCTAGCAATGTGACAGTGGCAAAAGCAAAGGTTCCTGCAGCCGTCCCGCTGCTGACCAGGTGCCTTGCAAAGAGCCGAGCAGTATTGCTTTTTGCATGGAAATACAGGTGGTGGAATCAAATAATAAATAACCCACCTGTGCACAGCCAGCACTGTCCAACCTGCCCGAGAAGCACTCTGTGCTTCCCAGCTGAAAGCAGGAGGGAGGGGAGCTCTAACTCCTGGAACCTACCAAAAAAATCAAATAAAATCAAATCAAACTCTGCCCAGAAATGGCTTTTACTGGGGAGAATAATTAGCTATCTAATTCTTATTTCTCCTGCTCAGCTAATTGTCTGTAGACAATTTGATTGTAACAGTGTCCAGTGATGCAGAATAACCATTTTATTTCTGCTAGACATTGCCTCTGCAATTAGCACTATTGATTGCATCTTTCTGTTCTCTCACCTGCTGGCTCTTGGGGGGTGAGGGGGATCAGAGGTGCTGCTCTCACCTGGTTCATCTCCTCCCATGCTAACGAAGTTGTACCCTTGCCATTGCAGCTCTGCTGCGTGTCCTGGCAGGTCCCCACCAGGCAAGGGACACTCAGTGGAAAACTGTCTGTCACTTAATGCTGCTCACGGGTGTGATCACCCCACTCAGCCACACTGAGCTGCCCCTGAGAAACTGCCTGAACGCCGCTGGCACCGGGGAGAAATGCAGACAGGCATCCTGCAATGGGTGGCTCTGCAGACCCCAAAGGCACGGCTGCAGAGGAGCCTGCTCAGAAATCAAAGGCCTCCAGCTCTCCCTCTCCCTCCTTCGCCCGCTCCTGCCCTTGGCATGGTTTGCACAGGCAGATGCATCAGGACAAGAAAGTTCTGCTGCTCACGAAGAACCTAGGCTGTTCCTGAGAGTTGGTGTCACTGGCTCGTTAAGTGCTTGTTGGTCCCAGACCAGCCTCGTGCATTACCGGGGATAACAGGAGGGACTGTTAGCTCTCCGTAAGGACTGCAGTGCCAGGGAAGGAACCGGACATGTTTGATATCCAGCAGGGGAAGGTGGGGCCACAAAAGGCCCCTCCCACCAAAACCAGATAACCCATCCCCTCAGGAGAGGGGCGGAGCCACAATGGGTCTGGGGTCAAAGTCCAATGGGACAAAGGAAAGCAAATGTCTAGGGCAGGGAGGCGGGGCCAGCGGGGCACTGAATTGCCACTCTGCATGGCAATGGCTGGGCTGGTCACTGGGCCAGGGAAAGAGAGTACGCGGCTCTGTGGCCGGGTGGTCAGGGCACCCGGGGAGACTCAAGTTCCCACTACGATGGCTAAATATTAACCAGAGCAGAACAGCTTCACCAGGAGAGATTTCCCCCAAATATCCTAGAGCTCCTCCTGCAACTTGGGAGACCCAAGCTCTGCTGGCTTTGCCCACCTGGGGCAGGCGGGACTGACCCTGGGTCTCTGACATTCCCCTTGGGTGCTCGAATCACTGGATCACAGGCTGCAGTTGTCCAGCCTTGAAAAAATTCATTTTGTCACCTTCTGTTTGACCCAAAATGGATGTTTTTTTCAATTCACCAAACTATTTTGCACTTTTTGGATCCAGTTTGTCTCAATTAATTAATTAATTAATTTTTAAATATATTTTTCAGAACTGCCAGAAAATTGAAAAATCCACTGTTCACGTTTGTCTCAGCGGGGGCAGCATTCCCCCCTCCCCTCCGTGCTCTGGAACAGAGACCAGGGAGTGCGGAGGAGAATTTTCCCCTGGAAGAAGCTTGTCTTATGCAATACATTGAATCACTACCTGAAAAGTTAAATATTCTGGACTAAGGAAGGTTTTGGCTCCAAGGTCCAGATGGCTCCAGTAGCAAAGAGCGTTCCAGAGCAATAGGAAATTGGTGTAAATAGCAGATTGTGCAATTAATTTCACCCACACCAGATTTCTATCCATACAGAAACTCAGCAGTTGTAACCAGAGCGCTCTCTCCAGTCCTGCAAGCTGTATCTACCGGGAGTTTGATTTATCCACTGGAATCTCCAAATGAAAAGCTGCCCCTCAGCTCCTGCTCCTGGTATGCTCTGCTCTGGGGACAACAGTGCTTCATCCACCACTCTGAAGCATGGTTTTGAGCCAGCTTAACTTTAAAAACCAATAAGGGGATGAAGATGTCATTCTTCAGGTCTTGTATAGAGACACCCGCCATGGATTCAAAGCAATAATCGGCCAGAGTGGGATTTCCCAATGCAAGAGATGAGCTGCAGTCGGGCCTGACATTTGGGAGGATAGTTATACATGACAACCCACCCCTCATCCTGCAAGGATTGCATCTAAGCCCTTTGGCACCAAAGGCACAGGTCTCTGCCACTAGCACTAGTAGGCTCTTATCTTCTACATGGCACTGGGAGCAGGGCAAGCCCCAAAGCGAGTGGATGCATATCCTGGGCATGAAGTCCAAAGGAGTTCAGCTCTTTAAGGGAAAACGTTCCCTGCACAGAGAAGGGAGACAGCTTCTCTGCAAGTGCATGGGCTTCTCTTTGTTTTATAAACAATCAGCCCTCTCACCCGCTGCCCACGGTGTGCAGCGTGGATAGCAAATCCCCAAAGGCCAGGACCTGTGCTCATTGCAGCTAGGGTTGCCAGGTGTCGTTTTCAACTGGAAAGTCAGGTCGAAAAGGGAATCTGCCAGTGTCCAGTCAGATCTACTGACCGGACACCAAAAGGCCAGTTACCGCGGGCAGCGGGAGGGGAGAAGTGGTAGCCTGTCACCCGGCCCTGAAGCGCCGGCTACCGCAGCAGCATGCACAAGGGCAGGCTGCAGGGGCGGCCCTTTCGACAAGCACGGTTTGCAGGGCTGCAGAGGGGACTGAGTGAAGGGGCCCATGGCGAGCGGGGTAAGGGGCTCCCCGAGGGTATGGAACATGCCCCAGGAGGGAAGGAACACGAGCTGCCCTGCTAGCCGGCGCTCTCCCTGACGGGGCTCTCAGGTAGCTCTCGGGCAGGGAGGGCTTGAGCAGGCGAGGAAAGGTGCAGCCGGGCAGGAAGCGCAGAGGGAGGCGGGAGGCTGCTGCGCAGGAGGGCCGCGTCCTAGTTCGCCAGCAGGGCTGTCTGGTTGCTCTCGTGCGGCCGCAGCGCTCTTCTGGCCTGCACTGCCAGGCAGCCTGCTGCAGCTGGGGTTTGCAAGTCCCTTGGGGGTGCTCACACTGGAGTTGAGGGGGGACAGAGAGCGATGGGGGGGTGGAGAGGAGTGAGTGAGTGGTGGGGGCAGGGCCGTGAGGGAAGAGGTGGGGCAGGGGCAGGGATTCACTGGAAGAGGTGGGACAGAGGCAGAGCTGGGGCAGGGCCTGGGGGGAAGAGGTGGGGCCTGGGGCGGGCGGGGCAGTCCAGTTTTCAGACATTAGAAGGTTGACCATGCTAATTGCATCCTTCACAGCCGCTTCCACCGAAGCAGCCAGGCCTGGCTGAGGGAGCCAGGTGGTGACAGCGAGGCCAGGAACCGCTCACCAGAACTTGGAGGTGCTTACAGGGAATTAGCATTCAGATCTATAAAACACTTGGTACCAATTATTATAATGCACTGATTATGGGAACTCAATAGTACTGCTGGTGGCTAATGGGAGTAATTACCCAGCTATGACTGCAGTGGCAATATTAATAACTCTGGGCCATTACTATTTGTGAGTGATGACACTGTACATAATCCCTGATCATCTCTCTCTCTCTCTCACATACACACACACTTCACAGCCTTTTCTGAATATCGCTGTGCTGTGAAAAGGGCAGAAGCAGGCTCTGCGCACACCCTAACATGATACCCCCCCTTCCCATGCCCCTCCGCACAGAGGGACCAGCTTGGCGGGAGCTCACACTCCAGGGTAGGGATGCTTGAAAATTTTCCACCAAAACTGGATTTTTCAGCAGAACATTGTAGGGTTTCGTCTAAATAATGTTTTTCATAAAAGGTGCTCACTTTCCGCAGGGTTTATGGGCTTTTTGTCAAAAACAGAACATCCGAAAACTCAAAGTACGTAGATTATGAAATGCTGCTGCAGTGCATTGTGGAAGTTGTAGTTCAGGTGCTTCTTGCTCCCAGTCCCTTCCATGGGCCAGGCTCCCTGGCCAGACATCCTCTCCCACAAGGCACTGCGGCCTGGTGACTGCCATGATGCACCCGCCTTCTCTCACCAAGAGGGGAGACCATGGTGCACCATGGGAGATACAGTCTGACCAGGGAGCCAGGCGAATGGGAGTGTGAGGCACCCAAACTATAACTTCCATGAGGCACTGTGGCAACATTTTTAAATCGGAGTATTTTAGGTTTCATCCCAAACTCAAGACTTTCAGTGGAAACCCCCTATTTTCTGACAGGCCATTCAGCACCTGGCCACTACTGAGAGTGCCCAGCAAGGGGGCCAGTTGATGGCAACCATACTCAAAGTGCTCGTTCTATCGGAGCCACTGAGCAATACATCAGATCCATTCACACTGCAGTCAACTGTGAAACTCCCAGGTCTCTCAGCAGATTCAGGACTGGGCCCTTGTTCCCTGATGAATAACAAGCCATGGTTGGCTCTGTATCCCATCCTTAGTCCATGCACTCCCCCCATTTTATCGTCTGCAGAGGAACATTGAGAGTCCAGTTTTCTGCTGGCCTAACTTGATTGATTCCTCCTAGAGTAGTGCTTTACAAATATTCACTAGTTAACTATCACAACATTCCTCTTAAGGGGAGGGTGAAACTGAGGCAGAAAAATAAGTGACATGACTAAGGTCTCAGAGAGAGTCAGTGTCGGAGCTGGGAACCTTTGCTCTCAGGCCTGTGTGCTGTCCAGTAGACCAGGCTGCCTTGCATACTATTGAGCTAGATCCCTCATGGGCACTTTGGCTGCTCAGCAGAGGTGTACCTGGGAGCTTGTGGTGTCAGGTAACAGCAGCAGTCCAGGCAATCCCCACACACCCCATGACTACAAACCGGTCTGGAGTCCCCCAGAATTCCAGGGACCCACTGCCATGGGTTGCACAGGGCTCAAAGCCCAGCCCTATGTAGCTGTAGGGGAAGGATCTGGAGCCACTAATCACAGGGACAGATTTTCAACCCTGTCATTTGGTTACATTTGCAAAGGGAAAGAACTAGAAGGGTTTTTTACATCAAAGTTAAAATCCCCCTTTGCCTTGCTAGGTCCCCAGCACAGGGCCTAGTAGAGAATGGTACAAACAAATCACCCTGCAGCCACATGCCCTCAGCAGGTTATTCAGCGAGCCACTGATTCCAGGACATTAATAAGGTCATCCCTTGTAACACTGGCAGCCCCAAGGGAGTTCTCAGCAGTAGGAATTGAACCTGGGACCTCACTAGAGTAATGCTTGAGCTGAAGGCCTGACTTGCTTAGCTGCCCTGGCAGGCTCACCCAGCTCTAGTAAGGCTAGCTGCCACTGGAGAGGACAGATGCGGCAGGAGTAGCAGTAGCTTACTGACTTCCCTCGGGCAGGGGGCTACAAGCTGTACTGCGAAGTATCCATGTGCAAATCCCCATAAGGGGCTGCTACTTGCAACACCAGCAGGTGGGTCAGCAGTGCTGGGGTTGGACTTGAGACCGCTGACTTTTCATGCATGTGCTTTACTGCCTGAGCTAGAAGAGGCATCTCTCTTAGTGAATGCTGTAGCAGGCTCATCAGTCTTACTCTGGTCTAGCCACCACCAGGTGGGCACAGGGTACACCCCTTTCTAGCCTGAGCGGTTAGCCAAAATTCAGGTTTTTCTTTGGTGCAACCCTATGTACACAAAGTCCTACGTCCCTGAACACAGCATAAATCAAACTGCAAGAAGCAGTTTCTTGCTCACTGTTCCAAGCCTTTTTTGAGCCAGCACTCCACCCAAAATGCTTTCTCTCTTGGCTTTCTCTCAGGGCCACATCACTGGTGCTTCTCTGGCGGTCTCCCTGGCATTCCTGCTGCTTTCAGTTCACAGACCCGCACACAGCTCCAAGCAAAACCTCTTAGGCCTGGTCTACACTAGGACTTTAAATCGAATTTAGCAGCGTTAATTCGAACTAACCGCTCAACCGTCCACACCAGGAAGCCATTTAATTCGAACTAGAGGGCTCTTTAGTTCGAATTCGGTACTCCACCCTGACAGGTGGAGTAACGCTAAATTCGACATGGCTAGCTCGAATTAGGCTAGGTGTGGATGCAAATCGAACTTAGTAGCTCCGGGAGCTATCCCACAGTGCACCACTCTGTTGACGCTCTGGACAGCAGTCGGAGCTTGGATTCTCTGACCAGCCACACAGGAAATGACCCGGGAAAATTTGAATTCCTTTTCCTGTCTGGGCACTTTGAATCTGACGTCCTGGCTGGACATCAGGGCGAGCTCCGCAGCACCTGCAACGATGCAGAGCTCTCCAGCAGAGCAGTCCGGCCAATCCAAGAATAGAAAGAGGTCCCCAGCATGGACAGACCGGGAAGTCCTGGATCTGATCGGTGTGTGGGGTGAGGAGTCTGTGCTGTCGGAGCTGCGCTCCAGCAAGCGGAATGCAAAGACCTTCGAGAAGGTCTCCAAAGCAATGATAGAGAAAGGATACAGCCGGGATGCAATGCAGTGCCGCGTGAAAATCAAGGACCTGAGACAAGGCTACCAAAAAGTCAGAGCGGCAAACGGACGCTCCGGAGCCCAGCCCCAGGCATGCCGCTTCTACGAGGCACTGCATGCCATTCTAGGTGGGTCTGCCACCACTGCCCCACCAGTGACCATGGACTCAGTGGATGGCATAGTGAACCTGGACAGTTCCTCCTCGATGTTCGCCGATGGGGAAGATGAGGAAGGGTCTGTGGAGGACGGCGCAGGCGATAGCGAACACAATACCGCTTTCCCTGACAGCCAGGATCTCTTCATCACCCTCACAGAGATCCCCTACCAACCCTCCCCGGCCGTTAACCCGGACTCTGAATCAGGGGAAGGATCAGGCGGTAAGTGCTATAAACATGTAAACATTTATTTTTTATAAAACAGGTATAAAAAAATAGAAATACTATATATAAAATTTTCAATGAAAAACTATATGAAAAGTAGGTCCACACATATAGGGATTGAACAATAATCCTCCAGGGACAATTCAAGAAAGGTCTCATTTAGGTCCTCGAAAAGCCTCCGCAGGAGGTTCCTGGGGAGAGGTGCCTTGTTGGGTGCTCCGTGGAAGCACACTCTTCTGCGCCAGGACATCCTTATGTACATGGGAATCATCGCCTCCACAAGCATGGCCGCATATGGTCCTGGTCTCTGCAGGGCTTCCCTTAGCATCCGCTCTTTGTGACTCCGAGGGACCCGCCTCAGGGTGATCTCGTTCATGAAATGCTGCATCTAATTAGGGCAATTAGTGTATTGTTACTGTTGTGAATGGTTGACTTTTACTTTGCATAACAATGACCCTCGCTTAACAGCCACGTGTTGTAGGCCACATAGGAAAAGCATACATTGATCTTTCCCGTGCACTGGCGGGAGTGGCTGGAAAAGGGTCAGAGTATATGATTTCCAGATTGCCTTTAGCGGGAGGGCACAGCTATCCATTAACTGATAAGCAGAATGTACTGTAAGGCTTACCAGGACTGTCTGCTAGACGGATTCAGCTGTCTCTCCCCACTTGTCCGCTCTCCTGTGCAATGCCGCAGCCAATGAGAGCGTATTACGAAATCTCGAACTTGTCCTGAGATCTCGTGAGACTTGTTGCCCTGTATGGTCTTGTTCAGAGAAACTGACTAGACTGTGTTCACTGTTCGCAAACATGTATCTGTTCAAGGAAATCACTTACTTTTCCCATCACACAGCTTCGGCTCTTTCCCGGACTGTCCCGGCATCCCCCTCGCAGAGGCTGGCGCAGATTAGGCGGCGAAAGAAAAAGACTAGGGACGAGATGTTCGCGGAACTGATGGCCTGCTCCAGAGCCGAGGCGGCAGAGCAGAGACAGTGGAGGGAGACCCTATGTCAACAGCATCGCACACACATCGAACGGGAGGATAGGTGGCGGCAGGAAGACCAGCAGGCGACTCAAACACTGCTTGGGCTAATGAGGGAGCAAACGGATACGCTCCGGCGCCTTGTTGATGTTCTGCAGGACCGCAGGCAGGAGGACAGAGCCCCCCTGCAGTGTATCTGCAACCGCCCTCCCCCGCCAAGAAGTCCTGCCCCCCCCACCCAAAAGTACAAGACGGAGGGGCGGTAGGGGCCGTGAGAACTGTCACTGCACCACTGCATAGCGCTAATGTACCACACACCTCTCACGCTATAAATTTGTAGAAGTGCTTCCCTTACAGGCTCACCCAGTCCCAAATCCAAGTTTCATCCCCCCAGTGTGTATTAGATTATTAAAAGCTGTTTGCTGTTATTCACTGTTTCGGTCACGTCTTTCGTGTCAGAGGATTTTTTTGTGTATTGGGGGGGAGGGGATTTATAATTGCACGGTATAGCCTACATTACCAGGGTACAGACTTGGGGGCATGATCAACTGCAGGGCACACACACACTGCAGTCAGTAGGCACCAGGGTCACTCTGTGTGGTGTATGCTGCCCCGGGTCATTCTGTGATGTGTATGCTTGTCCAGGGTCCTAGTGCCTGCCACCCCCTTAATGTTAAGGCACGCTGCCCTTACCATGCACTTCCACCGTAGCAACGAGCCTCTCCGCTGCCCTGAGCCCCAACAAGAGCCCTCATCCACGGACAGATACTCACCCTTCCCCCACACCCCTCACCCCTTCCTACGCCCAAACCCACAGCCCACTGCCGTCATCCAAACCCCTATCCAAAGAAGGCACCACTCGCCCCTTCCTGCAAACCCACCCCTTCCTGCAAACCCTCCCCTTCATGCACAACCACTTGCAACCGTCCCCCACCCCAGAGACCTATGTAGGAGCAGGAGGATGTCATTCCTCTATGAAACAAGCGGTCTGTACATCAGTGCACACCATGCCCAGCACAGTATGCGTCCATGTTTCAACACCTGAACAGAAATGCAAAGTAAAACAAAGATTTATTAATAATGAGTGTTACAATTAATTTGCATTAAAACGTGCTTTGGAAGTGGGGGAAACTTGGAGAACGGGGTATGTAACCGCAGATCGAAATCGACACATACAGACACAGGCCCAGGGTCAGTTTCTCTTGAAAGCAAGTGGAGAGTCATAGGTTACCCTGCTCTCCGAGGAAACTTGCTTTCAAAGCCTCCCGGATACACAGCGCTTCCCGCTGGGATATTCTCTCGGCAGCCAGGCGATTTGCCTCAACGTCCCATCCAGACAAAAAGGTCTCGCCCTTGCTCTCACAGAGATTGTGTAGCACACAGCAAGCAGCAATAACTACGGGGATATTCTTTTCGCTGATGTCCGAGCGAGTCAGTAAGCTCCGCCATCTCCCCTTGAGACGTCCGAAAGCACACTCCACCACCATTCTGCACTTGCTCAGCCGGTAGTTGAAGAGTTCCTTCTCTCTGTCCAAGGCGCCTGTATAGGGCTTCATGAGCCAGGGCATTAGCGGGTAGGCTGGGTCCCCGAGGATCACTGTAGGCATCTGCACATCCCCAACTGTTATTTTGTGGTCCGGGAAGAAAGTACCTGCCTGGAGGCGTTTAAACAGACCAGAGTTCCTGAACACACGCGCGTCATGAACCTTGCCCGCCCACCCAACGAAGATGTTGGTAAAACGTCCCCTATGGTCTACCAGTGCTTGCAGCACCATTGAAAAGTAGCCCTTTCGGTTAATGTACTCGCTGGCCTGGTGGGCTGGTGCCAGGATAGGGATGTGAGTCCCATCTATAGCCCCACCGCAGTTTGGGAATCCCATCGCGGTGAAGCCATCTATGATGTCCTGGACGTTTCCAAGAGTCACTACCTTTGAGAGAAGTTGCTCAACAATTGCGTGGGCTACTTCAATCACAGCAACCCCCACGGTAGATTTGCCCACGCCAAAGTGGTTCGCTACTGACCGGTAGCTGTCTGGCGTTGCAAGTTTCCAGAGGGCTATGGCCACTCGCTTCTGCACACTCAGGGCTGCTCGCATCCGGGTGTCCTGGCGCTTCAGGGCAGGGGCCAGCAAGTCACAGAGTTCAAGGAAAGTGCCCTTACGCATCCTGAAGTTTCGCAGCCACTGTGATTCATCCCAGACCTGCAGCACTATGCGGTCCCACCAGTCCGTGCTTGTTTCCCGGGCCCAGAATCGCCGTTCCACACCATGAACTTGACCCATTGCCACCATGATCTCCACGGCGCGGCGTACCCTGCTTTGTGAGAGGTCTGCGCCACTCTGTGAATTCCTGTCCTCACCGCGCTGCCGGAGCCTCCTCGCCCGATTTCTCAGCAGCTGACTGTGGAAGAGGTGGACGATAAGGTGCGAGGAGTTGACAACGGCCATAAGTGCAGCGATGATCGCAGCGGGCTCCATGCTCGCAGTGCTGTGGCATCCGAGCTGTAACTGACAAGAGAAGGGCGCGAACAGATTTCCCGCCGGAGCTTTCAGGGAGGGAGGGCGTGATTGACGGTTCAATGACAACAGTTACCCAAAAGCACCCTCGACACATTTTTCCCCCAGGAGGCATTGGGAGCTCTACCCAGCATTCCAATGGGCAGTGGGGACTGCGGGAACTGTGGGATAGCTTCCCACAGTGCACCGCTTCCAAAGTCGACGCCAGCCCCGTTACTGTGGACTCAGAAATTCGAATTAGTGTATTTACTGTGGATACACAAATTCGACTTCATGAGGTCGAATCCACAAATTCGACTTAAGTAGATTCGAAATAGTCTTGTAGTGTAGACAAGGCCTTAGAACACATGGCTCAATTCTCTCATACTCTAGCCTTGCCATACTGGTCTGTGATTTGGGTGGTGGTTTCTATTGTTTCAGCTATCACTAGCACAAGAGGCATGTAACTGCTTGTCATAGGTTTCTCCCTCATTTGGAGCTGTTGGGTTCCAAGATGGGGACCTGCATGGACTCCTCTAAACTAAAATTTTAGTTTAGATCTGGTTTTCGCTGCCACCAGTTACGTTTAAAGTGGGTAACACACTGCCTGTCCCCCAAGCTTCCCCTGGGGAACCCAGATTCAAACCCCTTGAATCTCACCAGAGAGAGAGAAACAGCCAGTTCCCCTCCCCCCCCTCCCCTCTCTCCCCAGCCTGCTCTGGAGAGATTACACACCGAGTCAAATCCTTGACTCAACACAAAGAGGGACTCACCTCCCCCCTCCCCTTCCCTAGTCCTTGGGAAAAATACCTTGATTCAAACTCCTTGAATCAAACAAAGAGGGATTCACCTCCCCCTCCCCTTCCCTTGAAAATGCAAACAAGAGAAGAATCAATCAAGTCCTAAAAAGAAAAGATTTTATTAAGAAAGAAAAAAGTACACTCTCTCTGTATTACCAGGATGCAAAAATACACAGAGTCTTACCTATAAACCTGGAGAGGCTCTCCCCCCCCTCCTTTCTCAGAATAATCAAAGTAACAGCAAACAGAAATAAAGATATTTCTCCAGCAAACACACAATTGCAAATATAGAAAGCAACTCAAAAGACTAATCCGCCTTTTTAACTAATACTCACTATACTGGATAGTAGAAAATACTCCAGGAGAACTTGGAGACATGTCTGGCCTCTCTTAGATCCAAAGAGAGCACACAGAGCAAACAAGGAACACAGACAAAGGCTTCCCTCCACAGAGATTTGAAATTATCCTGTCCCTTGATTGGTCCTCTGGTCAGGTGTTTCTCAGGTTACTGAGCTTGTTAACCCTTTCCAGGTAAAAGAGACCTTAACCCTGATCTGTTTATTTATGACACTGCTCCATCAAGTAGCCTGAACAGAAGGCAGCTATCATGCCTACCAGCTTTAAAGAGGTTTGCTACTGCCCATAGATCAAAGAGATGCTGCCTGGAGCCACCCAACCTCCAGCACAATGATAAAGATGCATTAGCTTCCATTCTGCACTTTAAAAAGCCTCAGAACAACAGAGAGCCAGGAGGGTTCAGAGAGAGGGAAAGCCACTGCGATCAGGAGCATGAGCAAGGGAGATAAAATTATGGGCCTGTCATAACATCACCAAAGCTTAAGAGCGTCTCCTCTTGCACCTTAAATCCCTCTTCCCCCACCTCGTCCACCCAGCACTAGCAGCTCGGAGAACTCCACCACCCAGTCGCTTTGGCTCAGTCAGAATGATGGGAGTATTTAGCACACAGGCAGGGTGTCGTCAAACACTCTTCTAGTCAGAGACACCCTGTCACCCAGGTGACATCCCTCTTACACACTGCTAATTTAGCAGCAGCAGCAGGAACCTGTGCAAGCTCGGTTACTGCTTAGGCTGCTTGCAAAACAACAGGCCTCTCCCAGGGCTCATTGCACGGGGGAAAGTTTGATGGGTTTGGCTCCCACTTTAACACATTGGTCCACATGGCCCGGGCCCAAGGACAGGAGTGAAGACTGTCAGTGTGGGACCAAGCCCCTCTCCTGACCTGCAGGCTCAGGACTGGAGCTGCTCAGAGCATTCTTGTTACTCGTCCGTGGGAAAGAAAATCCTTGTTGTGTTTCATGTTCCTCAACATTTCCCACCCTGCACTTTTTGTTTTTTCAGTGAAACACCAAAACCAGAAACTGAAAAGAGGATGGTTTTCCAAAAGCCAAAACCTGAACATTTTTACCCTTCCAAATTTCCAGTTTCCTGGTTTTTGCTGAAAAAAAGAGAGTTCTCCAAAATATTTTTGGTTTTGAGTGAAAAGCCGTTTTTTGTCACACTTACTTTTGGATGTAAATATTTCAGCCTACTCCATGCGAGAGCCCCATGAAAGGGGTGGTTTCCTAGCGAGGGTCTGCTCCCTCCCTAACCTGCCTGCTGCACTGCCATGCCGGTGCTCGGGAAATGACCCCTGACCTGGCCCGGCTGTATTAGAGGCAGTTCATACTACCATGTGTGGCCAGACATGGCCGCACACCTCCTAGCTGTGCTGCAGCACAGTTTGCCTCTACCCTGGCATGGCTGAGACAAGGGGACCAAAGCAAAACTTGGGTATCCCACAGACACTATGAGCCAGACCTGGCATTACTGCTAGTTCATGTCTGGCTCTTTGACACGTCTGTAGCAAGGCTGGATTTTAACAAACTTCCAATATGTTTTTTAATCAATGCAAACCATTATGTTTAATTTTAAACAGGCTAAGGCCTGGCCCTTCCTTTTTGCAGCTGTAGTGTCTAATCAATGTGGCCTGGAGGCTAAAGCTCTGCAACAACACACCTCAGTTCTATTCCTGGCTCTGCTACTGGGCTGCTGGGTGATTTTGCTGCTCTGTGCCTCAGTTTCCCCACATGTAAAATGAGGGTAATGACACTGACGTGCTTTGTAACGAGCTTTGAGATCTCCTGATGGGAAGTGCTAGATAAGAGGCAGGGGTTATTCTGATCTCTCCCCAGACACATCGATCGATCGATCTATCTAGTACGAATTGTGACTGGCAAGCCAGGCTGCTTCCTATTGAAGTTTCTCTCTTGGCGTGTGATCATGAGTCTGAATAGCCCCACCTTGGGGGAGTCCAAACTCTGAACCCAGATTCAGATCCAGATTTTCCAGCTGGCCCCTGTCTCTCCAATGGGCAGAAACAAAACCCTGGCTCTGAACAGCATTGAACTTTGGGGCATTGAGAATTTGGAGCATCTTTATTCTGGAGCGTTCTCGCAGCGCATACCCTGCCTCCAGGCTTTCTGTTCCTGGGCCACACCAGCCTTGAGTCAGATCCTGCGGCTGGATGTTGCAAAGGGCTGGATAATTCTACAATCAATAATAACATTGGTAGTTATTCTTGTCAAGAGAAGGTTAATTGCGTCTCATGCCCGGGGGCACCAGCTGATCACTGCAGGGGCCAAGAAGGAATTTTCCGCCTTGCTTCAGCATTTCACAACCAATGAGGTGCATGATGTGGAGTTTTTGCCATGCTCTGAAGCATCAGGCGCTGGCTGTGGGGGGAGGCAGGAGACCGGCGTGGATGGATCATTGCTCTGACCAAGCACACACACAAACCTCCCATTGCATGGAGAGTTAATCTCAGCTCTGCTCTTTTGCAGCGTCTCCACTCTGGGTTCGCTCTGTTCTGTTTAATTACCGAGTGAGCTGGCGGTCACGTGCCTGGCTGGCGCGGGCAGAGGGGCCCCCTCCATCGCAGCTTCCCAGCCTAGTGCATATCTGTCCCATTCAGTCGATACAATCTGGAGTCCTGGGAACAGGCTGCTGCTCAGTGATAAGTGGGTCTCCTGCCCGGGTGCTCACCTGGGCCCAGCCAGGGCTGGCTTGGGCCCGGAGACAGGAGACCGCCCTGAAATTGGGCTGGGGTCTTTCAGCATCTCTCTCCCCTACTGGGACTGAGCATAGCCATGAGGAAAAGGGACACAGCTACTGAGGGCCAAGTGGCTCCTCGATGTCCAGCCCTGGCCTAACCGGCAGCAAAGTTCAGCGATTTGTCAGGCCATAATTGAGAAGGAAGGGAAGAGCCGTCACGGCGCCAGGCCTGATGCACTGAACAGTCCCGAACCTCAGCAGGCAGCAGCAGCTCGCGCTCTGTGCCTGACAGCTGTCCGTTGTAGAGCAGGTCTGACCTCCCACCTCCCACAGGCAGATGGGGTGGGGGGCAGGGGGAGTCACAGCACCAGAGCCTAGATAGGGGGCTCCAAGACATTCATGTTCCCACATTCCCAGCCAAGATATCGTGCACAGAGACCCTGCTCCTGCGCATAGCTGGCACTGATACATATCTACCTACCTACCTATCCACCCTACCCGCCTACCTCCCTCCCTACCTATCTAGCCCCATCCCCCCTCTCTCTATCTAGCCCCATCCACCCCCTCTATCTATCTATCTATCCCCATCCACCCCATCTATCTATCTATCTATCTAGCCCCATCCACCCCCTCTATCTATCTATCTATCTATCTATCTATCTATCTATCCCCATCCACCCCATCTATCTATCTATCTATCTATCCCCATCCACCCCATCTATCTATCTATCTATCTATCCCCATCCACCCCATCTCTCTCTCTCTCTCTCTCTCTCTCTGTCTATCTATCTAGCCCCATCCACCCCCTCTATCTATCTATCTATCTAAGGACAGGGCTGAGAACATGGAGCAGCCCTGGGGGCAGTGACAATGACTTTCATCTAATGCTGAGCTGGGCTAACCTGGAAGCAGCAGAATGAAACGCTGTGCGTCCCATTGCAGAGCCTCATGTCATGCAGCTCCACAGGCTGATTCTGCTCTCGGGAGTGGCAGGGCAAGCCCCGTGGAGCTTGGGGGCTGGCTCCAGCATGTGTGTCCCTGCGTGTTACACACAAGGGTTTCTTGTGTCCTGCTGCCTTCAGAGCAGAGTTTGGAGTAACTTACCCCAATGGGCTGCTGGAAACTGCCCTGGGCAGTGGGTTTGTATCTGGGCTCAGTGTGGTCTCTTCAGCTCCTCCTGCAGCCTCTGCCAACCCACCGTACTGCTTGCCAGCAGATGACTGGTGGCTGTTCTGATTGGGTGCCAGAGGTGGGGGGCGTTCCCTGCTCAGATGGGAATTTGGAATCTGGTATTCGGGTAGGGCAGGGATCCAGTTTGACCCTATCTCCGTCTAAGTTCAGTGCCCGAGCTGGTGCCTGTTTGGCTTGCCCTCCTCTGTGCATCCCGCAGGGCAGGACTGCTCTGCAGGCTTCGCTCCTGTTTCCTGGCGAGAATAGCCCCCAGTGTGACTGCAGCAGGACCCCCACCCGAACCCTGCCTGTGGCATGAGCACACAGGAGGGCACTCAACCACACATACATAGCACACGCACATACATGTGCACACCCACACAAACATGCATCAGCATCACGTGACCATATACACACGTACTCCCACACGTGTGGATGCACACACACAGCTGTCCTCTCCCTCCCCCAGTCAGACACCGGGGACTCAAGTTGCCACCAGTCTGCAGAGCAGGGGTCAGGATTATGCCAGCCCAGCTGATGATGCGGCTACTGGAGCCCAGGTTCTGGGGCTGGTGCATGTGTAGCTTAAATAATGATGGCAGGAGGCTGGAGCGTTGCAGCGCAGGGCTGTCTGGGTTTAATGGCCCGTGGTTGCTCTGCTCCTCACCTCCCCAGTTCAGTAGAGTGACGTCTAAGCGGGCGCTACTCGGGAGGCAGATGGTAACGCCAGTGCACGGGCCGTTGCTATGCAGCGGGAGAGGAGGCTGTCACTCAGGTTTTGTGTTCCTGCTGCCCTGTGCCCTGTTGGCTGCCCAGCGCACCCAGAGAAGCACTCCGGAGTGACACCCGCAGTGTGGAGGGGGAGGGGAGGCCAGGGCAGCCCGCCCCAGGGAGGGTGCACACACGCACAAAGGCCCAGGCAGGGTGGCTCTGGCTGCTGGAGCATGCAGGGAGGAGGGGGCTTGGCTTCCTTGGCTAAGGGGAATATTAAGGTAATTACGGGCTGTGTAGTTAGCATGAAGGCAGCATCTTGTTGCTATGCAAGTGATGAGCTGGCAGGCGCCCACCCCCCCCCAATCCGTACTGCCAACAAGTCTCCAGTGAAATACCGTATGGAGATTTATTAGCACCCTCCACGGGGAGCAGGAGGATGCAAATCGCAGGCGGTCGGGTTCCGCTCGGCTGGGCCCAGCCAGCCACAAGCAGGCATCCTCTTTCGGAGACCAAAACTCTGCCTCCTCTGGGCACGCTGCACCCCATCCCCGACATGGAGCCAGTGCCCCGGGCAATGATGCCAATTCCCATGCACCCAGGGTGGGGATTTATTTTGTTTTGATGGGGGCAGGTAAAGTACCCTTCATTTTCCTCCTCCTCATCTTCATCATCCCCATCCTGGGAAGGGGCAGGAGAGGCAGCTTTCTCCTCGGCCAGGCTGCGGGGCCAGGCTGTTTGGGGGGGGTTCTGTCCCCAAGGAGACGGAGTGCAGAGTATGCCCAGGAACAGTCACCCAGAGCTGAGACCACGCCCAAGGGGGTCAAGTTACTGAAAATGCCTGGCAGGGCCAGGGAAGGTGCTTTGCTTGTCTGGCTTGAATTTGTATTTGCACCGAGAACAATAAAAATAAGTTTCAATCCCCAAACGAACTCAGAGCAGAGGCCGACCAGCATCTCTTTGCTGCCACAGGACAGAGCAGGATCGCTGCGGCCTGCGTTGCCGTTTGGCGTTGCTAAGGCGCGGTAGCGGCCAGGACGTGACGCAGTGGAGGGTCGGGATTAAGGTCTGCTGGCCGGGCTGTGGCACAGGGAAGGCAGCAGGCCAGGTGTGCGGTGAACGGGCAGAGCTGTGTGTGAGGAGCCCTGCTCTGGAGTAGCAGGGTGCTTCGCTGCACTGGCAGGGCTCCCTGTAGGGCAGGGGGGGCGCATCAGATGGGCCTGCAGCCAGCCCCTCCCCAGTGCTGTTGAGTCGGTTTAGAGCAGGGGGGATGAAGAACAGTTCTTGGGTGTGTGCGTACTGGCCACAGATCCCAGGTTCTCTGGCGTGTCACGCCGAGCAGAGGCCAGCCAGCCCGCCCCTCAGCCCTTGCTAGGTGCAGGGAGCTAGGGGCTCAGGTGTCAGGGATGGGAACCGCCGAGCTGACAGCAAGGGCTCAGAGATGCTGATCTTTGCCCCCATGGCCAGTGGGCCCGGGGAATGACTCAGTGACTTCTCCCTGTGCAGAGCTTTGGCTGGGCCCAACCTCCCAGATCCCCATGTGGTCAGTCCCAGAGCCTGGCTAACCGGGGCACTACACAGCCCTGTCAACACGCCTCCCTCTGGACCGGCAGCCCCCAGCATTCTGAAGCCGTACTGAGCAAAAGGGGCACAAGGTGCCAGCCCATGTGGCGCTGGTTTGCCAGGGCAGAAAGCAAGCCTAGGCTGGAGAGAGCCAGACACCGCCCCCTCTGCCCCGTACCCCATTCCTCTTGTATCTAGTCCATGAGGGGATTGGAGCAGGGAAGAAGGGGTCTGCACAGCGGCAGTGTCTGCGAGCCTGGCTGGGCTACATCCCCTCACTGCTCACTCCCCAGGCACTGCCGGCTGCTCCAGCCCTGGGCTGAAAAGTCCGTCTCAGGGTCTGTGTTTTCACAGGCCAGGCTCCCCCCGAGATGATCAGTCATGTCCCTGTGTCTGGTTAGACAAGGCATTTAGCAGCACTGCAGCTGACTGCAGCTTCTCCCCGGTACTCAGGGACCATAAAGGCCTGTTGGGTGGTAAACGGCTAATCAGCCTGACAACGGCTGGTTATTTAATCTTACGATCATCTCTGCGCTCTGCTGTCTGCAGGATGCAGGGAGAGGGGGGTGCAGGGCACCCTGCTTCCCACACGCTGCCACTGATTCCTGCCCTATTCTCGGGCAGTGCCCCGGGACCTGGCCCCCGGCTGTCAGGTGACCATGCCGCCCGCCCCACGTTGAGCTGTCACTGTGATGTCAGGGTACGGAGCTTCGACAGGGGCTGTAAATTGTCAGGCCCCGTAAAGCATTTAATGATTTTGAATTTATCTGCATCAATAAATACATGACAAGGTAACAGTCAAATAAATACCCATTAGTGCTCTCGCTCTCTTTTTTTAATTACGAGCCCGGGTGTTACCAATCATTTTCTGCTAAGCAAGCGCTACAGGAAATCTTCATTAGCACAGGGGCCAGACAGGCTGGGCTCAACAGCCCAAGGAGAGAGAAAGGAGCAGGGGCTGGCACACTCACTGATCCTCTCCCTCTGCCTTTTTGGTCTCCCAGGAGTGGTTAAAGGCACTGTGGCCACCTGCATTGTTCAGGTATCTACTCAGAAATTTCTAATCACAAAGAACGGAGGGAAATAATCTCACAGCACTGAATGCCGAGCTCAGGCTATCCCCACATTGGAGGGGAATTTGTGGGGAGGGATTGCTCAGTGGTTTGAGCATTGGCCTGCTAAACCCAGGGTTGTGAGTTCAATCCTTGAGGGGGCCATTTAGGGATTTGGGGTAAAAATCTGTCTGGGGATTGGTCCTGCTTTGAGCAGGGGTTTGGACTAGATGACTTCCTAAGGTCCCTTCCAACTCTGATATTCTATGAAGTTTGAACCTGGATCCTGACTTTGCAAATAGCCCTGAGGCAGGTGCTAGGCTCCTGACTGGAGGTGCAGAGCTATCCTGCTGACTCACCCTGGCAGCCAGGCTGGATGGGTCACATTATCTCCATCTCAAGGGCTGAGAGTCTCTGCAAGGGTACATCTATGCTGCAGTTGGGAGCATACTATCCAGCTCAGATATGCTAGCTCAGCTCAAGCTAAGTCTAGCCAGGAGTAGTACAAGTGGCAGCTCAGGCTAGCTGCCTGAATATGTATCCTGGGGTGTGGAGGGGTTTGTACTTGAGCAGTAGCCTGAGCTGGCTACACTGCTATTTTTAGCAGGCTAGTGTGTGTTTGGCTAGCCGAGCTCCCAGCTGCAGTGCAGACAGACCCTAAAGCAAGGAAGAGTTGGGGGGGGGAAACCTTGCAGGGTGTGACCCTGAAAACAGCTTAGGCTCAAACTCAGGCTAGTGGTTGTGTCTGTTGCTTAAGTAGAGACTAGAGGAAGACT
This sequence comes from Mauremys mutica, assembly GCF_020497125.1. NCBI lineage: Eukaryota > Metazoa > Chordata > Testudines > Geoemydidae > Mauremys > Mauremys mutica. Next base: position 5,204,610 of record NC_059094.1, read on the forward strand.
CCAGGCAGTAGGGTACTTTGGACAGTAACCCCGGGGCAGGTGTGCTCCATTGAGAGTCCGGGAAACGTACCAGCTGTTTATAAGCCCCCATCTTTACAATGAGCCCAACCAGCCCCACCCCGCTCTTAACACCCCCAAATTCAGTGTGTTGGAGATGTGGCTCCCAGTTGTGCAGCTTTGAGTCCTTCCCACTGACTCTGCACCAGCCGTTGTTAGGGGCAGCACAGGTTGGGACAGCGAGGACCAGCCGCTCCATGCCTGGGTAGCTATAACTCACTAAGAAAAGCAGGTGCCTGGCCTGAAACCCACCCTTTGTGGGAGCTTCTCACAGCCACCCTGCCAGGGATGCTCTCATGCTGCCCAGAGCAAGGCTGGATAGGCCCTGCCCCTCTCAGCCTTCCCTTCCTTGCTCATGTCTATGCTCCAAATGGCTGGTGAGGGCAGAGCCGATGGCCCTGCCAGCTCCATCCCCTCTGCCCAGAGCCAGCTGGCAGGACCGACTATCTGCCCGGACTATCTTCCAGACGTGCTTGGCCAGATGCTGCTTCATCCAAATGTACCGGTGTCAAGACAATGGGCCTGGTCCAGATTTCCCCTGGTGTAGCTGAGAGCAGAAACCAGACAGCTCTGCTCTGGCTGGATACCCCGCACACCACTAATGCGCCAGTGTGACATTACTGACTGCAGAGGGGTTACTCCCGATTGTGTGAGGAGAATCAAGCCCACGGGGGTAAATCAGGAGTAACTCAGCTGTAGTTAGTGCTGGCCAAAACATTTTCCAGGGAACGGTTTTCCATCGGAAAATGCAGCTTTGTCGAAATTAAAATGTTGTGCAGGAACATGTAAATTCCAGCTATGCTGTCGCCGGGGAGGTGTCAGAATGAATCACTTTGACTTTCTCGTTTTGTTTCGATAACGTCAACGTTTCGTTTCAATAGGATAAAAATATGTCATTTCAGCTGTATCGGTTTGTTTAATTTTGTGTCAGTTTTTCTATTCTAATATTAATTTCATTATTATCTGTTCTATTTCCCTTATATTTGATAGTAGAATTGTAGTAAGGGGGAGTGGCCTCCCTCGGAGACGGATGCGGGGACAGCTGCGAGCCCCCCGCAGTGGGAAGAGCCAGGACACCCACTCCCGGCCTGCCGGAAGCAGAGGGTACAAGGCCAGACCTCCTGCTCCGCTGGAGAGGAGCCGCCAGCGAAAGACGAGTCTCACCCACTGCTGGAGCCGGACCTGACAGCAAGCGCTGCAGCGCCTGAGATCTGGAGGGACTGCCAGAAGTGCCGGTCGCCAGAGGCATCGAGGAGTTGCTGGGGCTGCCATTAGCTGTTTACCCCAGCGAGACGGATGATGACCCTGGGACCCAGGTATCCCCTCAAATGAGAGTGCAGGAAGTAGCCCAGGGTAGCTGAATATCATTCGGCTGTGCTGCTGACTGACTGCCGGCCAGCGTGTTGTGGCCAGATTTCCCCACAGACCACTCTGCCTCTGTCAGGGCCTGGGCTGGGATGCAGTGAAGTTGGATGGGCCTGCATCTCCCTACCCCACCACCCCATGGCTGAGGTGGCAGCTTCCCCACCACAAGCCAAGAGGCCTGAGTTTGTCGGCGGTCCACCAAAGCCAGGCCCCACAACTGTTTGCTGCCCTGCCCTCTTTGGGGGCTGGGCTAATACACTGGCTCCTGCACTGTCCTGAGTACAGGTCCAAGCTTCCTGACTTTGCTGCCCGTCCTGCTTGAGGACCTGGCATCTAAACTAATTATTGCTCTGCCCTGACTACAGGTCAGAGCCTCCTGACTTTGCTGCCCTGCCCTGCCTGAGGGCTTGGGATATAAAAATGTTATTAAAGTTAATGTTTAAAATTAAATAGACACAAGTTAAGAGGGAAGGTACTGTACATCTGGGGTCAGGCTTGAGTTATGAGGGATTACAGGTACCGGTTGCAAGGGTGAAGAGAGACATATATATCACATAGCCAGCGTAGACCCATTTTGGGGTGCGGGAGTTTTTAAAGTGTCAGTGGATAAGTGGGCTCGGGTACGCTACCCGTGGACTGTATAAGGAGTCCAAGTCAGTATCGGTGGAGCAAATGAGTACATAGGTGGGGTTCATCAGGGAAGGAAGTGAGTTATTTCCCTGGTCGGCGGTCGGTATTGACGCTGTCCTGTGATGTGTTCCGTATAAATGTCTCTGGACCACCTGATGGTGTCGGACACCATGAGCTGTCTCGTGAGCCGGGCGTATCATCGACCGACTCCGCACGCTCTCAGAACCAGCTCGTTGTGGGGGTCCCATGAGCCCAGGGCTCCCACGATCAGGGCATGTATCTGGACCGCTAGCCCTGGGCTCTCAGGGTCTCGGCCAGCAGGGTGTACTTCGACGCCTTCCGGGCTCGGGCCTCGTGGAAGGCCGGTGACCTGTTTTCAAAGGGCACCATGACATCTACCAGGAGGACCTTCTTCTTTTCTGCATCCATCAGGATGATGTCGGGTCGCAGTCTGCTGTCTGTCCCAGGGATGGCTAAGTCGAGGGTGATCTTCCCCAGGGACGGTGGGATGGCTTTCACCAGCCGGCTCTGGATGGCGTTGTGGCAGTGCCACCAGGCTCCGGAGTGCTGTTTGCATCCACACAGGACGTGGGGCAGGGTCTCGTTTGCGTAGCTGCACTTCCTGCAGCATTTGTCCTGGTTGCCGTGGCAGATGGCTCCATTGAGGGGAGCGCAGTTGAGTCAGGCCCTGTGGATGAACCGCTAGTTGGCGAACCTGGTGAAGCTGCCCCCGGGAAGGAAGTGGTTGCTGGCGTCCCACTTGCTGGACACCTCGAACACCTTGCCCTGGTCCGGCTTCCACTTGAGGTTCTTGGCATAGTGGCAGTGGATGGCGTCTTTCAGGGTCCTTTCCAGCATAGCTCTGGCTGTTGGAGTGATGATGGTGTGGTCCGGGGTCTTTACGCGTGGCACCAGTATTCCCAGCTCCTGGCGCTCCTCACACCACTTCCAGCGGCAGCCGATCCTCTTGCCCAGGCATCTCGAGGTGTTGCGGGCGCAGGACGAGACAGATGACGGGTCTCCCCCATCTCTCCCAATCTCAGCCTCCAGGGAGCCACTGAGGTAAGTGAGGACGTCCTGCTCGGAGGGGGTCCTGGCGATGCGTTTCCTGACCACGTCCTGAACAGCTTCCTGCGTGATGCTCCTCACCGTTGAGTCTGGGCACATCAGGAGGCTGAAGGCGTGGGTCATCACCGCCACGTCACACAGGTCACCCATCCGAGGTCCGTGGGTGCCACCCTGCCTGTGGGAAATGTAGATGATGTCGGTGCTGGCCCTCTGGGGAAGGTAGAGCCGTTTCCTCACCAGCTGCCTGATGGTTCTGTCTGCCTTGTTCAGGGGCACCTTGGCTACGGCCGATCCCCTGAGGACAAAGGGGGATCAGGAAGGTATTGAGGCCGTTGCCAGGGGGCGAGCAGGGAGGAGTCAATTTGGGCCATATCTCGCAGGATCTCCGCGATGGTGTCTTTGGGGGTCTGTTGGACTCTTGTGGGTGTGCCGAGGTGTTGGCATACCTCTCCCTCTTCGAGGGAGGCCATGGGCTCTCCCTGGATCAGGAACCGTGACGGCCAGACCAATGCCCTGGCGCCACAATCGACGTGGAGGGAGGCACACTTTTTGGGGTTGAAGTGGAGGCCCATCCACTCGGCGGCTTGGCTGGTGATGTCAAGCATTTGCTGGAGGCTTTCCGAGTTGTTGGCGACCAGGGCAGGATCGTCTGTGTAGGCCAGAATGCTGATTTTCTTGCCGTGCAGGTCAAAGCTGGTCAGGCCGCAGGAGATGGCTCGGATGAGCGGTTCCATGACCAGGTTGAAGATGATGGGGCTGAGGGGCCATCCTTGTTTCATGCTGCAGCAGATGGGGCTGGCGTCCGTCTCTCCGTCCGTGGCACGGATGGTGGTGGTGCAGTCCTTGTAGAGGTCCTGGAGGATCTGGATGAAGGTTTCTGGCATCCCGAACTCTCCCAGGGTGGCAAAGATGTGGTGGTGGGGTATGGATCCGAAGGCATTGGTCAGGTCGAGCCATGCTACGGCACACTGCCTCTTGGACCTCCTGGCCTCCTGGATGGCTGTCTGAAGGAGGAAGTTGCGCTCATAGCATCCCTCACAGGACATGAAACCCTTCTGCACTGAGCTGACGGCGCCCCCGCACACTGACCAATCCGTGATCCTTGCCGCGAGACAGCTGGCATACAGCTTGTAGATGGTGGAGCAGAGAGAGATGGGCCTCCAGTTGCCGGGGTCGTCTCGTTCGCCTTTCCTGTGGATGAGCATGTTATGGACTTTTTCCAGGAGCGGGGAATGTGATGGAACTGCTTGCATTTGTTGAAGATGGCAGCGAGCGAACACCAAGCAGCCGGGGTCTCACGTCTTCAGCAGGTGGTAGAGGATGCCATCTTTTCCAGGGGCAGTGGTTTTGGTCCTCATCAGCCTTGCCTGCACCTCCTGCGGGGAAAAATCTCGCTCCAGGTCCTCTGTGAGGTTGATCCGGGGTAGCGGGGGAAGGCACTCCGGGCGTCGCAAGTTGGTCTGGGCCTCGTCATCGAACATGTCCTTTAAGTAGGAGTAGAGCCTCACGGGCTGGATGGCAGAGTAGGAGGAGGTCCCATCGAGGATCTCCCTCATGGCTTTCGTCCGGTTCTTTCTGTATAGTTTCTGAAAACGGGATGCAGTCGCCGGATCGTAGGGGCAGCCGACGTCCCCTCTCCTACCTTCTCTAGCGGTGTTGTCACGGCTCGGTGTGCGGAATCTGCGCATGGCCCGTGTGGCCTCCTGGGGTTCCCTCCTTCTGGCTGTAATTTCCGCAGACAGTTCTGCGGTCAGTCTGTGCGTCAGGGCGTCGAAGTTCTCGAAGTCCTCAGCCTTTGCCAGCTCCTCCATCCAGGCAGATTGCCACGGCGTGGCAACCCTCGCTCGCGGCCGTCGCTCCTCCTGCTGCATTGTCTCCACAGGTTCAGGTGCTGCGGGGACAGTCTGCGGCCTTGTTGTCCCTCGGCCTGGGGGGCAGTGTTCAGGTGGGTCTTGAGGCGGGGATCCTGGTGCGGTGGGGAGGGCAGCTCTCGGTGTCTCCGAGGCAGCGCTGGATCTTAGGGGAGGGAGTGAGGTTCTGGAAGCACCGATGCTGGGCTTTGGGGAGCGGGGGAAGGTCGTGTTTGGAAGCGCTGGGGATGGCTCTGGTTTTTCTGTGGGTGGTATCTGGCTGGGAGGGTCCTCGGGGGGCATGGGATTTTTGGCGGTCAGAGGCTTGTTGGGTAACCTTGGAGGAGGTGTTGGGTCTCGCGGGGGCAGGATCCGGCCATGGGATCTGGCAGCTGCGGGAGGCTCCTCCGTTGGCTGGGTCTCGCCGTGTGACCTGGGGGGGCGGTGCTAGTTGCTCCTACGGCAGAGCGGCATGGGGTTACCTGTGGGGGAGCTCTGCCCCGTCTCGTATCCGTGTTGTGCCGGATGGTTTCTATGAGGTTGCTGAGGTGTCTGGTGAGGTTGCTGACTTGCGAGGTGGCGGCGATCCCCCTCACAGCAGGGTCCAGTGTGGAGATTCTGGAGATGGGCCTGGTTCTTTTGGTGGCATTGTGAGTCCTCGAGGCGGGGGTTGTGCTTCCCTCGGTTGGCGGTTGGTCCCCCCCTTGCCTGCTGTGGCTCTGGGGATGCTGGCTGGGGTGCTGAAGCCGGACCATCGGTGGAGGTCAGGGTTGGAACCCGCAGGGTGTCAGTGGGATTCACCTTCGCAGTCATGAGGGGTCCTTTGGATGTGGTTTGATGGAACTTACATTTCTTTTGAGTCTCGAAGGGTAGATCGCAGGGGCTACACTGGAAAGCAATCCGTTTGTTGTAGGTCTTGCGAACGTGTTTGCTGAGGGCCCTGAGGGTCTGGAATCCATGGACGGGGAGGCAGAAGGGGCAGAGGAGGAGACCTGTAGGGAGTGGCTACTGGAGGTAGATGCAGTCATCTTCCCCTGCCTCAGCCTCTGTGGGGCGGACCTCTGTTGTGCCGGAAGGCTCACCAGGTGATTCCTCTCGGTCTGGTAGAGAAGCTTGAGGAGGTGAAGTCGCTCCTGGGGGGGTGCTGGACTCACAGGCCACGATGTCTCTTTGCCCAGAAGGACACATGCGGCATCGAGGTCCTGGGGTCTGGAATGCATTCCCCTTTGAGCAGCCCTCCTCCGGACAGCCGTGTAGTAAGTAGTTTCGGGGTCTGGGATTGAGGAGGTGCTTCCTTCTGGAGCATCCCTCTCTGGAGCAGCAAGGCAGTGATCAGCATCCTGGTCCTGGGTCCTGGTGGGGGCTCCCCTGGTAGCATCCTTCCCAGTGGGGCAGCGATCAGCATCATGGTCCTGGGTCGTTGGGGGGGGGGGTCCTCTGGTAGCAGCCTTCTCAGGAACAGCAGGGCAGCGCTCGGCATCCTGGTCCTGGGAAGTGGGAGAGGTTCTCCAGGGGTCCTCCTCCTGAAGAGCTGGTGAGATATTCTTGCTCCTGGACATGAGGTCCCGAAGAGCTATCCTTCTGGTGCTAGGTTTCCCTGCAGATGTATCCACAGGGGTTTTCTTCGGCCAGGTGCTGATTTTTTCATCCTTGCTGGTGGTCCGGGTCTTCCGTGATGCACCAAGGGTGGTCTTCACAATAAGCTTCCGCTGAGCTTTCTGAGAAGTAGAGGATGCAGGAGCAGCAGCGGCCAATGAGAGCGGAAGCTGAGGGTAAGAAAGAATTTTCTTCCAAAGTAGCAGCAGTGGAGTATATCAATTTTTTCAAAAATGTCAGCAGGAGACTCCATCTTCAGGACAGGTGTTGGAGATGCCCATCAGAAGAAATTAAACTGATAAGAACAGATCAAGTGTAGACATGAGGGATTCTCTACACCTGTGGCCCTGTGGTGATGAATCCAAGAAACGCCCCCCTGAGAGCCCATCTGGCTGGGGAATGGCTCAGTCAGCCCCAGGACCCCCATCTTGGGTGAAGGGGGCTGAGGTATTTGAGACAGCCCAGGCCTGCGCCTCTCAGAGTGCAGTGACCAGAGCGATGGGTCTACCTGAGCCCTGCTGCATGCGCCGCCTGCTGTGCAGCAGGGTGTCCCCCTCGCCGACTGCTAGTGGGGAGTGGAGGCTGTGCTGACCCTGGGCCTCCGCCCTGCCCTGGCGCAGGGCCGACTTTAGGAAGTGCAGGGCCCAATTTGAACAGTTTTGACGGGGCCCCGGCAGGGATGACTATTAAATATATATATAAACACGTGGGGCTTGTACTCACTGGGTGGTGCTCCGAGTCACTCACTCCAAGTCTTCGGCGGCACTGAAGGACCCGCCGCCAAAGTGCTGAAGACCCAGAGCAAGCGAAGGACCCACCGCCAAAGTGCCGCTGAAGACCCGAAGCGCCGCCAGGTGAGTAAAAATTAAAAAGGCGCCTCTAGCCAGGGAAGGGATTCTCACTGGGCATGGGGCCCTCTTAGGTGCAGGGCCCGATTCAGGGGAATTGGTGGAATTGGCCTAAAGCCAGCCCTGCCTGGCGGTGGGTCTAGTTCCTGGGGTGCCAGAGAGACGGGCACCCACTGCCCTCTGAAGCATTCCTGCAGCATGCGGCCTGTGGCGGAATGGACTCCTCTCTGCCCCCGGCTACTCTGGGGAAGGCGACGGTGAAGAGCTTCGACTGGACCTTTGTGCACACAGATTTACTCAGGCTTGTGCCCTCGCTAGGCCAGTCACGGTGGCATGGAGGACGGAGCCTCACTCCACAGGCAGCATGACAGCCTCACTTCCAACTCCAAGGGGCAGACTCTCCGTGCCCTCATGGCGCACCCGCACACCCGGTTCTCGCCCGCGCCTGCAGGGGCGGCTCTAGGTATTTTGCTGCCCCAAGCACGGCAGGCACGCTGCCTTCGGCGGCACGCCTGTGGGAGGTCCGCTGAATCCGCGGAACCAGCGGACCCTCCGCAGGCAAGCCGCCGAAGGCAACCTGCCTGCCACCCTCGCAGCGACCGGCAGAGCGCCCCCCGTGGCTTGCCGCCCCAGGCACGCACTTGGTGTGCTGGTGCCTGGAGCCGCCCCTGCGCGCCTGTCTGGGAGCACCTGTGCTGAGTCCTGATGCTATGGGGCAACTTCTGTCCCAAATGCCCCTGGTTTGATGCTACGGAGAGCTGACAAGTGTCCTTCCCAGAGGGAGGGAATGGACAGGGCACAGCGGACAAGTGGCAGGGGGCAGAGGGTAGCAGACGGGGTGTGACGAAGTGGGACTGGTTTTAATGTTCCCTCTGAATACTGTGGGGGGGCCTCAGCTCTGGCCGACCCTCTGTGGCCTAGCAACTAATGGCCAGGCCCTTCCCTCTGCAAGGGGATGCTAAAGGTGTGGGAGACAGAGAGGCTCAGGTGACCTCCTGGCCCCAGAAAGAGACACAGCCCAGAGAGGAGGGGCTGGAGAGGGTTTGGTAGTTTTTGGAAGCTGGCTGGGAAATGGAGGGGAGCCCTGAGGCTCGGGCCTCCCAGCGGGGCTCTGGCCTCCCTGGGGCCCCAGATGGACCTAACTAAGGGGGGTCTGGTTGTCTGTACCGGCAAGACCTGTTTTGGACTGTGTTCCTGTCATCTAAATAAACCTCTGTGTTACTGGCTGGCTGAGAGTCACGTCTGACTGCGAAGTGGGGGTGCAGGACCCTCTGGCTTCCCCAGGACCCCGCCTGGGTGGACTCGCTGTGGGAAGCGCACGGAGGGGCACATGCTGAATGCTACGTGTGAGCTTCTTGCCCTGCAAACAGTCTGCTCCAAGGGAGAGGAGGCTCCCCAAAGTCCTGACTGGCTTTGTGGGGAGCAGTTCCAGAGCATCGCCCGGGGACTCCGTGACACGGGGGCAGGGGACAGGGAGCAGAGTTGAGCAGACAAGGACGGGGAAGCGGGTAGCAGGCAGGGGACAGCAGGTAGCAGACAGGGGCAGCGGTTGGAGCAGCACATCCTATGGTGGGAAGCTTAGCCTTGAAAGGACCAGGGAAGCGTAGCCGTGCTGGCCTTCCCATGCCACCTGCCATTGGTGATTAGCTCAGCTCCCTGCGCACGGCCTGCCAGACACCCACTGCTCACTTGGCAATGTCACCGTTATTAATGCTGATAGATTATAAAGGGGTTTAATAGATATTTATGATCTACATCACATTTTATTACTGCTTGTCCTTTCACATGACGGCCAGTGCTGCTGCCGCATGCCCATGTTTCACCGGGCCACTCGGTGGGCAGAGAGGAGGGGTGGAAGTGTGCATCCAATCTGGAGCCAGCCACCCCTGCTGGGGAGCAGATTAACATCCTCACTGCATCGCAGCAGGCAGGCAGTTCTCTTGTGTATATAACGCCTGGGCAGGAGGGATCCTAATGATACTGGATGACGCCAGGGGCACGTGGACACTGCAGTGCATCGATCTCACCAGTTCACTGTTGGAGTAGTCAGATAGCTGGCCTCCCACCCCCTATCGCCCCACTTTACAGATGGGGAAACTGAGGCACGGAGAGGTCAAAGTCCAGCTTTGGGTGCTTCTGTTTTTGGGTGCCCAGACTGGTGCCAGTTTTTATTGGCCTGTCTAACTCTGAACCCAGGGGCCTGCCTTTCGGGCCCCCTGTTTGAACCTTCTGGCCATAGGCCAGCACCCGATTCAGAGATGCCCCAAATCACAGGCAGCGTTGGGGAGCGTGGGTCTGAGTGACTTGCCCAGGGTCACACCATGAGCCAGTGACAGGGCAGGAAACAGAGCCCAGGTGCCCATGCGCCTAGGTCTGCCCTCTGGCAAGCTCCTACAGCTGCCTCGTGCTTCTAATCTAGCTAAGTGGGAAATTGCGTCTCCTTCCTCCGGAGGGGAGAGGCCTCCAAGTGCAGTGCAGAGACAACAGGGAGGGGTTCCCCTCCCTGCAGCGCTCCTTACTGACCCACGCTGGCCAGCGCTCTGCCCCTGGCCACGAGGCTGTGGGCTTCTTGCAGGAGTGGGGTGGAAAGCTGGGTCTGGGGTTCCCGAAGGATTGCTGCGGAGCCTGGATTGTCTCTTCAAACACTGCCCAAGAGAGTGCAAAATATAACAGTCCTGTGTGTGTGCACATGTGCACAGGTGTGTGTCATGTACACACATGCAGAGATACGGCTCCAGGGTTTTGAGCCAAGCGGAGCAGAGGAATAATAATGCCTGGCTCCTCCCATCACCTGTGTCTATGAAAGAGAGAAATAGGAATTTTTTCTGTCATTTACACTCGTTTAATACCAAAGTAACTGCTAGTCTAAATGGAGTGTGTGTGTGTGTATGTGTGTGTGTGTGTGTATGTAAGAGCACGTGTATGTAAATATGTGTTTGAGAGTCTCGGTTTCTGTATGACAGTCAGTGTGTGCATGTGTGAGACACAGGGTAAGTGCCTGGGGATTGGATGGGGCATTGTGTGTGCACGCACATGTGGCTGCAAGGGCGGGGAAGTGCAGGGAGGGGATGGGGGAGTGTGTGCGCACGTGTGTGTGGCTATGACAGAGGGTGATGTGTGAGGAGGGAATGCAGGAGTTTGTGTGCACCCGTGTGGCTGCGATAGAGGGTGAAGTGCAGGGAGGGGATGGTGTGTGTGTGCACGCGGGTGTGGCTGGGATGGAGGGTTATGGCAGGGAGGGATGCAGGAGTGTGTGTGGCTGCGATAGAGGGTGAAGTGCAGGGAGGGGATGGTGTGTGTGTGCACGCGGGTGTGGCTGGAATGGAGGGTTATGGCAGGGAGGGATGCAGGAGTGTGTGTGGCTGCGATAGAGGGTGAAGTGCAGGGAGGGGATGGTGTGTGTGTGCACGCGCGTGTGGCTGGGATGGAGGGTTATGGCAGGGAGGGATGCAGGAGGGTGTGTGGCTGCGATAGAGGGTGAAGTGCAGGGAGGGGATGGTGTGTGTGTGCACGCGCGTGTGGCTGGGATGGAGGGTTATGGCAGGGAGGGATGCAGGAGGGTGTGTGGCTGCGATAGAGGGTGAAGTGCAGGGAGGGGATAGTGTGTGTGTGCACGCGCGTGTGGCTGGGATGGAGGGTTATGGCAGGGAGGGATGCAGGAGGGTGTGTGGCTGCGATAGAGGGTGAAGTGCAGGGAGGGGATAGTGTGTGTGTGCATGCGCGTGTGGCTGGGATGGAGGGTTATGATAGGGAGGGATGCAGGAGGGTGTGTGCACACACATGGCTGTGATAGAGGGTGAAGCACAGGGATGAGCTGCAGGGGTGCATGTGCAGAGTGGCTGGCAGAGGCCAGGCCTGTGAGAAGCCGCCTCTAGCAGAGCCTACGCTCTGCAAATCCCGCCTGTGTTTGAAGCCGGTGATGCTCTCGGGGTGCATGGGAATCCCTAATTGAATCCCGTCTCTCTCTCCCGGCTCTAAATGAAACTCCCCCAGGGCAGCATATTAAACCTGACCGCGCACCACCTCGGAGATTAACATCGGAGGAGGAAGAATTAAAGGTCTGCGGAGGGCAGCGCGCTGGCGGAGCTGCCGTGGCGCTCTCGCCTCTTGCTCTGGGAAGGGTCGTGGGGCCAGCTCTCAGGAGAGGCTGAGAGTCCGGCAGGAGCTGGGCAGCGGCAGCTGGGCATTGGAGCAAGCCAGACGCTGCACTAACTGGGCCTGAAAGGAGAACTCAGTGGCCCCCGCTCACATCTTTGTGTTGATGCACAAGGCATAAAATACCCAGCGAGCGCCTGTGGGCGATGCCGGCTCTGCCCGCCCCAGCACCACGCAGCGCCGCTTTGCCGTGGCTTAGTGCGGCTGGAGGCGCTGCCTGCTGCCCTGGCCAAGCTGGAAAGGAGGTGGGGGTAGGCGAGGGAGAGCGCCCTGCCCACAGTGCAGAAGGGGTTAACCCTTCCTCAGGCAGAGGGCTGGAGTTAGGATCTGAGGAGTCTCCCCCGCTTGCCAGTCACTTCTGCCTCCAACCCCAAAGCCTCTCCCTGTGTCCCCCTCCTCCCTTCCTGCCAGCCGCCGGGGGCTCAGACCGAATCTCACCCCACCCCCAAACTGTGCGGTGTGTGGAAAGTGTGCAGCCTTGGAGGGCCAACTCTTCCTCCCAGGCCAGCCCTGCTCCGGTGGGGTCCCACCCCATCTATGGACACTAAGCACTGGGCCAGAACAAGAGCCATTCTGCCCAGCCCAGCCCACAAGGGACGTGGAGCCAAACACTCTGGACTAGGGTCTGCAAAACCTAACTGATATCATGGCGTGAAGCCAAGGTCAGCTGCCCAGGTGAGGGGCACAGGGAGAGGAGGGTGTTTGTAAGCTCCTTGCTGCAGTAACATCATTTTAGGAAGAAAATCTGGGGACCATTTCTCCCCCTGCAGAGTCAGAATGTCTCCCCTGAAGTCACGTCCCCGATGGCGATGCAAGGACTAGGGTAGAAAGGCAAAGCAGCTTCAACAACAGGCTAAGCTCTGGCAGGGGGCTGGGAACGTGATGCTGGCTAACAGCCTTCAACATCTGACAGCCTTGGGAGAATGAAAAGTTCAGAACTCCTGCTCAGGACATGTAAGTGTCTGGAAAACAAACTGCCATGAGGGGTGCGCACTGACACGTGCTGCTGCTCATCTCTGCATACACCTCACCCACGGAGAGAAAAGGTCACCTTTCAGGGGATGGAGTCACCGAGTGTCCCTGAGGTGGGTGACTGATCCTGCTCCTCTTAATGAGCTGACCTTAGCAACGGAGAACACGTTCACTTCTCCCTGAAGAGTCGACAGGTCAAATTAAGCAGCTGTTTTATTCTGACTGCGTGAGATGCTGAGCATGAGTCACGGGAAAGTTTAAATGAAGGGATCTTTCTTTCTTTCTATGTGAAGTATTTTAACATAGATTTTACAGCAAGTAAATTGGTATGAGGTGCTAGAACCCTGCATGGAGGTGCAGAGCTCTTCCGCTGACTCACCCTGGAGGCTGGAACAGGTGGACTCTATTAGCTCCCAACCAACAGAGTTAAAAGCTTATAGTGTCACTCTGGAACAGAGATACCTACGGGCAGGGTGTGTGTTGCATGCCAGGAGCAGGCTGGGCATGATGGCTGTTAACAAGCACCTTTCATTTTAGGATCTCAAAATAATTTGCATATATTCCTTCCTACTTTCCTTCTATCTATCGGTCTGTCTATATAGTCTATATACAACCCTCTATATATTTTCTCTGTCTTTCCCCCATATGTGTCCCCCTGTCTGTCTCTCTATCATAATACTCCTTAAATGCTTATAATCTTACATCCTCTTGAGTAGCTAGGAAGAGATATAAATAGTCCATAACCGTGTTTCCCTATTTCCTTTCCCAAGATTCCTAGGAGCGTGACGATTCATTTATTGTTTGAGTCACAGTTGTTACTGGGGAAGTTTCTATCGACCCGCTGTGTTTACTCCTTGCTCTGCCCAATGTCAGGTCTGGGATCAGTCTGAGTGCTCTCTGGCACTGAGCTCCACAGCTGGGGTCAACCTGCTGAATTCCCAGAACCTGGCAATATTATTCATCACCTCCCTCGTTGCCCGGGACAGCAACCTCATGCAACTCTCCTGTGAGTTAGGGGGGATGGTGTGACCCTGGTAGACCAGGTGCCAGCTCTTGCCAAGGCTGTAGGTGTCAGCTGAGCACTGACAGATTCATAGCTGGAAACCAGATCAGCTCACCAGTATGTTAGTAATGTTCAGTCGGGTGTTAGACATGTAAGGATGTGTTTAGTGTTTAGACTCTATAAAATGCTTGTAAGTTGCTGCCGGCATTAATCTTACTTGTAATGTCTGTGTCCCAGGCTATAAGGTAAGATGTACGCTTTGCTTTATAACTGCAAAATGCCTGCTCTGAACTTGTGAACCCAGGCAGGAGGAGTGGTTTTCCCACCCATCAAGGACTATCACAACTAAGTGGGCCATTGTGAAACATCAGGATAGGAAGGCTGGGTTAATGGCCCTCTCACAGCTCTGAGGGTGCTACATGCAAGTACGCTGGTCCCATCAGCTTCAATTATGGCAGAAGGAAATAAAGGGCCTGTCTGCACATACGGCACTCTTCCGCCGACATAGCACTGTCCACACTGGCTCTTCTGTCCATGCAACTTATGTCGGTCAGGGGGGATGGTTTATTCACCCCCCGACCAACACAAGTTTTACCAATAAAAGTGCTAGTGCAGACATAGCCTTTGTCTCTTTGCTGTTTGGACTCTCCCAGGGCTGGAGCTAGGAGACAGAAGCAGAGATCACCAGGGTCAACCTGGGTTAGCCCTGAAAGACATTCAGTGCTGACAGATTACAACATACCACCAGGTTGTCTGCCCTGCTTTTTGACAGCCCGGTAAGCAGAGGGCCTGCACTTCCCTTCATCTTTCTCTTGCTCCTAACGTATTTATAGCACCTCTTCTTATTGGCTTTTGTCCCTTGCTAGGTGTAACTCATTTTGTGCCTTAGCATTTCTGATTTTGTCCCTACATGCTTGTATTATTCTTTTGTCCACCTCCTTAGCAAATTGTCCACGTTTCTACTTTTTGTGGGATTCTTTTTTGATTTTCAGGTCTTTAAAGAGCTCCATATTGGCCTTACTATTCTTCCTGTTTTCTCTTTGCATCTGAATGGTTTGCTATTGTGCCTTTAATATTGTCCCTTTAAGAAACTACCAGCTTTCCTGAACTCCCTTTTCCCTTAGATTTTCTTCCCATGGGGCCTTACCGAGTTCTCAGAGTGTTCTACACTACGCGTTTATACCGAATTTAGCAGTGTTAAACCGATTTTACACTGCACCCGTCCACACAATGAAGCCCTTTATATCGATATAAAGGGCTCTTAATACCAATATCTGTACTCCTCCCCGACGAGGGGAGTAGCGCTCAAATCAGTATTACCATGTCGGATTAGGGTTAGTGTGGCCGCAATTCGACGGTATTGGCCTCTAGGAGCTATCCCACAGTGCACCATTGTGACTGCTCTGGAAAGCCATCTGAACTCAGATGCACTGGCCAGGTAGACAGGAAAAGCCCCGCGAACTTTTGAATTTCATTTCCTGTTTCCCCGGCGTGGAGAGCTCACCAGCACAGGTGACCATGCAGAGCTCATCAGCACAGGTAACAATGCAGTCTCCTGAGAATCGAAAAAGAGCTCCAGCATGGACCGCACGGGAGGTACTGGATCTGATCGCTGTATGGGGAGAGGATTCCGTGCTAACAGAACTCCGTTCCATAAGACGAAATGAAAAAACATTTGAAAAAATTTCCAAGGCCATGATGCAGAGAGGCCACACCAGGGACTCAGTACAGTGCCGTGTGAAAGTTAAGGAGCTCAGACAAGCCTACCAGAAAACCAAAGAAGCAAATGGATGGTCCAGTGCAGAGCCACAGACATGTCGCTTCTATGCTGAGCTGCATGCAATTCTAGGGGGGTCCGCCACCAGTACCCCACCCCTGTCCGTGGATTCCGAGGTGGGGGTGGTAATCGCAGCCATGGCTGAGGATTCTGTGGATGGGGAAGATGAGGAGGAGGAAGAGGAGGACGAGCTTGCAGAGAGCACACAGCACTCCGTTCTCCCCAACAGCCAGGAGCTTTTTCTCACCCTGACGGAATTACCCTCCCTGCCCTCCCAAGCCACTATCCCAGACAATGAAGCCATAGAAGGGACCTCTGGTGAGTGTACCTTGTAAATATAAGACATGGTTTAAAAGCAAGCGTTTTTTAATGATTAATTTGGCCTGCGGACTAGGGATGCATTCACGGCCAGTACAGTTACTGGAAAAGTCTGTTAACATGTCTGGGGATGGAGCGGAAATCCTCCAGGGACATCTCCATGAAGCTCTCCTGGAGGTACTCCAAAAGCCTTTGCAGAAGGTTTCTGGGCAGCGCTGCTTTATTCCGTCCTCCATGGTAGGACACTTGACCACGCCATGCATGTAGCAAGTAATCTGGTATCATTGCATGACAAAGCCTAGCTGCATATGGTCCCGGTATTTGCTGGCATTCAAGCAACATCCGTTCTTTATCTCGCTGTGTTATCCTCAGGAAAGTGATATAGTTCATGGTAACCTGGTTGAAATTCAGGAATTTAAGTAAGGGGACAGAGATGGCCATTCCTACTGGGCTGTTTGCCTGTTGCTTAAAAGAAATCCTTCCCTGCAGGTAGCCAAGCGGGGGGAAGGGGGGAGGAGAGCGATTGGTGCTGCGCTTTTCCGCGTTTGGCTAGCAGGGATCTTTCCTGCTACCAGCCACGTGGTGGGGGGTGGTGGAAAGGGGGGTGTTTAGCAGTGATCTTCCATGATACCAGCCACGGGGTGGTTTCTGCTGCTGCACGTTAACAGGAAAGAAGGAGCACTCAATGGGCTTTGCTTGCTATTTGGGAAAGGAAGGCGCTGGATAGATGAAGGCTGCAGAAGACGAAAGACAATGGCTTACCATGGCCGCATGCAAGCCGAATTCTGCTGCCCGGACCTGCGTCTGTGATCTCTAACACCAGAGCTGCAGGCACTCAATATTAAGAAGCAAAATGTGACCTTGTAGTGAAAACACATGTGCTATGTGAGGTGAATAGTGTTGTTCACTGTGAAAGAGTATAAGCATTGTTCTCTAAAATGTATCTTTTAAAATACTTCTCTCCCTTTTTTCCCTCCCTCATGCAGCTGCAAATTTTTCAAGCCTCCCTACTCCGTCCCGAAGGCTATCTCAGATAAGGCGGCGGGAAAAAAAGACGTGAGAAGAAATGTTTTCGGAAATCATGGAAGTGACCCGCAATGAAAGAGCGCATCTGAATGAGTGGAAGGACGTGGTAGCAAAGTACAGAAAAGATGCCAGTGACCGTGAGGACAGGAGGGACCAATGTGAGGATAGGAGGGATGAACGTGAGGACAGGAGAGAGGCTCGAGATTAGAGGAGAGATGCTTGAGATGAGAGGTGGCGGCAGGAAGATCAGCGGTGGCGGGATGCAACTCTGGGGCTGCTGCGTGATCAAACTGACATGCTCCGGCGTATGGTGGAGCTTCAGGGACGGCAGCAGGATCACAGAGTGTCGCTGCAGCCCCTGTATAACCACCCTCCCCCCTCACCATGTTCCTTAGCCTCCTCACCCGCCAGACAAGTAAGAACTCGTGGGGGTAGGCTCCGTGCACCCGCCCACTCCACCCCAGTGGACAGCCCAACCACAAGGCTCTCATTATTATGAAATTATGAAATTTTTATAGTGGCCTTTTACTTCCCTACTATTCTCCTCCCAAACCCCACCCGGGCTGCCTTGTCAGTTCTCTCCCTCTTTTTATAATTACGTAATAAAGAATACATGATTTTTAAACGAGAGTGACTTTATTTCCTTAGAAAGCAAGCTGTGATCGAAGGGGGGGGGGGCTTACAGTAAATGAGTCAATCAAGGGGGGGAGGGTTTCATCAAGAAGAAAGAAACACAACAGTCAGACTGTACCCTGGCCAGCGATGAAACTGGTTTTCAAAGCTTCTCTGATGCGCAGCACTTCCTGGTGTGCTCTTCTAATCGCCCTGGTGTCTGGCTGCGCGTAATCAGCGGCCAGGTGATTTGCCTCAGCCTCCCACCCCACCATAAAGGTCTCCCCCTTACTCTAACAGAGATTGTGGAGCACACAGCAAGCAGCAATAACAAAGGGGACATTGGTTTGGCTGAGGTCTGAGCGAGTCAGTAATGTGCGCCAACGCGCCTTTAAACGGCCAAAGGCACATTCTACCACCATTCTGCACTTGCTCAGCCTGTAGTTGAACAGCTCCTGACTACTGTCCAGGCTGCCTGTGTATGGCTTCATGAGCCATGGCATCAAGGGGTAGGCTGGGTCCCCCAGGATAATTACAGGCATTTCAACATCCCCAACTGTTATTTTCTGGTCTGGGAAGTAATTCCCTTGCAGCAGCCGTTTAAACAGAGTAGTGTTCCTGAAGACGCGAGCGTCATGAACCCTTCCTGGCCATCCCACGTGGATGTTGGTGGAACTTCCCTTGTGATCCACCAGTGCTTGCAGCACCATTGAAAAGTACCCCTTGCGGTTTATGTAGTGGGTGCCCTGGTGCTCCGGTGCCAAGATAGGGATATGGGTTCCATCTATCGCCCCACCACGGTTAGGGAATCCCATTGCAGCAAAGCCATCGACTATGACCAGCACATTTCCCAGAGTCACAACCTTTCGTAGCAGCAGCTTAGTGATTGCTTTGGCTACTTGCATCACAGCAGCCCCCACAGTAGATTTTCCCACTCCAAATTGATTCCTGACTGATCGGTAGTTGTCTGGCATTGCAAGCTTCCAGAGGGCTATATCCCCACTCGCTTCTCAACTGTGAGGGCTGCTCTCATCTTGGTATTCTGGTGTTTCAGGGCAGGGGAAAGCAACTCACAGACTTCCAGGAAAGTGCCCTTCCGCATGCGAAAGTTTCGCAGCCACTGGGAATCGTCCCACACCTGCAAAACTATGCGGTCCCACCAGTCTGTGCTTGTTTCCCGGGCCCAAAATCGGCGTTCAATGGCTAGAACCTGCCCCATTACCAGCAGGATCTCCAAAGCGCAGGGGCCCGTGGTTTGAGAGAATTCTGTGTCCATGTCCTCATCACTCTCGTCGCTGCGCTGCCATAGCCGCCTCCTCCTCGCCTGGCTTTGCAGGTCCCGGTTCAGCACTGAGTGCACGAGAATGTGCAAGGTTTTTGAAACGTCCATGATTGCTGTCTTGAGCTGAGCAGGGTCCGTGCTTGCCGTGCTATGGTGTCTGCACAGTTCAGCGAGGAAAAAAGTCGCGAAACGGTTGTCTGCTGCTGCTTTCACGGAGGGAGGGGTGAGGCTGTACCCAGAAGCACCCCCAACAATCTTTTTTGCCCCATCAGGCACTGTGATCTCAACCCAGAATTCCAAGGGGCGGGGGAGACTGCGGGAACTATGGGATAGCTATGGGATAGCTACCCACAGTGCAACGCTCCGGAAATCGACACTAGCCTCGGTACATGGACGCACACCGCCGAATTAATGTGCTTAGTGTGGCCACGTGCACTCGACTTTATACAATCTGTTTTAAAAAACCAGTTTATGTAAAATCAGAATAATCCTGTAGTGTAGACGTACTCTGAGTTAAACTCTGCTTTTTTGAAGTGCATGGTCCCTGTTCTGCTGCTCTCACTCCTTCTTTTCCTTAGAATCATGAAATCTATCATGGTCAATTTCACCTAAATTGTCTTAAACTTTCAGATTCGCAGCCAATTCCTCCCTGTTAGTCAGAATCAAGTCTGAAACAGCTGTCCCTGGTTGCTTCCTCTACTTTCTGAAACAAGACGTTGTCCCCAGTACATTCCAAGAACTTACTGGACATTTTGTGATTTCCCATGTTACTTTTCCCACAGATGCCAGGCCGCTAAAGACCCCATTACTATCCCGTCTTGTGTTTTGACTATTTCCATTACTTGGTCTAGAAATGACGTTCACATCCTCTCCCTGATTTGACCCCTACCATGATGTCACTCCTGGTTTTTCCCCTTTTATTTTCACCCAGACACTTTCAACTGGTCTGTCTCTCATCTCCTTCTGGCCCTCAGAACAAGCGTATGTATTCTCGGTGTATAATGCAACTTCCCCTTTCTTTGTGCCCTGCCTGTCCTATACCCCTCTATCCAGTAAGGAGATTTAGCCTACCATGTCTCCGTGATGCCAATTCATCCAGAATGTAGCATGTATATTAAGACCTCCTGTTTATTCCCCATACTCTTTGCATCCTTACTTCACGTCATATCATTGGGGACATGCAGGATAAAGGGGACAGCTTAAATGGTGAATATGAAAGACACAAGTGTGCTGGGAAATGGAATAATTGTACCAGATTCAAATCCCTGTTATTCCGGAATAGAGTATGCACCAGGGGAGTGACACCAGCACAGCTATAATTATATTGCTCTAGTTCTACCGTGCACCTTCCCTGCATAGATGAGCCCTGAGTGGAATAATGCCACTTCTTAGGGTGGAAAGATTTTGAGTAGCAGAGGAGCCTTGAGGCTGGGAAATGGAACCCTGGTCACCTCTCTGGAGGTGCTGTACTGGGATGTGCCTCTGTGATATGGTGGCCAGAGTGCACAGAGTGCTAAGTGTTTCAGACAAGGAGGCGATGGGCAAACCCTCCAGAATGTGACCACCCCCAGGCAACCAGCCCAGCTACCCCCGCTTGTGAAGGGGGAGTCAGGTGTTTCGTTACTGGCTCTGCATTGCAAATAGCCATTGGCGTGTGCACATCTGGAACTCATGGGAAAACTCCCGTTGCCCTCTCTGCTGGAATAAAGGCCTCAATGGCTGCACTATGAATGTAACAAACAGTTTCACCGAGAGCGTGCAGGAGGTTAAGTTCTTGTGAGCCCACCCCAGAGTGGGATTTACAGCACTATGAGATAAAAGCCACAACCCTATCAGTGAACAGGGCAGGGCAGGAATCACTGGGTCAGGCCCTGGAAGGGAGAAGCAGAGATATTTCATCTCATCTACTTGGCAGAGTGCTCGTGGAGACAGGATCTAATTAGGGGCTCCCGGTCCCCTTTGGTGTTGGGTCTCAACAAGCTTGTAAATGTATGGCTCTAGCCTAGGCCTTGCTTATGCACCTATCACCATGGCATCTAGGCAGTGCATAGTCCCACTGCTCCCCTCCATGGCCCTGCCTCCTGTTCAAAGGCTACAGCTGGGGTCAGCAACCTTTCAGCAGTGCTGTGCCGAGTCTTCATTTGTTCACTCTAATTTAAGGTTTTGTGTGCTAGTAATACATTTCAATGTTTTTAGAAGGTCTCTTTCTATAAGTCTATAATATATAATTAAACGATTGTTGTATGTAAAGTAAATAAGGTTTTATAAATGTTTAAGAAGCTTCATTTAAAATTAAGTTAAAATGCAGAGCCCCCCGGACCGGTGGCCAGGACCCGGGCAGTGTGAGTGCCGCTGAAAATCAGCTCGTGTGCCGCCTTCGGCGTGTGCCATAGGTTGCCTACCCCTGGGTTACAGCATTTGGATCCTTCCAGAGCCAGTGCTCTTCTGGGGCCAGTGGGGAAGCGCATGGTCTCTGCTTTCCGGACGGATTTTTGAACACTGCCTCCCTAGGAAGCTCGGCCACTGGAGGAATCTCTGCCCTAGCAGATGCCATCGCCAGGTGCACTCTTCCTGAAGTGATGCTGTCCCCTGGTTGTAGACGTACCTTTGAATACAGGTGGGCAGAGGGGGGCGTGGCATGCCTAGCATCCAACCATCTTTAACAGCCGTTGGCCTGCCCCGCAGCCCCATCACCTTCTATCTGTGAGGCCACGTCTGGTCTCGCCATTTGGGTTTGCCAGGGGCTTTGGAGAGCTTGGGGGCTCTTTCTGTGGCTGGAAAAGTGGCCAGGATGGTCGGCATTCTTGGCTGGTGGTGGATGCTGTGAGGGTACCAGACCCTCTGGTATTTCAGCCCCATAAGTGGAGGCAGGAAGAAAGCCCACACAACACAGACACTGAGGCAGTCGGGTGTCCTCAGGCTCCTGCCGAGACCAGTTTGCCCAGCTCTGCTCCAGCCACTTGAGGGTCATGAGGAACAGTGCCTCACCTGTAAGAAGTTTCACCAAACCAATGGCATGTCCCAAGGAGCAACGTGCTACTCAAGAAGAGAAAGGGTCAGACTCGGACTCTTTCTGACAGTCACCCCTCCCTTAGCCGCCCACATCCCTGATCTGCACCATGCACGGTTCATTTTCTAACACATCGAGCATCTGTGCCAGCCGACTCATGGAATTCAGCTCTGCTTCCCCAGAATACCCCCCACCATTTAAACTGAACACAGCAATCCTCGTCTCTTCCTGTCCTGAACCGCCGTGTAGCATTACCACGCTGTGTCAAACAGCTGTTCGCACTAGAGGTGGCTGATTTTTCCACAGGGGGAGGAGGTGTGTTCACTAGATGCTACAGGGTCCGGAGAATGAAAGGTTCTGTGCACATATCAGTCATTAGTTGAGAATACTGCAATGTAGGCAGCACGGGTCTATGGCGGTAGGAAGGTAAATAGACAGGTCGAGAGACATGCCCTGGTTCTGATCCTGTAAGATATTCAGTGATCTGCCTGCCCAGTAGCACAGGGGTCAGATCTAGCCAGCCTAGGATAGAGACAGGAAAGGGCAAAACTTTGTACAGAAGTAGCAACAGTAGGGGATGGGGAAGACAGACAGCGAGCGTACAGCAGCAGCAGCTGCCAGAGCAAATGGTGCTTTATTTAATCTCCTGGATAAAAAGGAATCCTGAAACCAGCTTCTTAAGGTGAGGTGCCTTCATCTCGCTGTGCAGCGTTTGATCACATCAGATGTTTTACAAGGAGGTGTGTGCTTGAATTATCATTAGAGGAGGCGATGGAGCTGAAGATCGGCAGAAGACTTTCCTCACGGTGGCCTGAATTCATGTTCAAAGTTTGCAACCAGGGAAAAGTAAAAAGGGAACCGTGCAGAGCCATCGGAGTGGAACTGCAGTCAGAGCGAGGATGGGGCACTGGGGCCTCCCCTGCACTCTCCAGCGGTTTGGAAGCTTCTCCGGAGTCTCCAAACCTGCGAATCAGGACTGGGAATCTTGCAGGAGCGGCCTTCTCCCCAGACTTCCAGCTCTCCCTGACCTGGAGGGGAATGCCGCCAAAGGGCAATGATCATGGTCACCCTGGCTGCTGTCTGGAAGAGAGAAACCATTGTTCAAAGCAAAACCCAGCACCTGAATGCGAGGGGTGGAGGGGAGAGCGGGATCCAGATCTCAGTGACGGCAGATGGTGGGGGACAGCAGGATCTGGATCTCAGGGACTTTGACTGGTGGGGAGAGCAGGATCCGAATCCAAGTGACCTTTGGTGTTGGCAGCAGCAGCATCTGGATCCAAATGATCCCATGTGATGGGGACAACAGGATCCAGATCAGAATGGGAACTTTGCAGCATCTCATCTGTAGAGAAGATCTGTGCTGAGCCTGGCTTTGAAATAGGCAAAGGTTCTGGCAGGGGGAGAGACTTTTTCTGAGCCAGTTCCCCTTCTGTCCTGAGCTGGGTATGAGAATGGAGAGCGTGCTTGAGACTCGTCAAAGCCCGGTCTGTGTGCAGCTCGTTTAGCAATAGAGCAAGTGCCATTTCCAGAGCCTCATTAGCATTTGCATTGTTGCATGGCTGTCTAAGAGAAGTAACAGCTAAGCGAGCCAGTCAGATCTTGCTAATTTGCATGTTAATGAAGCCCACAATATGCAGCTTAGAGAGACTGGCAACTCGACCTAGAATTGATAGATCTCTCCATGCAGCCTGTATGTGCTTTAGAGCCACCGTGAGCACTGCAGACAGACACACAGATGGTTAGAGAGACAGACACACAGATGGTTATATAGAGACATGCTGGATGCAGGGAGAAATCTCTCTCTGCAGAGCGGGGTAGAAAAGGGCTAGATAGAGGGGAGGAATAGACAATCGACAGACTGATAGAAAATATCAGCGGAGAGACAGATTAGTCAAGGGTTGTGCACATGCTTGGAAATAAGAATCTCTTCCCCATTTTAAAAAAATAGACGTGTGAATAATCACTTCCATAGAGCACATGCCCCAGTGGGGCTTGATTTACTTCCCTGTATGGAAGGATGCTGCATTCCAGGGCTGCAGATGGGAAAAAACGATAGGAAAGGGGCCGACTGGCTGGGTAGACACATTGGCTGGGTTACTGATCTGCAGAGGGAGAGGGGGCAAGGGCTCGTCCCGGACTTAGCGTGGTGTCCGCCCAGAGCAGAGAGGTTTGTCACCAGCCGCTGCTCCTATTTCCGTGGGTTTGTGCATCAGCTAAAATGTTACACGCTGCGGCTTGGCCCCAGAGAAATGTTTGCTTCTTGAGATGATAAACTGAAATCTCACCCTGCTGTTGGACCTGCAACAACCGACACAACAGACACACAGCAGTGATTGTTTGGGGAGCTGCTCCGAGGGTCTCCTGAGTGAGGTACAGCTCACTGGTGACAGGGACACCGGCAACTTGAAAAACATATTTGCACCTGAGAACAACTGCCTTCTCGGCTAAGGGACTGGCCCCCGATCACACGGGAAGTCTGTGGCAGAGCATAGAACTGAACTTGGCTTTCCCCTCCTAGGCCAGGCCAGACCAGGGTGGGCCATCCTTGCCCTGAGTTTGGGCTCTGCTGGTATATACCAAGTACCAGCAGTTCCTGTCCAGCTGGGGAGCTGTCACACACACTCCCACCACAGAGAGCTGAGTCCAGTATTGTTCTATAAGGCTGCCTCCCCCAACCCCTTCCACATCTTACTGGCTGGTCTGTCCAGCTGGTGAGCTCACAAGGGTGTTTAAGAAGAGCGGGTGCAGCACCAGGAGAGGAATTAAGGCCCACTTTGGGGCCAGTATGTGATTATCAGCCCAGCTCATAATGTGTGGGTGACTGGTCCATAGCCTTTGTTTTCTGAGTGCTGTGGGCAGTGACAGCAGCCACGTTGGTCACAGAACTGCTGCAGCCTGTTACACAGGGGACTCTCACACTGTGCATTCTCCTGGAGGCTTTACTTTTGTTCTTTCTTGTTTGGCAGTTGTACCTTAATCTGGAATAAAAGACGTTTACACAGAGCACAGGATTTGTTTTTTGGGTCACAGGAATGCTTTAGAGGCCTAGGTCAGGCCTCACACCCCCATTGTGCTAGGTAATGTACAAAGAACAAGCTGGGCCCTGTTCCAAAGAGCTCACCATCGACTTAGGAAACCAGGGACAGCCAACAGCTACAGCAGACAGACGGGGGGAACACAAGGAAACAGTGAAACAATTATGATCTGGTTTTTTTTTTCCTGGACACAGAGTCAGCCACAGTATCACCAATCCCAAATCGTCAAAAATCATGAGATCAGCTTAAAAATCATGGGATTTTAGAAAGAAAGAAAGAAAGAAAGAAAGAAAGAAAGAAAGAAAGAAAGAAAGAAAGAGAAAAGAAACCTGGGCTGTGTTCTTTGTATTTGCTGCCTGGGTTCTGAGCTTCCAGGCTCACTTGCTTCATGTTTAGAGCTTTTCTTTGCAACCACAGAGGCTAGAAACATACTGTTTTCCCAAGGGAAGCTAAGATTCTTGTGCAATCTCTTAATTCCAGGAGCTGGTGTTTTAAGATGAACACCAAACATCGTGAGATTTGTAATTATGCTGCGACAGCTGGTGACACTGTGGCACATACACCACTCAAAGCAAAACTGTGCTGGACCCGGTAGGATAGCTGGGACCAACCTCTGTGAAGTCTTTCCCATTTCTAAATTCTAGGGGAGGGATCCCCCCATGTCTCCCCAGCTTTGCCTCTCTTTGCAGCAGCTGCGGTGCACAGTGGCCGTACAAAATCCACAGGTGGCTCCTGGCACAAGCCCTGTGTTGAGCCCTGGTGGGCAGCTCTAGCTGGAGCTCCTGAGAGCCCCAGGGTTGGGGGTGTGCTGTGGGTGGTGCATGGGGAAGTGTGGCTTTAGCACACACTGCTATGACCTGCCTGGTTTACTGTGCAAGGCTGTAGCAAGGGGGTGTGGCCTTCCTCCCAGACAGATGGGGCGGGGTGGGGGGGGGATGGCTGCCACCGCCCCCTGGTGGGCAGAGCCAGGACACCCGCTCTCACCCCGCCGGAAGCAGAGAGGTGGGACAGGAACCAGAAGTATAAAAGGCGGGCCCTCCGGCTCAGCTGGAGAAGAGCCCCTCGAGAAGGATGTCTGGAGCTCGGACCCGACGTGGCTGCTACAGTGTCAGAGACCTGGAGGGACTGCCGGAGCTGCCGATTCCTGGAGAGGCCGAAGAGCTGCCACGAGCTGTTTACTCCAGCAAGACAAATGACGACCCAGGCACCCCCTGAACGGGAGTGTAGGAAGTAGCCCAGGGAAGCTGACTGACAGCTGGCAGCCAGCATGTTGCAGCCGGATTCCCTGCTGACCCGGTGGCAGACCACTCTGCCACTGTTAGGGCCTTGGGCTGGGACCCGGTGGAGTCAGGTGGGCTCGGGTCCCCCTGCCCCCTGCAACCCTCCATTGGGTGGCCAAGAAGTCTGTATTTGGCAGTGGTCCAGCAGAGCCAGAACCCCCGACTGTTTGCTGCCCCACCCTGCCTGAGGGCTGGAGCTTATAGACTTCACTGCTCTGTCCTGACTACAGAGCAGAGTCCCCAGCCATTTAGGGACCTGCCCTGCCTGAGGGTTTGGGCTCTGAGGTTACTGACTGTGCTCTCTGACAAGTGGTGCTGATCCCCCCCCCCCGAAATGTGCCCCTCCAGAGGCATCCTAGTGAGGGGGCGTGGCCTCACTCCTGGACAGGTGGGGGACCGCCGCTGCTGCCCTACTAAGCCATAGACAGGCCTGGGGAGGCTGCTGTAACTTAGAGCACCCCCAGGGCTGCCTGAGTTCTGCCACGACCCACTTCAGCCCCTGGAGCAGCGCAGAACTGGGAGGGTGCAAAGGCAGCTGTGCTGACCTCCCCATGGGTTGGGCCTCCCTAAAGTGTGGCTGAGGAGTCTACAGTTCCCTTGCAAGCCGGCTCTGCTCAGCTCTTCATTATTAATGCTTGTAAAGTGCTTTGAAATCCATGGCTGGAAGAGCCTATAGAAATGCAAAGCCTTATCAGTTAATGACAATTAGTACTGTCCATGTCCTTGGCTTGGTTTGCCAGTCCTGCTGCCCAGGGCTCTAGTGCACTGAGTGATCAGGGCCACTTCATATCATCAAGGTGATGCTGTAAAAATTCTTCTTTATTATGCTTGGAATATTTGTATGCGGCACGTACAGTCCCGCGTAGCTGCTCCAGCTGGAATCAATGGGAGTGGATTAGAGAACAACGAGCTGTTAGTGGGTAATCACCACACACCACAATACAGGAATTCTGGCCTAAGAATTTCTTCGAGGGGTCTGTTTAGAAGAGCTCGTCCCCTGGTTCTTTCTTCTGAGTGTTGCAGCAGGAGGCATCTGGGTGACACCCTGCCTTGCGGCTGGTGTACCCAAGGAAGGACAAAAGCAGCCAATGTGATACTCCAAAGAGACAGGTAGGGAAAGGGGCTGAATTAAACCCTGGATCCAAACAGCCTCAGCCTACGTGTGTGTGTGTGTGTCCATCTCTAATAAATGTATAATTATTCACCATCCAACTCAGCCCCTGCTGCCCGGGGCAGTGGGTGGAGCCTGGCTCTGGGATCCTGCCACTCTGAAGTTCTCACCCTGGCTCTGATTCTGACTCCCGCTGTGGCCAGTAAGATGTGTGCCTCAGTTTCCCGATCTGTACAATGGGGATGATAATTGTCAGGCCCCAATCCTGTGATCAGATCCATGCTAGTGGGACCCCAATGAGTCACTTACCTCAGCAGGCCCCTGGAGGTGAATGAATCTCCGCTAAGTGCATTAGGGGTGAACAGTGTGGATTAGTATCATTCTAGAAATCCAAGGACCATGCTTCGTGGCCCTTAGATTTCTAGAAGAGACAAACGATTACTGAGGTCGCTACATTTGGGTGTCCACTGGACAGTCTTAAAGCAGCCTGATTTTCCGAGGGTGGCTGCTCAGCACTTTCTGAACATCAGGACTTGGGCACCCACATGCAGAGGTAAGAAGAATCATTCATCCCATCTGTCACGCTCTCTGGAGCGGTTCACAAACTCGGGTCAGACTCTCAGAAGCAGGGCAGACGCCCCAAGCTGGTGGTGGGTTCTATAATTAGATGTCACCAGTCCAGTAAGAAATGTGAGCGCCTGGATCACTGTGACAGTCTCACCATGGAGTCACAGACAGTCCCCTTGGGCACTCCAGTTTCCCTGGGGGAGGGAGAGCTCAGTGGTTTGAGTATTGGCCTGCTAAACCCAGGGTTGTGAGCTCAATCCTTGAGGGGGCCATTTAGGGATCTGGGGCAAAATCAGTACTTGGTCCTGCTAGCGAAGGCAGGGGCTGGACTCAATGACCTTTCAGGGTCCCTTCCAGCTCTGTGAAATAGGGACATCTCCATATATTACTATGTGCCACCCAGGCAAGCTGGACTGAGGAATCACTGGTTGCCATATCCCAAAAGATTCAGGTTTCTTCCAGTCCCAAGAGACCAGTCACTTACCCAGGTCTGTTTGTACCTTAGATCTCACACCAAAGACAACACTGGTAGCCAATCCTATAGCAAACTGACTAAGGATTTATTAGCTAGGGAAAAAATGAGAGTTATTTACAGGTTAAAGCAGGCAACATATAAGCACAATGAGTTACAAGTCTATGGTTCCCAAAGGTGACACAGATGGAGGAATCTGCCAGCACTGACTGTCTTTTACAGCTAACCCAGTTTGATGCTGGGGATCTCTGCTTATGTTTCCTAGCTCCAGCTTTTGTGAGAGTCTAAACAGCAAAGAGAGAGCAATTTCTTCTTGTGAGCATGTTTGCATGCTGTGACGCAGGAGGGAGCAGGGTGGATTGACCTGGGAATGTCCTTTAGTTTTACTGGGGCTGTCTGCATGGGGGATGGGAGAGCAGGGGGTGACTTTAGGTGAGGGACGGTACCTGAGCCTGTAACCTGAGCCAGGAGGGGGGTGGGGCGAGTCGACTCCTTAGGGAGGGAGCCGGCTGGAGGGGTTTTTGGTTTCAGTTTTGGGCTGGCTGGGAAGAGGCAGGAACCCCAAGTCTGGGGTCTAAGATCCTTGCCCCCCAGAGGGACCTGGCTGAGGGGTCCTGGTTGTACCTACAAGCCCTGCTTAGGACTGTGTTCCTGTCGGCTAATAAACCTGCTGTTTTACTGGGTGGCTGAGAGTCCCGGTGAATTTCAGGAGGTGGGGGTGCAGGGCCCTGACTCCCCCACACTCCGTGACACGAGCCCTTCCTCCAAAGTTCAAATCGGTGGGACATGCGCTCCTGCACACAACTTCTGCATGAGTGGACAGGGCAGTTTTTGTCCTACGGCGGCCAATTTAGTTGTGATAGTCCTTCTTGATGGGCGGGGGAGCCACTCCTCCTGCCGAGGGTCACAGGTTCAGAGCAGACATTTTTACAATTATGGAGCAAACTTACATGATACTTTATGACATGGGATACAGACATTACCAGTGAGAGTAATGCCGGTAGCAACTTACAAGCATTTTATAGAGTCTAAACACTAAACACATCCTTACACATTTAACACCCGTCTTGAGCAATGTTAAGATACAGGTGAGCTGGTCTGGTTTCCAGCTATGAATCTGTCAGTGCTCAGCAGACGCCTACAGCCTTGGCAAGAGCTGGCACCTGGTCTACCAGCATTGCCCATCTTCAGCACATTGGGCAGGGTGGAGGGACATTTAGCACAGAGGTTTTTAAACAGATTTCTCCCTTCCCCTGTGAGCAGCTTCCGTCTGCAGGATGCTCTATTGTCTGAGCTGCTGGCTCTCTCAGCCAGAAGGCATGGCCATTCAGTAATCCCTCCAGCACCACCAACCCATGGCCATTTACAGCAATAGGCTCCTGCATTCCCCACGTGTCAGCCTGGGTTGCGGAATGCGTCCATCTTCATTTCAAAGGGAAGGCAGGTCATTGCCGTGTGTGTGTGTGTGTGTGTGTGTGGAGAAGGGGGCTCAAGGGTCCTGGCTATCAGAGGTGCCAGCTGAAGAACAAACATTAGCCCACAACACCTGCGTTTTTCACTGACACACTAGGGTTTGGGGGGGGTTTCTTAACTAAATTTCAGACACACAAACAGAGTCAACAAATGGAGCTGACAGACTGAAGAATGCCCACATGGGACCAAGCTCAGCCTGGGTGTAAGTGGGTCACTTATCCCAAGGCTCACTTTGGCCCATAGTATGGAATTACCATTTCCCACCGATTAAGACTTTTGTGTACAAGGGAGGGGGCAGTTAGAGCAGGTGCCTGGGCGCTGTTCTCAGCTCTGATACTGCCCTGCTGGTTGACCTTGGCCAAGTCACTTTTCCACTCTTGCCTCAGTTTCTCCATTTGTACCATGAAAATGATCGTATTAATTGTGTTCCTGTACTGCAAAAACACAGGGTAAGAGAGAACTCTGCTCCAAAGAATGTACAACCTGAATAGACAAATTGTGGGAGGGGACACACAGGTCAAGTGAGTGTCCCAAGGTCTCTCAGCAAATCAGTGCCAGAGCCAAGGATAGAACCCTGGTGTCCTCACTTCCAATTGAGATTGTTGAGACCATGTGGTGGATAATCAGCCAAACATGAACTCCTGTGGCCAAAAGCACAAATGCGATCCTGGGATGCATAAATAGAGGAATCTTGAATCTGAGTAGAGAAGTTATTTCGCCTCTGTATTTGGCACTGGTGTGACCACAACTCTGGTGTCCACAATTCAAGAAGGTTGTTGATAAACTGGAGAGGTTCAAAGAAGAGCCATGAAAATGATGAAATGATTAGAAAATATTCCTTATAATGATAGACTCGAGGAGCACAATCTATTTAGATTAACAAAGAGGTTAAGGGGTGACTTTATCACAGTCTATAAATACCTACATGTGAAACATATACTAAATAGTGGGCTCTTCAATCTAGCAGAGAAAGGTCTACCCCGATCCAAAGGCTGGAAGTTGAAGCTTAGCCTGGAAATAAGGTGTCAAATTTTGACAGGAGGGTAATTAACCACTGGAACAACTTATCAGGCTCATGGTGGATTCTCCATCACTGACCGTTTTTAAATCCAGATTGGATGTGTGATGGGTTGGATCACAGAACCCCCTTGGGAGCTGCCAAGTCTACTTCTGCCCCTGCTTTCCTGCCCTGGCATCTTGGGACTTCAGTGCCCTGCCTGGTTTGAGCCAGAGCCGCTAGCCTGCTGCAAACCCAGACCCAGCTCTGAACCACGTCCCCTAACAGCTTCAGGTTTAACTGAAAGCAGCTCACAGAAGTGTTCCTGTCTTTAACACTCAGACACCCAACTCCCAATGGCATCCAAACCCCAAATAAATCTGTTTTACCCTGTATAAAGCTTATACAGGGTAAACTCATAAATTGTTTGCCCTCTATAACACTGATAGAGATAGATGCACAGATATTAATACATACCCTGGGTTAATTAATAAGTAAAAAGTGATTTTATTAAATACAGAAAGTAGGATTTAAGTGGTTCCAAGTAGTAACAGACAGAACAAAGTGAATTACCAAGTAAAATACAATAGAACATGCAAGTCTAAGGCTAATGCAGTAAGAACACTAAACACAGATAAAATCTCACCCTCAGAGATGTTTCAATAAGCTTCTATCACAGACTGGACGCCTTCCTAGTCTGGGCACAATCCTCTCCCCTGGTCCAGCCCTTGTTCCAGCTCAGGTGGTAGCTCGGGGATTTCTCATGACTGCAGCCCCCTTTGTTCTGTCCCACTCCCTTATATAGCTCTGGCACAAGGCGGGAATCTTTTGTCTCTCTGGGTCCCCATCCCTCTCTAAATAGAGAAGCCCCAGGTTTAAGATGGATTTCAGTACCAGGTGACATGGTCACATTTCCTGTGAGACTCCAAGTCTCCATTCCTCCCAGCCTGACTCACAGGAAGGCCTGCCTGCAAACTGAGCCATCCACAGTCCATTGGCCTGGCTGATGGGAGTCATCAAGATTCCAAACCACCATTAATGGCCCCCACTTGGCATAATTACAATAGGCCTCAGAGTTATATTTCTAGTTTCAGATACAAGAGTGGTACATTTATACAAATAGGATGATCACACTCAGTAGATTATAAGCTTTGTAACGATCCCTTACAAGAGACCTTTTGCATGAAGCATATCCCAGTTACATTAGATTCACACTCATTAGCATATTTTCATAAAATCATACAGAGTGCAACGTCACAGGATGTTTGTCTAAAAGCTCTGCTCTAGGGGTTGTTTTGGGGCAGTTCTCAGCCTGTGCTATACAGGAGATCAGAGTGGATGATCACAATGGTGCCTTGGAATCTATGACTCTTTGCTGATAAACCTGATCTACTTCATATGTGTAACTTCAGCGCCCTCGTGGCCAACATGGAGTCTGCTCTGCAGGCAGCTCTGGCCAAGAGAAGGCACGCGCAGGAAGGCAGCAGGAGAAATCCCTTCCACCCCAGGGGCACCTGTTCCAACGCCCCCAGAGTGAACACACCCACCCACAGGAAAAGTACAATGGCTATAACAAAGGGAGATATTTATTTACAGAGGGATGAGAGGAGAAATACAACAAGAGGAAATATAAGGGGAGCAGTAGAACAGGGCTGCATCCAAGCCAAGGCCCCACAGGCCCAGCGGTAGCACAGTCTGACAGTGCTGAGCAATGTGTCTGCACACGGAGTTCAGGAGGCCTGAGCAACGTTCCAGTCCAGTGGTGACTCTTGGGGTCTCCTGGTCATCTTCGGCGCCAGTGAACTCTCCCCAGCAACCCCCTCCGGTGCCCTCTCCTGCCGCTCTCTGCAAAGCCCCACAGAGCGACCCCCTCCCCACTTAACTAGCTACAACCTCCCTCCTTGTTCCCAGTGCAGAGTTACCAGCCCCAGTGCTCCCAGCCCCACGCAGCCCTGGGCAGCCGTGATCCTGGGTCCAGCTCCGGCCTGTCCTTCTCGGGCGATTCCTCCCGGCACAGGGCTGCTCCGGGCTCCTGTCCTGGGCTGTCCCCGATCGGGCCTGTCCTGCTCAGGCCTCCGGCAGGTTCTCTCTGCTCCCTTCTCCAGGGCCTGCCGACCGCCCCTCCCTCTCCCTGGAGCTCCAGCGCTGCCCCCCTGGAGTTCTCTTCCTTTTTTCTTACTCTCCCCCTCCCCACTGGGAAAAAGATTTAAAGGGGCCATGCTCTCTAGACCCCAAAGGGGTTGCATATGATTTCAGTAATAAAGATGTGTTGAGTGCATGGAGATCCTCATTGGCTCATTGCTAATGTAAGCGTTGAGCTGCAGGGTTCCAGGATGGATCCAGACATTTTTGTATGTCCACCTCTAATTTTGAATTGTTAATTAACTGATTACTGATTAGTATTAATATAGCCCTCTTGGTGCATGTGACATTTTACAGGGCAAGAAAAAACAGGTGTAAAACCATTGACCTGTCTCCCCGGGGGACTCCTGATGTACACAAACGTAAATGAAAGAACAGCTCGCCCTATGGTCCCTGTCCCTAGGGTGGCCAACTCTCCAGGGTTGTCCTAGATAGGGGCGGCTCCAGGCCCCAGCACGCCAAGCGCGTGCTCGGGGCAGCAAGCTGCGGGGGGCGCTCTGCTGGTTGCTGGGAGTGTGGCAGGCAGGCAGCCTTCAGCGGTATGCCTGAGGAGGGTCCGCTGGTCCCACGGCTTTGGTGGACCTCCCACAGGCACGCCTGCGGGAGGTCCACCGGAGCCGCAGGACTGGCGACCGGTAGAGCACCCCCCGTGGCATGCCGCCGTGCTTGGGGCGGCGAAATGTCTAGAGCCGCCCCCGGTCCTAGAATCTCCAGGAATTAAAGATCACTCTTTAATTAAAGATTGTCATATGATGAAACCTCCAGCAATACAGCCATCCAAAATTGGCAGCCGTACCTGTTCCAAGCGTTTGACACTGCTAATCAGCCCAGTAACTTACACCTCTGATGGATGAGGCCAATAAAGGCACCGGGCTCCCACATGATTGCTAAACTGCAACTGCCTGCTAAATGATGGTACCGCTAGTGTGTCCCACTGCTATGGGCACAGCATACAGAGAGAAGTTAGATTAAAAATATCACTACTCTTGCCAGAAGGGTGACGGTAACACAACTTTAGTTCTTAAAAATCAGAACAATGCCACAGAAGACCCCAAAACCAGAGAGAGACAAAGCAGGCTGCTCCCTAAACCTCAGAGGCTGAACTCACCCTACCGTACCCTATGCTGCCTTTGCAACCTTTCTGCTGCCAGGCCCAGCTAGCATAGTTCCCTACAGACCCCCCAGCTTGCAAGTAGGACAAGGAAAACCCCAAGAAATGTAAAGTGATAGCTTACCATTTTAACACAGTTTTCAATACACCACATTCACTATTCTCTCTCCTCCTTTCTCCCCAGTCTCCACCTCCAGATCCAGAGCACACCCCTGGGCTTTTCCCATAGCAATTTCCAGCCTCGCAGAGCAGAAGGGGTGTGGGGCTGGGGAACAGGTGTGCGCCGTGGAGAGAACGCTCCCCTATGCTGGGGGAATCTCTCCTTTCATTTTCTAGGAGCTGCTCTGTCTTAAGGGACTGGGACCCTCGCTTGTGCTATGGGATTCTGTTTGAAGCAGGGACGGTGAAACTGGCTCTGCTCACCCCCAGCTGGCTCACTCCCCTGGATTTGCGGCAGAGGCAGCGTGGCATGGGGCAGGCCCAGTCTGGTTCTGTGTCAGCCTGGGGACAGCCTAGCCAGCTCTTTGGATACGCTGGCTTTCTTCCACATGGCTCCATTTGTCATGAGGCCAACCTAGTACAAGTCAGGAAACCTAGGAATGGTGCACCCAGTCCTGGGTCAGTCTGGGGGTGGCCCAGCACAGCCCAGATCCAGTCTGCTTTGGTTTTCATAGAATCACAGAATCATAGAATATCGGGGTTGGAAGGGACCTCAGGAGGTCGTCTAGTCCAACCCCCTGCTCAAAGCAGGACCTAATCCCCAACTAAATCATCCCAGACAGGGCTTTGTCAAGCCTGACCTTAAAAACTTCTAAGGAAGGAGATTCCACCCCCTCCCTAGGTAACCCATTCCAGTGCTTCACCAGCCTCCTAGTGAAAAAGTTTTTCCTAATATCCAACCGAAACCTCCCCCACTGCAACTTAAGACCATTGCTCCTTGTTCTGTCATCTGCTACCACTGAGAACAGTCTAGATCAGGGGTCTCAAACATGCGGCCCGCGGGCCGCATGCGGCCCGCGGAGCTCTTCCCTGCGGCCCACGGAGCTCCCCAGGGGAGCTCCGCAGGGGCCCCCAAGAGAAAAGCGGAGGCTCCCGCCTCCGCCCCTCTCCTGGAGCCTCGGCGCATAGAGCGCCGAGTCTCCGGCTGAGCCCCTGAGCCCCGCCCCGATCCGAGCCGCGTGGGGAGGGGGCGGGGCTGGGAGCTCTGGGCTGAGCGCTGCGCTCGGCGTGGAGCTCCCAGCCCCGCCCCCTCACCACGCGGCTCTGAGCGGGACCGCCGGAGACGCGCTCGGGTAAGGGGGGGGGGAAAGCGGGACCCGCCGGGGCCGGGCCGGGGGAAGGGAAGCGGGAACCCGCCGGGGCGGGGCTGCGGGGGGAAGGGAAGCGCTCAGGGCTGGGGCAGAGGATTAGGGTGCGGGGGATGGGGATGAGGGCTCTGGCTGGGGCAGAGGATTTGGGTGTGGGGGGATGAGGGGTTCATGATGTGGGGCGCTCTGGGCTGGGGCAGAGGATTAGGGTGCGGGGGGATGAGGGCTCTGGCAGGGGCTGGGGGATTAGGTGGAGGGGCCTGGTGCCGGCCCCCCGCCACGACGGGCAAGGCAGGCAGGCTTCCCTTACCCTGAGCCTCTCCAACCCCAAACCCTCAGCCCCAGCCAGAGCCCTCATTCCCCCCGCCCCCGAATCCACAGCCCCAGCCCTGAGCACCCCCACATCATGAACCCCTCATCCCCCTGCACCCTTATCCTCAGCCCCAGCCAGAGCCCTCATCCCCCCACACCCTAATCCTCTGCCCCAGCCCTGAGCGCCCCCACATCATGAACCCCTCATCCCCCCGCACCCTAATCCTCTGCCCCAGCCCTGAGCGCCCCCACATCATGAACCCCTCATCCACAGCCCTCACCCCACACTCCAAACCTCTTCCCTAGCCCTGAGCCCCCACCCAACAAAAACCCCACATCCACAGCCCTCACCCCACAGCCCAACCCTCTTCCCTAGCCCTGAGCCCCCTCGCATCATGAACCCCTCATCCACAGCCCTCACCCCACAGCCCAACCCTCTTCCCTAGCCCTGAGCCCCCTCCTGCATCATGTACCCCTCGCTCTCAGCCCCACAGCCCTCCTATCCCCAAACTCCGTCCCAAAGCCTGCACCCCCACCCCCTGCCGCAGCCTGGAGCCTGCATCGAGCACAGAGCCTGCATCCAGACCCCCTCCCCCACCCAAACTCCCTCCCAGAGCCTTAGGCAGTAAATCTAAGTGCGTGTTTTTGTCCTTTGAGTGAGGTGCATTACTGAGTGTATATATTTATTAAAACTGCGCGCGCTTAGGGGAGGAGGTGGAGAAGAGACAGGGCAGGGGCGGGGCCTCATGGAAGGGGTGGATTGGGGGTGGGGCCAGGGGCAGCAAGGGGGCGTGTCAGTGATGCGGCCCTCGGGCCAATGCACTAGTCCTCATGCGGCCCTCGGGGTCATTTGAGTTTGAGACCCCTGGTCTAGATCCATCCTCTTTGGAACCCCCTTTCAGGTAGTTGAAAGCAGCTATCAAATCCCCCCTCATTCTTCTCTTCTGCAGGCTAAACAATCTCAGTTCCCTCAGCCTCTCCTCAGAAGTCATGTGCTCCAGCCCCCTAATCATTTTTGTTGCCCTCCGCTGGACTCTCTCCAATTTATCCACATCCTTCTTGTAGTGTGGGGCCCAAAACTGGACACAGTACTCCAAATGAGGCCTCACCAGTGCTGAATAGAGGGGAATGATCACGTCCCTCAATCTGCTGGAAATGCCCCTACCCTCCAGCATGTCTACCACTCCTCCCAGTTTAGTGTCATCTGCAAACTTGCTGAGGGTGTAGTCCATGCCAGAAGTATGGGCTGGATGAATGGACGGTAAGGTGGATAGAAAACTGGCTAGATGGTCGGGCTCAACGGGTAATGATCAATGGTTCCATGTCTAGTTGGCAGCCGGTATCAAGTGGAGTGCCCCAAGGGTCGGTGCTGGGGCCGGTTTTGTTCAATATCTTCATTAACGATCTGGAGGATGGTGTGGACTGCACCCTTAGCAAGTTTGCAGATGACACTAAACTGGGAGGAGTGGTTGATACGCTGGAGGGTAGGGATAGGATACAGAGGGACCTAGACAAATTAGAGGATTGAGCCAAAAGAAATATGATGAGGTTCAACAAGGACAAGTGCAGAGTCCTGCACTTAGGACGGAAGAATCCCATGTACTGCTACAGACTAGGGACCGAATGGCTGGGCAGCAGTTCTGCAGAAAAGGACCTAGGGGTTACGGTGGACGAACAGCTGAATATGAGTCAACAGTGTGCCCTTGTTGCCAAGAAGGCTAATGGCATTTTGGGTTGTATAAGTAGGGGCATTTCCAGCAGATCGAGGGACGTGATCATTCCCCTCTATTCAGCACTGGTGAGGCCTCATTTGGAGTACTGTGTCCAGTTTTGGGCCCCACACTACAAGAAGGATGTGGATAAATTGGAGAGAGTCCAGCGGAGGGCAACAAAAATGATTAGGGGGCTGGAGCACATGACTTCTGAGGAGAGGCTGAGGGAACTGAGATTGTTTAGCCTGCAGAAGAGAAGAATGAGGGGGGATTTGATAGCTGCTTTCAACTACCTGAAAGGGGGTTCCAAAGAGGATGGATCTAGACTGTTCTCAGTGGTAGAAGATGACAGAACAAGGACTAATGGTCTCAAGTTGCAGAGGGGGAGGTTTAGGTTAGACATTAGGAAAAACTTTTTCACTAGTAGGGTGGTGAAGCACTGGAATGGGTTACCTAGGGAGGTGGTGGAATCTCCTTCCTTAGAGGTTTTTAAGGTCAGGCTTGACAAAGCCCTGGCTGGGATGATTTAGTTGGGTTTGGTCCTGCTTTGAGCAGGGGGTTGGACTAGATGACCTCCTGAGGTCCCTTCCAACCCTGAGATTCTATGATTCTCCAGATCATTAATGCTTTCTTGGGCATGGGGGCTGATCCAGGCAGGGATGGCTTCTTCAGGATCTGTCTGATGCCTGGGCAATCTGGTCTGGTTTCACTCAGCACAGGGCAGTGATTTCCCTACACCCCCCCAGGGGGGGTGTACACCCCCCATGAATTTTCCCAACACCCCCCCCCCCAGTTTTGTGAGCTAGTTACATACCAATTTAGTGACTGTTTGGAAATCTGAATTTAAACGGAAACATTAATACACACTTTAGAAGCTTATACAGTGTATGATAAAATACGTGTATCTGAAAAAGTATAATAGATTTGAAAAGTATGAACATAGACTAGCTTCCTTATACAGCTGTTTTTTATGATGTCAGTGCATTCATTTCGGTGATGTTGGCCAACCTAATAATTTCAAATGATGATTTGTAAGCAAAGTCTAAATGAGCTCTCCCTGACAGCTAGTGATGAGCTGGGGGCTAAGGCTTCAGGGCCAGATTATATTTACATTCACACCTAATCTACCTAGGTATCCAGCAAACAGAGCTGTGTTGTCTAAGTGATAGATTTTGGCTGGGGTTGGGTTACAAACCACTTGAATGTGGGTGGGGGAGTGCGGGGGAAATGAAATGTTGTTCTTATTGTATGAGTAAAGGGCAGTAGAACTGTACTTAGCCTGTGATGATTTGAAGGCATCAAGAGAGAGGGTGGGGACCTGTCCCTCTCCACTGTTTAAAGACAGAGCTGATTAGGCTCCATAGAGAGTCTTTTGTTCTGTTAAGTGACCACTGCAGCTGAAATCACTGAGAGCTGGTGGAACCTCAAGAGACCAACTCGCAGAGATCACAGTGGTAGGTGACAGCAGAAGGTGACTGTGCAGGGCCATTGGCAACAGAGCGGTGGCGTGAACGGTGGCACAACGAACAGCCATGGCCAGAGCGAACTGTGCCTTTTTGTCCCCCACCTGGGAGGTGAACTCACGTGAAAGCACCTCTGAGCTCTGAGTCTCCACTGACCAAGGACAACACCGGTGAGTGGAGTGCGGTGGAGGGAAAAGTGAGGGGCATGTTAAATAAACATTTGTTTGTTGGACTATATTTTAGTCACTTTGCTCCAGAATGCTAGA
This sequence comes from Mauremys mutica, assembly GCF_020497125.1. Lineage (NCBI taxonomy): Eukaryota > Metazoa > Chordata > Testudines > Geoemydidae > Mauremys > Mauremys mutica. The sequence goes on from NC_059094.1 coordinate 5,243,427, forward strand.
TTTGTGACTGGGAATGGAAATTTATATAAATATGTTTCCCAGTAGGCCAAGATTTTTAAAATGCATTATTTGCCAAGGTTGTTATCTCACATTGTTGCTATCTTGGGAGGTCATTATGCTGGGGAGTTTCTGTACTAAACATTTTTATTATAATTAATTTTTACATAAGAATGGTCAGACTGGGTCAGACCCATGGTCCATATAGCCCAGTACCCTGTCTTACAACAGTGGTCAAGGCCAGGTGCTTCAGAGGGAATGAATAGACCAGGGAATCATCAAGTGATCCATCCCCTGTTGCCCATTCCCAGATTCTGGCAAACAGGCTAGGGACACTCAGAGCATGGCGTTGCATCCCTCTCATCCTGGCTAATAGCCACAGATGGACCTGTTCTCCAGGAATTTATCTAGTTCTTTTTAAAATCTTGTTATAGTTTTGGTCTTCATAGCATCACCTGGCAAAGAGTTCCCTGGGTTGACTTTATATTGTGTGAAGAAATACTTCCTTTTGTTTTTTTTAAATCTGCTGCCTATTAATTTCATTGGGTGACTGCTAGTTCTTGTGTTATGTGAAGGATTAAATAAAATTTCCTTATTCACTTTCTTCGCATCAGTCAAGATTTTGTAGACCTCTATCATATCCCCATTAGTCATCTCTTTTCTAAGCTGAAAATTCCCAGTCACTTTAATCTCTCCTCCTGTTTCATACCCCTCATCATTTTAGTTGCCCATCTCTGTACCTTTCCAATTCCAATATATATTTTTTAGGATGGGTGACCAGATCTACACACACTATTCAAGGTGTGCACGTACCATGGATTTATATAGAGGCAATATGATATTTTCTCTCTTATTATCTATCCCTTTCTTAATGATTCCCAACATTGTTTGCTTTTGGGACTGTTGCTGCACATGGAGTGGATGTTTTCAGAGATCTATCCACAATGACTCCAAGATCTCTTCCTTGAGTGTTAACAGCTAATTCAGATACCATCATTTTGTATGTATAGTTGAGATTGCTTTCCAATGTGCATTACTTTGCATTTATCAACATTGAATTTAATTTGCCATTTTGTTGCCCAGTCACCCAGTTTTGTGAGATCCCTTTGTAGCTCTTCGCAGTCTGCCTGGGACTTAACTATCTTGAATAGTTTTGTATCATCTGCAAATTTTGCCACCTCACTGTTTACCCATTTTTCCAGATCATTTATGAATATGTTGAACAGCACTGGTCCCAGTACCGACCCCTCAGGGATACCACTATTTATCTCTCTCCATTCTGAAAACTTGATAATTTATTCCTACCCTTTGTTTCCCATCTTTTAACCAAGTTACTGATCCATGAGAGGATCTTCCCTCTTACCCCATGATGGCTTACTTCACAAAAGTCAATTTAAATTAAATACTTTTTTTTTAAATGAATATTTTTTTAGAAATCTAGAGCTGTTATGTGTTTTGGTGTAACTTGCATTATTCTTATGTTAAATTTGCATAATCCTAACACAACATTTACTTTATTCATATCTCTTTTATATATTTCATTGGTCCTGACACCCCCCCTGTAAATTCGAACACCCCCCCTAATTTCAATTCCTGGGGAAACTACTGGCACAGGGCCAGCTGGAGCCAGGCCAATCCCCTCTTTGGGCCGGGTCTCGGATGATTTGAAGAGACAGGGGCTCAGGGGAAGAGAGTGAACAAGGCTTACAGGGGGTCTGAGCTGCCAAGTTCCCCCACAAACTCCAACTTCCCCCTCATTCCAAATTCACAGATCCAAGGGCCCAAGCCTTGGAGTTTGGCTCCTGATCCCAAGCCCAGGGACGTGGTGGGGTGGAAGGGGATTTCTGGTGAGCAGAAGCCCAGCTGTGTTACATGGCGGTTTGTCCAGCTAGAGATGAACTAGCAATGAGGCAGCCCTCCCACCCCCAAGCCTTGACATAAAAAGCCCCCCCCCCCATCCAGGTTATCCACTGATTGGATCGTTCCAGTGCTGCAATCCCTGGCAGCTGGGGCAGCTTGCTGTGGGTGGCTTCTGAGCTGCTCTTGGGTCCAAGCCGACCTGGCTGCAGGGCGGTGCTAACAGCCTGCTGGGGCTGCTGGAGCAGGCCAGCAGAGGGAAGGGTTAAGTGAGATTCCGAGGCTCTGACATTTTGCTAATGTGCTGTGTTAATTGATTCGCTCATTTCCATTTGTTCCTGTTAAAGAGAGACAGATGAGAGTGATCCTGCAGTGCAGCGACTTGGCAGGGAGCGTCTCCGCTGAGTGCAGATGTGCTCCTGACTCATTTATTACCATCGGGTCTCCAGGCTACTCTGAGTGGAGCCACTTTTCCAAGGCTCTGGAAAGGCGTGAGGGGCCGGGGCCATGAATCCTGACTCCCAATGCCCGCAGGCTGCCCTCATCACAGACCCACTGGACACGCCGCATGGAGGAGAGCCCAGGGTGTAGGCAGGAGGGGAAGGAGGCAGGGGCTGCCGTGGCTGATGAGCTGGTGCTGGGGAAGGAGTTGCTGGAGCTGGGAGGAAAGATGGAGCTGAGCGGGTGCAAGATGACGTGTTTGCAAAAGCAGTCCCAGGACAGAGCCAGGCCATTTCCGGGGCTCCTGGATTCCCCTCGCCTGGAGTTTGCAAGGGCCTTAGGAGAGCAGTGCAGCCTCAGCCCCGACCCAGGTCACGCACATGCCAGCAGCCTCTGTTGTGCCTCGGTTTCTCAGCTGTATGTGGGATAATGTCACCGTATCGCTCTGGGAAGTCACTTGGACATCTACAGGTGCACAGGCGCCTCATGAGGGCTGGGAATTGTTATTGTTAACAAATGAAATACAGCAACAACACTTGACAGCTTTTGCTGCCAGATCTCAAAGTGCTTTGCATACTGTGCTAACCAGGGAGACCAGCGTTGTGAGTCCTGCTTTTCAGATGGGGAAACTGAGGCACGGAGCATTTATGGGACTGGCCCAAAGTTACCCAGGGAGTCAGTGGAAGAACTGAAGTAGAACCCAGGAGCCCTGATGCCCAGTGCTGAGCCCTCACTGCTAAACAACACTCCCTGTGAAAGACACAGGAATCTCGTCAAAGATCCCCTTAGCCTCAAGTCAGGAGAGAGGCAGAGAGAATCTGTGTGTTGGGTCCTTCCAAGACATGAGGAGCTATACATGAATGAATGCAGGCTGCATTCTGGCTGCCTGCACCTTGTCTGTCCAGTGCCAATGAAGGGTAGGGGCAAATTCTCAGTGGAGCAAACATCTTGCCTTCCCTGGTCTTGTCATAGCTCAAAGTATAGACCAGGGTGTCCTACCCCAAGCTCAGCGGCTTCTCCTCTCTCATGTACATTCACGGTGCAGCTAGGAGCAGTGGCTAGAGCTGCTCGAATGTTTAACCAGTGCGCGGGGGTTTTGGCCAACAAATGCATTTTGACAAAATCAAAACATTTTGTGCAAATGGTTCAATTTCAATAATGTTTTCTATGGACAAAAAAACAAATTGAAATGTCCATGTTTGCTTGCGATATCTGCACTGAAGCAATCAAAATTTGCCGTAAAACATTGTGAGTAAAATCATTTCCCTGGAAACGTTCTCACCTGGCAGCAGAGCCCCACCTGGCACCATCCCGCCCTTGGCTTTCACCTCACACCAATGCCCTGTGTCTGACCTGGAGTCTTCAGCGTCCCTCTGCAGGAGAAGGCAGTAACTCCACGTTCTCCTAAGACGGGTCAGTAGGATTCAGATTTCCCAATTCTCAGAAGGCCCCTCAGGTCCTCCAAGCTCGCAGGCTCAGAACTCAGATGGGCGCACCCACTAACAGGGGCACCCAACGTATGCCAGAGATTGGGACAACTGGGACTGAATTTGGCTGTCTTGGAAAGCAGCAGGCAGGCTGCAGAGTGTGATGCCGAGCCCCAGGGACTGGAATGTAATGGGGAATCCTGGGCACAGGCCTGCACTAGGAAGCCCCTTGTGTGGGACTGTGTGATGATGCGGTTCTGGCGGGACCCAACGGAGACTGCCAGTTCAGGACCAATTGCTTAAACAGGGCAGTCACAGCCCTAGGCTGGGGTTTTTCCACCTCTAAGGCAAACCAAACCAGCCAGATAAAAAGGACTTCAGTTTCACCCCACTGGCTAACCACAAGTCACACAAGCAATTTCCTTAGACACTCCAGTCTCCCAGTATCACCGCCAGTCCCACTCATCCTGGGGATGAATGGTTATGAAAACCAACACCCCAATAAAAGAAAATGGTTCTCTCGATTCCAACGAATCAAGCCCCAGACCCAGGTCAATATACACATCAGATCTTACCCACAAATCACGCTGTTACCAATCCTTTAGAATCTAAAATCTAAAGGTTTATTCATAAAGGGAAAATGGTAGAGATGAGAGCTAGAATTGGTTAAATGGAATCAATTACATACAGTAATGGCAAAGTTCTTAGTTCAGGCTTGTAGTAGTGATGGAGTAAACTGCGGGTTTAAATCAAGTCTCTGGAGTACATCCCCCGCGGGGATGGGTCATCAGTCCTTTGTGCAGAGCTTCAGTTTGTAGCAAAGTCCCTCCAGAGGTAAGAAGCAGGATTGAAGACAAGATGGAGATGAGGCTTCAGCCTTATATAGGCTCTTCCAGTTGTAAGAACCTCTTTGTCCTTACTGTGGAAAATTACAGCAAAATGGAGTCTGGCGTCACATGGGCAGGTCCCTGCATACTTTGCTGAGTCACAAGGCGTATCTGCCTTCTCTCCATGGGTCAATTGTGTAGCTCTTCTACAGAACCAGACTAACACGGCTACCCCTCTGATACTTGTGTAGCTGATGGTCCTTAATGGGCCATCAAGCAGGCTAGCAGAGCTAACACCAACTTGTCTGCGGTGTCACCCAGAAGCAGAGCACAAATACAAAATACAGACAGTATAGAGCCAATACTTATAACTTCAACTACAAAATGATACAGACACACAGACAGCATAATCATAACCAGCAACCCATAACCTGGTATTAGACACCTTATATGACTCCCTTTACCTAAGATTTGGTGCCACTACCAGACCTTGGTTGCAAACCATGTTCTATATGGTCCCAGTTTATATCAATAACGTCACAGACTGTATGGGCAGCCTGTGATGGGCTTGTCCCACAGGGTATCACAGACCCTGGGTGCCTGTACAGCGGAGCTGGAGGGGCGACGTAGCCAGGCAAGCTTTGATCCAGCCAGCATGCTACAAATAGAGCGCACGCCTGTGGCAGTGCAAGGGGTGGGAGGGGCTAGCCACCCGCCTGCACAGGATCGTGCACAGGTGGCCAGCCCTGTCTGCTGCGCGCTTCGCCATGGACACCCTTCTATTTTCACTGCGCTAGCACCATCAGAGCTAGCATATGTACGGCCACCCGAGCTGGAAATTACCCCTCCAGCTCCACTGTCCACGTACCCTCTGCCGATCCTGGCTCGGAGGGAAAATCATTTTGCAGCGGTTAATGAAAAGCGCTGCTCAATTCTGCATGGACTCCAGGCAGTAAATAAGCCTACTGCTTGCCCATTAATTACTCAGTGACTTGCCTGAGTGCCACTGCACCCACTCCCAGCAGGCCAGGTCAGCACTGAACTTGCTCCCCTCCCCCATGACGGGCAAGGACCCCAAGCAGTTCCTGAGCAGCCGTGATTCCTGGGGGACTCCTTCACAGGCATCCGAAAGGGCTGAGAATGCCTCGCACTTTTACGTAGTGTTTTATGAGACATTATTAATGGCAATGTTGGAGTCCCCAGTGCCCCGGGCTTCGCCTTGCGGCCGCACCACCAATATATAAAGCCAGTTATAAATGGCTTCAATGCTGCAGGAAATACCATCTCCGGAACAAAGGGAAAGGGACGTAAAGGAAAGTGGAGATAAGGGTGTGACAGGGTCTCCTGCAGGGAAGAAAGTGCAGAGCAGAAATCCAGCAAATCCTCCCAGTCTTTATGCTGGAGAAGGGCCCGAAGCCAAATCTTGTCACGTTTCACGGGGTAGATTCAAAGGCCTAGCTCAGAGCCTGCCTCACAGTCTTGATTCTGAGTGGCACCCACGCTTGGAAGGGCCTGTTCTCCAGGTCTGGTGCGGATGGTGAACGGTCATGCTTCTGTTGGCCCAAACTGGTGGAAGGCTCAGCCGAATATCCGATCTGGCGAGATTTCCAGCGCTGAAGCAGGCGGCCATCCCAGCCTCACCTCTGAGCTAAGCAGGGTTCTTGAATGGGACAAATCTCACAGCTTGTGAGATTTCAGTGCTGCTGGATCTCAGGCTGACAACCACTTCTAATCCAGCCTCGAAACCACACCCTGACCCCAGCTTTAACCACCCCTGGATCTGCCTCGCTCTGATTTCAAGCCATTGCTGCCTAAGACCTTCAGGAGCAAGTCTCTTTTCTCCTTTCTCTATGGAATCCTGCCTTCTAGCTGTAGCCAGCTGCCTGGTCCCATTCATAGCTCTATGAGGTCATGCTAGCCGGAGGTGACAAAGAAAAATCTCATCTACAGATACATTTAAAGGTGAACGGAAAAGCTTGTTCCTGCCAAGTCCTGAGCTCAGAGCTCTGTGCTTTTCATGCTACAGCTGATGAAATCACAAACATTTAAAACAGAGCAGGACACTAGCTACTCCCCCGACAGGAATAGCATCAGCCACCTTACGTGTCCAGAGTGCCCTGCCCTCACAGGATCCCAAAGGGCTTTACAAATGGTAGGCAGGCAGCAGCACTGAAATGCAGCCACTTCTGGGGTAAAAGGTGGCAGACAACTGGCAGACAGCACACTGCACAGCAGTGGGGGGAAGGGAGGCTGTGTCCAAGATCTCCAGGGCAAAGCAGGTGAAAGGCACCAGCCGGGAGATCTCTTATGTCTGTGCAGAGCCAGGAGAAGCCTCAGCTTTAAACAGTTTTGTCCGGACACGGGGTGATTTCCTGGGATTCGGTTTAGCTGCTTTGGAAGGATAATGAAACAAGGGGCTGAGCTGGTTCCAGGGGCTCAGATCTGAGCTTGGCTCTTGTCTGGCAGGCAATGGCGGGACTGATTATTAACTCTTTGGTGGTGCTGTGGAAGTCGCTACCCAGACTCTGTGCAGTGACATTTATGGCTAGGCAGTGGGAGTGAAGTGGTGCATAGGGCCTTGTGCATGACATCTGCACTGGCGTGAACTAAACCCTCCCTGATTCACTATCATAAACAGGCTTGCCCCTGGGCCCTAGTGCTTAGCCAGTATCTGGGGGTTGCCAGCTGGTTTCTCTTAGAAGGAGAAATCGATCATATGAGTCAGGTCTAGCCTTTGATAGGATCCTGTTATTTACAAAGAACTGGGCTTCTTTAGTCTGCAGAAGAGAAGAGTGAGGGGGGATTTGATAGCAGCCTTCAACTACCTGAAGGGGGGTTCCAAAGAGGATGGAGCTCCGCTAGGATGACCAGACAGCAAGTGTGAAAAATCGGGATGGGGTGGGGGGTAATAGGCGCCTATATAAGAAAAAGATCCAAAAATCGGGACTGTCCCTATACAATCAGAACATCTGGTCACCCTAAGCTCAGCTGTTCTCAGTGGGTCTCAAGTTGCAGTGGGGAAGGTCTAGGTTGGATATTAGGAAAAACTTTTTCCCTAGGAGGGTGGTGGAGCACTGGAATGGGTTCCCTAGGGAGGTGGTGGAATCTCCATCCTTAGAGGTTTTTAAAAAGCCTTGACAAAGCCCTGGCTGGGATGATTTAGTTGGGGATTGGGCCTGCTTTGAGCAGGGGGTTGGACTAGATGACCTCCTGAGGTCCCTTCCGACCCTGAGATTCTATGATTCTATGATGCCAGGAATGTACAAAGTCCTATTTCGCTGAGCACAGTAGAAACGAACAGCACCTGGCAGTTTTCCTTGCTCACAATTTCCTAGCTGAGCCCCTCCAGCCAGTGCTGTGCCCCAGAGATCTGACTCTGCTCCCTATCAGGGCCACACACATGGCTGCTTCTCTGGCTGTCTTTCTGATTGCTTCATGCTTCTGCCAACCACACCGACACACCCAGGTGAACCAATCAGCCCCTGTTCCCTGTATATGCAATCTGCCCTCAAGACAGCCCCTCTTATTCTCTGCGAATTAGTTCATGCTCAGGTCTTCCCATGTGGCCCAGTGCTTTGGGCAGCGGCTTTTATTATTTCAACTATATTATGCCATAAAAAAGCTTAATTACTTTTTCCATTTAGCCAGAATGAAGGTTGGTTAGCACCATCAGCTTCAAAGAGGTCGGCGATTGCCTTTAGATCAAAGACAAACTTGATGGCAGCCATTAACACATTCCAGCATAACAGTATTTCTCTTCCACTTGCTCAGGAACTGTTCATTTCTGCTACCTCTTTGACTGCCCCTCTTAATTATTTGTGACACTTGACAGGTCTCTTTAGTCACATGGTATAGTGTTTACTTCCTGACTGGATAACTGACTCATTTATAAACGGGAGGGAGGTCAGAGATGGAAGCCCAATGCTTCCTTCGTGAACATCCATGCGCTCACCCTCAGAAGGGCATTTTGTAAAGAAAAAAAAAATTCACTTGTATGCACCTTTGCGGAGAGTAAATAAGAAGTGTCGCAACCATTGTGGATGAGAGCGTGGGGTTTTGAGTTAAACGCTACTCACAGATCCCTTCTCAGTCTTGCTCCTGACTCTCAAGTGGGGCCCACTGGAAAATGGTTCGTATTTTCCCCACACGCGTTTTCATTTTGTTCCACATTGTCACAGAATTTTTTTTGTTTTTCAATTAAAATGTTTTTAATTTTCAGTTTGGGGTTTCCCCCCACTCTCTTTTCTCTCTCTTCGTCCTCCTTTTATTTCCTTAGGGGGGAGAGAAGGGAGAAAATACTGAAAGCCAAACCCCCAAACCATTTCTTGTTGTCAAAAACCAACAACAACAACAACAACACATTTTTCAATGAAAACCTGAATACTGAACATTTCTGGTAAAATATTTCATGTTGGTTGAAAAGCCATATTTTATCCCAAAAGTGGCCAATTTACTCCCAAGTCCTGGGCCATATTTTGGGAAATGTTGATAAACCCATTACAGCCAATAGGAAATGGCCAATTTCTCTCAGGCTGTAGACAATGGGATCTTTGCCTGAGTAGGAACTCACCCCAGGACAGAGAAACACCTGCATCAGGAGCTGAGTGCAACAATTCCTCACCCACTGCAGGTACAGCCTGGGGCGTACTCCTCACACTGAGGGGGTAAATTAGGCCCAGTTAACCTATAGGCTGCACCGAGAGGAAAGCCAGGGAGGCACCCACCTGAGAAGGAATGAGCAGGGGAAGTATAAAGCCAGGGAGCTGGCAACAGATGGGGGCTGCAGAGAAGCAGTCTGTGGTCACTCCCAGAGAGGAGGGCGCTTAGGCCAGCAATCCCAGAGCGGAGGGAGCCAGGCGATAGAGCTGAGAAGTAGGAAGGCATCCAGAGGAAGAGTAACATGGTCTGGGAGTGAGCAGGCCACAGTTGCTAGAGGTAGGGCCCTGAACTGGACCCCGGAGCAGAGGACGGGCCCGGGTTCCCCTCCCAGCCACTGGAGGGGCGGCACAGTCAGAGCAGTGAAGGGAAAACAGCCATTTCCTATAGCGGGATATTGATAGCCCCTGGGAGGGGAAACACACAGAATGACCTGGCCAAAGGGCTAAGGCACGAAGAGGGAACATCCTGAGCTGCAGCGGGCGCGAGAGGACGACGGGAAAGACACCGCCAGAGAAGGGCACAATGCCTGGCCAGGGCTATCCCCAGAGCGACCAGGAGGAGGCGCCACCAGCGGTGAGCAGACCCCATGACAGAGAAGTTGTCAGAGTGTGGGGGTCAGGGTTTCCTGAGCTGTGCACCTGCAGCAGGGGCACCTAAAATCGTAGCCACTTTTGAAAACTGTTGGGAATCCCTGAGTCTGATTTTCTTCGGAATGGCAGGTCTCAGCACCTCTCAGAATCAGGCCCTGGTTGCTCAAGGTGGGCTCCCAACATTCTACAGTCAGTGGCTGCTTTTGAAAAATTTGTCCTTAGCAATAGCGCACCCAGTGGTTTTATATATCCTAGTCCTGTGCCAATCATCCCTGTTCCTGTCCCTTTACCGTCCCGCCGCCTGTCTTTGGATCTCAACCCATTCTGAATGAAGGGTTTCGTGTTACTTACTTAAACACAGAGGTTCCCTTCCCCCTCCCATACACATCTCTCCAAAGACAAACGGGTCCAGTATGGGCAGGTTGGGCCTGGCTAGCACGTCTCTGCTCTGTCTCCTCCTGTCACACCGAGTTCAGATGATTCATGTGGCATGACTCCGCTTACGCCTGCTTGGGCAGCGTAAGATGTCAGTTGCCATGGCAACATGATGCAACACATCCTGGCATTGCGTGGCTGAGGTTTTTCCAAACTGGCAGGGCGGGGAGGTTGTCCTCTCTCCTCCTCTCGGAGGAAGCGCGTCACCCAGGAGTGACACAGCGGGAGACGTGGTAATGGAGCCCTCCCATGAGGAGATCCTATTCTGTCAGCCTCTTGGCATCTCCGTCCTGCCATCTGTGCCAAGGAGCCGAGACTGCTGCTTTCACTCCATGGGTGTCACTCCCAAGTAACCCTGCTGGATTCCATGGACTTTCCCGGGATTTACACCAGTATAAATGAGCTCGATTCAGCCCAGGGGTGCACTTCCATGGGGTGCCATTGCGGAGCACGGCCCTCATTATATTCTGAGATTCTCCAAGGAGGCAGCAGGTAGCTAGTCAGGAAATAGCTACCAAACTGGGGAACACAAAAGAGTGAGTGTGAATGTTGCTGTGGTGGGTGAACGTCACAGCCCAGGTGAGCTATGCCTGCACGCTGGGTCTGAAGCCACCAGATTTCAGGGAAGTGCAGCCCTGACCTCTAAGCAAGTGCCTCAGGGCGTAGGTATGGCTCAGAGAAGTCCAACGTTTCTTAGCCAAACTACCCTAGACTCTGGGGCCTGCAAAGCTAGACCGGGAACAGGAAATGGGAGACAGCAGCCCATTTCAGAGCCACTGAAAGCCTTGGGCCAAGCCCAGCCCTAGGAATTGCAATGCTGTGCTGGTCAGATCCCTGGATGTAAACATGTAAGTCTGTCCAGGTTGCGCTCAAAGACCCGGCCCATTCATGCACAGGCAGCAATACACAGTGCAGCCAACAGGGAGACAGGGCCCCCATTGGGGGTAAAGAGAGAAAGGGTTGGGTGTGAGGAGAAGGGGTAATACGACCAGCACCCAGCACAAGATTTAGCGGGCGTCTGTGTATGGTGGCTGTGGGCTGAACTTGTTGGAGCCATAACTACTGCCCTGGGCTTTCAGAGGAGCAAGAGGCAGCCGTGAGACTAAGGGTAAACGGATGCAGGACAGCAGCAAGCCTGGCCAGTCCAGGGAGAACCCAGCTCTTCTGAGTCCCCCTGTGTGACTCTGACCTGGCGTTGCAAGGTGCTTTGAGATCCCTGGACACAGAGCTCCGTGCTGGTGCTAGGGGTTGTTATTGGGACTCGTGTGCCTACATCACCTCTGTGGGTTGACGATCCCACCCGCTATTCTCTGTGGGGAATTTAAAGCTAGAGAAAGGTACTGGGGAGCCTCCATCCCACTCAGCCTTTAGCTCCCTCCCGGAGCCTGCACCCCCACCCCCAGCTCGGAGCCCCCTCCTGCACCCCTAAACCCTCATCCCTGGCCCCACACCAGAGCCCGCACCCCCCTCCTGCACCAGCCCAGTGAAAGTGAGTGAGGGTGGGGGAAAGCGAGTGACAGAGGCAGGGGGAATGGAGTGAGCGGGGGGCAGGGCCTCAGAGAATGGGTGGGGTGGGGGCAGGCCTCGGGGCAGAGGTGTTTGGTTTTGTGTGCAGGGCCGGCGCTTCCATTTAGGCGACCTAGGCTGTCGCCTAGGGCACCAGGATTTGGGGGGGCGGCATTTTGCCGCCCTCAGCAGCAATTCGGCAGCGGGGGGGGGTCCTTCCGCACTCTGGGTCTTCGGCGGCAATTCTGCGGCGGGTCCTTCACTCGCTCCGGGACGCGCCGCCGAAGTGCCCTGCAGACCGGGAGCGCGGAAGGATCCGCCCCTCCACCACAGAATTGCCGCCAACGACCGGGAGCGCGGAAGGACCCCCGCCTAGGGCGCCAAAAACCCTGGCGCCGCTCCTGTTTGTGTGATTAGAAATTTGGCAAACCACTAGGAACGCAGTGGCTGACCAGATGGTTAAAATCCGGTGGCGGAGGGCTGGCAGGCTCCCTAGCAGCTCCTGGAAGCAGCCAGATTGTCCTTCAGGCTCCTAAGCATAGGGGCAGCCACAGGGGCTCCTCATGCTGCCCCCGCCCCGAGCGCCAACTCCACAGCTCCCATTGGCTGGGAACTGCGGTCAGTGGGAGCTGCGGGGGCGGTGCCTGCAGACAGGGGCAGCGCGCAGACTCCCCTGGCCACCCTTGCGCCTAGGAGCCAGAGGGACATGTTGCTGTTTCCTGGGAGCCGCTGGAGGTAAGTGCCGACAAGAGCCTGCACCCAAAACTCCCTTCCACACCCCAACCCCCTGCCATAACCCTGAGCCCCCTCCCACACCCAAACTCTCTCCTGGAGCTCACACCCTGCACCTCCTCCCGCACCCCAACCCCCTGCCACAGCCCTGAGCCCCCTCCCACACCCAAACTCTCTCCTGGAGCTCACACCCTGCACCCCTCCCACACCCCAACCCCCTGCCTGAGCCCCCTCTCACACCCAAACTCTCTCCCAGAGCTCACATCCTGTACCCCCTCCCGCACCCCAACCCCCTGCCACAGCCCTGAGCCCCCTCCCACACCCAAACTCTCTCCTGGAGCTCACACCCTGCACCCCCTCCCGCACCCCAACCCCCTGCCAAAGCCCTGAGCCCCCTCCCACACCCAAACTCTCTCCTGGAGCTCACACCCTGCACCCCCTCCCGCACCCCAACCCCCTGCCACAGCCCTGAGCCCCCTCTCACACCCAAACTCTCTCCCAGAGCTCACACCCTGCACCCCCTCCCGCACCTCAACCCCCTGCCACAGCCCTGAGCCCCCTCCCACACCCAAACTCTCTCCCGGAGCTCGCACCCTGCACCCCCTTCCGTACCTCAACCCCCTGCCCCAGCCCAATGAAAATGAGTGAGTGAGCGTGGGGGAGAGCGAGCGACGGAGGGAGGGGGCATGGGGTGAGCCGGGTGAGCCTTGGAGAAGGGGCAGGGCAGGGCGGGGCCTTGGGGCAGAAGGTGAGACAAGGATGTTCAGTTTTCTGCGATCAGAGACTTGGCAACCCTAAGGTCAGGCTCTGTGAGCCTTGGGAAGGTGCTAGCAGGGGCCGTGCTCCCAGGGAAGGGACCCTACAGCGGCTCTGCAGAAGGGAGCTACCCTCCGGATGTGGGTGATCAGGGCCCCTGCTGGGGCGGAAGAGTGGCCCTGCAGGTCAGCGTAGGAGGCATGGCCACGCTCCCAGGCCTGGCCGGACAATGTGCGCCAAGCAGGCTCCAGACCGAGGGAATGTCTCTGGCGCCCCGTGGGAACAGGCGCGTGAGGGTTTGCGTCACGTGGAGGCCGCTGCGGTGTTCCTCGCTCCAGTGCAGCCGGCTGACGGGTAACAGCACAGACCTCGCTGCCTTCGCAGGCAGTGCCATGCTTACAGAGACACCCACACAGCTCAGCCCCTCTCGGGGCCAGCTCATGTCTGGTGCTGAAAGCACAGGTGTCGCCCAGGAGTGGGCAGCAGGGACCCTGCAGGGCACTGGCCAGCCGTGGGGGAGAGCAGCATGGAGTACAAGGAGCTGCTGCAGAGCAACAGCAAAGTCGTGCGGCTGCCTGGCACCAGTGGGGCCCTCCATGGATCTGGCCTCGTTTCTCTTTATCATTCCCCCCATTCAACGGCAGCGGCAAACCAGCCTGAACCCACCCCCAGCATCGGCTGCCTCAGGCTGTTGGTCAAGCTCCAGGACATTAGAGGAAGGCTGCTCTGTGTCCCTGGGGTTGTGGGGGATGGACATGGGCTCCTCCCTGTTCCCCTGTGGAAGGCCAGCCTGCCACATGTACCCCAGCAGCATGCACTGGCCCCCTGCAATCCCCCAGTAGCCCCCTCCCTCAGCCCGGCCTGCGCCTGTATCTCTCCGCAAGGCCCCAGCTACTGCTGCATTAACCTGCCTTCTTCTCCCTTGGCTCTTTTCCTTCAGCCCCCGGGGGATCCCCTCCCCTCCAACCTACTCGCAGGCCTCCGCTATCTGCACCCAGGCCCGCTTCCTTGAACGTGCTGTGTATTCCCGCTGGCTCCGTCCCACCCTCCCGGCCTCCCCTGCCCCCACTGAGGTCCAAACGCCTCCTCCTGGCCAGCCCCAGGGCCTGGTGACACTGGGGTGGGTGCTCATCTCCCAGCCACCGGCAGCACCGCTGACCTCTCCAGCGCCCATGATCTGCTGGCCAGGCCTTGGCTGGGAACGCCACCTCTCCGCCCTCTAGGGTTGCCAACTTTCTTTTCTTTGAGGCCTGTAGCGGGGAGAGACTTGCCTGCAGTGGGCTTATTCCTCCCAGGCGATGGGGCGAAGGGAGAGCTGGTGCCCAAAGATCGTTCTGTAAAGCGGGGAGGTACAGTTAGCTGCCTCCCAATCAAAGGGAAGGGCTGGCTGTAGGGAGAGCGCTGGGGGCCAGCTGGAGGGGGCAGGAAGGAGGGGTTCCTAGGGAGTTAGGAAAAGGATCTGGTGATTATCCAGCTTACCTTGTGCTGCAGAACATCCCAGATCCTGGAAGATCTTGGCAGCCGCAGGAGACGAGGACACACCCCAGATCCAGCGGCTGAATGTTTGGGCTTGCAGGTGGGTGAATGCAGCTTGGGGCCTGCCCCCAGGATGCGGCTGAGAACTCAGCTAAACCCAGGCTCGGTGATTTGGGCCCCACTGCAGAGGAGGGCACATGGTGAGGGTGGGCATCCCGGGCCGAGGCGAGGGTGGGACAGGGCCTGCCATGGGAACGGGGCATTCGTGGGAGAAGCTGCACAAAAGGGGGAGCGCAGAAGCTGCTTGGGGAGGGGGGTGCAGCTCCCCCCCCAGGATCTGCTGGAGAACATCCTCTTGCTCTGGCAACAGGACAGCAGCACATGCCTTCTCCCTTCTGGCTGTTTACATGCTGCAGACGGCGTGCATGCGTCATAGCTGTCAGCCCCACAACCCGCAGTGGGATGGATCCCTCCTCTGCTTGCCCATGCGTCTGGCGCTCCCGGGGCTGGCAGGGCCTGCGAGTGCTGCTGCGGCAGGCGGGTGGGATGGCTGCTCTTGGGAGAGGGCACAGCTGGGCCCGAGAATGCCCTGGAGCCTGGAGGGAGGGTTCACACCGGTCAATGGCCGCTTCTGGTGCTGAGCCAGGGAACCCGGCCCAGTCCCCTTGGCCAGAAGGCTTGTGGCTGCAAACAAGCTGGGACATAGACTCTGACCTGGAGAAGAGGCCCTGGCTCGGATCCTGTCTCCCAAACCTGATGACACTTCAGATGCAGCTCACAGCCCTAAACTGGGAGCAGACCCTCTCCGCGGTCAGCAGGGGTTAGTTTATCTGCAACTTTCCATTCCTCCCAACTCCTTCCCAATGGAGCGAGGGGCAGGGGACGTAGGTCTGGGCTCCGCTCTGCACTGGGGCCTGCTGACCTGCCATCCAGGACCCTTCCCCACCTGGCAATCTCACACAGGGCCCAGTGGCTCTAGTGGCCTGTCCTCAGGGCCCCAACCAGCGATATTGAGCTCCGGGGCCTGCACTGCATTCTGGGGAGCACTGCCCCCTAGCCATGGGCCCCCAGCCCAGATGCTAGTTCCTCTGACTGCTGCTTCCCGCAGGGCAGAGAGGCCCATGAGGCTCTGCCAGGAATTGCTCCGTCCCAAGCAGGGGAGGCAGAGAGCCATTCATTTTCCCCTGGAGGATTGTGGGCGATGGGCCAATGCCATTCTTCAGGCGGGAGAAGCAGTCGTGCTGCCATCGGCTCCGCAGTCCCAGGTCTGGGGAGAGCCGCAGCAGGCTGGGCCGATCTGAGAAGCAGCACACAGTCCCTCCCGCCCTTGCTGTGACCTGGGGGCTCATTCGGAGCACGGAGGCCTCCTGGGACCAGGGAGAGACGAAACTGTCCCCGTTCTTGGGGCGTTGCTGGGCTCTTGGTGATGGCTTCCTCCAAACAGGGGGGTCCCCCTTCATGAAAATGCCACATCTCGTGAGTTCATGTGACGGGCACTAAACATGGGTCATAGAGAGTCCGATGGGGCTCTCCAGGCCGGGCAGTCATGGGAGCGGAGTGAGCAGGGAGGTCTGTACCCCTCAGAGCGGCAGAGGCGAGATTAGAATCATAGAATATCAGGGTTGGAAGATACCTCAGGACGTATCTAGTCCAACCCCCTGCTCAAAGCAGGACCAATTCCCAACTAAATATCCCAGCCAGGGCTTCTTCAAACCGGGCCTTAAAAACCTCTAAGGAAGGAGATTCCAACACCTCCCTAGGTAACCCATTCCAGTGCTTCACCACCCTCCTAGTGAAAAAGTTTTTCCTAATATCCAACCTAAACCTCCCCCACTGCAACTTGAGACCATTACTCCTTGTTCTGTCATCTGCTACCACTGAGAACAGTCTAGATCCGTCCTCTTTGGAACCCCCTTTCAGGTAGTTGAAAGCAGCTATCAAATCCCCCCTCATTCTTCTCTTCTGCAGACTAAACAATCCCAGTTCCCTCAGCCTCTCCTCATAAGTCATGTGCTCCAGCCCCCTAATCATTTTTGTTGCCCTCTGCTGGACTCTTTCCAATTTTTCCACATCCTTCTTGTAGTGTGGGGCCCAAAACTGGACACAGTACTCCAGATGAGGCCTCACCAATGCCGAATAGAGGGGAATGATCACGTCCCTCGATCTGCTGGAAATGCCCCTACTTATACAGCCCAAAATGCCGTTAGCCTTCTTGGCAACAAGGGCACACTGTTGACTCATATCCAGCTTCTCGTCCACTGTAACCCCTAGATCCTTTTCTGCAGATTAATAAAGAGAGATTAATAAGACTGGGACTTTTCAGCTTGGAAAAGAGATGACTAAGGGGGGATATGATAGAGGTCTATAAAATCATGAGTGGTATGGAGAAAGTAAAGAAGGAAGTGTTTACTCCTTCTCATAACACAAGAACTAGGGGTCACCAAATGAAATTAATAGGCAGCAGGTTTAAAACAAACAAAAGGAAGTATTTCTTCACACAACGCACAGTCAACCTGTGGAACTCTTTGCCAGAGGATGTTGTGAAGGTCTAGACTATAACAGGGTTAAAAAAAGAACTAGATACGTTCATAGAATAGGTCCATGTATGGCTATTAGCCAGGATGGGCAGGGATGGTGTCCCTAGCCTCTGTTTGCCAGAGGCTGGGAATGGACGGCAGGGAATGGATCACTTGCTGATTGCCTGCTCTGTTCATTCCCACCTGGCATTGGTGCTGTTTGAAGACAGGATACTGGGCTAGATGGACCTTTGGTCTGACCCAGTATGACCACTCTTATGTTCTTAGGCCATTGCTGGGGACTGGGATGGGGCTGGCTAGGCCAGGCTATCAATCGCTTCTAGTCTTTTCCTGTAGGCAAGGTTTGGGCAGCAGGGGCATGAGTGTTTGCCCCGCCTGAGTGTCAGGAGCAGGTCCTGGCCAGGAACAATGCAGCTGGACTGTGGCCCAGCAAGCATAGGCTGGCCGGCCAGAGAGACACAAGACCTACCCGACCCAAGGATATGCCGCTTCTTGCTCCAAGATGCACGTAGGGTCCTATGGGATTTGGGTGCGGTTGCCAACACTATGAATGCAGTGGGAGTGGATACCTCCCCTCCCCCCACTCATGCACACACATTCCTAGGTGCACTCACACACGCGTGCACAGACACAAGCACACTCCTGTGCCCGGTGGCACTTGCCAGTGCTGAGCAGCCTGGCTGGCAGCGGCAGCCGCTGCCTCCTGCGGGAAGGTGGCAGAGATTGAGAGCAGAGCCCTTGGCTGCTGGCACTTCACAGCGAGCCGTCTTTGTGACACACTGTTGCCGTGACAACTGAAAAGGGTCTTTTGCTGCCTGTCAGCTGCTGAGACAGAAAGGGGGAAAGGGAAAAAAAGAGCATTAACTCTCAGTTCTTCAAAGCCAGGCACGCTACAGGAGAGGGGCCTCCCGCCCCTCTGCTGCATCCGCCCATCAGCCAGAGCCCAAGACCTGCAGCCACTCCTGACGTCTAGGGATGGCCTGGGCATGAAAGGGTTACTGGCTTCTGCTCACTCCGGGGAAACTCCCATGAATAATCCCCTGTATGGAAGGGGATTGGACTCCTCCCAGTCTCCCCTCTCCCCCTCCCTCCCAGGTGCCTTTCCCTGGCCTCTCCATCCACAGGAAGCGCTGCACATCTCATGGCATGGCGCGGCCTCAGGCCCTTCAGCCACACCTGAGATCAGTTCACAGGGTATTGGCCATTCCTGTGACTGGGGCTTTGCCTCCCCGCTCCAAGCAAATCTGTCATGGAAACAGCTGTTCCCAGGCCCTAGCAACAGCACTGGCTCAGCTGCCCAGATGATCACCTCTCTGGCTAGCAGCTGCCCTAACCCAACCTGCATCCTTTCCCCAGGCTTATTTTTGTCTCTCTATTGCTGCTGCCAGTATTTTAGTGCAAGGCTAGTGGAATACCTGGGATCTCCTGGCATGATACTCCCCTGGCAAAAGCACTAGGGCTGGTTGGGAAACGATTTTTTTCGCCCTCAGAAACAATTGGATGAAAACATTTTGTATTTATTTTTTGCATTACGTAGGAGAGGACTGGAAGGGGCCCCCGGGATCACTGAGTCTGCCCCGGCAGATAATCCTGCTCATAAATTTATCAAGCTCCATCTTCAACCACTTGGGGTGTTTTCCCCCACTTCTCCTACTGGGAAGCTGTTCCAGAACCGCCCCCTTTTGATGCCTAGAAACCTTCTTCTCATTTCCAGCCTAAATTTATTCATGGCCAGTTTATCTTCGTCTAACGTTTTCTTTGAAATCGTTTGGATTTTGGGGGGTTCACTGAAAAAAATCAGGGTTTTCAGTTTTTCAACAACTCCTCCCCCCCCCACCCCAAGTCAGTGGAAATGGAAATTGTTCCAAGGAAGTTTTGCTGAAAACTTCCAAGGCCACTGAGGGTTGCAGGCAGGGCCCTGCGTGCTCCACAATTCTGCAACCACAGAACTGGGCACAGAATCGTCCCGGGCTGCAGAATTGTGCTGCAGAATCTCAGCTCTAAAAAAGTGAGCAAAACAGCTCCGGTTGTTATTTGTATTTGCACCTACATCCAGCTAAGATCAGGGCTCTGTTGTGCTTGGCATTCCACACATAGTAGGGATCATTTAGGGATTAATAACAAGAATTTTAGTTATAAATTGGAGACACATCAGTTGGAAGTAAATAGAGGAGGAGAAGGACCTCGGAGTATTGGTTGATCACAGGATGACTGTGAGCCGCCAATGTGATATGGCCGTTAAAAAAGCTAATGCAGTTTTAAGATGCATCAGGTGAGGTATTTCCAGCAAAGATAAGGAGGTGTTAGTACCGTTATACAAGGCACTGGTGAGACCTCATCTGGAATATTGTGTACAGTTCTGCGCTTCCATGTTTAAGAAGAATGAATTCAAACTGGAACAGGTACAGAGAAGAGCTACGAGGATGATCCGAGGAATGGAAAACCTGTCTTATGAAAGGAGACTCAAGGAGCTTGGCTTGTTTAGCCTAACCAAAAGAAGGTTGAGGGGGGATATGATTGCTCTTTATAAATATATCAGAGGGATTAATATCAGGGAGGAAGAGGAATTATTTAAGCTTAGTACCAATGTGGACACAAGAACAAATGGATATAAACTGGACACTAGGAAGTTTAGACTTGAAATTAGATGAAGGTTTCTAAGCATTAGAGGAGTGAAGTTCTGGACCAGCCTTCCAAGGGGAGTAGTGGGGGCAAAAGACATATCTGGCTTCAAGACTCAGCTTGATAAGTTTATGGAGGGGATGGTATGATGGGATAGCCTAATTTTGGCAACTGATCTTTGATTATCAGCAGGTAAGTATGCCCAGTGGTCTGTGATGGGATGTTAGATGGGATGAGATCTGAGTTACTACAGAGAATTCTTTCCTGGATGCTGGCTGGTGAGTCTTGCCCACATACTCAGGGTTTAGCTGATCGCCATATTTGGGGTCGGGAAGGAATTTTCCTCCAGGGCAGACTGGCAGAGGCCCTGGACGTTTTTCGCCTTCCTCTGCAGCGTGGGGCACGGGTCACTTGCTGGAGGATTCTCTGCAGCCTGAGGTCTTCAAACCACAATTTGAGGACTTCAATAACTCAGACATAGGTTAGGGGTTTGTTACAGGCGTGGGTGGGTGAGATTGTGTGGCCTGCATTGTGCAGGGGGTCAGACTAGATGGTCATAATGGTCCCTTCTGACCTTAAAGTCTATGAGTCTATTAGTAAGCGACAGGGTTTGCTCCAACGTCCTTGCAAACTAGTTAGGAAAGACACAAATAAAATAACACTACCCTAACGGGGGAGGGGCAAACAGGGCCGGCTCGAGGCACCTGCACAGGAAGCAGGTGCTTGGGCGGCCAATGGAAAGGGGCGGCATGTCCGGGTCTTCTGCAGCAATTCGGCGGCGGGTCCCTCTGTCCCTCTCGGAGGGAAGGACTGGCTGCTAAATTGCCGCCGAAGAATGAATGAAGCCACCGAAGTGCCGCCGATTTTTTTTTTCTCTTCGTCACTTGGGGCGGCAAAAAAGGTGGAGCCGGCCTGGGGGCAAAGGCCTACACTGACCCAGTGACTTGTGTAAGGTTGCTGTTGCAGAACCAGGCATTGAACCCCAATCTCTTAGGGATGAGCGTCTTTCCTCACCAGCTGCTAAGGCTGAAGGAAAACCCTTCAAGCTGTGGCCCCCGTGTGCCATGCACACAGCACCGTCCAGTCCACGAGAACCTGAACTAGCTGGTCTGACCATTCATTGCAAAGAGTGGATTTGAAAGCTGTAGGGCCATTGTTCGCTCATTGTCTGCTCACGGAGCATGGCTTACACATTTGTTTATGAATCCAGACTGTTTAGTGAATGGGTTTTATGACCGGAGCAGAGGCTCTGGATTCTCTGCAGACTGTTTGCAGTGAGTAGGCAGCTGATTACTCGCAATTTGGAGTTTGCTGTGTGGGCTTTGTAGTGGGTCCCCTGAGTCACATGGCTTGGTTTGCATCACTCAGTTCGTGGCCTACATGTGTTTCCACCCACCATTCATCAATCCATGGAGTACTGTGTCCAGTTTTGGGCCCCACTCTACAAGAAGGATGTGGAAAAATTGGAAAGAGTCCAGCAGAGGGCAACAAAAATGATTAGGGGGCTGGAGCACATGACTTATGAGGAGCGGCTGAGGGAACTGGAATTGTTTAGCCTGCAGAAGAGAAGAATGAGGGGGGATTTGATAGCTGCTTTCAACTACCTGAAAGGGGGTTCCAAAGAGGATGGATCTAGACTGTTCCCAGTGGTACCAGATGACAGAACAAGGAGTAATGGTCTCAGGTTGCAGTGGGGGAGGTTTAGGTTGGATATTAGGAAAAACTTTTTCACTAGGAGGGTGGTGAAGCACTGGAATGGGTTACCTAGGGAGGTGGTGGAATCTCCTTCCTTAGAAGTTTTTAAGGCCCAGCTTGACAAAGTCCTGGCTGGGATGATTCAGTTGGGGTTGGTCCTGCTTTGAGCAGGGGGTGGGACTAGATACCTCCTGAGGTCCCTTCCAACCCTGATATTCTATGATTCCATATCTGGACTAGACGCCCAAAACTTCACCTGTTGTGACTTTTCACACGAATAAAACTGCAGTTATGGGAATGTTCACAAGCAGATAACAATAAAGGGGTGTGGACAGGCTGACTCAAACATAACTTCCAATCCAGCCAGCTGCTTGTGCACAGGTTGTGACACTATTGTTTAGTGTGTACAGTCCAAATAGCAACGATCTCTTGCATGTTTATTGTGATTGCCATTAAACCTGTACATGCTCTGGGTTTAATCCTAAAAGTACTTATTTAGGCAACACTCCCATAGCACCATGGAAATGCAGACACCCCTTCGGTCCTGGAGGAGTACAGCATTTCGCACAACAGTGTCAGGGAAGGAAAACTGGCCAAAGACATGGGGACAAGCCCCACCTCTTGCAAAAAGTGCCCTGGAATCTTTCCACACAGTGCAGAGAACTCTTTTAAAGGGTTGTTGTGAAAAAAACCCTCCCCACCCCCACTTACTAACCAGCCTCGAATACCCTGTAAGCTGCTCTGCAAATGGCTTGCTGCATTGATTGTGCCAGAGGTAGAAGCTCTGAGCCTAGACAGCCTTTAAGTATAAGGAATTCACTAAGCCATGCCCCAAATACCACCCAGAGCTACAGGCTAGATGCTGGGGAAGACCCTCCACCGTTCTAGCACTCAGAACACATTGTAAAGAAGCCAGTGACATTCCAGCCAGCCCAAATGCCTTTCAGCTTATTCTCAGATGCCAGAAACGCCTTATGATGTAGCTGTGAGCTGGAAGAGCATGCTGGGTAATGACATACGAATTAGCAACTCCAACACTCCCCACTCTTCCCCCACCCCCCACCCCATAGGCACCCGGAATTCCTGTAGCCAGCACGCTGTCGCAACAAGCAGTTTTCAACCTGGCGAATGTTTCCAGAAATAGGGTTAAAAGCATTCTGTAGTGTGACAAACCAGCAAAGATGTCCTGCTGGCTCCCAGGGGCTCTGGCAGCTTTCCAGCTGTTTTACCACCTGTGGCAGCTGCTGCTTTCTTCAAATGCTGCTGCTATCACTTTAAAATCAATGATGCAAGCGGGCCTTATTTCAAGAAGCCAGGCTGCTTCCTTCTGAAAATGTTCTGTGATGGATATTGGCTGTGCACCTTGCTCGGTTTCCCTCTCCTCCACACTCTGAAATGCCCAGGGATGTGGCTGAAATGACTTTCTGCCCATTCTCAAGTACTTACAGTAGCCAATAAATAACCTAATACTGGTTGGTCTAAATGTAATTAAGATCTTTACTCCATGCTCTGCTACACTGACCAGTCATGGTTCCAGTGATTTATTGTGCCGTGTTGTTTGGGGCTTTAATTGTGTGCTGTTGTTTGGCACTGCCACTGACAGCTTCTCCGAGGAATGATATGTTTAGTCTACAGAGGAGTTTGGGGGTTATAGCTCTGTAAAGGAATTTAATAAGTCAGAGCACACTTTTAATATGGAGATCCGCTCACGGTGCTGCTGAAGCAGAGTTGCTCTGGCTTCCTCTTTAGGAAGCTCATTCTTGGAGCAGGAAGAACAGTTCCTCAGAGGAATTCTGCCCCCTTTCCACTTACAGAATATTTCCAAGCTGATTGCAATGTCACTGATTGTAACTGAAAAGTATGTGGCATTTTTATTCTTGCAAATAATTTAGCTGTGGATCCTACAAGTATGGCTGTGGCGGTTCATAGCGACTGGCTGTGTTAAATCACATGGTATTGCTCCTAGTCCCTGACTGGAGAAATGCTTGGGTATTTAATGTGAATATTCATGTGTGGGAATTAACAATTCTGTTCCCAGGAGGACTTGTGCATGCAGCTTTGGTATTCACTTTTGCACCAGTAAAACTACATGGCACAAAAGTTCATGGCACAGAAGGAGCCAAAGCCCATCCAAAGCAAAATCCCGAAGCAGTCAGTTTGATACACTGTAGAAGGCTGTTGCAGTCTCTGGCCAGCTCTGTTCTGTATCGTCCCCCTAGCTGTCTCCCATTTAGCCCAATCAACGAGGGGCCTTGAGTCTAATCCCAGAGTCCGAACTGGCTTTTCAGAGAGTCTTTGCCTGACGGCTAGAGTCTGAGTTAAAAGCGTGTAGCACTTAAATGGCATGTTTCATCACAGCTACTTCAATGCCGACAGTCCAGACCATTGACCAAACTTCAAGATCACATCTCATACCCCTGCAATGGAGTTTGTCTGGTTGCATACAGCTAAGTGTATGTCATTTGCATATAAACTCACCATCTCTTCTTCTGTGTCCCCACACAGGAAGTCCTTTGGCACATTGTCTTGCTGGATACATCTGGCTAATTGTTCTCCTGCTAAGACTCCAAGCAGGGGTGACGAAGGGCACCCGAGCTGTCCCTTTACTCAAGCTGAATTGAGCTGAAGCAAGGTTGTTTGTCACCAGCAGGGCTGTTGGCCAATTATAGAGCGCCTTCATTCATTGATCATGCTTGTAGCAATGCCAAATGGAGCTGGCATGCTGTGCAGGGTCCCGTTCTACCATGTCTGAGCTTTATTAGCTAAAGACTTTGGGATCTACATATCAAGCTAGGTAGGTACCTGTATTAGTAGTTCTTTATTATTGACTGATATTTGGACTTTTTTCTTTTTTGGCTTTGTGACAGCTTCGTGTCAGTTTAGCTCACAGCAACAGAGAGAATAGCATTCAAAGCCTCCTGTCCTGCTCCAAACCCAGACCTCTACCATTTGGGAATTTCCATTATTTCACCTGTAAATCGTCCATGAGCAGGATTCCATCCAGCAGGGGGCAGTGGTGCTGCAAGGCAGTTCAACGCGGTACTATACTGTCGTTAATTAGAAATGGGCCTGAGCCAAACCCCTGGAGCCAACTAACGTGCCCAGTCTCTGGGGATGTTTCGATTCGTTACTTAGATTGGACCCTTTGGGACAGGGGTGTCTTTTAGTTCAGTGTTTGTACCGCGCCTAGCACAACGGGGTGCTGCTCCATGGCTGGGGCTCCTCAGTGCTACAGTTATACAAATAATAATACATGACAATGTCTATATTCCAACCCATCCACAGCAAAGCGCTGGATCCCAGCGTCCCTGAGCTGTGGAGACGTTTGGTGATACACCTAAACTCTGCAGCGCTCACCAGAACAGCGCTGCTTTCACGCTGCCCGCACGGCCAAGGAGGGAGGTGAAAGGAAAGGGGAGAATGAAAAAAACCAACACAAGAAGAAGAACTTTGAAAAGCCTGGGAATGCCAAGCAGGGCGGCCTTAGGGAAAATGCACCCTGGGCCATCCTGTATTTTGGCACCATTTTCCCTAAGTCTGGCCCTATAGGGCAGCCCGCATGGCAACAAACATTTAATATAAGGTTGCCAACCCTCCAGGATTATCTTGGAGTCTCCATGAATTAAAGATTAATATTCATTTAAAGATTATGTCATCTGATGAAACTTCCAGGAATATGTCCAACTAAAGTTGGCAACCCTAATTTAGTGACAGACTGACCCCAAGGGGCATATGCCAGACCCAGGGAGAGGAACCAAGGGATGCGCCGGGCTCCCAGGATGGCCCAGCACTACATCTCTCTCCAGGAGCAGCCTGTGGCCTCTCTGCTTCCACTTCCAGCCCTGACCACCATCCAGCTGGCCAGGGGCTCCAACCTCCAGTTCGCCCGTACTCACCCCCGCTCTGGCAGCCCAGGCTCACCAGCTTGCAGCAGCTGGACGGTGCCTCCCTGACCATGGTGCACTGTGCCATTGGCCACGTCGTCCATCCATAAGGCCGGCCATGATGCCAAGCTAACTCCACTAAGGAACCATGAAGAACCTATCGGTTTTCTACCTCCACCATCTCCTTCTCTCTACCTACTAGGGTTACTGGACTCTGAGAGGTAGCAGTGTCACACCTAGTGGAAATGTTAAAAGCTGGATATTTTGGCCCCACATCTCTTAAAAGCCTCTTATCATAATAGTTTATATCACAGTGGCACCAAAAGGCTCCAGCCAAGATCAGGGCCCTGTTGCGCTAGGAGCTGTACAAACACATGGTCTCTGCCCTGAAGAGCTGCCAGACAAAGGACAGGAGGAGAAACGGAGGCACTGAACAGGATTAGCACCTGGCCTCCTGATTTTCAGCCCGGTACCATCTCCCTGGACCACCCTGACTCCAGCTGCAGAATTTGAAATCACACCAGCCATGCTGACACCACAGGGCAGATGTAGCCTACCCTCACACTGGAGATGCTGCCGCTGTTGCAGGAAGCCCAATCCCTGCCGAAAGGGAAGGGTTAAAAGGGCTGTAGCATTTCCCGGGCCTGGCACAAGGGCAGGTGAGATGGGAGCTAAAGGGTCTTCGGTGCATCTAGGAAGGGACATGAGCGCAATAGCTGACACTTAAATAGCACTTTCCATCCAAAGATCTTCACAGACACCAGGGCAGGGGCTCCTCACGCTCCCCTTAGCTCACACCTGTTCACAGGCCGGAGGAGACGGTGGAGCCCTCGGTGCTTTTATCTATTGGTTCCTCTTGCTCTCCCATTGTCTTCAGCTGGGCTCCCCTCCCTCTGGCTGTTTCCTTTCATTCTCCCCTCTCCCTGGCGCTCTGCATTTCCCTCTACCGTTTTTCCCTGTTCTCTTCTCTGTGTCACTTTTCTGGCGCGACCCTTGGGCCCAGGCCTTTCTCATTATTTGTATTAGCACCTAGAGGCCCTGGCCAAGATCGGCTTCCCATTGTGCTAGGCGCTGCACGGGGAGAGACATTTCCTGCCCTGAACCGCTCACAGCTCAGTTGGGCCAAACAAACAAAGGGGGGGAGAAAAGAAGCATCAGCCTATCCACATTCTACAACTGGGAAACTGAGGCACAGTGAGCTCATAGGACTTGCCCAAGGTCTCTCCAGAGCTGGGAAATGAGTCCAGTCATTGGCCACGAGACCAGCCTTCCTCCCTAGCCCCATTCCACAAGGGGCAAGGAATGGACCAGACTTTTCTCTCTCTCTTTCTCAAACACACACACACACACACACACACACTCTCTGTGATCTTTTCAATTTTTCCCTCCTCAATAGATTTTTTTTCCCAGTAGATTTTTTTCCAGCTCGAGCTATTTCACTTCATTAATGCACCCAGAAGGAAAGAGCAGCTGCCTACATTGTCTGTCGATGAAAATTTCTTGCGCTGCTGGATTTGTAAAACAACTGATTAACGACAATGCAATTAATTATTCCTTGATGAAATAGTGGAAATTATCCTGAAAAATGAAGAAATTTAGCACCGGAATATTAAATCTCTGTAGTTATGTCATTTCGACAAAGCGGGGTGTGTGTGTGGTGGGGTGAAATATCAACAGAAAATCTAGCTACAGCCAGCCGTCCTGCACCCTTAGCCCAGTACCCCCTGCTGGGACTTGGATCCCCACAGCCAGCCCTCTTCCACCAGGCCCTAGAGAGCACCCTCAGCTGAGCTCCCCCACATCCTGCACCCCTCCACCTCTCCCTCTAGCCCTTCGTTCTGAGAGACAGAGAGGCAGTTCTCTGCAGCCAGCAGCCCGCCCCACCCCGCCCAGGACTGCCTCCTGGGATAGATAGTGAGCAGCTGTATCGTGTCCCCCTTCGGCCATTGCTGACAGTGGAACGAAATCTCTTCTGTGCATCGGATTAGACACTGAGCTCAGGGCCTGGCATGAGCCTGCGTGTGCAGCTGCGCCTACACGTCGCTGCAAGGAGAGCCCCCACGGGGGGAACGGCCACACAAGTGGCACAGCAGCCACCCCTGCTGGGCTTCCCCAGGGACATCCACGCGCTTCCCAGACAGGAGGGGTCAGCTTTGGCCCCACCTCGTCTGAGCTCTGCCGCCAGGCTCCCCCAGCCTGAACACACACCACCCCCCTATGCCGCCTGCGCTCTGGCCCCGCTCATCCCTGACCCCTAAGAGTCCGTTCCTGCTGCAGGTGTGGTGTCCCCAGGCTGCCGGGAGCCCCATATGGCACTGTCCTGTCTGTCTGCAGTGAGCTGTGTGGGATGGGCCGGGACTCCGCACGGTCACCCCGGAGAGGCTCTGTTCAGAAGGGCTCTAGGACTGCACCCTCCTGCCCTCCCTGCGTCTCCCACAAGGGCCCGGCATGGGACCCTAGTGACGTGTCCTCACCCTGGCGGCAGGGCTGGGTTTGAATTCCCCAAACCTGGCCCAGCTCATGAGTGACTGAGCCCCAGGCAGGGGCTGTGTCTGAGCAACCCCACAGCTACGGCCTTCACCCGGCAGGGATCTGCGGCACCGAACCCCGGGGGGCCTGGACAGGCCTGGGTGGTGTGTGCTGCCAAGGGAGGTCCATTGTCCTGCCCAGGCTCTCACTCCCCTTTTCCAGCTCTCTCACACTCCTCCCTTCCCGCCGGAGCCATGCCCGCCCTTCCCCTCGGCTCTCGCCTCCTCCCCCCTTTCCCACTCGCTCCAGTTCCTGCTCCTTGCCCCTGCCTTCTCACCCCCTTCCCCTGTGCCAGCAGCCCCCTCGCTCCCCAGGCTCCCCCTGTGCCAGCACCCGGCCCACACGGGGACCGGAGAGCCAGACCCAGCGGCTGTGCCTGAGGCGCCCTACTGCATGTCCCGCTCTCTCCCGGTCTCTTTGTGCGATTAGCCCCAGGAGTGTGAACGTGCATTGCAGCCCCTGCGGGGGGTGCACGCTGCATGGAGACAGGCACTGGTCCTCTTCACCTGCACAGCCAGGCTTCTTGGTTTTCTTTCTTTCTTTAGAGATTTACAAACTGTGGGCGCTCCGCCTCCCCACCCCGGGCCTGGCATGTGTGGAATGGATCCAGGCCCCGCACGCCACCTGCTGCAGGGTAATTACCAGACACGGCAAATGAATACATCTTCTGGGCACCATTTTCTGCAGGGTTGCTAAACCCTGGGGAAGGATTTCTGCTTTGATCTGCGCTGTGCCACTCGGAGTCCCACACACCCCACCAAATTGGAACCGGAGCTGAGCTCAGCAACCCCAGAGCGATGCTCCTCACTCACCTCAGACGGCCAGTCCTTTGCCTACCTCTTTGTGACTGGTTATTTCATGCCCCATCACAGGGAGCCTGCACCACTTGGCACAAGGCATGGGGACATCCCAGCTCTTAGGGGTTACAGCTAACAGAACCACGTTCTTTTGAATCTTGTGATTTTATGTCACTTAAGAAACGGGAGATTGTGAACCCTTCTCCTCTGGGCTGCCAGGCAGAATCCAGGCAGTGTCGGTGGTGACCAAAGGTTGTTACCATTTAAGAGCAGTTTAATGGCCTATGGAAATAAGTTGGTGGGTGTCACCATCCAATTACTAGTGGCCAGATGTCCGCAGCATGAAAAGCACCATCAGCAACTGGCCCCAACTTGGCAGCCTGTGCAGAGAGGCCAAAGACTTAGCACCCCCAAAGCTGATGCACATTGGCTTGGCATGACTGGGGGCACTCATGCTCTGTGGGGAGAGGACTCCAGTCTCCAGGACTGTCAAGCCACCGCCTTCCATCAGCACTAAACTACCTACAAGGGAGAGAAGGAAGCATAGGTAGCTATGCAACATTTCCCACTGGCCTGCACTGGAATTCAGGGTGTGTGTGTGTGTGTGTGTTTGCATGTGCCAGAGAGAGGATTGCAACACAGCCATGGAAATCTGACTATTCTCCTTCATTTAAAGGCTGGATCAAGGGTTTGTCAGTTGTTCTTCCACCGGAGACAATCAGCTCCAAGGCAGAAGGGAAAGCAAGGACTCGGACTTTAGTTCGGACTCTTTCATGGCAGTCCCCAAAGCAACAGTTCAGCGATATTCCTCGCTCTCTGCATCCCACCAGACCCACGGCAGGAGGAGCGCATAGCTTCATAACTGATCAATATTTACTACAGCTCCCTTCAGGAGCCCGTGTGGATCACAGCACCGTATTCTGTTTGAAACGAACACTTCTGGAGCTCTACCCAGAGACACAGGGAAGAGATCAAACCCTCTGATTATGGTTTGTCACTGAGATTTCTTTGAGTTTTTTCCTTCATTTTTCTTTTATTCCCCTGCTCCCCTCCGCTGAGCTTTCAGGTTACTCTTGACAGGGGTAGGTTGAATTCTGCAGCCCTAGTTTCCAAAGGGCTGTTCAATTTACCTCTATCCGTGCCTCTCATTATTGGCTATTTGTGAACTTTCACATGTACATTTGGGGAGGGACTGTTCTTCACATGAACCTCCACGAGGCCTGAGCAAGAGGGTTTGCCATTGGCTATTTTCCAGTTATCTCATCAGGAAGCAGAAACAGCAGCATGGGACACCAGGGACTAATATTTTTTAGTTTCATCAACATTTTTTATTGAAATCTCAACAACAAGAAATGCAGATGGGGGAAATTTGACAACATCTCACAAAAGTCGTTGTCTGTCCCCTCCCCCGTCCATTTTCCAAACAGTTCTACTCATCACCTACCAGGCAATGAACAGTTTTCAAACACCCCATAAGCTGAAGGTTGTTTGCATAAACTATTCAGCTAACACTTGCAGCTAACAAATTCATTTGCAGAAATCAGGATCAGTTTGTGAGCACTCGCAAATGGAAAACCAATGGCTGAGTGAATCAGACATATGAGAGATACTTCCTGCAGGAGCACACCCTTTTTCCCAGGGCGTGCAGATGTGTTCAGAGCTAGTGTGTGAGGAAAACTGTTCAGGTCCACTAGAAAAGGCTGGATCATTTGCAATGATCTTGTTTAAAGAGGAGTCACTACAGTTGTCAGCAGGTGAGTGAGGGAGTGCAGTGGCGCTTTACTCTGGCTGGGATTTTCAAGAGATCTTAGCTACTGTGTAGGCATTAAGTTGGGTGCTGAGTTCTTTAGACAATCTGGCCATCAGCGTCACAATGAGATCTGCTGAACTCTGTGGAGAATCTGGCCCTTATTTACATTTCTAAGTGGGAACTGGCTCCAATTGTGGGGACTGAGCACTCAAACATCTGGCCCGGTGCTCGTTTGAAAACACAGGCCCATGTCACTGTCTACCAGAGACACCCTTCCCAGGAGCAGATGTGACCAAAGCAGTTGAGTTCTCTGGTGCCGGGTGGACATTCAGTGCTCAGAGATCTGTAGACCTTATTCGCAAATCTACAAAAGTGAAACCTTTATCAGAATGGATAAAACTTTCAGTTCTTGTGATTTTAATACATTTTCCCTCCATTTCTCCTCTCCCTTGGAATTCCAGGTTGGTTTCCATTATCTAAACGTCATAAATTGAAGCAGAATTGTGTGTGTGTGAACTAGTCCAGCTAGCAAAATCAGCAGAAAGAAAAGTTGTATCGCCAAAAATGTTGCATAAAGCAAAAATCTTTGGAAATTCATTTGCCACTTTATTATTTTTGGCAGGTGTTACCTGCCCCTCTGTGTCTCCTTCTCCCTGCCCCAGCACCAGCGGGAAAGCCCAGGCAGAGCTGGCAAGCACACCTGCAAAAATAATGTAAAGTTTGCAGCAGTTGTGCAAGCCCCCAAATGAGAATTTGGGAAGAAAAGCCTCAGAGGGGTGTTCCCAGAAACTCTGCAGCCGACTTCAGCCAATTTTTCAAATTGCGGATTTTGTCCGAGGCTTGATTCTAACCCGAAAATGCTCCAAAGCAGCTGAATGCATTGCTGAGACTGGCCATCACCTTCCTCTGCATCCCCTTTGCTCCGAAGGGCGGGTTACAGAGCACTGATGATGGCCCACAGACGAGCCGGGTAGGATGGATTCATCACACACACAAGGGATGAATCCACTGCTGTGTTAACGCTGCTCCTAATGTGAAGCCATTTCAGGTGAGGGCGCACACTATGCTGGTCCTGGGGGAGCCAGGGGGAAGGTTCCGGAGCTACGAGTGGTTCTTCAGACTCCAAAGCAGGGCTGGAATGATGGGGATCTGGGATGCAGGGAAGCCCGTCCCTCTGTTTACCGTGCACACAGAGAGGTCAGGCAGAGTCCTACCACCACAGAGAGTTCTCACCCACCCCTGCAGAGCCAGAAAGAGCCAGAGATGAAGGGGAGAGCAGCTCTAATCAGCTCTGTTAGGTTTGTGCCATCAGGTGTGTTCCGGAGTGTTTAGCAGCCCTCGGTGTCGTGTGCACAGGGCAGTGGATCCGCAGCTTGGTGGAGAGGGCTGGCCCCCAACGGCCTTTAGAGTAGGGATGGGCAGGAAGTGACTGCCTCAGGGGTGGGGCACTGGGGGACTGTTGGGGCAGCCAGCAGAGCAAGGAGATGCCCAGACACCTTGCGACAATGGATGTTGCCAACCAGGACATAGGAAAGCCTGGCACGCTGGGACTCCCAATCACTCAGCTCTGTTCTGTTCTGTGGAGGTTCTTGGTTCCAAGTGAGGAGATCCCTTCGCTGGGTATCTGAGCAGAACGCATGCACCCAGCACTGGCAGAGGAGACCTGGAGAGAGGTTACTCTGTGCTCCACATGGTGGCTCAGACCTTCCAGGAAGCAGCCATGCTCCACGAATTAAAAGCTTTGCAGCTCGATGTGACAAAAAGGGAGAAAATGCCTTCAAACGCGCCTCCTTCATCTCTCTTAGTTCTTCACCTTTCAGTCAGCTTCTGTTATTTCACAGCCTCTGGAAAAAAATGGTTAGGAACTCACTGAATAAATCATTTCCGTTCCCCCTCTCCTCCTTCCTTCTTTCTTTTGTGCAAATCAAAGGCTCTGAGCTGCCAGGAGCTGACAAGACTGTCCCCACC
Source organism: Mauremys mutica (assembly GCF_020497125.1). Lineage (NCBI taxonomy): Eukaryota > Metazoa > Chordata > Testudines > Geoemydidae > Mauremys > Mauremys mutica. The sequence goes on from NC_059094.1 coordinate 5,275,912, forward strand.
CCCCACTTCCCTGTTCCTTCCAGCCCCCGTCCTCTGGAACTTGGCGGGAAGACACCACGGTTTCAGAAGCAATCAAACTCTGACAGGCCAGCCTGAGGGACAATCCGGAGAAGCAGTGTGCAAGAGACGGTGCTTTGCTGCTGTCGCTCCTGCAGGCACTTGCTAGCTACTCCCTTTGGGTCTTGTAGTTTGGAACAAGGTAAGGAACATGTGGGGAAGGCTGATAATCTCCAAAGTGTCTAGGATTAAGTGAAACCAGCAAATTGAGATGCTTAGACAATTACTAATCTTGGCATGGAAAAAGCAGAGGAATCAAAGAGGAGTGGAGGGTTTGGGGTTTATTTTTCACTTTTACCTTCATTCTCCTAATTGCCTGATTCCGTGCTGGATCAATCGAGTCAGAGAGGAGATGGAGGCCCCTATGTTGGGCCTAGGTGACCCCAAACAAAGCAGCCCTGCGCCCCCTACTTGTGATGCCTGCATGGCACAGAGGGGCTGCTTGGCACAGCCATTTCCCGTCTGTCAGTGTGGGAGGCATGCACCCGCTGTCAATTAGCTGCAAATGGACTAATGAGCCTGACCGCCTTAGATCCACTCCCAGCTCACATGCACGTGCACACCCAGCACTGCCTTTCCTCTGCAGACAGACAGGAGCCGCAAGTGTCATTGAAATGGGGTCAGAGGAAGTTGCTTGCTCGGCAAAGTGCCCTGCTGGATGGCTGGCGCAGAGAGGGGGTAATGCCTAGTGTAACCAGGCCCTCGGCCTGCATGCCAGGCACCCCACGGAGTCAATCCTCACAATCAATAGAGCAGAGGCTTCCCCACCCACCACCCAAAACGACCCAGCCACTGTTCTGCACAGAGCGCTCCCAGGCCAGCTCTCGACCAAGCATGTGCAGAAGGGCATCAACCCAGGCTCCAGCTGGCCTCCCCTGTAGCAGCCCCACCAATGTCGGCTCTAACCTGCCCTTTGAGCAGCCCCTTCCCCAGAGGTGGCAGCCTGGGGTCTACAGCTCCCTGGGGAAAGCTGGTCCCACCTCTACGCCGTTCCACTGTGCCTCAGAAAGGGCAAAGGGCAAATTAGTATTTGGGTGTCCTAGGACAGTGCTAGCATCCCTTCCCCCACATCAGCCAGAACAGTTTCCTTCTTTATTTAACCTGTTACTGCCGATTCCCCCCAACCACACAGCCTGCTGCAGGCTCATCGCCTAGTAACACTCCACCGAAATCAAAGGTAGGTTAGGACATAGCTGGCTTGTGCAGCAGCATGGAGAGACATCCCACCTGGCACCCCCAGCACATTCACCATCACGGCAGGTGCATCCCGCCCGGCACCCTCAGCACATTCACCATCACGGCAGGTGCATCCCGCCCGGCACCCCCAGCACATTCGCCATCACGGCAGGTGCATCCCGCCCGGCACCCCCAGCACATTCACCATCACGGCAGGTGCATCCCGCCCGGCACCCCCAGCACATTCACCATCACGGCAGGTGCATCCCGCCCGGCACCCCCAGCACATTCACCATCACGGCAGGTGCATCCCACCTGGCACCCCCAGCACATTCGCCATCACGGCAGGTGCATCCCACCTGGCACCCCCAGGACATTTGCCATCACGGCAGGTGCATCCCACCTGGCACCCCCAGGACATTTGCCATCACGTCAGGTACAGCCTGGATGTCACTGTGTCAAGTGATGCCACCGGCACATTGATTTTTTTCCAACATATGTTTCCCTTAGCTGACTGTTGCTTGAGTGCCTGTCATGCAACACTATAAACCAATGCACAGTAACATGGCAGCTCTCTGCCTGTTTTGCTTTCTCCTGTGATGAGTTTCCCCAGCCTTGGTGACTGTGCCTTTGAAAAGCAGTGAGAAGCTTAATTCAGGGTCCCAGTGCCCTCTGCTGGAGGAAAGGGGTAGTCACTTCCTGTAGAGGCTGTGCACTGTGAGCTGAACAGCTGTGGGAACAACCACCTTCTTCGTGGCGACCCAGCAAAAAGATGGGACTTTTTGGCCAATAGGTGAGGCGAGTGCAAACTTCAAGTGAACTTCTGTGCTATCCTCGGCAAAAACCAGCCCTGGGCTGCAAGACACTGGAGCTTGCACTGCCTTGGGCATCTGGGCTAGCATGGTCAGAGATGTCCCTCTGTTCCCAGCCACTGGCCCCTGATCTGCTGAGCCTCTGGTGGCTCCATAATTGTGGAGGAGCTGTGTGAATCCCTGTGGGTTTGGTTCAAGGGGATTCACGCCCCATGATTTTCAGTTTCAGTTCAAGCACAGCATGGTGAAGGCAAAACTCTGTGTGAGACATGGGCTTTGCTCTGCTCTCTCCATGGGGGGTGGGGGGAGAGTTCCCAAGAGGTCACAGCACACAGAAGACCTGCCACATGAGCCACCGCTGCAAATTTACTTCAAGTCTAACATGAAACTGTAAACCCCATCCCTGAACATCCCCATTGTTCCAGTGACAGCGGAAGGTTCAGGTTGGAGTTTAGAGCAAAAGTCCACGGTGCTGCCCTCAAACTGAAAGCATTTCCCAGAAACTCAGCTGGTTGAGTTCCAGACTTGCAGCATTCCAGGTGTTGTGGGTTTGGCACCAGAGATGTTACAGAGCACTGGGGAAGCAAAGGGAATGATCGCTCTGAAGAACTAGGGCTGAGAATGACACCTGCCCTCTCGCTCACTCTTGGGATCTCAGCTGGAAAGGAGAATACTGCGAGGAAGGACATCCTGATCTCCAGTTAGCCTCCTAATCTCCATTTTATACTAATGGCCATAATTTATGTTCCTCTTTAATGGCATTGCTGGGCTAGACTGTTTCTTTCTGAAGGATACGTGTTTGGTTCGAATGACCCCTTGCGCTCTGCCATTTGAGCAAACTCAGTTCTTTTCTTTACGTGGCTAAAGTCTGACCCCCTGGGATTGTAAATCCTTCCAGGGATTCTGGTGGCGTAAGTAGCCTCCATACTGATTGCGAGGATTTTAATTTGGTAACTTTCATCTTTAGGCTTTCCCAGGGAGCTTTCTCAGTTATTTAAACTCACCCGGCCGAAAGCTTTAGAACTATTTTCGGCCTCCAAAGGGAGATGAAAATTAATTGGGGGTCATTATCCCTTAGAAACTGGACTGCAGTCCTTAGGATTAAGTCAAGAGTTGCCACTTCACTAGCTTTTCCAATCATTTCTGGAGTCAAGAAATTGCTCCTCCAAGCTGGGTCCTGATGTGACTTTGGATCAGTTCATGTCTGGGTAGCTGAAGTCGCTCACAGTTACTGTCTTAGACGACGTCACGGCCTCTTCGGTCTCTCTCAGCATTGTGTCCTCCCGGGGTCAGATTCTCCGTTTCACTTCTCCAGTTTTACACTGCTGTAACTCCATTGATTCCAGCGAAGTGACTCCAACGAAAAACGTGTGTAATGGAGTGGCTGGCCCACACACTCTGATCTGCAGGCTGGTAACATAGCCCCAGTATTGTATCCGTGTCCTCCTGACGGAGGAGCGATATCCACACGGATTCCACCATCAGCTCCCCTCCATTCGGAAATTTTATTTCAGTTGAATTTGTGGGCTCTTGCAAGTCTATTGCTCCTCCTTCACGTCTCCTAATGTGCCATGGCTGCAGGGTGCATAGCACTATTTCATCCCACTCCTTATGCTCATTCCATAATATTAACTCCGGTATGAGAAGAAATCGTAAACTCTCCCTCACTATCCCTAGCTGTAGTCACTTTCCTGTGGTGAGAAACCCTCCCTTATGATACCACTCGTTCCCCTGTGGAAGTGAGCTAGCCAGCAGGAACCCAGCACAGGCGATGTCTACACGACAAGCTAGGGGAGTGATTCCCAGCTCACGCAGACACACTCGCACTGGCTCTCATCTGAGGTAGCCTGCAAAAAATAGGAGTGGCACTGCAGTGCATGGGCAATGGCAGAGTGGCACAGGCTAGCTGCCACAGGGTTCAGGCGGGTAGCTCAGATGAGAGCCAGTGCCAGCGTGTCTATGTGAGCTGGGAACCCCACCCCTGCTGGTAGGGTGGATGTAACCACAGTGAAGATGCACTGCTGGACACACAAAAAGCCACATGCACTCCTCATTTCTGGCTGCACGAGGACCTGCACTGAGGCTGGAAAGGAAACCACATTGTCAATCCCAAAGGTCTCACCTTCCGGCAAAACTATGGAAGGCGACAGATCTTTGCATCTATCAACCCTCCCAGTGCCCCAGGGACAGACTCAGGAGCACTAAGGGTGGGGTGTATCCAGCACTGAGACCCTAGTCTGGACAACTGCTTGTGTGTGAGTTGCCAGCGGTGTGTGTCCCTAGCTGACTCTTCTCTGTGCTGGTTATTTGCTCTGGTAGAAGATGGGTGGCTAACGCTCTGGCTGAGTCTCCCCGTCTCTCTCTTTGGTTGGGATCCATTTGCATTTAGTAAACAAGTTTTGTTTTTATTCTCATTTTCCATAAGCAAAATCACTAATAACATCTATCCACAACGGTACAGGTGCTTGAGGCAGCAACTCCCAGGAAAGCTCCTCACTCAAGTTCTTGGGATGCAGACCCCTGGGATCAAAGCAGCCTGGTTTGCCTGGTAAATGGCCTGTAGCTTTGCCTGGACCGAGAGTCCAGGGCCATTTTCAGGTACTGCAGTGTCCAGGTTCTGTGGCTGAATGGTGTTAACCCTTTGTGGGCTGGGCTTACAGCAAGGACATGGAAGCGCTCTCCTTTAACTTACCAATGGAAGCAGCCTAGCTGCTGGGAGCCACGGACCCAGGGCTGTTCCCAGCGCCTCAGGCAGGTGAGTCTATAAGGTAGTTGTGTCTGTTGTTTGCAGCACAGTTTGGAGGCAGATTTTCAGAAGAACTCGGCTCCCATTTAGGTACCAAAATTAATGGCCAGATTTTCCAACAAGTTCAGCACATTGGGTGCCCTGGGCCTTTAGAACTTAACCTTGTGTCCGTGACAGCTGCCTCTGAATACCCATCTAGCCTCTCTTCTTTGGCCCCAGTAGAAGAGGCCTGTGTTTTTGGAGCTGACGGACCAGGGTTCTAGTCCTGGTACCGCTCTTTAATCTGGGATCTAGTAGTGTCAGCCATCTGCAGATGTGAATTAGTTGCAGCATGCTCTCTGGTGAGGCCCATACACAGGACACGGAGCTGGGATTCCCTCCTGCTCAACGATGCGATGACACTTTATTCTTAGGGCTTTGCTCTGGCAGAGGCGTCTGTTCCATCCAGTCCACTGTGCTGAACCAGGAGCATCATGAGCTGGGCCCCCTGGCAGCCACTTTACAGACGTGTGGGCTCAGTACAAGGCAGCGGCACACGGCCTGCGGAGAGCAGCACACAGGCCCTACTGGCACGTGGCTGGGAATAGCTGAGAGAGGTGCCCCTTTATAGAGAAAAGGGGGGAGGCAAGAGAGGAAGGGAAGGGCAGAAACGACACAGGACAGGGAGATGGAGGAGGAAGAAGACGGGGATGTAATGTCATTTTCTTAAAATATCCTATTCAAATCTCTCTGGTTGCTTTCAATAGTCACAGGGAGATCAATGCCAATTCCGGGAGACTCCAGTCCAATCCTGGAGGCTTGGCAACCCTCCCAAGTATACAGGTAACCCAGCTACACAGCGGCTCGGGGGGGAGAGGGTCTCCTGGCACAGCAGCCCCCGCAATGAACCCAGAGAACCCAACGCTTAGCCCGGTTCCACCCCCACTGGGACCAGCCCAGAGACTGCAGAGGGGCTCTTGGCTGGCACCTCATGAAACTTGGGGGTTTCAGATGGGCCTGTTGGGTTTAAAGGCCACAACGGAGCAAGACGGGGCTCTGTGAAAGAGCCCCCCCACCCCGTGAGCCATTTGGCCTGACAGGTCCCTGCTGCAGTAGCCGGGACAGCACACAGGGAGAACACACCCACCCAGCCAAACATCTAACCACACCTGCCTGTGCTTATCTGGGGGGCGCACCATTGCCCCTGGTGCTAATGGACACCTGGGCTTGGGCTCACTGCCTGCTGCACCCCCCACCCCCGCTACACTTCTCCGGAGGCCTCGCCCACTATGGCCCCTGCCGGCCCAGCCCCTCTTGGTGTGGAGGGGGCTGGGCAGCGCACTTCCTGCACTGCCCAGCGCTAACCCTGCTTCGCCTTCGGGGCTTGCTCCTGCCGTACGAGGCATGTTCGGGGCTGATTTAACTGGTGTTGGTTGAATGGCTGGTGCAGCTCCTGGGGGGTGGGAGGGGGAGGGGAAGCATTACAGAGCGTGTGCTTCCTCCCCCATCTCCTTCCTGCCAGCCCGTCCGCCCCCCCGCCCCTTTGGCCGCCATGAACATTCTGGTGGGGGGATCCCCTCCCCACCGGGGGAACCACATGGCAGTTTCTCAGCAGTCCCCACGCCCACCAGTGCCCTGAATTCCCCACGTCGCAGCCTTCCCACAGCAGCTGGCAGGCGAGGCGGAGCCCGTGCGGGGAATTCGCACCCAATCCCAGCAGGGAGCCAGGGTCTGTGTAGCTGGGATCCACCTACCTCGGGTTACAGAGCAGGGTGTGAGGAGCCGAGACCTGAGGTGACTCCATTCGGCACGGTGCTGAGGCCCTGCTTCCCGGGGCAGCCCTGCCCGCCCTGCTGGCACCGCTGGGGAGCCGGTCCATGCACCAGCAGGGCCGAGGCGCCTGGGTGGGTGTGGGGCTGTCAGCAGGGTGGCTGACTCTGGGGCGGTTGGATGATGGCTCTGCTAAAGGACTCCATATGTTGGGTTTTTCTTCCCCTCCCTCATTTGGGCCAATAGGGAAAAGCTACAAGACTGACTCTGTGGAGCTGGGGAGGGTTTTACGCGAGGAGATGAAGACAACCAGAGTGACAGCAAGCTCAGGTTTTACATGCCATGAGAATTTTATAGACGGGGCTCAGGGAACAGGACAGGCAGCAGCTGAAATGTGAGGGTCATTCAGGGTAACATGCTGGGCTCCAGGTGTTTGACACCTGGCCTGGCCTGAACTCAGGACATGCTGTCCCACGCGGCGCTCCCCCTGACGCTCCCTGCCATGCCAGCTCTAATGGACCTATGCCAGCCGACAGACACCCTTACACAGCCAGTCAGCTGGGACAACCCCCTGGTCCTTCTGGTCTCCAAACCACTCGCATTTCTAACAGTGACCTCCCTGTGCAGCCTGCGTTAGTGAGTCCATGAGCCTCCCGCCTGCAGCCCTATCCGCCTGGGCTCTGTTAAGAACACAGCTCTACTAAGGCACCTGAATCCCCACTTGCAACACCCTCTGCTGCTCCTCTCCTGGGCCCCCCACAAGGCTCATCTCGTGCCCCTCTGTCCTGACTTGCCGCACTCCCTGCTATCAGTCCATCTGCACTCAGCCCTACCACCACCACACTCTCCGGTCCTCAGCTTGGGCTGCCCCATGATCGGCCTCAAACCTGATGTGAAAGGTCCCCAGCTATTCCAGCCCTAGAGCCCTCCTGACCCACAGACCCCCATTAAATCAGGCTTCCCCTTAGGTGTCCACACAGCTCTGTCCATGTGCCCGAGAAGTGGGACCCAGAGGTGTGGGGGCCCTGGAGCATAGAACCTGGAACTCGTGTGCCTCTGGCTCACCCTAATAAGCCCACCCCTATGTGGCCAGACCAATAGGTCCGCTCAGCTCCCAGCTCTGCTAAAAGGAGGGGAAAGACTCATGCCAGACCCACAAAGTCTGGCTTTGCGCTGGAATCCCGGCAAGGTGCCTGCAGCAGCACAGATGCTTCCAAGATAAATCAGCTTGTAGCTGGTAATAATGATCATTATGTGTATCCCAGTAGCACCCAGAGGCCCCAGCTGAGATCAGGGCCCCCTTGCACTGGGTGCTGCACAGGCACTCCCTGCCCTAGAGAGCGCAGGACAGGTGTGACTTTCCCAGGGTCACGCAGCAGGCTGGTGACAGAGGCGAGAAGAGACTCCCTGGCTCACGGTGCCTGACTGGTGCCCTGCCCACTAGATCACACTGCCCCTCACTGGGTGCAATGAGGAGGAGATGGGGGGTGGGGGTGGTCAAACCTGCTGTTTTCAAAAGCTTCTTTCTGAAACCCCAGCAGTGTGGAGGGAGCGTGGCCAGGGCAGCGGGTGTGCTGGGAGCAGGGACTGTGCTGAGTGAATGGGAGCTCGGCTGGTCCATGAGCCGGGCTGCATAGCCAGCTCAGGCGGCAGCCAGGCCCCGGGGGGCTGTGCAGGAGTGGGTATGAACGGACCCTGCTGGCCAGTCCCAAGGGACAGGCTGGCTCGGAAGGGAACCTTGCCAGTGGCATTGTAAAGCTGGGGAGAGGTGCCCGGCTCACAGCCCTGGGGACTAGAGCCCTCTCTTTAGCCACTGTGCCACGGGCTTTATTTGCCTTTCCAAGCCTCTCGCCATCTCCACCTCCTGTATCACACTCAGACATCTTGTCCTGACTCCTCCCTGCGCCCCAGCCCTCGTAACGTCCTTCCCCGTGCGCTGCTCCCCTCATCGCCTGCTGCTCGCCCGTTCACCGTATCCTGCCCCCTCTCGTCACCCACGCGACCCCTCTCCCGGGCACCACGTGACACCACACACCTCCTCAGAACACCCCTCCGCTGCCGAGCTGCCCCTGGGTGCACAAGAGGGATCTCCATCCCTCCATCCCTCTTGAATGGGACCGACCCCCGCACCTGCTCTGAGCAGGCTGCAGGCCATGTCAGTGACCGTCCCCAGAGCAGGTGCAGAAAGGCAGTGTCAGAGCGAGGTCCCCCCCCCTCCCCATGACTCCCCCCATACCATGCTTCAGTTCTGCCTTAGAGCGCCCCCTACAGAGCCGGGAGGGTAGTTCAGATGCCATGGTTGGTTCTCTCAGCCCGTGGCAGACCCTGCTTACCTCTCCCCACGGGCACTGCAGCCTGAGTCTCTGGCCTCCATGTTCTCGTCTTCCCCCTCAACCTGCCAGAAATCCATTGGCTAAACCCCACCCTGATCCCCTTAACACAGGCCTTGTCCAGTCCTCTGCAAATCCCGGCTCCCCACCACCTCTGCTCCTCTCTGCCATCCGCCCTCATCCCCTTCACCTGACCAACCTCTGCCTTGGCCTCTGCCTCCTGCTCCATGAACCCTCCACTGCTCACCCCCCGGGCCCTGCCTCTGCTCCCCCCATAGAGCGCACCCTTTCCACCAGGCCCCCAACCCCTCTTCTCCCCGGCCCTAAGAAGGGTTTGGTTATTTACCTCAAGTGCATCAGCAATGGAGGCAGGTCCTGGGCATCCCTAGGCAGGCCCTCAGGACACAAACATCCCCCCTCCCTCAAATCTGGGTCCCCTCACCACCCTAGCACCATGGCTGGGGTTGCCAGCTGTGACGATGCGGTTCTGGCGGGACCCAACTGAGAGTGCCAAATCAGGACCAATTGCTTAAACAGGGCAGTCACAGCCCTAGGCTGGGGTTTTTCCACCTCTAAGACAAACCAAACCAGCCAGACAAAGAGGACTTCGGTCTCACCCCACTGGCTAACCACAAGTCACACAAGCAATTTCCTTAGACACTCCAGTTTCCCAGTATCACCACCAGTGCACTCGTCCTGGGAATGAATGGTTATGAAAACCAACACCCCAATAAAAGACAAAGGTTCTCTCGATCCCAAAGGACCAAGCCCCAGATCCAGGTCAATATACACATCAGATCTTACCCACAAATTACGCTGTTGCCAATCCTTTAGAATCTAAAATCTAAAGGTTTATTTACAAAGGGAAAAAGGTAGAAATGAGAGGTAGAATTGGTTAAATGGAATCAATTACATACAGTAATGGCAAAGTTCTTAGTTCAGGCTTGCAGCAGTGCTGGAGTAAACTGCAGGTTCAAATCAAGTCTCTGGAATACATCCTCCGCTAGGATGGGTCATTCAGTCCCTTGTGTAGAGCTTCAGTTTGTAGCAAAGTCCCTCCAGAGGTCAGAAGCAGGATTGAAGACAAGATGGAGATGAAGCATCAGCCTTATATAGGCTTTTCCAGGTGTAAGAATCTCTTTGTTCTCACTGTGGAAAATCACAGCAAAATGGAGTCTGCAGTCACATGGACAAGTGTCTACATACCTTGCTGAGTCACAAGGTGTGTCTGCCTTCTCTCCATGGGTCAATTGTGTAGCTGATGGTCCTTAATGGGCCATCAAACAGGCTAAGCAGAGCTAACACCAGCTTGTCTGGGAGGCTTCCCCCAGAAGCACAGCACCAACTTGAAATACAGACAGCATAGAGCCAACATTCATAACTTCAACTAAAAATGATACAGACATACAGACAGCGTAATTATAACCAGCAACCCATAATCTGGTCTTAGACACCTTAGATGACCCCCTTTATCTAAGATTTGGTGCCACTGCAGGACCTTGGTTGCAACCCATGTTCTATATGGTCCCAATTTATATCAATAACGTCACACCAGCCCTCCAGGATTGCCCTGGAGTCTCCAGGAATTAAAGATTAATTGTTCATTAAAGATTATGTCGTGTGATGGAACCTCCAGGAATACATCCAGCCAAAATAGGCAGCCCTGACCATGGCAGCCAGTGCAAAGTCCCGGTGGGCGGTCAATGGAGCAGGGCTAGTTTGGATCAGGGAAGGGGAGAAAAGGCTTGTCGCAAGCCAAGGCACCTCACTGTCACATGCCCTTTGAAACTGACGGGGACCCAGGTCAAGTTGGATGATGATCCAACAGCAGCAGGGGATCCAGCAAAGCCCCAGATGGCAACACAAGGCCCCAGTGGTGGGAACACGCCCTCTCTGGAAAGGAGAGAGACTTCCCCAACTTGCCAGCACCACGTCCGTCCTCCCCAGTGCTCCAATCCAGCACTCGTCTGGCTTTCACGCAACCTCAGATGCCAGGCCAGGCTGCCGGACAAAACAGATGATTAATTAGTATGATTAATTATTTGTATTAACGTAGCACCAAGGAGCCTCCGCCATGGGACAGGCCCCCCCATTGTGCTAGGAGCTGTACAAACACCGAACACAAATCCAGGCCCAGCCCTGATGAGTTTACAAGCTCTGGATAAGACAGCAGATGAAGACAGACAGACTAGGGAGCACAAGGAACCCAGGAGATAATAAATAATCGAGACAATGTTTGTTTTTCTTAAATCCAAACAAAAATAATGGAGCCACCACAAGAGCTGCGCTCAGCCCCTTGGCACCCCTGCACCAGCCTTCCTCTGCACCTCAGCTTTGGAGGCCAGGCCTCGTCTGCTAACTGTGCAGCCCCAAGCACAAGTAACGCTTTGCTCAGCAGGTGTTACACATAGGAAAGGCGTCTACTACAGCTGCCTGCTACTGGAGTTACTCCTTGGGGTCGAGCTGTAGTGGGGGTGCTTTTAGCACTGGGGAGGGGGGTCCTAGGCTCTGGGCGGCAGCCCCTGCACACACTGTTAGCGTGATGTACAAATCAATGACAGTCACGCTGGAGTAATTTTTGGCCACAACCAAGTGGGGTTCGACCTAGAGAGCAAAGGCCGAGAATCGCCCCCGTTTTGGATTCATCCCGGCCCCTGCAAGACAGTCGCACTCTGTGCAAACTGAGGAGAACTCCCTACTCTGAAAGCTGTGAGCCAGGGCAGGACTCTCCGAGTCACGACTCTCTCTACCAGGGACTCAGCCTGACTCAACCGCCTTTGCAAAATCACACTTGAACCCAGAGCAGCAGGACTGCAGAAGAGAAGAATGAGGGGGGATTTGATAGCTGCTTTCAACTACCTGAAAGGGGGTTCCAAAGAGGATGGATCTAGACTGTTCTCAGTGGTAGAAGATGACAGAACAAGGAGTAATGGTCTCAAGTTGCAGAGGGGGAGGTTTAGGTTGGACATTAGGAAAAACTTTTTCACTAGTAGGGTGGTGAAGAACTGGGTTACCTAGGGAGGTAGTGGAATCTCCTTCCTTAGAGGTTTTTAAGGTCAGGCTTGACAAAGCCCTGGCTGGGATGATTTAGTTGGGTTTGGTCCTGCTTTGAGCAGGGGGTTGGACTAGATGACCTCCTGAGGTCCCTTCCAACCCTGAGATTCTATGATTCTATGACCCGCCAGTCTGGCCATCCAGCGGGTCCTCCAGCTACAGGAATCACATGTTTCCTGTGCTAGGCAGAGTCACTGTGAGAAGCCTGTGGTTGGGACTGGAATGTTGACATGTATCCCGGGCATCAGCTGGGAGCACCTGGATTAACGGCAGTGTGATGGGTTGGATCACAGAAACCCCCTTGGGGCTGCCAACTGATGTGCCAAGACTACTTCTGCCCCTGCTTTCCCTGCCAGCTCGGGACTCCAGCACCCCGACTTGCTGAGTAGGGTGACCAGATGTCCCGATTTTATAGGGACAGTCCCAAATTTTGGGGTCTTTTTCTTACATAGGCTCCTATTACGCCCCCACCCCCTGTCCCGATTGTTCACATTTGCTGTCTGGTCACCCTATTGCTGAGCCAGACACTCCCATCTGCTCCAACAAAGACCCAGGGTCTGAATTACTTGCCCCAAAACTGCAGGTTTACCTGAAAGCAGCTCACAGAAGTGTTCCTGTCTTTAACACCCAGATGCCCAACTCCCAATGGGGTTTAAACCCAAATAAATCCGTTTTACCCTGTATAAAGCTTCTACAGGGTAAACTCATAAATTGTTCGCCCTCTATAACACTGATAGAGAGAGATGCACAGCTGTTTGCTCCCCCAGGTATTATTACACACTCTGAGTTAATTAATAAGTAAAAAGTGATTTTATTAAATACAGACAGTAGGATTTAAGTGCTTCCAAGTAGTAACAGACAGAACAAAGTAAGTCACCAAGCAAAATAAAATGAAATGCGCAAATCTATGTCTAATCAAACTGAATACAGATAATCTCACCCTCAGAGATGCTTCAGTGAGTTTTTTCCTCAGACTGGAAACCTTCCAGGCCTGGGCACAATTCTTTCCCCTGGGACAGCTCTTGTTCCAGCTCAGGTGGTAGCTGGGGGATTCTTCATGATGGCTCCTCTCCCCCTTTGTTCTGTTCCACCCCTTTATACATCTTTTGTATAAGGCGGGAATCCTTTGTCCCTCTCTGGGTTCCCACCCGCTCCTTCTCAATGGAAAGACACCAGGTTAAAGATGGATTCCAGTTCAGGTGACATGATCACATGTCACTGCAGGGCTTCAAGCCTTCATTCCTCCCAGTCTGACTCACAGGGAGGCTGCCCGCAAACAGAGCCATCCACAGTCCATTGTCCTGGTTAATGGGAGTCATCCAGATTCCAAACCACCATTAATGGCCCCCACTTGGCATAATTACAATAGGCCTCAGAGTTATATTTCATATTTCCAGTTTGAGGTACAAGAGTTAAACCTTTATACAAACAGGATGACCACACTCAGCAGACAATAAGCTTTGTAATGATCCCTTACAAGAGACCTTTTGCATGAAGCATATTCCAGTTACATTAGATTCACTCTATCAAATTTTTATAAAATGATATAGACTGCAACGTCACCGGCAGTTCTTTACAGCGAGGGCAGAGAGCAGGGAACAGAACATAGAATCATAGAATTCAAGATCAGAAGGGACCATTATGATCATCTAGTCTGACCTCCTGCAAGATGCAGGCCACATAAGCCGATCCACCCACTCCTGAACTAATTCTCTCCCTTGACTCTGCTGTTGAATGCTCCAAATCATGATTTAAAGACTTCAAGTAACAGATAATCCACCAGCAAGCGACCCCTGCCCCATGCTTCGGAGGAAGGCGAAAAACCTCCAGGGCCACTGCCAATCTACCCTGGAGGAAAATTCCTTCCCGACCCCAAATATGGCGATCAGCTGAACCCCGAGCATGCGGGCAAGACTCTCCAGCGAGACCCTCTGGAAAAGGCTAACAATATCCCAACATTGACCCTTTGTACTAATTACCAGTGTGGCACGTTATTGACCTATTGACTAAACCCGTTATCCTATCATACCATCCTCTCCATAAACTTATCCAGCTTAATCTTAAAGTCATGGAAGTCCTTCGCCCCCACTGTTTCCCTCGGTAGGCTGTTCCAGAATTGCACTCCTCTGATGGTTAGAAACCTTCATCTAATTTCAAGCCTAAATTTCCTGACTGACAATTTATATCCGTTTGTCCTCGTGTCCACATTAGCACTGAGCTGAAATAATTCCTCTCCTTCCCTGGTATTTATCCCTCTGATATATTTAAAGAGTGCAATCATATCTCCTCTTATCCTTCTTTTGGTTAAGGAAAACAAACCGAGCTCCTCAAGTCTCCTTTCATACGACAGGCCTTCCATTCCTCGGATCATTCTAGTGGCCCTTCTTTGTACCCGTTCCAGTTTGAATTCATCCTTCTTAAACATGGGAGACCAAAACTGCACACAGTACTCCAAATGAGGTCTCACCAACGCCTTATATAACGGGACTAGCACCTCCTTATCTCTACTAGAAATACCTCGCCTAATGCATCCCAAGACCGCATTCGCTTTTTTAACGGCCACATCACATTGCCGACTCATAGTCATCCTGCGATCAACCAGGACTCCTAGGTCCTTCTCCTCTTCCATTACTTCCAACTGGTGCGTCCCCAGCTTATAACTAAAATTCTTGTTAGTCATCCCTAAATGCATAACCTTACACTTCTCATTATTGAATTTCATCCTGTTACTAATACTCCAGTTTACAAGGTCATCCAAATCTCCCTGGAGGATATCCCAATCCTTTTCCGAATTGGCAATACCTCCCAACTTGGTGTCATCCACAAACTTTATCAGCCCACTCCTACTTTTGGTTCCGAGGTCAGCGATAAATAGATTAAATAAAATCGGACCCAAAACCGAACCTTGAGGAACTCCACTGGTAACCCCCCTCCAAACCGACAGATCACCCTTCAATACGACCCGCTGCAGTCTCCCCTTTAACCAGCTCCTTATCCACCTCTGGATTTTCATTTCGATCCCCATCTTTTCCAATTTAACCAGTAATTCCTCATGCGGAACCGTATCAAACGCCTTACTGAAATCAAGATATATTAGATCCACCGCATTTCCCTTGTCTAAAAAATCTGTTACTTTCTCAAAGAAGGAGATCAGGTTGGTTTGGCACGATCTACCTTTCGTAAATCCATGCTGTAATTTGTCCCAGTTGCCATCGGCCTCAAGGTCTGTAACCACTCTCTCCTTTAAAATTTTTTCCATGACTTTGCATACTACAGATGTTAAACTAACAGGCCTGTAGTTACCTGGGTCACTTTTTTCCCCCTTCTTGAATATAGGAACTATATTAGCTAATCTCCAGTCAAACGGTACAACCCCCGAGTTTAGAGATTTATTAAAAATCATCGCTAACGGGCTTGCAATTTCACTCGCCAATTCCCTTAATATTCTAGGATGAAGATTATCCGGGCCCCCCGATTTACTTCTGTTAAGCTGCTCAAGTTTGGCTTCTACCTCAGATACCATAATGTCTACCCCCATATCTTCATTCCCATCAGTCCCTCTACCACTATTCCTTAGCCCTTCATTAGCCTCATTAAAGACCGAGGCAAAATATTCGTTTAGATATTGTGCCATGCCAAGATTATCCCTAATCTCCACATGGCTCGTGGCGGCAGCATACACAGGGCTGGAAACTTGTGCTGCTGCCTTGGGGAGGGGAGGGGAGGTCTGACTCCCTCGGGTCCTGCCAGCTCGCAGCACAAACCACCTGGATTTGTATCACCGTAGCACCGAGGAGCCCCTGTACTGTACAAACACAAAGCACAAAGCCTCGGGCCAGACTCCTCAGACGTGCTTGGCACGTTGGGTGCACGCTGGCTGCTGAGTCCTTCTGGAACTCTGGGCTGCTCAAAGAGGGACAGGAGAGTAAAGGCAATGGTCAGCTACAGAGCCTCAGAGCCTGTTGGGAGCCGTTCCTCATAGCTGCATGGACTGAAATATGGGGGTTCCTGGGACCCTGCTGCCCAGCCCTGTGTCTGCCCAGTCAAAGTTTGATCAAGGCCAGTTCCATTTTGGGGGCCTCATTGTTTGGGGGCCCAGCCTTGGCCCTGATTTCCAGGGAGACGGAACATCCGTAGCTCCCTTCAACTTCAGCCAGATTAGGGAGTGCTCCACACCGCTAGGAATCAGGCCCTGTGGGCCTCCCGAATGCAGCCGTTTCACAGGGCTTGTCTACAGTGGGGGGTGAATTCAGATTAAGGTAGGGTCTGAATTTGAAGTGGATAGAGCTATTCTTGATTAAGTTCCTGTGTGGATGCTCTCATTCTGGAATAAACATGCCTTTTTCCAAATGCGTGGATTAAACTAATTTGGAATAAGCCATTCTAGCGCCAAAATACCAGTGCCTGTAAAGGGAGTTAATTAGGAATAGCTGTCCTGGAATAACCCCCCTTTTAGACAAGCTCTCAGGCAGTCCCACATTGGCTCGCCATAATGGTGAGATAGTTTGATTTTAGGGACTCCAGGGCATTTCCCACCCCTGAGATCAGCTGTTCCCGTTTACTCCTGGCACACACCAGCGGCGCTACTGTCCCAGCTCTAACCATGGGATGATTGCAGTGTGCAAGGAAACAAAGCAGCAGGAGCAGAGTGTGATGGAGCAGCAGAAACGAGACCAGACCAGAACAGGGGCTCTTGGCAAGAGAGGTGCAAATGGTTAAGTGGAAGCCCAGAGGATGACAGTATTTTCCAAGTGTGCCATCAATGTACGCTGGCAGCCACCTTTCCCCGCCCTGAGCCTTTTCCCAGTTAACGAAACTATGGACTGTACCCTCCAAAGCGATCGCTGGTCTGCAGTGAGGAACCATCCCAAACGCAGGAGATTGGCTAATACCACGAGATTCTACAAAGACAATAGATGCTGCGTCCTGTTTATTTGCCTTCTGCTTTCCGTGCCTTTAGGTGCTCTCAGGCCACATTTCCCAGGTGTTCTCTGCACCCACAAGAGCTAAAAACTTACTTTTTTTAAAATGGAAGCTGAGATTCTCCTGCAATCTCCTGATTCCAGGTGCTGGGGCTTTAAGAAAAACACCAAATACCACAAGACTTGTCATAAAATCCCCAGAGTTAACAATAGTGAGGAAGGGCCATGGGAGAAACACGGGGCTGCCACTGAAGTGTTATTAACCAGTGCTCAGCTACCACTGGGATCAGCCCCATGCAAGTTGTTCCTGCAGGTGGGGGTGGGTGGGGAAAGACCAGATGATGTACCTGAACCTGGGCAACCTTCCTAAATTATAGCTGGCCCCATGGGCAAGTGGCTGAGCTGAGCGCAAGATTCCCTCGCAGCGCCCACTGTGTCAAGACGGAGCGCGTACCTGCAAGCACAGATGGCAAATTTGAGCAGCAACAGAAATGAGGAGATCATAATTATCTGAACATAATGAAGGGTTTCATTAAATACACTTGGAAAACAACTCAGCAGCAGCACAAAGTGAAATGCTGGTCTCAACGCTCCAAACTCTTTAAAATGTATTAGCTTCCCCTGTGGGTCTCATGCTTTTAAGTACCAGAGAATTCTTGAAAATAATATTTTTTCCTCCTCCCCACCCCTTCATACAGTTTCGGCATCTTGGAAGCGTATCGGACAGGTAATTAGCAGCCCCCAGTTGGCTGCACTCTCTGCCCCAGGGATAAATTCCCTTCCATTGTCTGACTTGTCAGTGTCCCCTCCCTGATGCCAGCCCAGGTTTTCAGACAGGCTGCAAAGCACAGTCATTACCGAAGGGGTGATTAAATTGGAGACATCTGCAAACTGATCCCGATTAAACCCTGGTCCCCAGACCCCAGGTGGCTCTGATGGCAGAAGGATTCAGGGGAGGCTGTGTTGATGTGGAGCTGAGTGGCGTGGGGTAATGTCCTGGGATGCATGGAGCTGTACATCTGGGAACGTGTCAGGGAGGCAACGCTGGGCTGGGTGAGCATGGGGAAGACTGGGCCGTGTGTTAGCTTGTGCCAACTCCAACGTATAGGGGCAGGGAGATGCCTGGCACCTGAGTAATAGCAACAATTCTGCCCTTCTCAGGAAGCGCTGGAGCCAGGAGCTGGCTCTGCCATTTCTCCTTGCGAGTTCAGAGCCATCCACACCGGAGAGCCAAGGAGGCTGCAGGCCATGCATAAGGGGTGCGCTGAGAAGGGCCAGGGCTTTCCCCCGTACAAACACTGCAGCACCTGCAGAAAGACGAGGCAGTACTGCAGGGGGGCCCTCTGGTGCCGTCAGGCTTTGTGATTCCTCAGAGCTATCCCTTGTCTACTCTAGGGTAGGAGCGAGGCCAGAGAGGGGAGTGCATGGTGCATCCCCCTCCCCCTCCCGGTGCATTGCAGGGACAGGAGCAGCTCAGCGCAGAGACCTCCACCCAGGGCTGCACCCAACTGTGGCCTCCACTTACACGTGTGTTGGTGGGCGGGCGGCCACCTCACAGCCCTGCCACGAAAGAACGTGCAGAGTCCAGGTCTCGCTGGGCAACGGTGGCTGAAAGCTCCCGAGATCTGAGCCGTGAACAGCCCTCGCGCACGCTGCCTGGGAAAGATGCTGTTCTTGGGGGAGGGAGGGAGGCAGCAGCACCAAACTACGAAAGCGGGAGCTTGGGGATCCCACACAGTCATGCCAGAACCCATTCAAGCCACAAAAAGCCAGCAAGGCCGGAGATCGCTGTGGTGCCATCAGAGCCAGAGCTCTACTGTGGGCACCGAGAGGCTCTCCAATGCCTCTTTCGGGTGTCTCCAGGGCCGCGTGGGGGCTGGCAGCCTGGGCTTGCGAGCTGAGGAAATGGGGGCGAATTAGCAAAAGGCCGGCAGCAGGGTTGCTAGACTGTGGCAAAGCCGGGAGAAGATCCTCGGAGCTTTGACTAGCTGAAGAACCATTCGGAGAGCTCTGTAGGCTGTATTATACATGCACATATGTAATATACTCTGCAGAGTGATTAGGGAGGTAATTACAATTACATGTGAATTAAAATAAAACCAACTTCCCCATGACATCCAGGGGCTGATTTAAAACAAGTCAAGCCCGGGAGCCTGGAGGCCGCGTGGCTATCCCCCCCTGCGGGGCCCTGGCACAGCCCAAGCACCCTGAGTTACTGGGGCCTAAGTGGGGGGTGAGGGTGGGATGGAGGGAGGAAGGGCCAGGGGGCAGCTGGAGCTTGTCAATTTAGTGGTGAAAACTGTTTTGGATCACCCCAAGTGAGTTGTAGGGGGCGGCTCAGGCAGGCTGGGGATCTGCTCCCCACTTGTCACCAACGAGCTCCCAGAATGCCTGGGGGTTAGACCAGATGACCCTGGAGGTCTCTGCTAACCCTATGGTTCTCTGATCTGATGAGCTGTCAGTTCCTTGGTCCCCACAGCAGGCAGGGCCTATGCTCTGCCCTTCATCCCTCTGTGTGACGGCTGCTTTGGCTGAAGGTGATGTGGGTTCAGGAGAACACTGCTCCTGGCTCCAGGCTTTCTGGAGCATCCACCAGGAGAGAGCCATGTGGGGAGGGGATGGACACTCCTGGGGGAGGAAAGTGGGCTGCTCTTCTCGCAAAGGGGAGTCTCCGGGATGCACTGTGCCTCTGCACCAGTAATATACTTAGAAGCAAGGGCAAGAGGTCAATGTGTTGGCGGGTGCAGATGTCTGGCTACGGGATAAGGGAATTCAATTCGGGGCAAGTGTCAGACTGTCCAAGAATTGTTCTAGGAGGCCTGGTTGGCACCAGGGATTGCAAATGTGAGACAGTCTCTCACGGCTAGGTCAGCAGTCTGAGTTCAGCCTTGGTCAGCTGGGACTGGTGACCAGAGCCGTTACCAGCTGGCCATTGGCCTGTGCGCAGGGAGTTGGTAGGTCTCAGCCCATTCCCAAGTGGACGGGTGTTAACAGCACCAAAAATCAAGGCAATTGGTGCTCGCGGCTGACTTGGCAAAGAGGAGAAGGCTTGATTGGCTCTTGGGCCCTGACCCCCAGGATCGCCCCTAGAGGGGCTTTCCCCACCTCATAGTGGAGCCTTATGTAGGGTAGGGGACATGTGTGCTATGCCTGTCCCCGCTAGCGAAGGCTGGTAGCCACAGCACAGAACACTGGGTGCGTCTCCTCCCTCCACAGAGACCCTCTCAGCATCAGCCTTTGTTCAAGCAGAACAGACCACATGGCATGAAACCAGGCGCTTCTCTACGGGCACCAAAAGTGGAGCCTCCTGCCTTTCTGTCTTTCAAAACAAATGGGTTGGTGGTGACCTTCGCTTTCACTACACAAGCAACTCCCTGCAATGGCCTTGACTATCTGCCTAGCCAGGCAAACCGGAGGGACAAAGACACACGAGCAGAAGGCAGCAGGAAGGTTGGAAAAGTGGCTGCGTTTGCTGCTGGGGAACTGACTGCGCAGACAGAAACCCTGCCCGCAGCTGGATCCATCACAGCGGCTGTTCTGAGCGGAAGGGGCAGCTCGCTGTGAAGTTACATGCTGCCCCTGGGCAGGGCACACATCTGCAAACGTGTCACAGCTCCACGAGCATCTCTTCATGCCCCTGCTCCTAGCCCTGTCACGGCAGTGCCTCACCCCTCCCCACCCGCTGGCCCCAGGAAAGCAAAGCGCTGCACAGCACATGACAGCAGATTAAAGCCATGGCACAAGCCAAGCAAGAGTTTCAGAGTTTGCTGGGCCGTTCTGGGAAACCTAGGAGCTCCTTACAGATTCATGCTTCCAGTTCCAGGGACCAGCAAAACTGACCTCTGGAACATGGCCTGGTGTGATGCCCCCTTGGGAGAGACAGCACCGAGCAAGCTAGCTCCCAGGCAGAGAGCGACTCAGTACTCAGCTTCCCAGCCCAGTCTCTGCAGCATCCAGAGAGAAGGGGGGCCACTGCCAGGGTCCCCCCTCCAGAGGAGCTGCAGTTCCCATTCACTCCAGCCCGGTGGGACACCCAGTGGTGTGTTGTTAGCACAGATTTTGCTGGACACAAGAGGGAGCCCTGGCTGGACACTCCTGGGTGTGTCCCTCTGGCCTGTGTATGGAGCTGAGTTTGTGAGCTGGCTGGCTATTGAGCCTTGCACCTCTGCCGCCCAGGGGGTCTCCCAGCCCCATGGCACAAGCTGTTGTGCCCTCGGATGGCTGTTCACTGGCTCCTGTGGAGCAAGCGGGTGGGTCCACGCCACAGTGTTCCCCCACCTGTGGCTCCCTTTGCACAGTCACAGTAGAGAAGCCACTGACTGACCAGGAAACGCAGCTCTCCGCTCCCCTCGAAGGGCAGGCCATGCTGAGCCTACCCTGAGGACGGGCTAGTGGAGCGAATACTGGACTGGGATTCAGGCTCAGCTCCTGCCTCAGCCACACACTCCCTGGGTGACCTTGGGCAAGTCATTTAAGCTGACCTTGGCCTCCACTCCCTGTCTGTGCATGGGGATAGCAGGCAGGGTAAAATGCACCAGTACGTGGGTCTGGCTCCGATACGGTGGTGCTGGGGGCTGCACCGCTATCCAGACGGTTAGGGCAGAGAGGACTTTGCTTTCCGGTGCTGTCAGTCTGGTGTCGCTAACAATAACTAACAAAGGGATCATCGCTTTTCATGCTGCTCTTGATCTCGGGGCCAGTAGCAACGTTCGCTCAGCACGTCCCCTGGTGCCGCTCCCTCCTCTCTCATCCTGTAGCGGTGCCGGAAATCCTGCAGGCAGTACAAATAGAGGGCAGAATTAGAGATTCACTGTGCGCAGCCGAGAGGGGAATTGTGCCCTGACTTCCCTCCTGGGGAGATCCAGCGCGGGCGCTGCCAGCTGCTGCCCAGCTGCAGCCACGAGGCCAGGCCAGAGGGGATGGTGGGGGGATTGGGAGCTGAGGCTGAACTGGTCTGTGCTATGGTTTGGGGGTTGTATGAATCATTCAGCTAGAAAATAAAATACATACGAGTTCTAAGAAGAATTGTGAGAGTAGCAAGTGAGGCCCAGTGGACAGAGCACTGCCCTGCGGCGCAGGAGCCAGCGAGTCTGTTCCTGGCTCTACCACTGCAATTCAACCTCCGTGGCTGGCCTGTCAGCTGACAGGGGCTCGGGCTATGGGGCTGTGTAACTGCCCTGTAGACCTTCCGGCTCTGCCGGTCTGAACATCCACATCGCCATTAAACAGCCCCAAGCCCACCTCAGCAAACACGAGCCAGCTGCGGGGGTTGAATTGCCGTGTAGTCATACCCTGAATCACTGTCCTGCCTTGTGCCTCAGTTTCCCCTCCCTTCATTGTCCAGCTTGTTGAGACGAGGCTGGATTCTCAAGTGTCCAACACTCACCCTTAGGGCAGATTTTCTGAAGACCTCAGCATCCAGCATGTGTGAGCTGTCTGCTGCTTCCCAGCTCCAGTTCCTGTGTGGTTGCAGGGGCGCTGAGACCAAAAGTGAGGGGCTCCAGTTTTCAAGCACTGATGATCTGGAGAAGGAACCAGCTTTGCTCGCAAGCAGTGCACCCCACTCCTGCACTCTATGCAGTCAAGAGTCACTTCCTCCCAGTGCTGGGAGGAAAAGAAAAGGGTTGGATTTTATTTATCTTTGGTACTGATTGTTTTTTTAAACAAAACCTCTGACTAGAACATTTGTGGCTTTTAACTTTATTCCAAACATTTGATATTTTACTTAATCATATTATCTATGTGACAAGATTAAAAGTATTGTACACGCTGACAGGTGACTAGCGCACACAGTTCCTTGCCAACCCTTCCCAAATTTGCATTGTATTCCTGACTTCTTAGAATTTGTGCAGATTATAGCATTAGGGGGAGAGAGAAACGTGGAGAGAGAAAGAAAGAAAGAAAGAAAAATCTTCATTTCAGAGCTTGAATTTCTCTGTGTCTTGTGCTGTGAGGCCTCTTCGCCTTTGCATAATTGGGGGGGGGGGTGTCATTGTGCTTGGAAATGTCTCATGGAGGCTAAAGGGAGACATCTATCCAGAGATCAAACCTTCAATCCCTAACAGCACGTGCTGACCACACAGAGATGTTCAGTTTAATATCCCACTGTTCACTCGTGGGCGATTTGATTTATTCTATGCCATTCACTTCACACCTATCTTGATTTTAGACTTGCCAGTGATGGAGAATCCTCCATGATGCTTGGTGGATTGTTCTAATGGTTAATTACCCTCCCTGTTACATATTTACATTTATTTCCAGTCTGAATTTGTCTAGCTTCAGCTTCCAGGCACTGGATCACATTTTACCTTTCTCTGCTAGATTGAAGAGCCAGTTATTAAATATGTGAGCCCCAGCTAGGTACCAATACACTGTGGTCAAGTCACCTCTTAATTTTCATTTTGTTAAAATAAAGAGATTGAGCTCCTTGAGTCTATCGCTATAGGCAGGTTTTCTAATCCTTTAATTGTTCTCGTGGCTCTTCTCTGAACTTGAGTCCATTTTGCAAAATCCTTCTTGAATTGTGGACACCAGAAGTGGACACGGGATTCCAGCAGCAGTCGCACCAGTGCCAAATACAAACATAAAATAACCTCTCTACTGCTACCTGAGATTCCACTGCTTATGTATTCGAGGATCACATTAGCTCAGTGGTCCCCAATGTGGTTTCCCCGGGCACCATGGCGCCCGCCGGGGCATTTATGTGCGCCCGCCTAGTGCCTAGCAGGGGAGACAAGCCACGGCCCCGCGCCTGCCGGGGACAGAGAACTCCAGGGCTGCAGGCGCCGGTGTTCTCTGTGCTCGCGGCTTCTCTCTTCTCTCTGGATTCATATATTATGTTATATTAAATATGACGTTTTTCATATTATTTAATGTACAAATACAAAATAAGCCTTGAAAAACTGTTGGCACCCGCCACACTCTTCTGAAAACATGATTGTGCTACTGGCCACAAAAAGGTTGGGGACCACTGCATTAGCTCTTTAGGCCACAGCATTGCACTGGGAACTCATGTTCCACTGATTATTCACCCCCCTCAGTCCCCCAAAATCTTTTTCAGAGTCGCTACTTCCCAGGATAGCAGTAAGCATGGCCTGCACTCTTTGTTCCCACATGAAGCCATACTAAAACGCATATTATTGGCTTGTGCCCAGCTTACCAGACTGCTCTGAATCAGTGAGCTGTCTTCTTCGTTATTTACCATCCCCCAGGCTTTGTGTCATTGCAAATTTTACCAGTGATGATTTTATGTTTTCTTCCAGGTCATTAATAAAAGTGTTAAATAGCGTAGGGCCAAGAGCCGATCCTTGCGGGACCCCACTAGAAACCCACCCTTTTGATGATGATTCCCCATGTACAGTTACATTCTGAGACCGATCAGTTAGGCAGCTTTTAATCCATTTAATGTGTGCCGTGTTCATTTTGTATCGTTCTCGTTTTTTAATAAAAATGTCATGTGGTACCAAGTCAAATGTGTGACAGAGACCAAGCCTGTTACATCAACACTATTACTTTATCAATCAAACTTGTAATCTCAAAAAAAGATAGCAAGTTAGTTTGACAGGCTCTATTTTCCATAAACCCATGTTGATTGGCATTAATTACATTACTCTCCTTTAGTTCTTTATTAATCGAGTCCTGTATCAGCTGCTCCATTATCTCGCCTGAGATCAATGTCTGATTGACAGGCCTATAATTACCTGGGTCATCCTGTTTACCCTCTTTAAATATTGGCACAACATTAACTTTCTTCCAAGCGTTTGGAAGTTCCTCAGTGGTTCAAGACTTATTAAAAATCAACACTAATGGTTCGGCAAGCTCTTCAGCCAGCTCTTTTAAAACTCTTGGGTGCAAGTGACCTGGACCTGCTAATTTAAAATTGTTTAACTTTAGTAGCTGCTGCTTAGCATCCTCCTGAGGTACTAATGGAATGGAAAGAGAGTTATCATGTGCTAGGTCTACATCAACTGTTTTGTTCCAAATACAGAACAGAAATATGTATTGAACACTTCTGCCTTTTCTGAATTATTATTGATAATTCCACCATTTCTGTCTAGTCAATGGAAACTTATTCAAGTCCTGGGAGGTGCAGGGATCAGAGAGACATGGATTTCTGTGAGCGCAGCACTTGCTGGGTTCCAGAGCAGTGCCTGCAACCTCTCTGTCTCATAGGCCCGATCAAATTCAGCCTCCGTTTTGGTCAAGTTCACGGCCATGGGATTTTAAAAATCGTAAATTTCATGATTTCGTCTATTTAAATCTGAAATTTCGCGGTGTTGTAATTTTAGGGGTCCTCATGTAAGTTCCCTGTAAGCTGCGTGGCCTGTTTAGCTCTGCGCAGGCACTCAGGGAACCCACCCAGCCGACCTGCCGCGGCCGGGGGAGGGGCACGCCATAGGCGCCGACTTCACCTCTAGCTGGGGGGTGTTCAACTCCCCCGCTGCCCCAGGCCCTGCTCCCACTGCACCCCTTACCCCAAACACCAGCCCCGCCTCTTCCTGCCCCTGCTTCGCCCCCATCCCACCTCGTCCCTGCCTCCTCCCCCGAGTGCGCCCCATCCCTGCTCCTCCCCTTCCCTCCCGGAGCGTCCTACGTGCCGCGAAACAGCTGTTTGTGGAGGTGGGAGGCGCTGGGAGGGAGGGGGAGGAGGAGCTGGTCAGCGGAGCTGCCGGCACGTGAGAGGTGCTGGGGGCAGGGGGAGCTTGGCTGCCGGGGGATGCTGCTCAGCAGCACCTGCTAATTTTTCTCTGTGGCTGCTCCAGCCCTGGACCACCCATGGAGTTGGTGCTTAGGGGGGCACCTTTCCTCTGCCCCCAACTCAGCCCCAGACCTGCCGTGGCCAGGGTGCCCCTCCCCTCCCGCAGCCCGAACTCAGCCCTGGCCAGGACCTGTGTGGGAAAAATTAGAGGGAACACTGGTCCTGAGCCAAAAAGGAGTTATGGGGGGGGGGTCGCAAGATTATTGTTGGGGGAGGGGGGGTTGTGGTACTGCTACCCTTATTTCTGCACTGCAGCTGGCAGCAGCGCTAACTTCGGAGCTGGACAGCAGCGGCTGCTGGCCTGGAGCCCAGCTCTGAAGGCAGAGCTTCCACCAGCAGCAGCACAGAAGTAAGGATGGCATGGTATGGTATTCCCACCCTTACTTCTGCGCTCCTGCTGGCAGGGCACTGCCTTCAGAGCTGGGCAGCTGGCCATCAGCCACCGCTCTCTGGCCACCCAGCTCTGAAGGCAGCGCATAAGTAAGGGTGGCAATACTACGACCCCCCCCACCCAAAAAATAACCCTCCGACCTCCCTGCAACTCCCTTTTGGGTCAGGCCCCACGATTTGAGAAACGCTGGTCTCCCCTGTGAAATCTGTGCAGTATAGGGTAAAAGCACCCAAAAGACCAGATTTCACGGGGGGAGACCAGATTTCACAGTCCGTGACGTGTTTTTCATGGCCGTGAATTTGGTAGGGCCCTACTCATTCTCCTCCACCCACTGTGCTCTGGGCTGTTGCAGAAAATTCCCAAGACAGCAGCATGGCCGTGTGAAGCCTGAGCATGGCCCAGGCATGGTTTCAATTGGCTAGAAGGAGGGTGCCCAGCCCATGGTGTAGAATCTGAGAGCAGGAGATTCAGGGCTGGGTATGGGTGGGTTTTCTGTTCCTCATTCACACGTGTCCTCTGGCCTGGCCTAGGTCTCAGGCTATGGGGATCAGACCAGTCTCCCACAGTGAGATGCAGCGCAGGGCTTTTCTTGACTTTAGTCAGGGGCTTCTGCTCTGCCCACACTGAGAAGAACATGGGGTCACTGAGTTTCCTTGTAGGCGAGGAAAAATACCTGCCCCTCCTGAAGGGAGAAAATTGTAAATGGCCAGTGCCCGGGGAGATGCACCAGCAGCTGGGTCTCAGTGATGTCCCAGGCCTCACAACCACCTTGGCCTCTGCAGGGAGTTCTGCCGGAGGAGCCGGTCCTTGTCATGAGTTTGTGCTTCCTTGGAAGCTGGAATAAAGCCCTCTTCGATACCTCTGGGTGTGTCGTGCCCTGTTGTGTGAGCCCTGGATTCAGCAGGCCCAACAAATGGTCAAGCCAGGTGCTGGAGCCCTGCTGGATGCGACACAAAGACTCAGGGACCCCTCCCCACCAAAGGGATCACCTGTGTCCTTTCCAAAGCTCTGAGGTTCTACCACCCACCTCAGCCTTCTCCCTAGGAACAGGACGCGTCCCCATGCTTGACCCATCCCCACTCTCTTCAATCATCCATCAACATTACTGCTGAGTTCTGTGGAATTCTCCTCACCCCTAATCCACCAGAGGCAACCACAGCACCCCTCAGGCACTCCCACCTCCTGTGCATCTCCTGAGCACAGGGAGAAGCTCATCCTTAACCGAGAGCACCCCAAGGCCCCGGACCCCTGAAGCCCAAAAAGTGTAAATATTCCCCAGTGTAAATATTCACAACCTGAGCCAGTTTTCTCCAAACTTGGCTTGTTTTGTAGCGCTGATTGAGAATGACAAAATGAGTCACGACTAAAGAACATTGGCTCAGTTGTCAAAGTTATGGATGTTATAACTTGGCAAGTTGCAATTCTTTTGTTAGTCCTTTGATTTTTATTGGCTGGATTCGATGCTAGAGAGAACCCCAGCCGAGTGCACAGTCATGCTCTGAAAAGTGCCCACCATGCACACTCCCCTTGGGATTCGTAGTCATAGAGTTCAGGCCAGAAATCTGACCTTCTGCCCAGCACAGGCCATGAGATTTCATCCAGCTTTCCCTGTCCGGAGTCACACAGCTTGTGTTTAGCTAAGGCACAGCACCAAACACGGTGCTCAGGCTTGATCTGCAGACATCAAGAGCTGGAGAAGCCACAGCTTCCCTTGGTAGGTTGTTCCAGTGTTTAATCACCCTCTGAGCACAAAGCCAGGCTCTCTCTGACTCATGCATCATCACTAGCATTTATAGGAGAAAGATTCTGAAGCTGGAATTAAAATCTTTCTCTTTTTTCCTTATATCAGGATCCGTCACTTAAGCCTCGTGTACTGACAAAGGTTGTTCCCCTTTAACGATGGCAGCAGCATGGTTCAAGCCATACAACCCCCAGTGGACCTGTAGTTATGTCAGTACAAAGGGCCTTGTATCGGGGTGTGTGTGTCCGCACTGGGGCATGTACTGTAAAGCTACTTTGGTAAATGTCTCAGCCGTCACAGAAATAGTTCTACTGAGACTGCAGCCACGTGGAGACAGGCCTCAGAACACGCTTGATCTTACTATTATTGTAGGGCCCAGGAGCCCGTCACACTGGGCACTGTATGAACATAGATCTAAGAGATCCATTTCCACAAGAGTTAAGTGCCTAAATATCTTTGAGGATCTGGGCCTGAGCGCCTAACTCCTTTAGGCCCCACTGGGAATCCCAGCCTGCAGGACTGGTGTAATTTTACTCGTGTGAGTATTTTCCACTGAAATCAACAGCGATCCCAGTGTGAGTAACTTCACACGCGTGTGTCAGTGTTTGCAGGATCAGAGCCAGTAACAAAGGGGAATGGGAGGAGATCACAGCTACAGTCTTGCCCTGATCTCGCTTTCCCCACTCACCTAAAGCCTTGTCTTCATTAATAGCTGGAAGCCCTAGAGCAGGGGTTCCCAAACTGGGGTTTGTGAACCCCTGGGGGTTCGTGAAATGTTATAGGGGATTCTAGGGAAAAAATCCCTACTGGCAGACAGCGCTGTCCCTAGGGACCCGGGCAGCATGGGGCCAGCAGCCCGCAGCCCCTGGACTTCCAAGAGCTAAGCAGATCTATCACACTGAGGAGATTTACACTTCAATTCTCCTTATAGGAAATGGAGGTTGATATTTTGCTGTTTTTAAAATTAAATAGGCAGCTAGTATTGTTTTTAAAATGCTTATGAGGAACAAGTTTAAGCTTTGTTGTAAAGTGCGCTGTTTGCCTGGACTGCTCAAGACCTGAATGCTTGTGGAGGAGGAACTCTTTGAGTTGGCTTCTTAAATATCTTCATGCTGTTTCACATCTGATACTCCTTGATGAAACATAGGAGCCTTGTTTTAGAACAGGCTTATTCAAAGTGATACGGGCTATGAAAGAGAGATCTTGGAAGAGTGTTGCCATTTTCAAAATGTAATAAAAATACTGTAGTGATAAATAATAATTAATAAGCAGTAGTGTGTCATAAGCATGTCATAAAAACAAATTGCGTATTTCCAAGATCACTGCTTTTATAATGTGTACTCGGATAAAGGTCAAAATCCCTGGAAATATTAATTTTTAAGAGGGGGTTCACGAGACTTGACATTTTAGTGAAAGGGGGTCACAGGTTGTTAAAGTTGGGAGCCACTGGTCTACAGTAACATAAAATCATAGAATCACAGACTATCAGGGTCGGAAGGGACCTCAGGAGGGATCTAGTCCAACCCCCTGCTCAAAGCAGGACCAATTCCCAACTAAATCATCCCAGCTAGGGCTTTGTCAAGCCTGACCTTAAAAACCTCTAAGGAAGGAGATTGCACCACCTCCCAGGGAACCCAGTCCAGTGTATAGCCAGGACAAGCTGTATTCTCCAGCTCTGCCAACTCGACGGGTTTCGCTGAGGATGACGAGGTCCTACCCCCTCCGATAGATCTGCACAGACACTCCCCAGTCTCTGAACAGATCCCGCGCTGAATTCTCTGCCTCCAAGGCGAGGGCAGCCACTCAGAGCTACAGCATGTGGAGCTCCCACCCAGGGGCTTGGGCTGGCCTGAACCACTCAGCCGGCTGAGGGGCCCTACCAGCTTTGCAGCCATTGGTACCTCCTGCTCTCCTCCCTCTCAGTGCGGGTGGAGGGTAAAGAATATCTGCTGATTCTGCTGGTACCCTCCATCCCTGCCACAGAGGAGGGGCTGAAGGGTTCAAAAGCAAGTTCAATTTTCTATAGCTCTCGCACAGCACTCCACGGAGAGGCTCTGGTATGCTCCGGACGTCAGGAGAGCCTTAAAAATCGACATCAGACGGACACAAACTGACCCCATGTTATGAGCTGTGCACGGGAAGCCATTTGCAGAGCCCAACCACTTGCATTGGTGCCTGCGTGTTTTTGAGCACCATGATCTATTAGCTAGCTACATAGATACACACATTGCTTTCGTAGAGCACTCTTGTCACAACACCCCTCCCACGACTGGGGAGATGCAAATGTCCCCTGAACGCCTGGCTCCGAAACCTCAGAAGAGCTTGCAAGATGTCTGTGTATTCACTGGTGGCACAAATGCTTGTGCAAACCTACATATGTACACGTGCAATGCTTCTCTTCCCCATGAACAGTCCTTCACTTGCATGAATGTTTGTGAGAAGTGGGTGAAGGGTGGTCACCCACAGCATCAAGGAACGTGGGCAGTTTTTATTTCAGTGAATATTTGCAAATGCTTTTTTTTAACGTCCACCATTCACTTGGATCAGACCCTAAATTTAGCCTGTGCATGCTGAAGTTTGTGCCCTCCCAGCCTCTCCTCAGATCATCTGAGAAGCTAGAAAGGGATGTGGCCAGGAGTGAAGACTCCTGGAGCTCTAAAGAAACCTAGTAGCAGTGAAGGAATCAATAGGGCCAGAATTTTCAAAAGAACTGGGGCCGGATATACGTAAGACCACGTTGGGGGAACGTTGGGTGCTCAGCTCTTCTGAGAATCTGGACCCAGCTGAGGGTGCAAAGCTCTGGAAATTCTGCCCCAGGTGTCTGCCCAGGCCAGGGTCACAGAGTTCCTTCTCTTCTCTAGAACTGAGTCTCCTGCCCTGGGTACATTAAGCCGGAGGGAGACCATCGACTCATTGCTGGACTATTCCTATTGGCCTGGTTATTTTGGTTTCATTGCCCATGTTAATGAATGGCTGGTTTTAACTGAATCCTCCTGGATCCTTCCTTGCGTGAATCTATCTCCAAGCAGGGCCCTTTGGATCGTTCACACCTACACCACTGCTGTCAATCAGGAGTCGCTCCACCAGTGCAGAGCGAAAGTAAGTGTGAACAGAACGGAGACCATTGTCCTGGAAGTTCCCCTGAGCGCTGTGGTCCTGACTGTGACCCAAAGAAATCAATGGCCATTTAACTACTAATGCCAATGGGAAACGACTATGCCCCCTATAGTAACAAAGGGTTAGTATTTCAAGGGCTCAGCACCCAGCGTGCACAGCTCTTGTGAAAATGGCTCAGGGGACTGGATTGTGCAACCTTTACTTGTGCTGGTGAGCACTTACTCTCAGGAGTAGGCCATGCACCCGATTGTATGAGCTGAGTACTCATCCATGGGAGCAAGAGCTGAACAGTCCGGCCAAAAGACAATGTGATAAACCCTTCCAGGACACTTTGGAGATTTAAGCTCCCAAATATACTCTGTGTGTGTGTGTGTGTGTGTGTGTGTGTGTGTGTGTGTGTGTGTACGCGCTATAAACACAGCATACCGTGCAACACCGGGAGCTTGGCACACTAATGTCACTTCAGCTCCCCACAAACTAGCCAGGCAGGGAGAAAAATGATTTAGATGATTTACAATGCTTCGGAAGAGTTGAAAAAAGCGAAGTAAATAATAAATCAAAACCAACCAAAAGAACAAGAATTCATCCATCTTTTATGAGCGCCATTCATTGCTGTATGTACAGCTCAGACATAAAACAAACGCACCGTGCAAAGTTGCTGCTGCTTCAGAAGTGTCTGTGCCCAGCAGTTTCAGAGCAGTTCCAAAGTACATAAAAGCAGAGGCGCACAGAGCCCCAGACGTTGTCTGGCAAGCGCAGGAATCCAGCTCCTATTCTCTGCCTCCTTATCAGCCCTGTGCATGGCCTGACGTGAGGATGATCATTTCAGTTTGGATTCAGGGCCCCACATTAACTTCCTCCAAAGGCAAATTTTATCTTGTGAGTCCCCTGCCCTCGGTGAAAAACTATGCAAAGTGTGACTTTTAAACCACAGCCAACCACCTTCGCAGAATTCTAGCATCCGGAGGCTCTCTGAAGCCCTGGCCTTTTCTGGTGGAGTTCACTTCAGACAAAAAAAGGAGAAATGACCTGTAGAAATTCCTTCTCCATCCACACGTCTGCTTATCACTCTGCCACCTCCCTGGGTCCTGGCTCTGGGATGTTCCATACAATGGGCACAGTTGCTCCCTAGGAGGTTATTAAAGGACCGATCCAAGAACAGAGTATGGTTGCTCAGCCTCCGAGCACAATGAAAAATGGAAGATTTAGTTCTGAAAAAGACCCAAACATTCAGGGGCTGAGATTTTTCAGAGCTACCTAGGGGATTTGGATACCCCATCCAAACCTGTTTCAAAGCCTAAATTCAAACCCTCTTGAGCACCTGGAGCTCCATTTGGAAGGGTGCTGTTTGGGGTCATCATTCTCGTTCTTTGATTGATGCAAAGAGGCACTTCATTACCTACTTCAGATGGTCGCATGCTGCAGCCGCAGCTCCGTACCAAGCAGCATCCACACAGTAATGGAGGTCTGTGTCTATTTCTCTCAAGAGAGAAAGTCCTGACCCCCAGGAAAGCCAAATTAGCCCAATGATAACTAGAGATGGGCCACACCCACAGCCTTGAATTCAAAGTACTTCAGATTTTGGACCTACCCCAATGATGGGCTGCAGATTAGTTCCCAACTGGAAGGAGTTTGTTTTAAGATTCTTGTCTGGATGGAACTGAAAACTTACGAGAGCTTTTGACCTTGCAAGACCTCTGCTATTTGGGGGCAAGAACAGATCGTGAGATTTTGGTGCCCTCAAATTCAAACCCGTATCTTAACCCTGATTCAAGTGTGAACCCCAAAGAACAAATATGACTCCAACCGCTGCCTCCTTTGCCCATGTCCAGTGATAGCCTGTGAAAAACAAAACTCTGCTACTGCATGGACTGTGCAGCAGTGCCTCACCCTTGTTAGTTTGTTAGCCTGAGATAGACTGAGATAAACACCTGTTTGTTAGCCTGAGATAGAATTTTGAGTAGATTTTTGATACTCTTATATCCTTCCTAATATGTGTGAACAAAGAACAAAGCCTCTGTGTGTTACATGTGCCCACACGCAGATGGGGTGAAAAGAGAGAAGGAATGGGGCGAAGTGTTGCTGGCAGAGTGGGAGGGTAACATACGAGCATACACGGGAAGGCTGCTTGACTTCTCTCTCTAGCTCGGGTCAAGCTACCAGCTGGGAGGGGCGAGGGGGGATGGAGGTGAGGCGTAAGAAACACTAAAAGCCAAAGAAAAGCCTGGCCTTGGCCAGAGCACAACCTCACTCCCTACCTCTCCCATGGGATAGAAAAGAGGTGGTACCAAGACCCCAGACTCACGACCCTCCAAAACGGAACTGTGACGATGCTGTTCTGGCGGGACCCAACGGAGAGTGCCAATTCAGGACCAATTGCTCAAACAGGGCAGTCACAGCCCTAGGCTGGGGTTTTTCCACCTCTAAGGCAAACCAAACCAACCAGACAAAGACGACTTCGGTTTTACCCCACAAGTCACACGAGCAATTCCCTCAGACACTCCAGTCTCCCAGTATCACCACCAGTCCCACTCGTCCTGGGAATGAATGGTTATGAAAACCAACACCTCAGTAAAAGAAAACGGTTCTCTCGATCCCAAAGGACCAAGCCCCAGACCCAGGTCAATATACACATCAGATCTTACCCACAAATCACGCTGTTGCCAAACCTTCAGAATTTAAAATCTAAAGGTTTATTCATAAAAGGAAAAAGATAGAGATGAGAGCTAGAATTGGTTAAATGAAATCAATTACATACAGTGATGGCAAAGTTCTTAGTTCAGGCTTGTAGCAGTGATGGAATAAACTGCAGGTTTAAATCAAGTCTCTGGAGAACATCCCCCACTGGGATGGGTCATCAGTCCTTTGTTCAGAGCTTCAGGTTGTAGCAAAGTCCCTCCAGAGGTAAGAAGCAGGATTGAAGACAAGATGGAGATGAGGCATTAGCCTTATATAGGCTCTTCCAGGTGTAAGAACACTTCTTTGTCCTTACTGTGGAAAATTACAGCAAAATGGAGTCTGGAGTCACATGGGCCAGTCCCTGCATACTTTGCTGAGTCACAAGGCGTATCTGCCTCGTCTCAATGGGTCAATTGTGTAGCTGATGGTCCTTAATGGGCCATCAAGCAAGCTGGGCAGAGCTAACAGCAACTTGTCTGGGATGTCTCCCAGAAGCACAACACAAATTTGAAATACAGACAGTATAGAGCTAATACTTATAACTTCAACTACAAAATGATACAGACACACAGACAACATAATCCTAACCAGCAACCCATAACCTGGTCTTAGACACCTTATATGACCCATTTACATAAGATTTGGTGCCACTACAGGACCCTGGTTGCAACCATGTTCTATATGGTCCCAGTTTATATCAATAACGTCACAGGAACATAACCATAAATTGTAAGGGGTGGGACCAGGGGTGTGCACTGCAAGTATATTGGGGCCTGCCAAGAAGGAGGAGGTGGGAATAGGGAACGGGGACGGCGGTAACAGCTCTGCGGTGTCGGAGCCGGGAAGGGGGACGGCGGTAACGGCTCCGCGGTGTCAGAGCCGGGAAGGGGGACGGCGGTAACGGCTCCGCGGTGTCGGAGCCGGGAAGGGGGACGGGGGTAAAGGCTCTGCGGTGTCGGAGCCGGGAAGGGGGACACGGGTAAAGGCTCTGCGGTGTCGGAGCCGGGAAGGGGGACGGGGGTAACGGCTCTGCGATGTCGGAGCCGGGAAGGGGGGCGGGGGTAACGGCTCCGCGGTGTTGGAGCCGGGAAGGAGGAGGGGGGTAACGGCTCTGCGGTGTCAGAGCCAGGCAGGGGGACACGGGTAAAGGCTCCGCGGTGTCGGAGCCGGGAAGGGGGACACGGGTAAAGGCTCTGCGGTGTCGGAGCCGGGAAGGGGGACGGGGGTAACAGCTCTGCGATGTCGGAGCCGGGAAGGGGGACGGGGGTAACGGCTCTGCGGTGTCAGAGCCGGGCAGGGGGACACGGGTAAAGGCTCCGCGGTGTCGGAGCCGGGAAGGGGGACATGGGTAAAGGCTCTGCGGTGTCGGAGCCGGGAAGGGGGACGGGGGTAACGGCTCTGCGATGTCGGAGCCGGGAAGGGGGACGGGGGTAACGGCTCCGCGGTGTCGGAGCCGGGAAGGGGGACACGGGTAAAGGCTCTGCGGTGTCAGAGCCGGGAATGGGGACGGGGGTAACGGCTCTGCGATGTCGGAGCCGGGAAGGGGGACGGGGGTAACGGCTCCGCGGTGTCGGAGCCGGGAAGGGGGACACGGGTAAAGGCTCTGCGGTGTCGGAGCCGGGAAGGGGGACGGGGGTAACGGCTCTGCGATGTCGGAGCCGGGAAGGGGGGCGGGGGTAACGGCTCCGCGGTGTCGGAGCCGGGAAGGGGGGCGGGGGTAACGGCTCCGCGGTGTCGGAGCCGGGAAGGGGGGCGGGGGTAACGGCTCTGCGGTGTCAGAGCCGGGAAGGGGGATGGGGGTAACGGCTCTGCAATGTCGGAGCCGGGAAGGGGGGCGGGGGTAACGGCTCCGCGGTGTCGGAGCCGGGAAGGGGGGCGGGGGTAACGGCTCTGCGGTGTCAGAGCCGGGAAGGGGGACGGGGGTAACGGCTCTGCGATGTCGGAGCCGGGAAGGGGGGTGGGGGTAAAGGCTCCGCGGTGTCGGAGCCGGGAAGGGGGACGGGGTAACGGCTCCGCGGTGTCGGAGCCGGGAACACCAGGAAACGTTCTCTGCCGGCGTGTAGAGCTCTGGATGTGCTTGCTTGAAACTAACCCCCATAGACATCTCATTGCTGCACTTTGGACTTCTGGTCTTCTGCTTTCTGTCTGCGTGACAAGAACCAGGGGAGGAGGTGAAGCCTTAACCCTTCTCAGTGAAGCCACTAGCCCCCGGGAAAAGGAGGAGACAGATTCAGGCTAGCGAAGCACTGTGCTTGGTTTGTTTTTACGCTGGATAGCGACAAGAAAAATCTCCTTCTCTCTCTCTCTCTCTAATTCAGCTCCTGGGCAAAGAGCTGAAAATGGCGTGTGCCAGAGCTCAGAGCTCCGACTGGCTTTACATGCATGCAGCTCCACTGACGGCAGTGGCATTACTCATGATTTCCACTGGAGTTAGATGAGATTCAAGCCTGCCATGTAGAAGCAAATCCAGCTGGCATCTCATCATCAACAAATCCTTGAGGACCCATGTTTCAAAGCCTGAAAAAATGATTCCTGAGTTTCCTTGGGCTGACGCTGGACCCACTTTAGCTTAGGCAGAACATTCAAAAACCCAAGGAAGAGCCCTGAGCCGTCTTCTGCTTCCAGTTTGACTGTGGAGCCTGTGGCTGCTCTGAGGAGACGCTTGGTGCAGAGTTACAGAAGTCACATTGGGCAGTTGGAGCTCACTTGGGTACAGTTGGGTACAATTTCACACACACCACATGCATCTCTTTCTTCTCATTGGCTGACAGGTTCATCATGGTGAGGCCACATCTACCCAGATACGCCACATCAACCTGCAGCTGCTGCTGGGTCCTCCTCCCTTGGAATCTTTAACAGAGCAGAACGCCGTGGACTAAATGGCACTTGGCTGCTTATGTTTGTCTGACGTCCTGTATGACAGAACCCACCATCTTCACTTCACCCAGAAAATACATTGCCATTGTAGGACAGTCACATCACGCTATCCAGGATCCGAACTCTGGATCAGACAGTCATTCCTCTCAGAACATACAGGTCTGCTTCATGCTCTTCCCATTGGGCATCAAACGCAAATGCGTGGCCTCACTTTTACATCCCCCGGAGCGTCCTTGTGGAAAAGACCTGTAGAATCTAACAGCATTATCCCCAATGTACAGGTGGAGAAACTGAGGCACAGAGCAGGGAAGGGACTTGTCTGAGGTCACCCAGAGGGTCAGTGGCAGAGCTGAGACGAGAGCTGTGGTCACCATACCAGCTGTCTACCACGGTGCACCTCCTGGTGCCACTTCCCGTGGAGCATCCCTTGCTACATCTGATGTGCTGGGCACCGCTTCCAGAGTCCCCAGTGACCCTTACCAATGTCCCAACTGCTTTCCATGGGGTCCCTGCCTTGTTCTGCACAATGGACTGTGTCCCCAGCAGCGCTGCCCCACATCCCATGGCCCAGTCCCGTGCTGGGCACTACACACACAGCACCACAGTAGTGCAGATGGATGTGCCAGGCACGCAGTGCCGTCCGCTCAGGATGCAGCACCCTGGGGGTGGGGGTTAGGTCGGGGTGAAGCAGGTGGAGAAAAGAGTTTGTAAAATGGGACAAGCTGGGTGTTGTACCCCTTCCTCCTCCCCCAGGGCTGTCTCTCCGGGGCGGCAGGCAGCGATCTGTGTCCTTTCAGCTCCAGGCTGTGCCCTTGCAGTGTGGGGCAGCTGGGAACGGCCCCTCTGGAGCAATCTGCAATGTGTGCTGCTGTTAATTGGAAAGGGATGCACGCCCACCTGGAAGTCACTGTAAATCTGGCCTCTGCTGCACAGAATGTCCTGAATTTAAGTTGTAATTAGAACTTCTATTGATGGCGCAAGGCCTCATTTTTCATGTGAAGCTGCTCATTGCTCGCAGTCAAGAAATCAATCTGAGTCTGTTGATGAGATGAGGCTGTCAGATTTGCAGAGTGGATTGATGGTCGCAAGCAGGGAGCTTGGTGACCTTAACTCCTCTGCTGCCCTGGTTCTAGCTCGGGTCTGGAAGGAGGCTCTGGGCAGAGAAGGGGACAGACTGGGCTCTTCACGGAGGACAAGAGTCCAAATCCCATGAATCCATTAACCCAAAACAAACATCATGCAGGTCCCAAGGAGCCTAAGGGGCAAGGCTGCATGCTGTGTGTGCATGTGTATCCCTGTGCGTGGAAGTGTGGATGCAGAAGGGTGTGTAAGTGAGTCAGTGTGTGCACAGGCATGTGTGTGAGCATATGCATGTGTATCTGTACATGTATTCACTCCCATGTCAGTATGTGCGTGCGGTGTGTGTACATGTGTGTCTGAGCACGTGTACGTGTGTGAAAAGACGACTGGGCGACATCACTGATGGCTGAGCCCCGTTCAGCTCTATGGGTGGCGCTGGCCCTTGGGACAGTCCGCGTTCTCCCTCGGCCCTGTCCTGGGGAGCGGATGGGAACGCCAGGCTGGGCCTGGGGCAGAGAGGACAGCGGAAGAACATGGGCCCTTTGAATGTTATTCTATGGCCAAGCGCCCTATTATCCATACAGCACCGTCTGGCTCTCACTAAAACACC
The DNA here is from genome assembly GCF_020497125.1 of Mauremys mutica. Taxonomy (NCBI): domain Eukaryota; kingdom Metazoa; phylum Chordata; order Testudines; family Geoemydidae; genus Mauremys; species Mauremys mutica. The sequence continues at coordinate 5,314,011 of NC_059094.1, forward strand.
TTGTAGCCATTTGGCCTGAGCCTGCCTGGAGGGGACCCCCTACCACTGATCCGGGGAGAGGAATATACAGTCGCTGAGACACGGGAGCGTGGCGTCCCTGAGCTGCAGCAGCTCTCACATGCGGCCAGCTCCTCCCCATCACACATCCCCGCTCAGGACATTCAGGGCCTGGCATTCTTGCCCAGGCCACATGAGTCTCCACCTTGGCCCACAGGCAGGAGAGCTGCTTCCTAGGGTGGCTGGAGCTCTTCTCCCCAGTCTGAGCAAGGGAGACCTCTGGCTCCTGAAATCAGGGCCGGCTCCAGGCACCAGCTAAAGAAGCAGGTGCTTGGGGTGGCCAATACCAAGGGGCAGCCCTCTGGCCACTATAGGGGCAGCATGTCCGGGTCTTCGGCGGCGGGTCCCTCAGTCCCTCTCGGAGTGAAGGACCTGCTGCCGAATTGCCGCCGAAGAATGGAGCGGCGCGATCGCGCTACCGCGGCTCTTTATTTTATTTTATTTTATTTTATTTTTTGCCGCTTGGGGCGGCAGAAAACCTGGAGCCGGCCCTGCCTGCAATGCCTCAGGCCTCTCTGCTCCGGCTGTGAGCCGTGTGCGCAAGGGGATCCTGTCCCCTTCACCCTGCCGCTAGGGCCTGGAAATCACTGCAAACATCCCGCCTGAAGCACCTGGACCTGGGGAGAGAGAACGCAGGGGAGGGGCTTGTGTGCGAATGGGAACCTCGGTGGAGGGAACTCAGGGGAGATGGGGGAGGGGCAGGTGGCTCCTGTACCCCCGCAGAGAGACAGTTCTGGGTGCAGCAGTGCTTAAAACGTTGCCCAGAGCCCTGGCCAGCGCCGCACACACTTGTGTGTAAATTGGTAAGTGCACACGTCCCTGAGTGTGCGTGCACATCTCTTTGTGTGTGTGAATCCCTGTTATGATTTGTGTATGTGCATACCGCTCTCTATCATAGAATCATAGAATCATAGAATCTCAGGGTTGGAAGGGACCTCAGGAGGTCATCTAGTCCAACCCCCTGCTCAAAGCAGGACCAAACCCAACTAAATCATCCCAGCCAGGGCTTTGTCAAGCCTGACCTTAAAAACCTCTAAGGAAGGAGATTCCACTACCTCCCTAGGTAACCCATTCCAGTTCTTCACCACCCTACTAGTGAAAAAGTTTTTCCTAATATCCAACCTAAACCTCCCCCTCTGCAACTTGAGACCATTACTCCTTGTTCTATCATCTTCTACCACTGAGAACAGTCTAGATCCATCCTCTTTGGAACCCCCTTTCAGGTAGTTGAAAGCAGCTATCAAATCCCCCCTCATTCTTCTCTTCTGCAGACTAAACAATCCCAGTTCCCTCAGCCTCTCCTCATAAGTCATGTGCTCCAGCCCCCTAATCATTTTTGTTGCCCTCCGCTGGACTCTCTCCAATTTATCCACATCCTTCTTGTAGTGTGGGGCCCAAAACTGGACACAGTACTCCAAATGAGGCCTCACCAGTGCTGAGTAGAGGGGGATGATCACATCCCTTGATCTGCTGGAAATGCCCCTACTTATACAACCCAAAATGCCATTAGCCTTCTTGGCAACAAGGGCACACTGTTGACTCATATTCAGCTTTTCGTCCACCGTAACCCCTAGGTCCTTTTCTGCAGAACTGCTACCCAGCCATTCGGTCCCTAGTCTGTAGCAGTACATGGGATTCTTCCGTCCTAAGTGCAGGACTCTGCACTTGTCCTTGTTGAACCTCATCATATTTCTTTTGGCCCAATCCTCTAATTTGTCTAGGTCCCTCTGTATCCTATCCCTACCCTCCAGTGTATCAACAACTCCTCCCAGTTTAGTGTCATCTGCAAACTTGCTAAGGGTGCAGTCCACACCATCCTCCAGATCGTTAATGAAGATATTGAACAAAACCGGCCCCAGCGCCGACCCTTGGGGCACTCCACTTGATACCGGCTGCCATCTAGACATGGAACCATTGATCACTACCCGTTGAGCCCGACCATCTAGCCAGTTTTCTATCCACCTTACCGTCCATTCATCCAGCCCAGACTTCTTTAACTTGCTGGCAAGAATACGGTGGGAGACTGTATCAAAAGCTTTGCTAAAATCCAGAAATAGTACATCCACTGCTTTCCCCTCATCCACAGAGCCGGTTATCTCGTCATAGAAGGCAATTAGGTTAGTCAGGCATGACTTGCCCTTGGTGAATCCATGCTGACTGTTCCTGATCACTTTCCCCTCCTTTAAGTGGTTCAGGATTGATTCCTTGAGGACCTGTTCCATGATTTTTCCAGGGACTGAGGTGAGACTGACTGGCCTGTAGTTCCCTGGATCTTCCTTCTTCCCTTTTTTAAAGATGGGCACTACATTAGCTTTTTTCCAGTCATCCGGGACCTCCCCCGATCGCCATGATTTTTCAAAGATAATGGCCAATGGCTCTGCAATCTCATCGGCCAACTCCTTTAGCACCCTCGGATGCAGCGCATCCGGCCCCATGGACTTGTGCTCATCCAGCTTTCCTAAATAGCCCCGAACTACTTCTTTCTCCACAGAGAGCTGGTCACCTCCTCCCCATACCGTGCTGCAGAGTGCAGCTGTCTGGGAGCTGACCTTGTCTGTGAAGACAGAGGCAAAAAAAGCATTGAGTACACTAGCTTTCTCCACATCCTCTGTCACTAGGTTCCCTCCCTCATTCAGGAAGGGGCCCACACTTTCCTTGACTTTCTTCCTGTTGCTAACATACCTGAAGAAACCCTTCTTGTTACTCCTAACATCTCCGGCTAGCTGCAACTCCAAGTGTGATTTGGCCTTCCTGATTTCACACCTGCATGCCTGAACAATACTTTTATACTCCTCCCTGGTTATTTGTCCAATCTTCCACTTCTTGTAAGCTGTTCTTTTGTGTTTAAGACGAGCAAGGATTTCACTGTTAAGCCAAGCTGGTCGCCTGCCATATTTACTTCTCTTCCTACACATCGGGATGGTTTGTTCCTGCAACCTCAATAAGGTTTCTTTGAAATACAGCCAGCTTTCCTCGACTCCTTTCCCCGTCATGTTATTCTCCCAGGGGACCTTGCCCATCAGTTCCCTGAGGGAGTCAAAGTCTGCTTTTCTGAAGTCCAGGGTCTCTGTTCTACTGCTTTCCCTTTTTCCTTGTGTCAGGATCCTGAACTCGACCATCTCATGGTCACTGCCCCCCAGGTTCCCATCCACTATTGCTTCCTCTACTATTTCTTCCCTGTTTGTGAGCAGCAGGTCAAGAAGAGCTTTTCTCCTAGTTGGTTCCTCCAGCACTTGCACCAGGAAATTGTCCCCTACACTTTCCAGAAACTTCCTGGATTGCCTGTGCACTGCTGTATTGCTCTCCCAGCAGATATCAGGGTGATTAAAGTCACCCATGAGAACCAGGGCCTGTGATCTAACAACTTCTGTTAGTTGCTGGAAGAAAGCCTCGTCCACCTCATCCCCCTGGTCCGGTGGTCTGTAGCAGACTCCCACCACGACATTACCCTTGTTGTTCATACTTCTAAATTTAATCCAGAGACACTCAGGTTTTTCTGCAGTTTCATACTGGAGCTCTGAGCAGTCATACTGCTCTCTTACGTACAACGCAACTCCCCCACCTTTTCTGCCCTGCCTATCCTTCCTGAACAGTTTATATCCATCCATGACAGTACTCCAATCATGTGAGTTATCCCACCAAGTCTCTGTTATTCCAATTACATCATAATTCCCTGACTGTGCCAGGACTTCTAGTTCTCCCTGCTTGTTCCCCAGGCTTCTTGCATTAGTGTATAGGCATTTAAGATAACCCGCTGATTGTCCCGCTTTCTTGGTCTGAGACAGGAGTCCTCCCCTCTTGCAGTCTCCTGCTTGTGCTTCCTCCCGGTATCCCACATCCCCACTTACCTCGGGGCTTTGGTCTCCTTCCCCCGGTGAACCTAGTTTAAAGCCCTCCTCACTAGGTTAGCCAGCCTGCTTGCAAAGATGCTCTTCCCTCTCTTCGTGAGGTGGAGCCCGTCTCTGCCTAGCAATCCTTCTTCTTGGAAGACCATCCCATTGTCAAAGAATCCAAACTCTTCTCTCCGACACCATCTGCGTAGCCATTCGTTGATTTCCACGATTCGACGGAGTGCACGGCTCGGTGTGCGATTGTCTCTCCATAGCAGTGTTGTGGTCTGGCTCTGTGAGTCTGTGTGTGCTATGCGGGTGCAAGTGTGTGTGAGGGGAGGGTGAGCTGCATCGGGGGCGGGGCGGGGAGGGGGCTACATTTGTAGCTCCCCAACTGCCCACCTCCCCCGTGAATCTCAAACAGCTCCAGGCCCCTGGCATTTGCTGGTGGACTCAAAGGCAGACCCATCAGAGTGTTCGCACTGTTCCTTCGGGAACAGAGAAGGGCCTAAGCAGCCTCAGACTCTAGGCTGTCTGAAAGCTGAAGCAAACTGTGCTAATGGCCTGTAAGCAGGTAGCGTCCCTGCCCGACTCCTAAGACGCACAGCACGTGCACACAGCACGTTCATCCACGCACAGCCTGCACACACACATATACACAGCCCAGCCTGCACACACACATAGCATGTGCATGCACACAAAACACCCCAAGTGCACACACTCCCCCACGCACAAAGGGTCTGATCCCATCTTATCCTACCCCCACCCCCTGGGGGTTTGCCTTGATTGATAACTTAAGCAACAACAAATATAAACTGGACTATTTCTCAGGCTTCTCCCCAAAGCGCCTCATCTCCCTCTCCCTAGTTCCTTCTGCCTCAGAGAGATGCTCAACCCTGTTTTTACTCCTGCGTGCTAATAAGACCTTCCTGTTCCAGCTGCCAGGGGGAGTCAGCAAAATAGTTCTTCATCTCTATTCAGGATCCTAGCACCCAGTGTCCTGTCATATGGGCCACTTGCTTGGACGCTGAGCACGGCACGGAGCTGTGCTGATCTGACCAGTGTTTTCCTGTTGTCTAGAGGTCCCTGTTTCTGAGATGGCCAATAGACCGCCCCCTCCCTTCTGTATTATGGCTGCTTTTGGAAGTAGCTGGGATTCTGCTTCATACAGGACCCAGTCAAACATCCCCAGCTACCAGCAGAGAATCTCTGTGCTAGACTGTGTGTATGTAGGCAGCTCTCCATTTACTGTTACCATTGCATTTGGATTCCTCCTGTAGCTTACAGCTGTTCCCCATCTACTGACTGCACCTTCCATCCACACCCTTCTGGGCCCAGGAACACCAGATCTCTCAGAATACAGGCCTATTCTAGTAGGAGCATCCACAGGCATCAGAGGCAATGGCCTACTGGGGCTGTGTTGAATCATCAGCCATATTGTTTGCATTGCAAAGTTGCTGTTTCTTTTCGAAAAGAAGTAATTTCCGTCCCTTTGTCCCCCTTCTCTTTAAATGTCTCCCCCCAGTGCCTCATGCCAGCAGCTCCCTAGGCCTGACCTTCCGCTGACCTAAACCTTGGGTCATCTTTTACACGCGTGCAAAGTGAATGTGAAATATGAGCATTGTGATCTGGAAGCCTTGCACACCCACTTTGCACAGGGGTTGTAAATGGCTGCACAAGGTGCAAGGTACGGAAGAATTGGGCCCAAGGGAAGCAGGATTGGTTCGTTAATCTCGTGGATGACTAGGGAGATCTGAATGGGGCAGTCCAAGGCCTGAACAAACCTTCTACCTCAGGAACAAGCTGCTTTGATCATACTAATTAAGTATTATGATTATTATTGCATTCACCCTTTCCATCCTTAGGCCTGGGCCCACAGTACCAGGTGCTGTACGAACACAGAACAAAAAGACATGTTTTGACGCAAGTTTATAATGTAACTCCACCCCTCTCCCGCACACACGCACATACATGGGGCCTTTCTTCTGCGGGGTCCTGGGACATCCAGGCGTGGGGCAAATCCTGCTTTTCGGCTGCAGAGTCCTCAGAACAGGAAAGAATCCAAATGTTCTTCATATTTAGCTTGTGCCTTCTGGATGGCTCATGTGTGATGCCTCCAGCCGGAGGCCGGATTTCAGCAGGGCCGTGGAGCCAGTTCTGCTGCCACCAGCTCTAATTCACTATCAATTAGGAAAAAGAGGCCGCAAACACAGGACATGGTGAAATGTGCATATGCAAATGAGGCACTCCAGATAGTAGTTACTGGAGCTCTAAGGGGCTCTGAGCTGGAGACATTCAGTCTGGTGCAGAAGCATTTGGGGGATTTTATAGTACAGGTGTCATAAACAGATAGTTAAGGGTTAATGTCTCTTTTACCTGTAAAGGGTTAAGAAGCTCAGTAAACCTGGCTGACACCTGACCAGAGGACCAATAAGGGGACAAGATACTTTCAAATCTTGGTGGAGGGAAGTCTTTGTTTTGTGCTCTTTTTTTTGGGTTCGTTCGCTCTCGGGACTGAGAGGGATGGGACATCAATCCAGGCTCTCCAAATCTTTCTAAATCAGTCTCATGTTTTAAACTTGTAAGTAGCACAGGCAAGGCGTGTTAGTCTTATGTTTGTTTTCTCAACCTGTAAATGTTCCTTTTTTGTTGGAAGGATTTTTACCTCTGTTTGCTGTAACTTTGAACCTGAGGCTAGAGGGGGTTTCCTCTGGGCTATATGAATCTAAGTACCCTGTAAAGCATTTTCCATCCTGATTTTACAGAGATAATTTTTACCTTTTCTTCCTTTAATTAAAAGCTTTCTTTTTTAAGAACCTGATTGATTTTTCCTTGTTTTAAGATCCAAGGGGATTGGGTCTGAACTCACCAGGGATTGGTGAGGGGGGATGGTTAATTTCTCCTTGTTTTAAGATCCAAGGGGTTGGGGTCTGTGTTCCCCAGGGAAGGTTTTGGGGGGACAGAAAGTGTGCCAGACACTGATTTCTGGCTGGTGGCAGCGTTACCAGATCTAAGCTAGAAATTAAGCTTTGAAGGGTCCATACAGGTCCCCACATCTGTACCCTAAAGTTCAGAATTGGGGGAGGAAACCTTGACAACAGGGGAAATGCAAAGAGGTGCGTTACTCAGTCCCAGACCAGGCTGGAGCAAACGAGTGCAAGTCTTTGGGTGCTGCTGCCTCTGCCGACCTAGGGGACTTTGTGATACCAACACGGTCCCCTCAGCACTTTGCACCTGTAGACCTGAAGGCAATTTATAAACCTAGGGAAGGAGAGGGGGCAGGACTGGGATTTATCTGCCTTCTATTCCTGGCTCTGCTAAGGACCTGCTGGCTGACCTAGGGCAAGTCACTTCTCCTCTGTGGGGCAGGTGGGGCAGGCAGTCCACCTCAAAGCAGGAAAGCTCTAATTTCAAACCAAGAGCATCAGGCCATGCCAGCAAGTTTGTAAAAGTTGCTCCAATCTGTGGGTCTGCACTGCTGGCCCTGGCTAACAAGACAAGGTGAAGCAAGCTTTCCAGATCCCCTGTATACAGAGAGGGAAACTGAGGCACAGAGAGGCAGCACAACATACCCAAGGTTTCAGAGGGAGTGTTGGAATCAAGGGTTTGATCATCATCAAAGGGAGCCAGCGATCACAGAACTCTCACTGGCTGCCCTTTGGGTTCCTCCTCCCTGTGCATCAATGTCATGCAAGAGTCTTATTATTTGCTATGTGCTCGCAGTGGGTTTGGCCATCCCCAGGGGGCACGTCCCAGGGTAGCCCCCCCTACCCCCCACCCCAAGGAGGCCACAGTCTGAAAGGAGCCAGTATAACTGCCTCACAAAAGTGAGTCTTGAAGAGAGATTTGGGGGCGAGGGTGAAGGGGGGCCTGGCTCGTTGGGATGGGGGAGGGTTCCACGCAGAGGGGGCAGCATGGATGAAGGTGCAGAGATGAGAGGGAGAAGGAAACAAAGGGAGTGTTGCAGCTGGCATCACTGGGAGAGAAAAGGGGGTAAAGGAGGTGAGATTAAAGATCAGATCTGACTCCTGGACTGGGACAGAGCTGGCAGAGTCTGGACGACAAGGAGGGTTCAGGTTTGACACAGTGGGCAGGGGGGAGCCAGTGGAGTTACCCAAAGAGGGGCGTGATGCAATTAGATCCTCAGCCAAGAAAGATCATTTTTGCTGCTGCAGTTTGGATGGAGTGGAGGGGAACAACCTGGGCGAGAGGCTGGCCAGACAGGAGTGACAGGGGTCATGACCGGGCCAGGACGAGTGTCTTAGCTCCTTGACCAGGAAGGAGCAGATGGATCCCTGAGACGGAGAAGGGAGTGAAGAGGGAAGGTCTAGGGATAGTGGAAAGCAGTGGAGAGATGGCCAGACTGGCTGAGCTTGTCTGCAGGGAGGAACATTTGGGAAGTGAGAGCGGATGCTGAGGGCAGGGGCCAGGCAGGGTGTGGGCAGCCCTCACTAATGGTGCCTCTTGAGGGCTCTTTCGTGTTTGTGTAAGTATCAGATACGGACTATCTAGCCTGAATGCACAAAAGGAATTAGGCGCCGTCGTCTCAGTTTGGGGACCACTGTGATGCGCCGAACCCTGCAAGGGTTTAAACTCACACCTACATTTTTGCAGTAAAAGTTCCCTCGGCACAGTGTTGTATCCAGTAATATTCAATAGTTTCATTAATAACTTGGATAATGGAGAAGAGAGTAAATTTATAAAATTTTCAGATGATACCAAGCTGGGAAGGGTTGCAAGCACTGTGGATGACGGGATTTGAATTCAAAACAACCTTGACAAATTGGAGAATGGGTTTGAATTCAACAAGATGAAATTCGATAAAGACAAGTGCAAAGTACTTCACATAGGAAAGAAAAATAAAATGCACAATTACAAAATGGGGGCTAACTGGCTAGGTGGTAGTACTGCTGAAAAACAATTGGGGACTAGAGCAGATCACAAATTGAATATGAGTCAACGATGTGATGCAGCTGAAAAAAAGGCTAATATAATTCTGGGGTGTATTAACAGGAGTGTTGTATGTAAGACATGGGAGGTCATTGTGCCGCTCTACTCAGCACTGGTGAGGCCTCACCTGGAGTACTGTGTCCAGGTCTGGGGGCCACATGTTGGAAAAGACGTGGACAACTTGGAGAGCAACAACAGTGATAAAAGCTTTAGAAAACCTGGCCTATGAGGAAAGGTTAAAAAACTGGGCATGGTTAGTCTTGAGAAAGGAGGACTAAGGGGAGACCTGATAACAGTCTTCAAATAGGTTAAGGATTTTATAAAAAGGATGGTGATTAATTGTTCTCCATGCCCACTTAACGGGCTTAATCTGCATCCAGACAAATTTAGGTTAGAGTTCAAGAAAAACTTTCTACCTACAAGGGTAACTAAGTTCTGTAATAGCTTTCCAAGCGAGGTTGTGGAATCCCCATCATTGGAGGTTTTTAAGGACAGGTTAGACAACCCCCTGTCAGGGATGGTCTAGATAATATTGAGTCCTGCTTCAGTGCAGGGGACTGGACTAGATGACCTACTGAGGTCCCTTCCTGTCCTACATTTCTACATTTAGGATGATCGGGAAATGGAGGGCCTATCGTAGGAGAGGAGACTGGAAGAGCTTGGCTTGTTTAGTCTGGCACAAAGAAGGCTGAGAGAGGATATGACTGCTACCTGCAGCACTTTTTAAACTAACGACTGTGGGAAAGCCAACAGCTGCAGAAGAGCACACAGTTTGGACAGAAAAGTTCCTTAGGGGAGAGTTTATTAAAGGAGATATTCTATATCCCAGTCAAGAGGAGAGCATAGACGTTGATAAAGTACAGGTGGGAACTGAAGAGAAACAGTCAAACGAAAGAGTCCCATTCAATTACATCACATGAAGGCAGACAACTAAATATTGTAGAAGTCTAAATGATAATGTGGGTGAACTTGAGTGCCTGATATTAAATAAGGCTATTGATGTAATAGGCTTCACAGAAACTTGGTGGAATGGTGATAATGGGACATGGTAATACTAGCGTACAAGATATACAGGAATGACAGAGTAAGTTGCGCTGGTGGGGGAGTGGCACTATATGTAAAAGAAAGCGTACAGTCAAATATAGTAAAAATCTTAACTAAATCAAACTGTACCACAGAATCTCATGCTTGAACAATAAGAATATAGAAGCAGGGATAGATTACCGACCACCTGACCAGGATGGTGATAGAGACTGTGAAATGCTCAGAGAGATTAGAGAGGCTACAAAAACAGAAAATGCAATAATAATGGGGATTTCAACTATCCCCATACTGACTGGGTAGAAGTCACCTCAGGAGCGGTGCTGAGATAAAATTTCTATACACTGTTAATGACTGCTTCTTGGAGCAGCTAGTCCGGGAACCCCCAATTCTTGCTTTAGTCCTGAGCACAGAATCTGGTCCAAGAGGTGAATATAGCTGAACCACTTGGTAATAGTGACCATAGTGTAATTACATGTAACATCCTTGTAGGGGGAAAAATACCAAAGAAACTCAGCAAAGTAGCATTTCACTTCAAAAAGAACTACACAAAAATGAGGAAGCTAGTTAATGGAAATTAAAAGGAACAGTCACAAGAGTGAAATGCCTGCGAGCTGCATGGAAACTATTTAAAAACACCATAAGAGAGGCTCAAACGAAATATATACCCCAAATAATAATAAAAAAAACTAAGATGACCAAAAAATGCCACCATGACTAAACAGCAGAGTAAAAAGAGGCGGTTAGAGGCTTTAAAAATTGGAAGAAAAATCCTACTGAGGAAAATAGAAAGGAGCCTGTGGCAAGACAAAAGTAAAGGTAACACTGACCAAAAAAGAATATAAAGGGTAACTAGCAAAAGACACAGAAAGAAACAGCAATTTTTTTTAAGTACATCAGAAGCAGGAAGCCTGCCAAACAATCAGCTGGGCCACTGGACAACCAAGGGGCTCAAGGAGCACTGAAGGAAAACAAGGACATTGCAGAGAAGCATAATAAATTATTTGCTTTGGTCTTCACTGCAGAAGATATGAGGAAGATTCCAACACCTGAGTCATTCTTTTTAGGTGACAAATCTGAAGAACAGTCCCAGATTAAGATGTCAACAGAGGAGGTTTTGGAACAAATTTTGAAATTAAACAGTAATATGTCACCAGGACCAGATGGTATCACCCAAGAGTTCTGAAGGAACTCAGATATGAAATTGCAGAACTACTAATTGTGGTATATAATCTATTACTTAAATCAGCCTCTGTACCAGATGTCTGGAGGATAGCTAATGTGATGCCAATTTTTTAAAGGGCTCCAGACGTGATCCTGGCAATTATAGGCCGGTAAGCCTAACTTCAGCACCAGGCAACTTGATTGAAACTGTAGTAAAGAACAGAATTATCAGACACATAGATGAACACAATATGTTGGGGAAGAGGCAACATGTATTTTGTAAGGGGAAATCATGCCTCACCAATCTATTATAATTCTTTGATTGTGTCAAAAAGTATGTGGACAACGATGATCCAGTTGATATAGTGCATTTGGACTTTCAGAAAGCCTTTGACAGAAGCCCTCAACAAAGGGCTCTTAAGCAAAGTAAGCCGTCATGGAATAAGAAGGAAGGTCCTCTCAAGGATCATGATTAAAATATAGGAAACAAACAGTAGAAATAAATGGTTAGTTTTCACAATGGAAAGATGTAAATAGAAGGGTCTCCCTAGGATCTGTACTGGGACCAGTGCTATTCTACATATTCATATATGATCTGGAAGAGGAGTTTGACAGTGAGGTGGCAAAGCCTGCAGACAATGCTAAATTACACAAGATAGTTAAGCCCAAAGCTGACTGCAAAGAGTTACAAGGCAATCTCGCAAAACTGGGTGACTGGGCAACAACATGGCAGATAAAATTCAATGTTGATAAAAGCAGCAAAGAGTCCTGTGGCACCTTATAGATAAGTGCACAGTAATGCACATTGGAAAACATGATCCCAACTATACATACAACATAATGGGTTCCAAATTAGCTGTTACCACCCGCGAAAGAGACCTTGGAGTCATCACGAATCTCTGAAAACATCTACTCAATGTGCAGCCACTGCCCAGAGAGCGAACAGAATGTTAGGAACCCTTAGGAAGGGGATAGATAATAAGACAGAAAATAACATAATGTCACTCTATAAATTCCCGGTATGCCCACACCTTGAATACTGCAGTGCTGCTTGCCCTATCTCAACAAAGAAATATTAGAATTGGAAAAGTTACAGAGGGGGATGGAACAGCTTCCATACGAGAAGAGTTTAAAAAGCCTGGGACTGGATGACAGGGGATAGATCACACAATGATGATCTGTTCTGTTCATTCTCTCTAAAGCATCTGGCACTGTACAGTGTCAGAAGACAGGGTACAGGGCTAGATGGCCCAGTATAGCCATTCTTATATTATACGTTCTATAAAATCATTAGGGGATAAATACCAGGGAGCATGAAGAGCTATATAAGCTTAAGGGCAATAGTGGCACAAGAATAGATGAACGTAAACTGACCATGAACAAATTCAGACTGGAAATTAGAAGAAAGTTTCTGACCAGAAGAGGAGTGAAGCTCTGGAGCAGCCTTCCAATAGGGGTTGGGGGGCACAGGACAACGTCATTCGTTTTAAGAGAGAGCTGGACTCATTTATACTGTGATTGTATGATAGGGCTGCTTGTGAAGGTAGGGGCCTGGGGCTCACTTCCGGTTTATGTCCTGTGTTCCTAAAGCTCATACGTTGGGGTTTTAGCCAGCCACCTGCAGGGGTCAGGAAGGGATTTTTCCTCCCAATGTATTCTGGGTTTTGTTTTGTTTTATCTCTTTCCTCCAAAGCATCAGGGATGGGCAGAGATGGAGATGGGGCATTGGGCGGGGAAGGCCAGGGCTCTGAGGTGGCACCAAGCATCGTCTCTCTCACGTACTTGGCTGTCTGCTTCTTGCTCACATGCTCAGGGTCTAACTGATCACCATATGTGTGGACAGGAAGGAATTTCCCCCAGGTCAGATTGGAAGTGACTGGGGTGGGGGGTCGCCTTCCTCTGCAGCGTGGGGTGCAGGTCACTTGCCAGGATTATCTGGGTATAGCTCACTTAATCATTTCCCTTCCACTGCAGGGACTTCGGATACTGGTGCACCTTGGCCCCCACGTTCTCTTCCTGTGGCCCATAACGGTCTAGTCTCCTGTGGGCTGGGAGACTTTGGTCTAATTTCAATTGTTGGGGTTAGTGTGTGGGTGCTGGGTGGGGTTGGCGTAGGGTTGCCAGACGTCTGGTTTTAGACCAGAATGCCTGGTCAAAAAGAGACCCCGGTGGCTCTGGTCGGCACTGCCGACCGGGCTGTAAAAAGTCCAGTCGGTGGCACAACAGGGGCCGGGGCTAAGGCGGGCTCCTTGCCTGCCTGCCCTGGCTCTGCGCAGCTCCCAGAAGTGGCCACCAGGTTCCTGCGCCCCCTAGGCAGAGGGGCAGCCAGGGAGGCTCCGTGCGCTGCCCCCACCCTGAGTGCTGGCTCCGTGGCTCCCATTGGCCAGGAACCACGACCAGTGGGAGCTGTGGAGGCACTGCCTGCAGGCACGAGGGCAGCGCATGGAGTGTCCCTGGCCGCCAATGTGCTTAGGGGCCACAGGAACCTGGCAGCTGCTTCCTGGGATCTGTGGAAAGTGCCACCAGGACCTTGCACCCACGCCTGTACTCCACCCCCTAACCCACCCAGAGTCACCTCCAGCACCCAAACTCCCTCCCAGAGCCCTCACCCCCCCACATTCCAACCCCCTGCCCCAGCCCAGAGCCCCCTCCTGCACCCTAAATCCCTCATCCCCAGACCCACCCACACCCCCAGCCAGAACCCTCACCCCCCTCCTGCACCCCAACCCCCTGCCCCAGCCCCGTTAAAGGGAGAGCGAGTAACGGAGGGAGGGGGGATGGACCGAGCAGGGGGTGGGGCCTCAGGGAAGGGATGGGATGGAGGTGTTCAGTCTTGTGCAATTAGAAAGTTGGCAACCCTAGGTTGGTGGCCTGTGATATACAGGAGGTCAGACTAGATGGTCTGGTGGTGCCCTCTGGCCTTAAACTCTATGACTCTTCTGCATGGCCAGCCTCATGTGCAATATGGGGTAAATCTGTGAGTCCTTCTTCAGTCTAACAAATCTGTGCTGAGTGTAGAGGAAGCCTCAACAGCACAGATGACCTCAGATTTCATCATCTGGATCTCTGGTATGTAAGTTCTAGTGCAGCTCTTAATCACTTTTCTGCAATTAACATGTCTTTATCAGGGATCTGTGTGATCTTTAGATCATATTTCTGTAACTGAAGTAGCATGCATTGTCACCTTGCAGGTGCTTTTCCAAAAGGTTTGGTGTATATAGCCTCCAGTGGTTTATGATCACACTGTACCACAACCTGTACACTCCATATACTCCAAATGTACTGTGACATTTTTTTGTGGCAAACACAGTAGCCAGTAGTTCCTTCTCAATTTGGGCATAATTTTGTTCTGCCTCAGTCCGAGCTCTTGATGCATATGAAACAGAGCCTCTGTCTTGCAGCCAACAAGCTCGGATGTGTGTGCTTGAATGGTGACTGGCTTGTTGGGATCATAGAATATGAGCACTGGTGCATTACAGAGCACTAGCTCTAGTTGTTGAAGTGTCTTGTCATGTTTCCATGACCATTGCCACATTATGTTCTTACGTAGCAATTGTCTCAATGGAGCAGTCAAAGGGATGTACTGTGCAAGGAATCAAATCATCCCCAGGATCCTCTGTAATGCCTCTTGTCCTGTGGAGGTTTCATGTGAGCTATGGCTTCAACCTTACTGTTATCTGGCCTGATGCCTGGTGATGGAGATGTAACTTCAGCGCCCTCGTGGCCAAGATGGAGTCTGCTCTGCAGGCAGCTCTGGCCAAGAGAAGGCACGCGCAGGAAGGCAGCAGGAGAAATCCCTTCCACCCCAGGGGCACCTGTTCCAAACCCCCCAGAGTGAACACACAGACCCACAGGAAAAGTACAATGGATATAACAAAGAGAGATATTTATTTACAGAGGGATGAGAGGAGAAAAAGAACAAGGGGAAATATAAGGGGAGCAGTAAAACAGGGCTGCATCCAAGCCAAGGCCCCATAGGCCCAGCGGTAGCACAGTCTGACAGGGCAGACACCGAGCAATGTGTCTGCACACAGAGTTCAGGAGGCCTGAGCAACGTTCCAGTCCAGTGGTGAGTCTTGGGGGCTTCTGGTCGTCTTCGGCGCCAGTGAACTCTCCCCAGCAACCCCCTCCGGTGCCCTCTCCTGCCGCTCTCTGCAAAGCCCCACAGAGCGACCCCTTCCCCTCTTAACTAGCTACAACCTCCCTCCTTGTTCCCAGTGCAGAGTCACCAGCCCCAGTGCTCCCAGCCCCACGCAGCCCTGGGCAGCCATGATCCTGGGTCCAGCTCCAGCCTGTCCTTCTCGGGCGATTCCTCCCGGCACAGGGCTGCTCCGGGCTCCTGTCCTGGGCTGTCCCCGATCGGGCCTGTCCTGCTCAGGCAGGTTCTCCCTGCTTCCTTCTCCAGGGCCTGCCGACCGCCCCTCCCTCTTCCTGGAGCTCCAGCGCTGCCCCCCTGGAGTTTCCTTCCTTTTTTCTTACTCTCCCCCTCCCCCCTGGGAAAAAGATTTAAAGGGGCCATGCTCTCTAGACCCCAAAGGGGTTACAGAGAGAATGCTTCCCATGCATTTGACTTCATGTAGCATGAGCTGGATTTTATCTGGGTTGAACTTGATATTCTCTGCTTGAGCCTTTGCCATCATTTTCCCCTGTGTCTGATCAAGTTAAGTTGATGCTGCTATTATCATGTTGTCTGCTATTATAATGACCCTGCAATATCTCCAAATGTGTCATTATTCTTTTGTTGAAATATGTCACTAGCTAACTTTACTCCAAAAGTAGATGAAGAAACTTGTATCTGCCCCAGGGTGCATTGAAAGCAGATGACCCCTTATCTAAGGTGGCCTGCCAATTTCCATCTTTCTCATCTACAGTAGTAAATATGCTTGCTACCAGCTACAGCTAGTTGGCATTGAACAGGCTGGAGTAATGTGGCTTTAGTAGATATTTATTAAGGTCTCTAGGATCCACACAAATCCCAATTGTAATATATGGAGATATACCTATCTCATAGAACTAGAAGGGACCCTGAAAGGTCATTGAGTCCAGCCCCCTGCTTTCACTAGCAAGACCAAGTACTGATTTTTCCCCAGACCCCTAAGAGGCCCCCTCAAGGATTGAACTCACAACCCTGGGTTAGCAGGCCAATGCTCAAACCACTGAGCTAGCCCTCCCCCCCCTGCTATTTCTCTGCTCAGTTCTCACCAAACTGTTTACCCATGGAGTGAGTTTGTTCAATTTGGCTAAGACATTTTCTTTTTCTACCTGCCTAAGTGCATCTTTGAGTTTGTCTGTCACTGCAAAAGGTATATTCGGTAGCTGTGTGTGACAGGGATGACTGATGGATTCATAGATATGTGGTGCTTCCCATGGAATTCGCCTGGTCCCCTGAAGATCTCTGGTATTGTGCAATCCATTCTTCTTTAGTTCTGTGTGCCTGGGTGTGCAGCCTACCAGTTCTGTGCGGTAGGGTTAGCTTCCCTCCGAACAGTGGTGTTGTGGATTCCTCATTGGTGAAGAACTGAAGACTGAGCATGTTCTTGACTGTTGCTGCTGTTAGAGTGACTTCCTTCACAGTGTGTTCTGGAACTGCCTGTATCCGTATTTAGTTGGGACCTGGTATCTTTTTCAAAAGGTGAATTGGTAAAATATTAGCTTCAGCCTCGGTATCAAGCTTGAACTTTATTGGTACATTTCTTACATACAGTGTAGAATAGCAGCGTTTGACTGAGTGTGTTATACAATTTCTATTATCCGGTGATGTTGTATCTACCAGGAGAGATTGTGTTGCATTTAAGTTTGGCCAGAGATGTGTGGCTTTGTCTTTTGGGTTTGTTTGCTGCTCTGCAGATAGAACAGTAATTTAAGTTTCCACATTTGTGACACATTTTAGCCTTGGCAGCCTCTGGGCAGTTGTGTCTTCCCACAGCCCATGCAGTTTCTTTGCTCTCTTACGTGGCTGGGCCCTGCCCATTGTGCTCTGAATACTCTTTTGTCCAAGAGCCTGTATGAACTTGTCAGGATGTGGCCCAGACATAATCTCTATTTGTGTCTTTATGGCTTGTGTGGCTCTGCAAATGTCTATTGCTTTTTGCAAGCTCAAATCAGATTCTCTCCACAGCCTTTCCTGCAGCCCTGTATCAGTGACACCGACCAGTCATTAGCGGTATTTCCAAAGTCACCACTTCTTGCTTTTTGCCTCAGGTCTATGACATACTGGCTATCTGCTCTTCTAGGTGTGGGGGAGACCAGAACTGGTTTCGTTCAAACACCACGGTTTTCTTAGGGTTACAGTAGTTCCTAGGCATTGTTAAAACCTCATTCAAAGAGGGAGGATTTTCATTTGGTTGCTGTAACAACGTGTGATAAACTTCCAGAGCCTCCGCCCCCACTGTTTGCAGTGAAATGGCTACGTTCATGTCCTCTTCTCCTTTATCTACCCAGATGGAGATATTCTCAGCGATTACCAAGGAAAGAGAAAGACGGGGGTGGCTTGCAACCCTCACATTCTGAACTATTCTTACTATTATTTTCTATTTTAACTGCATTCCTTTTGGGTTCACTCTTGCGTACTCACGGGGTCCTGTGTCTCAGAACTGTTCCTTCCGTGTGGCTCCTGCTGCTCTGCGGGTTGCAGTTCTTGTCTGTGTGTAGCCGTTTACACCATTTGCTGGCCCGCTGTTTTCCTGACAAAAGCAGCCACTTCTCGCGTCATACAGAAGGTGGTAACTGCTGACACCATCTTGTGCTTTCTAGCATGGCCCAGGCATGGCGTCCTTGTGAGTATGCTGTAGCCTCTGCACTCCAGGAACCCAGAGGGGGTCGGGGGTCGGTGGACCAGGGTTATAAAGTTTAAACCGCAATACAAAACAAGATGGCTTCTACATGAGCTCTCTCATGCTGATGAATATGCATGACTAATTTTAAATAGACGATACCACAATACACTACAGGCCTGCCCCACGAAATCTCTGCTATTCCAGTCCTCAACTGTTCACAGCTCTGCCAATGCACCTTGGTCCTGCCCCCACAGGAACCCTGCCGCTCCAATCCCACACGGTCCATGGCTCTGCCAATAGGCCTTGATCCTGACCTGGTATTGCAGCCGGGCCTCTCTTCCAGCACAAACCGTTAGTGCAGCACAGAGCAGCAGAGTTACAGTGTCATTTTTCCAAAAAATAGGAGAATTTTAAAAAAGTCACAGAGAAGTGAGAAAACCACCTCAGCCCCTGGAAGTTGCTCATTTCATTGCCCTGAATGGTAACAAGCGAAAAAATGAAAATCTGACATTTCAAAAATTAAACATTATTCACTTTTTTTTTTTGAAAAAATGAAAACAAAATATTGTTCCATTTTGCACCCTACAAAATGGAAACAACTTCAATAGTCTGACACATTCTGGCCAATAGTTCTTCCATTTTCCCACTAGCTCCACTCTACCCAGGGCTTTGGTGTTGTGGAAAACAGCCATGATGTGCGACTTGTCTGAGACCACTGAACTCGTTTCACTTGTGACTGAAGGCAGCTTCTTGCCAAGGCCCTGAGGCAATGCTCGCGCATGAGCTCACAGTGCCACCTCCCCTGCCTGCCCTCAGCAAACAATATTACCTGGGAGCTTCTGGAGCTGTCAGCCTTCAGGTGGTGGATACAGATTCCCTGGGCACCAGGAGACCGCCATGGAGAAATTGGCAAGGGGCAAACCAAGGGGGTGTCCCAAAGATGCCCCCTCCTCACAGAGCTCCCCCATGTGTGCACTGAGCAACTACCACGTGGCAAAGTGTTCAGGGGAAAATCTTGAGTCAAAGCCCAGCATCCTCCTAGCAACATGGTCCCTGAAGCAGTCTCTGTTGTGGAGCAACCCCAGCCCTGGGGCTGGCTGTCAGTGCTAATGTATCCCCGGGAGGAGAGGCAGAACCACTCAGAGCCCATGGGGTCAGGGAGAGCGCTGTCTTTGGGAGCTGGTGAAAGGCCCAGGGCTGGAACTCGGCTGAGACCGTCTCTAATCGGCAGGCTGGGCTTTACGGGGAGGCGAGGCGGCTGCAGTGCGAATTCCCTTCCCAGCTCCGAGCTGAGCAGAAAGAGTGGATTAGTCATTCTTTCCTCTCGGTGCTGGGCTGGCTTTGAGCTCCTGCACGCTGCTGCTAATGCATTGGCTCCACGTCGATGTGCTGGGAAATCCCAATTCTGTGGCCTTTAAGGAGCTGAGAGCTGGTGGGGTAGGGGGGGCAGAGTCTAAGGTTGCTGTCGCCAAGCCAGCAATGGGATCCGGGGCTCCCTGGGCACTTAACCCCCATGCCTAGGGGAGCTGTGTGAGCACAATGGTGCAGAGAGCCCATGGGGCTTTGCCATCTCCCCCTCAGCCTCATGCCAGGGCAATAATCCCAGGCAGTCCCAACCAGGGGCCCCCGCTGGCAATGCTGCAGGGGGATGGTGAGGGGGGAAGGTGGGGCAGAGTGGGAGGGGAATGAGAGGGAGGTAGGTTGGGGGGCTGAGGAGGAAGTGGTATGGGGGGAAGGTAGGGCAGAGGGGAATGAGAGGGAGGTTGGAGGAGCTGGGGGGCAGATGGTGAGGGGGGAAGGTGGGGCAGAGTGGGAGGGGAATGAGAGGGAGGTTGGGGAGCTGGGGGGCAGATGGTGAGGGGGGAAGGTGGGGCAGAGTGGGAGGGGAATGAGAGGGGGGTTGGGGGAGCTGGGGGGCAGATGGTGAGGGGGGACGGTGGGGCAGAGTGGGAGGGGAATGAGAGGGAGGTTGGGGGAGCTGGGGGGCAGATGGTGAGGGGGGAAGGTGGGGCAGAGTGGGAGGGGAATGAGAGGGAGGTTGGGAAAGCTGGGGGGCAGGTGGTGAGGGGGGAAGGTGGGGCAGAGTGGGAGGGGAATGAGAAGGAGGTTGGGGTCGCTGGGGGGCAGAGGGGGAGGGGGGAAGGTGGGGCAGAGTGGGAGGGGAATGAGAGGGGGGTTGGGGGGGTTGGGGGAGCTGGGGGGCAGGTGGTGAGGGGGGAAGGTGGGGCAGAGTGGGAGGGGAATGAGAGGGGGTTGGGGGAGCTGGGGGGCAGGTGGTGAGGGGGGAAGGTGGGGCAGAGTGGGAGGGGAATGAGAGGGGGGTTGGGGGAGCTGGGGGGCAGATGGTGAGGGGGGAAGGTGGGGCAGAGTGGGAGGGGAATGAGAGGGAGGTTGGGGAGCTGGGGGGCAGATGGTGAGGGGGGAAGGTGGGGCAGAGTGGGAGGGGAATGAGAGGGGGGTTGGGGGAGCTGGGGGGCAGATGGTGAGGGGGGAAGGTGGGGCAGAGTGGGAAGGGAATGAGAGGGAGGTTGGGGAGCTGGGGGGCAGATGGTGAGGGGGGAAGGTGGGACAGAGTGAGAGGGGAATGAGAGGGAGGTTGGGGAAGCTGGGGGGCAGATGGTGAGGGGGGAAGGTGGGGCAGAGTGGGAGGGGAATGAGAGGGGGGTTGGGGGAGCTGGGGGGCAGGTGGTGAGGGGGGAAGGTGGGGCAGAGTGGGAGGGGAATGAGAGGGGGGTTGGGGGAGCTGGGGGGCAGAAGGGGAGGGGGGAAGGTGGGGCAGAGTGGGAGGGGAATGAGAGGGAAGTTGGAGGAGCTGGGGGGCAGATGGTGAGGGGGGAAGGTGGGGCAGAGTGGGAGGGGAATGAGAGGGGGGTTGGGGGAGCTGGGGGGCAGTGGGTGAGGGGGGAAGGTGGGGCAGAGTGGGAGGGGAATGAGAGGGGGGTTGGGGGAGCTGGGGGGCAGGTGGTGAGGGGGGAAGGTGGGGCAGAGTGGGAGGGGAATGAGAGGGGGGTTGGGGGAGCTGGGGGGCAGAGGGTGAGGGGGGACGGTGGGGCAGAGTGGGAGGGGACTGAGAGGGAGGTTGGGGATCAGGGGGGCCGAAGGTGAGGGGGGAAGGAGGGGCAGAGTGGGAGGGGAATGAGAGGGGGGTTGGGGGAGCTGGGGGGCAGATGGTGAGGGGGGAAGGTGGGGCAGAGTGGGAAGGGACTGAGAGGGAGGTTGGGGAGCTGGGGGGCAGATGGTGAAGGGGGAAGGTGGGGCAGACGGGGAAGGGAATGAGAGGGCGGTTGGGGAGCTGGGGGGCAGATGGTGAGGGGGGAAGGTGGGGCAGAGTGGGAGGGGAATGAGAGGGGGGTTGGGGGAGCTGGGGGGCAGATGGTGAGGGGGGAAGGTGGGGCAGAGTGGGAGGGGAATGTGAGGGAGGTTGGGGGAGCTGGGGCGCACATGGTGAGGGCGGACTCTGGGGCAGAGGGGGAGGGGACTGAGAGGGAGGTTGGGGAAACTGGGGGGCAGGTGGTGAGGGGGGAAGGTGGGGCAGAGTGGGAGGGGAATGAGAAGGAGGTTGGGGTAGCTGGGGGGCAGAAGGTGAGGGAGTAACGTGGGGCAGAGTGGTATGGGAATGAGAGGGGGGTTGGGGGAGCTGGGGGGCAGGTGGTGAGGGGGGAAGGTGGGGCAGAGTGGGAGGGGAATGAGAGGGGGGTTGGGGGAGCTGGGGGGCAGGTGGTGAGGGGGGAAGGTGGGGCAGAGTGGGAGGGGAATGAGAGGGGGGTTGGGGGAGCTGGGGGGCAGATGGTGAGGGGGGAAGGTGGGGCAGAGTGGGAGGGGACTGAGAGGGCGGTTGGGGTAGCTGGGGGGCAGATGGTGAGGGGGGAAGGTGGGGCAGAGTGGGACGGGAATGAGAGGGGGGTTGGGGAGCTGGGGGGCAGATGGTGAGGGGGGAAGGTGGGGCAGAGTGGGAAGGGAATGAGAGGGAGGTTGGGGAGCTGGGGGGCAGATGGTGAGGGGGGAAGGTGGGGCAGAGTGGGAGGGGAATGAGAGGGAGGTTGGGGAAGCTGGGGGGCAGATGGTGAGGGGGGAAGGTGGGGCAGAGTGGGAGGGGAATGAGAGGGGGGTTGGGGGAGCTGGGGGGCAGGTGGTGAGGGGGGAAGGTGGGGCAGAGTGGGAGGGGAATGAGAGGGGGGTTGGGGGAGCTGGGGGGCAGTTGGAGAGGGGGGGAAGGTGGGGCAGAGTGGGAGGGGAATGAGAGGGAAGTTGGAGGAGCTGGGGGGCAGATGGTGAGGGGGGAAGGTGGGGCAGAGTGGGAGGGGAATGAGAGGGGGGTTGGGGGAGCTGGGGGGCAGGTGGTGAGGGGGGAAGGTGGGGCAGAGTGGGAGGGGAATGAGAGGGGGGTTGGGGGAGCTGGGGGGCAGAGGGTGAGGGGGGAAGGTGGGGCAGAGTGGGAGGGGAATGAGAGGGGGGTTGGGGGAGCTGGGGGGCAGATGGTGAGGGGGGAAGGTGGGGCAGAGTGGGAGGGGAATGAGAGGGAGGTTGGGGAGCGGGGGGTCAGATGGTGATGGGGGGAGGTGGGGCAGTGTGGGAGGGGAATGAGAGGGGGGTTGGGGGAGCTGGGGGGCAGATGGTGAGGGGGGAAGGTGGGGCAGAGTGGGAAGGGAATGAGAGGGAGGTTGGGGAGCTGGGGGGCAGATGGTGAGGGGGGACGGTGGGGCAGAGTGGGAGGGGAATGAGAGGGAGGTTGGGGAAGCTGGGGGGCAGATGGTGAGGGGGTAAGGTGGGGCAGAGTGGGAGGGGAATGAGAGGGAGGTTGGGGGAGCTGGGGGGCAGGTGGTGAGGGGGGAAGGTGGGGCAGAGTGGGAGGGGAATGAGAGGGGGGTTGGAGGAACTGGGGGGCAGATGGTGAGGGGGGAAGGTGGGGCAGAGTGGGAGGGGAATGAGAGGGAGGTTGGGGGAGCTGGGGGGCAGATGGTGAGGGGGGAAGGTGGGGCAGAGTGGGAGGGGAATGAGAGGGAGGTTGGGGAAGCTGGGGGGCAGGTGGTGAGGGGGTGCCCACAAGCACACCCAGCCGTCTGCTCTCTTCTCTGTGAAGGAGGCAGCTGTTCCCCTGGGGCTCTGCGATTGTCCTGGGCTGGGGCACTGGTTTTTGCCTCCCCGTGAGGCGCCAGAGGAAAGTAGCAGGTTGGCCGGCCTCCCCCCCCCCGCCCCGCGAAGGGAGCCTGCATCCTGTGCAGGGAAGGGGTTCGGTTACAAGGGGCCCCTCCAAAGGGGTCTGATTTGGGTCTGGAATTCACACCTTTGTGAGCCCTGACAGGCCCAGATTAAAGAATTTGGGGGCCCTGGGCACTATATAAATCGCCCCCCCCATACCTTCCATAAACTAGACAGTAAAGTGCCTCCACCCCATACGTTTCCCAGCCCACACAGACCCCCGAATGCCACTCCTGCCCCTCCCCACACATATCTTACCTCACAGAAACCCCTGAAGCCCTTCCCACCCCAGATTCTCCAGCAGTGCTCCACCAGCCCCCTCTTATCCCGACAGTCCCCCCCACAGCTCAGCTGCCCTGACACCCCCCCAATACCTCAGCCCCACGAGCCACAGCCCCCAACATCCCCCACTCAGCCACAACTCCTTGGCCCCAACCACACCACACCCCAATATCTGCAATTCCCCCCACAGCCCCCACAACTCACCCCACCTCCAACATTCCCCACATCTCATCCCACTACACCTCAAAATGCCCAATTCTCCCCACAGCCCCCACAACTCACTGTACCCCACAACATTCCCCAACTCATCCCACCCCCAAAATCCCCCACATCTCATCCCACTACACCTCACACCCCCAATTCCCCTGACAGCCCCCACAACTCACCTCACCCCCAACATCGCCCCACATCTCATCCCACTACCCCCCACCCCCAATTCTCCCATAACCCCACAACTCCCCTCCCCTCCCCAACATCCCCCTGCTTGATAAGCTGGTGCCTGGAGCCAGCCCTGTCCCCCACATCTCATCCCACTACACCTCAACATCCCCAATTCCCCCAGTGCCACAACCTCAACCCACCCCAATTCTCCTACAACATCTCCTACACCTCACCCCACCCCCCAATATTCCCCCATCTCATCCCACTACACCTCAACATCCGTAGTTTCCCACACAAGCCCCACAACTCACCGTACCCCACAACATTCCCCACAACTCACCCCACCCTCCAACACCCCCCACATCTCATCCCACTACACCTCAGCATCCCCAATTCCCCCCCACAACCTCCATAGCTTACCCCACCCCTCAATATCCCCCTCTTCCCCCACAACTCACCCCACCATCTCCCAACTTCCCTCCTCACCCCGGCACCTTCTGGACACTCACCAGCTCAGCTCCCTGCTCCCACCCTGGGCTAGGGCGGCTCCTCCTGCTCCTGGCGCCCAGGTCCCCTGGCTCTGTTCTCACACTGCCCCGTGCCGCTCAGGTTTGGTTCAGCCGCCCCGGGCCAGACCTCAGTGAGTGGCACTGCGACCTGGCACATGGGGTCACAGCACTAATCAGATTTGGCCCCGCTGCCCTCCGTCATGATGGAGAGGCAACCAGGGCAAATTTGAACTCAGGTTTCCTCCCCGCCTCGCACCCCAGTCGTCGGGGCCCCCATGAGATACACAGAGTGCCTACAGGTTAATCTGGGCCTAATCCCAGAGAATTTGGAGCCTGATCTTGAATCCCTCAAATTTCATGGCATGTTTGGATCCAGGATTTTGATTGGGCCCAGCAGAGGGATAGACACCACTCCCACCCCAAACCATTGGGAGCTGGGATTCTGGCTTGGGCCTGAGTCTACCCAGCCTCTGAGCAGGACATGGTGGCTGAAGTGGCTCTCCCCAGTATGGTGCAGCAAGACCCATCCCTGCTGCTCTCCAAGCCAGTGACCCCGATAGCTAAAGGCGGAGGCTCAGCAGCAGCCCTGTTCAGGCCGCCAGTCCCTCATGGCACTGATTTGTGTGGCACGTGGTGGAGGGGACTGAACCATTCTCTGAACCGCAGGGCAATCAGTTGTTAGCAGAGCGTCCCATAGCACCGCCACACGTCCCATTTACAGCAGCGCCTCCTTGCCGAGCAGCACGCAACGTAACCACCTTGAAATAGACGCAAGGAGGGCTTCTTCCCAAAGCCTATTATCTGCCCTGAATGCCGGATTAGAGAGCAAAGCCTTCCTTGGACTGTTAGAACACGCCACGAAGGAGGGAGAACTCTCCCTCGGTACCTCAGGGCACCGCTGCGGAGGAGCCAGCCACCACTTCCGCAGCCATTTGACATCAGCAGGAGTTGGGGTGGGCGTGGGTTTGGTTCCTCAAGCACCTTCACAAAGAGTCAAGCAGTCCTGGAGCTTCCCAGCCAGGCGCCCGGTTGTTCAGGCTCTGTGCTCACTGCCATTCACCATTCACTCCCCAGCCTCCTCAAAGCACTGGCTCATTCCCGTCTTTCCCCCGGCACTCGAACCCAAGACCAGGGTCATTGCTCCAGCAGAGGCCCCAACTCCTTCAGACCCAGCCTGTCTGGTCAGTCGCTCACCTTCCCCAGACCGCTCTAACCTCATGCCCCCTGCCCCACTCCCTCACTGTACATCCCCTTTCCCGCCCCACAGAGTTGCAAGACAAGCACCTACACCATGCTGACTGCATGCCCATTCCTGCAATCATACACATTACCCCTCAGCATTTGCCCAGTGGTCTGATGTGTGATTTTCACCCTACAGTTTCCTTTTGAGTATTCACATCGTGCGACTGGTCACCTAAGTCACATCGAGTTTTTCCCACTCATTGATTGGATGGATGAACCGTTTTTTAAACAGGAAAGTGACTCATGAAAGGCAACAGGCAGGAGCTTTCCAGAGAGACGAAGGCCCGTGGTGAAAGTCCTGCGGATTTGGGAAGTGGCTGAGGATCGGTGTATGAGATTAGCTGTAGTGCTGACAGAGAGGAAGCCCCTATGCATGCAGAGCATGTGGCCAAGCAGCACCTCTCCCATTTCTCTGGGCCTTGCCCAAAAGGGCGACTGGGCAGCCGAGCCAGAGGGAATTCTAAGAGGATTGAATGCTGGGGAATAGCATCAGGCTGACAGTGCCTGCGTTCCCCATACCACACGCTGGGCAGAAGCAGTATAAGCTCCCAACTCAGCACCTTGGTCAGCCTGGCCCTGCTGGGACCCTCTGGGCTTCAGTGACACAACTCCACAAGGTCTCTCTGGATTTCTCCTGGTGGTGCCTGTAGCTCCCAAAGGACAGATTCCTTTCTCCCCCGTCACAGAGGGTGCTGGCTTGAGCCCAAGGGAGCTGGCATGGCAGCAGGAAGCTGGCTCAATCCACCCCGCTGTGCTCTGTTTGCCCCTCATGCCCTGGCACAGTCTCTGCCCAGTAAATTCACAAACCAGGTCAATTCGGGAGGCAGGGGGTGGAGAAGCAGTGCAGGCGCCCGCACACTCTTTCTCTCTCTCTCTCTCCTTGGTTTCTCTTTCAGCCACAAATTGGTGTGTTTAGCCTCCCTGTAGCATCAGCACATTCCCCTAATACCATGGAATAAACAGAAGGCTGACTTATGGACAGGTGGCTTTATTTCAAGTACGGAAGATCCCCTAAGCCAGAGCACATAAGATGTGAGCAAGTTAATGGAGAATCTCTGCTGGGCCTTGCTAAGCTCATTACTCATAACTCTCTCCTAATCATGGGGATATTCATGGGCTTTTTGGATTAGATCTCCAGGCTGTGTCAAGCACACGCACAAGGCTGGACTAGACATTTTATAGGTTACAAAGATAGAAGGGTAGGGGGAACCTTAATCTTTATGGGGTAGATTTCCTGCTGTGCAGTTAATGCACCACATTTTTATTGTCTACAATCCTAAACCCTCTCAGTCCAGATCTGCAGAGGGGCACATGCAGCAGGGACATTGCTATCCCAGGGGGTGCTGGGGACAGGGGCATATTGGGTATGTCTAGGATTAACAGCAGGGGCGGGGTGGTTACTGGGTCCCCATCCACTTTGGACACAAAAGAGAGTAACCCCTTGCCACTCTGGATGAATCCTTCTGCTGGCTCCATAGGAGCTAGAGCTAGGGGTACAGGGAGTGCTGGGGGTGCTGCCACCCCCTGGTTTGAAGTGGTTTTCATTATATCCAAGGTTTGCAGTTTGGTTCAATGGCTCTCAGCCCCCCCCTCCCACACTGTACAAATTGTTCCAGTGCCCCTGGCTGGCTCCTTCAAGGAGAACAGCTACCGACGCATAGTACAGCCGAGTGAGCAGCCCAGAGGCACTCAGGGATCTCGATGGAGCAAGCGCTTGAAGACAAGATTTTAGGAAGCGAACTCTGGCTGTGGCACGTGGGAGGGAGAAGGTTCATTATTACTATTAATTGATTGTGGTTAGTAAGATGGTGCCTAAGGACCGGCCAAGAACAGACCCCATTGTGCTAGGCACTGTGCAACTGCAGAGAGGTAGGCAGTCCCTGCCCCAAGGAGTTTGCAATCTTCATTAGTCTTAATTACTCTTCAGGACGGATACACTGAGAGCGGGCTGGGCTGGAGCACAGGAACCATCATCCTCACATTGGGGTGGACCTGGGATTTCGGATCCACCTCAACTCAACAACAAATAGGCCACTTGGAAGCCTGTTCCAGACAAATTCTACACTGAGCTTGCATGTTTACGCATTCAGAATCAGGAACTAACAAAAGTAAGGGTGTCTGGGCAAACCGGACTTTGCCCTTTGTCCATATGCATCATTATGATACAGTCTTCATTTACTTGATCACATACTATTTCCACGTACATTGTAACATATCGTTTCTCAGCTCTGACAATAAAACCTCACACAGTTTGCTTGGCAACCTTTAGATACACACATCTTGCAATGTTTTTTTCAGAATTACTAATTACTAATTCCCTTGCCATGATGGCCCAGTGTATCATTATTGATAGACTTGAATATCAGTTCTCTACTCTCTAAGGAATGCATTTTAATGCATTTTCTTTTCAGCCAGCAACACAGCCTTCCAGTTCAGGGGATGAGGCAGTTAGCTGCAAGGCCAGTTTAGTTCGTGCTCCGTACATGCGCCGTAGCTGTGCACAAGTGTGCACTAAGTGAGCTCTGGAGCGAACTGCTTCATCCCAATGAGCTGGGAATGAGGTAGTTAATTATGCAGCTAACTCAGTTACAAACTAAGAGCTTGTCTACATGGACTCTTAGTTAGTGGCAAGCCGGGGTATAAATCTACTCTGCACTACTGCTGCACACTACGTGTTTCTGTGGACCCTGCTGCTGTGCACTAAAAGTCCCCTAGCGTGCTTTGACCTACTCCTGTTTCAAAAAGGGGTATGGAACTTTTCGTCCACATAGACACTTAGAGTGCAGCAGGCTAGGGCGAAGTGGATTGACAGCCCAGCTTGCCGCAAACTAGTTGGCCATGTAGACAAGCTTTAAGGTCCTGTAAGCTCTCCACATGCATGTCTTCCTGCATACCCTCTGAGCCCCCTTGCAGTGGCTGGGACTCCATGAGGATGTAGGGATCCATTGTCCAGAACTTCTGGCCCAACCAGGGCTGTCTATGCCAGTGCAGTGTCACCCTGACTCTGCGTAGTGTGCAGTGGAATTATGCTGCACAGTTTGCACAGACATGACTTTCATGCCTCCTGTCTGGCTTACACAGAAGTGTGCTCGGTTCTGGGATATGCCACATGTGTATCTAAGCTTGTGATGTGTGCTGCTGGTTGAGCTGTAGAATGTCTATCACGTGAGCAAAGACTGTCATATAATGAGGGATATTCACAAGGGGGAGAGTAGACGCTGAGCATGCATGTTGGAAGACAGGATACTGGGCTAGATGGACCATTGGTCTGACTGCATGTGGCCATTCTTATGTTATGTTCTTATGAAATTTCCTAGTTATTTTAAGAAGAGACTCCCCCCCACCAAAAAAACAGTCAAAAAGAGGCGGTTCAGCCAGGTTCGCTCTTCGGGACTATGAAGTCCTGCTAACGTGCCTTCATTTTCTTTGTACTGTACCTTTAAATGTCTGTAAACTCTCCCAGGTTGCAGAGTTCAGGAGACACCTTGTTGTCCGAGTTGCCTCAACCTGTTTCAGAGAAGCCACACCAGGGCATGCCGTCTGTATGCAACGTATGCATTGAATGCCCCAGAATTAATTTCTACAAGAATATGAAAGCCTTGACTATGACTTCCTGGCTGGCTGTGCCCATGGCACAATTCTGTCCAGCCCCTGAATATGCATGTAGAACAAAATGGAGTCTTCTGTACAGCGTGACCACGTGTGTACAGTGCATGTGAGGTCATGCCTTTGCATAAGGGACTTGCATGCCTGACTAAAAATGTCACAGCATGCCACTGAGCCACACACACTGCACTTTCTCCTGGAGGCTTTATTTCGATGACGGAAAAGAACGAGAAAGAACTAAAGTAAAGTTAGTTTAGCTTGAAAGCGCCTGGTTGATCTTTGCAATTGGAAAATTACAAGGAGGGGTTTGGGGAGGGTTCTCAGTGACTCTGGGAGGTGCACAGGAACATATCACTCTCGTGACTGTAGCACTGGAGCCCACACAGCACAAAGTCCCGCCGACCTCAGCACATGGCCGCTGTTGCTGTTCGGTAGCAAGGGCAGCTGGTCAATGCCTGTAATTCCTGGCCCAGTTTTTCCACCGTCATAAGACAAGCACAGCCTCATTGTCCGCAGGGCTCTGAGCCCTTGGTTCAGAGGCCAAGCCACTGAGCACTGCACGGCTTCTTAGGTGGCTGTCACTTTGAGACAGCAATGACGATGCAGCAGCTCAGGAGAGCCATGAACCGGGAGTCAAGTGGCAGATTTTCAGCCCCAGAAATATGAAATGTGAGGGTTTGGATGCGGTTTGTCACTGACATCTCCTTGACAGCAGAATCCGCCAGTGACAAGGCAGTTATTGTAAGGGTTGTGCTGCCACCCTCCTGCCGCTCAGCTTTGCCGGCCCTGGGAACTCGCTGATCCCTGCTGTGCATTTGTTCCAATGCAGCATGTTTCTCAGGTCAGAGGAGCTTAGCACTTAGTCCTGTCCATATTCCAGCATCGTGAAGGATAACAGGTCACTTAGGTAGATGGATTTATTTATGTACTCTAATAATAAAGGCTACGGAACAAGAGAAGGACAAGCAACATATTGCGGATATTTATGCTCCAAAGCAAGAACATATTGGAGTCTTTTTGAAGTTCCTGGCTGTCTCTAAGATGTGTGCTGTGATGCTAGGAATTCCACCTCCCCAGCAGGGATAGAAAGCACATCCTTCTACCCCACGAGACCAGGCTTCTACACTTGAGCTAAAGGAAACCTCTGCTTACCCCTTGGCCCATAGGGTCTATGACACACTGCTTAGCAGTTCTGATCCCATCCAGTAGAGGGCAGTGGAACACACACACTAGCCAGCACTTTGCAATATATTGGACAACATGGAAAACTAGGATTAAATATATAAGAATGTAAGAGTGACCAGACTGGATCAGACCAGTGGTGCATCTAGCCCAGTGTCCTGTCTTCAAACAGTGTCTGGTGCCAGATGCTTCAAGGGGAATGAACAGAAAAGGGCAATTTATTGAGTGATCCATCCCTGTCGCCCAGTCCCAGCTTCTGGCAGTCATAGTTTAGGGACACCCAGAGCAGGGGGTTGCACCCCTGACCATCTTGGCTAATAGCTATTGATGGACCTGTCCTCCACGAACGGATCTGATTCTTTTTTAAACACAGTTATTCTTTTGGCCTTCACAGCATCTCCGGTCAATGAGTTCCACAGCTTGACTGTGAAGAAGCACTTCCTTAAGTTTATTTTAAACCCGCTGCTTATTAATTTCATTGGGTGACCCCCGGTTCTTGTCTCATGTGAAATAACACTTCCTTATTCACTTTCTCAACACCCTGCATGTGTCATAGACCGTTATCATATCCTCCCTTAGTCGCCTCTTTTCTAAGCTGAACAGTCCCAGTCTTTTTAATCTCTCCTCAAACGGAAGCTCTTCTATACCCTTAATCATTTCTGTTGCCCTTCTCTGGACTTTTTCCAATTTTAACATATCTTTGTTGAGATGGGGCAAACAGAACTGCACGCAGTAGTCAAGGTGTGGTTGTCCCATGGATTTATACTGTGGCATTATGATATTTTCTGTCTTATGAAAATATAAACTCATTCTGGACACGCACACAATGTCGACCAGTGTCTCAGCGTAACCAGCTTCATCCAGCTCTCACCTGCCACACACATCTTCCCTGCTGTGCTTTTACTTCATGAGCATGTCTCTGCTCTGCATCTTCTGCAGGATTCATGGTAGCCGAGGCCCCATTCCACCCCTCCATGAAGCTTCTTCTTTGAGCTCCAGGTTGCTGAACTCCATCCCACCACAGGAAAACACAACTTCCTTCAGCTCTGCCTTGATCCCAGCTGACTTCACTTCATCCTCAAAATACTGGATCATTACCTGGCTCTTACCCAGGGCTGGTGCAAGGATCTTTTGTGCCCTAGGCGAAACTTCCACCTTGCGCCCCCTCCCTCTCCCCTCAGAGCATCGCTTATTATAAGCTTTCAAAAATGAATACTGCATAATGTGGCATTGTTCATTAGCGTTAATACAGGGGGGTCAGAGGAGATGATCACAACGGTCCCTTCTGGCCCGGGGGAACCTATGAGCAAGGAGGAGGCTGAGAATGCCCCCAGCTCGCAGGGTCTCTAAACGTTCCCAGGCTCTGAGGACTTCGCCCTCCGGGGGGGACTCAGGGGCATGGAGGGCGGAGCCGGGCTCTCCCAGGGAGCAGGTGAGGATCTCCCTGGGGATCAGGGCCGGCTCCCCGCATGGGCACAGTGCCATGGGGGGCAGGGGGTAGTCGGTGTTTGGAAGCGGCACCTGCGCCAGCCCTTTCCCCTCCGTCTCTCTGTGGGGTTTAGTTTCACTTTCCCTCACCCCAGGAGGCAGCTGCGCCTGGCCCCAGGCGCGGCGCGTTGGAGGGCGAAGCTCACCTGAGCTCAGGACCGCGTCCTGCCTCCCCCGACGGCTCCATCCCTCGGCCACGCTGGTCGCCGCGCCCGGCCGGCTGTCTCCTCCTTGCTCCACCGCAGGCTCCCACTGACTGTCCTGTGCGGTGCCCCTCGCTGTGGGGGCGGGTTTGTTATGGAGGCCTCGCTCCCCACCCTACCCCACCCAGCTGACTCCTGTGACGCCGGACACCGGTGCCCCCAAATCTTGGTGCCCTAGGTGGCCGCCCAGTTCGCCTAGTGGTTACACCGGCCCTGCTCTTACCCCTCCCTCTGTCCAGTGCGATAGCTTAGGCTGTTCCCGGGCTGCGTGCTAACCCAGTGCACAGGCAGGGCGTGGGGCCAGAGGTGTTAACATAACCCAGCCACAGTCCAACATCCACCAGTGTTAAACAAGGTCTGGGGTTTGATATACGGAGACCGCAGCCTGCTTGGTACCATGGCAAAAACCCCAATAAAATCCTTTTTAATCTTTTACTAAACAGACAAAAAAGAAGGAAAAGAGTGAAATCGTTTGCAACGTGAAGCATTAAGTGAGGCTTTCATTGTAACAACATTTCTTGTTCCCTTTCCCTGTAGCTGGAGAAGTTCTGGAAGGAAACCTCCTGGTCTGATAATCTCTTCAACGGTGTCCTTTTGGGGAAAAGAGAAGTTAGTTGAGACGGGCTGGAGATGCTGCTGGTGCCATTCCTGTCTCATACCAGGTGGTGCCTGGGATTCAGCTGGAGCTGGTAGTGGTCACATGGGACCCTCTCTCTGGCCCAGTCTGGTCAGGACACCTCAGGATTAGGGTAATGAAGGATTCAAGGAGATGGTGTGGGTAGCAGCCATGATGGTGAAGCTCACCTCAGTAGCATCCCTCTGTTCCTCTATCTGCTTTTTCCCTCCCCAAGTCTCTCTCTTTAAAGACCCAGCAGATGCGTGATGGGTGGAGTAGCCCATCCTCTTATTACGGTGCCCACCAATTAGGCTTAATATCTAACACACCACTTTTGGTTCATTAAATTCTGGCACCATATCATCTGTTTTTAACATGCATAATTTCAACAGTTTTTGGATTATATCAATGTGGCCTTTTTGGTTTAGACTAATCCAGTTCCTCTGTCTGGTTTCCTTGCATCTAATCCCATCAACATCTGTTATTACAGTTGTGACATTTTGTGAACATGTACTCACTTTTTAAACCCACAACTAGGGTAAAGTTGTAGGGCCACTTGTCACAACAGGGATCACTCCTCCTGTGTTCAGTCACCCAGGGTTAGCCATGTAGAGAGCTGAACAACTACACAGCGGATTAAAATGAAGGGTGAACTTTTCAAAGGTGCCTAAGTGATTTAGCACTCGAAGTCCCATTTCCAAAAGTGACTTAGGCACTTAGGGACTCACAAATGCATTCAGGTAGTTAAAGATGCAGATATTCGGGTTTTCAAAAGGGCCTAAGAAGATTAGGTACCTCCCATTGGAAATCAACAAGACTTAGGCTCATAAGTGCCTATGTCATTTTTGAAAATGATACTTAGGTTCCTAAGTCACTTAGATGCTTTTGAAAATTTTACCACAAATGCATTACATGCAGAAAACCTGTGCTGGCTCAAGGACAGTTTTCTGGGCTGGCTGTAGGAATCGCTGGGTGGGAACTCTGGCCTGGATTCTGCAGGAGATCAGACTGGGTGAGCAGAATGGTCCCTTGAGGCCTTGAAATGTAGGAATCTCTGTCATTTAATAAACTGATTGCATGTAAAATACAACTCTCACTCCTGAAGGCAGGCTAAGGTGCTGAATTGCTATCAGTTCACAAGAGAATATCTCCTAATGGTATACAGGGCTAGCGCAGTTTGTTTATGTTCTGGAACATGCATTTGGAGTTTGGGTTTTTTTCTTTTAATTTAATTGCACCTGATTATGTATTCTTCTTTTAGCTTCTAACAGTGAAGAACAGCAAATTTCTCACTAAAATACTGCTGTTCATTGACACACATTACACAAAGCATGACTATAAAAGTGCGTATTGCACTGTTGCTATTATATTTGATTCTGGTTTCTATGTGACCTCACTGGTCACTTATGCAGGACAATTATGCTGGAGCAACCTTTGGGACTCAATTCAATATTCAAATAACCAGTGTGGAGTGGGATTGCAGGCAACCTAATTGGACAGATCAGGACCATGTGACTCTTATGCACATAGGCAGATTATGCAATTACGTGATGAACATTTAACTGGAATACACAATAATTTCCTGGCTGGTTGCATTTTCTTGAAGGGAAATGAGTGAAAAGTGGGTGGATATTTTGCTAAAGGATCTGCTGTAGTAATTATTTTGGGGCAGGTCTCTGGCCTGAGCTATACAGAAGATCAGACTAGATCATCACAATGGTCCCTTCTGGCCTTGGAATCTAGGAATCTGATCAGCTGACTGAGAATGGGATCTAATCCCATTCACCTCTAGGTCAAACCGGCTCAATTCCTCTTTGTAGTGATTGGGCTTGTTTACAGGCCAGAAGTTCACCAGTTTCATTAAAATCAATGTAGTGTGAGCACTTTACAATTGGCTTATACTGACTTAGATCAATGATGTAACTTTTTAGACCAGGTCTAACTGTTGTTTCCAAGTGAGAGGAGTCGTTATCGGAAATGAATACGCAGGTTTCCCAGGCCAGTTCCCAGGAGACAGAAGCCTCTCTCGCAATCCACCGGCCACGCTGACATGGATTGTCACCCTGGCTGACAGCCTCAGCAGAGCTTTGAGCAGGGTTTGAATAGACTTGGAGAACAGACATGCTAAAATACATTTGTTAGTCTTTAAGGTGCCACAAGTACTCCTGTTCTTCTTTCAGCCCAGGTAGGCACTGATTATGGAGGGGACACTCAGAGCGCCATGAAATCCACACACACAATGGACCACTCCCTAGATTCATGGACTCCCAGGCCAGAAGG
Source organism: Mauremys mutica (assembly GCF_020497125.1). Classification (NCBI taxonomy): domain Eukaryota; kingdom Metazoa; phylum Chordata; order Testudines; family Geoemydidae; genus Mauremys; species Mauremys mutica. The sequence goes on from NC_059094.1 coordinate 5,348,817, forward strand.
GACCATTGTGATCATCTAGTCTGACCCCTTGCCTAACACAGGCCAGAGACCTGCCCGGCAATAATCCCTAGAGCAGAGCTTTTAAAGAAACAGACAATCTTGACTGAAAAATTGTCAGTGATGGAGAATCCACCACGACCCCTGGTAATCTATTCCGATAATTAATCATTCTTACTGTTACAAATCTACACCTTCTTTCCAGGCTGAATTTGTCTAGCTTCAGCTTCCAGCCACTGGATTGGGTTAAACCTTCCTCTGCTAGATTGAAGAGCCCAGTATTAAACATTTGTTCCCCATGTAGCCATTTATATAGTGTAATCAAGTTATCCCCTAACCTTCTCTTTGTTACGGTAAATAGATTGAGCTCCACCAGTCTATCACTAAACTGATGGCCTCCCTTTACTCACAAATCTCCTTTGCCTGACGCGTCAGACACTGACTGGGAGGACCCAGCAGACTGAGAATGCTGAGGATTGTCCCAGTTGTATCTTTCTAGCAACACCGTGGACCCATGTTTTCTCCTGCAATCTGCATAGTCCTAGTGTCATCCAATGCCCAGCCAGAATGGCCTCTGGTTCGTTTGTGCCTGGACTCATTCCTGAGCTAGATCTCCTGCTTAGTATATCGCATACTATTGCTAAGCTAATGTTCAGCCTTTTCATTACTTTCCTACACACCCTCGTGTGTCCCCATGACCAAATCCACAATGCGACCATAGGGCAGGAGCTACTGCGAACTCCTATTTATTATTATTATTATTATTATTATATACACAATTGCTAGGAGAACCTGAAAAGGTCTGGCAGTTCTGTTTAGATACACACTCAACTGTTCCTTAGAACCTTCTCTGGATCTCCAGTTACACACCAGACTGGGCAGACTGGATGCTCTTTGGGACAGGAACTGTCCTTTTGTTCTGTGTCTGAACAGCACCTAGCATCACCAGGTCTTGGTCCAGGGCTGGGGCACCTACGTGCTACCATAATTCACCTAATAGCAATCCAGGTGTACAGAACAGAACAGAATGGATTTCCTGGTCCATGACTGGAGCTTTATAGGTCCTACCACAACAATGAGGATAGATCACTCTCCCCAGTGAGCATCATAATTGTTTTATAATAATAATAATAATAATTCACTTCTATACCTCTTGTGTCCTGAACATCTCAGAGTGCTTTACAGCATCAGTTGATGAAGCCTAATGACCTGGAAATAACTTTACAGGAGGGGAAACCGAGACAGAGAGTAAGCAAGATTTGCCCAAGGTGTCACAGCAAACAAGTTGCTCGATCTAATCTATCTATCTATCCTCCCCCACATCCCTCTCTTCCTCTTCCTCCGTCTCTCGCTTGTGCCCATCACTTGGCAGTTAGGTGCCTGCTGGACTAGCTGAGCTCCTAGAATACCAGCGCTCTGTTTCCCAGGCCTTGATCTCATCTCTAGAGGATGGTATCCCAATTTTCAGTGCCCTGTTTTCTGGGGATTTTCCAGGTTATCCCGAGGCCTCTGCCACCATAACCAGAGCCTCTGAGAAGCAAAGCCTGGCTTGGCATCCTTGTACACCAGGGTCTCTGCTTGTCTTGCCATTGTCCACCTCTTGGGGCCCAGAGATGGGAGGCATCACTGGGGCGGTGGGAGGGATTCATCGGCACAGTCCATCGCTACTCATTAACGGGGGACATAGCATCACCTTTGCTTAATGCACCAAATGGCATTTGTGCTTGTGTGTCTTCCTAGGCTCAGAAATGAAGCTGTAAAGGGGAATATATGAGGATGGGAAAGAAATTGCCTCAAGCCTCTGCTCCCTGCCTCTCCCCCAGCCTCGGTGATTGATGGCTGAAACGGTTAACGAAGGCTGAGTCAGCTCCCAGGTGACCTTCGCAGAATTCTTCCAGGTCCCCAAATTCCCCATCTGTTGCTCAGTGTCACTCAGGCTCAGCAGATTGATGGCAGCTCACGGTCAATTTCTCTGATGCACTTTAGCTGAGAGACACTCGTACGTCTTCCTGGTGTCGTCTCTCCATATCTGAGGTCAGGCTTTCAACAGGCAAGAAATGTTCCGAAATAAATCACCAGCCGTCCCCCTCCGAGGGCTCTGCTGGCATGGAGAGAGAGCAGCTCTGTGTGGGGAAGGGGCACGCAGAGGGGGGCTAGTGGGGAATGGGACCCCAGGCATTAGAGTACAGGACACTGCAGAGCTGGAATGACACTGCTGGATCTGAGACTTGTGCAGAGCATGAGACAAGTCCCCAGCGAGGGTACATCAGCAGAGCTCCAGTGTAGTCACTGCAGCTAAACTGATTTCCTCCGTCTGGGGATCTGGCCCTGTGTTCCCAGGGGTTTCTCCGAGGTCCCTCACGTGTGGGATGGGGCTGAGCTAAATGGCTGGCGCCACTCTGGGGCCAGCGACCTGGGGCCAGGTTTTCACACGAGCTCAGCACAGAGGGTGCATGAGGATAACCTGGGCCCCAGTTGTGGGTGCTGAGCCCTTGGCCTGAGCTTAGTGCCCACAGCTTCAGTGATGGAATATCCAGCCAGGGCCTCCACTTGGCATATTGCACCCGGCCACTCCCTGCCAGTCCCATCCAGGGTGTTCGTCACTGTGCTTCTGTTCCCTGCTAATGAAATGTTGGCTGCTTCTGAAGTTCTTCTACCAAAGTCAATGGGCCGGGGCCCTATTTGCCTCCTATGGACCCACAGTCTCATCACTGGCCCCAGGAATTCAAAAATCACGAGTCAGGCCCCCCAGAACGTGGGTTTTTTAAACACAGTGTGTTGGGGGCTCTTTGTATCTGCCTCCAGGTCCTGAGCTCAGGACGCCTGTTCCAGGGTGACTCCGCTGACACTGCGCCTGATTCACAATGGGGTGAGCAAGAGGGGAATCCGGCCCTGGGGTTATTCTTCGCCAAGACCTGATGGCAACCAAAGGGCCTAACACGGAGAATTTCACTGCGTCTTACTCTGCTTCAGGTGCTTGCACGGTCATTAGGCCAAGTTCATCAACGGCCTGACTCCACTGGCTGCACTGCTTCCTGATTGTCAGTGAGGGATTCAGATTTCTGCCCTAACTCCTGTTGCACAGCCCTGGGCTATCCAGTGGCCAGCTCCGGAGCGCGCTAGCCAGACAAGATAAACCAGTGGAGGCCCCCCCCCCCCGGCCCTCTCCCAACCTAGAGATGGTTGGCTGGTGTACGCTGCCCTCCCCCACCCCCCAGGAGGGCCAAAGCCAGGAGTCAGCTGCTCCACTGTGCAGCCAGGAGATGTCCCAGCCAGGCCAGATGGAGCCACTAACTGCGGCTGCTTGTATCATTCTCGGAGCCCCTCCTAGCGCCCCTCCCACCTGCTTCTGTCTCCTTCACTGGTGCTGCTTCCCCCCTCGATGATAACAACAGCCAGCGCAAGGGCTGCCACATGCACCATCTGCCTGCCAGCCTCTGCCTTTAGCTGGGTAGGTGTTTTCGAATGGGTCCAGCATCGTGGCATCTTGGCACCTTCAAAGGGTGGGTGTTTGTGAAGGCTGGCGCTGGCCCCCCGTGGGAGGCTGGGTGCTGGGAACAGCGAGGGGTGCTGGACATGAGAGGTGTGGGGACAGGAAGGGCAGAGGACTGGCTGGCAGCGTCTCCCCAGGAGAGGCTGAGCGGGATGTAGCCCCTCAGGAAAGCAGCCCAGGGCAGCTCGGCTCTTTGGGGACAGTTTGCTGCTGTCTGCATTTCTGCTGGAGACGCCTATGTACTATATTGGCTGAAGATGGACAGGCAGCCTCAGCTGGCACCAAGCCCCCTCCGACATCACTCCCCCTGCTCTGCGTGTGCATCAGGGGGGTCCTGCCCCCCCCAGCATACCCCAGGCATGTGCAGTAATTTGTGAAACTTTAAGGAAAAGGAAAAGGAAAAGGACACCCCCGAGAGCTGCCTTCACTTCACGCCGCGGCTCCAGTGCTGGTGCTGCTGTCCCAGTGGCTGACTGTCCTGCAGCAGGAACTGTTCTCCAGCGGCGCACCCTGCAAACACTCCCAGTCCCGCGGGGCCTGGGGCTGGCTGGAACCCAGGAGTGACCAAGAGCAGTGCCCATCAGCACAGTCCAGCCCAGAGCCGTGAGACGAGAGCGTTCAGGAGTCTCCGAAATGGCCCCCGAGCACACTGTCTCCTGCAGGCGCACAGGTTAGGGCCCGAGCCTAGGACAAGGGAGACGGGTTGAAGTCAGCAAACGGGGGTGGGGTGGCACTGCCCTCCCTCCCTGGGGTGCTGCGAGGCTGCGTGTCTAGAAGATCGGCAGGTGCCCGGCTGCACTGGTGTAAGTATGGTGCACGGGTGTGAGATGCGGTTACTGGGACAAGCAATGTAAGGCATGAACTCCAAGGATGAAACACTGGCTCCCACGGGGCTGTTCCTTGCGGTAGGCTTGGCACCTGGCAGTAAGTGCCCGTGGGCTCAGCCCCAGAAAGTAACCAGTACAGGAGGCCTTGTCTCTGTATGTGCTCCAGAGAGCCTGGGCATGTTTGCTGCACTGTCTAAACCCCGACCAACACTTTGCAGCATCTGAGCGGCAGAAGCTGGCTGATCTCCACTCATGGCTGGGAGTCCCAACGGGAGCTACTGAGTTTAGGGAACGACGCCTGTGCACGCAGCAAGGGCGATGCATTGCAGCCCGCATTTTGCTCAGCGTTAGTCCCAGTGGCTGGGGTATGCTCAGAAAGGTGCTGTAGTTTTTGTTCGGGAAGGGGAGGGAAATCTCAGTGCCAGGAGACCATGTGGCTTTACTGCCCATTAAATCTTTGCTGAGCAGCGGGGAGAGGCCACCAACCCGCCCTGTGGGTTAGAAGGCGGGTGGAGCAGTGCATTCACTCGGGTGTTTAAACCAGCCTGCGGGGCAATGATCCAAGCCCGTGGGATTAGCATGGCGGGACTGCAGGCCTCTGGTGCCGCTGCCATGGGCTGCGGAGGTAGCTGGGGAGTTCCAGCGGCACCTGTTGCTCTTGCGCGTACTCTGAGCCTCAGTCTCTTCCCACCCCCTCCACGTGCATCTGGTTGTTTTGACGTGGCAGGTTCTGGGAAACTCTGTGCTTTAAATCACGGGCTCCTGGAAACCTCCGGCATGCGTCCTGCACTCAGCCCTCCGCTGCCGCTGCACTTGCAGCTGCCTGCCCTTTTGATACACTCACAGTGCCCCCTGGTGGGGCCAGCTCAACACTGTTGCTTCTCCTGGGCCCAGGCAGCTGGCCCAGGCTGAGTTTGCTCTGAGAGCAGCAGCTGGCCCAGCTGCGGGATTTGCCTTCGTAGTCTGTGCTCTGGGAGCTCATTTCACCCCAGCCCTGCTGGCTGCCCCTCGTCACTAACCCCCCTCCCGCCAGGGTGGGAGGCTCAGCAGCACTGGCTGCTGTCTGCAGTGGGGCCCAGACAGCTCGTTTGCCTCTGGCTGGCACCGGGCAATGCTGTATTACTGCTCCATTGCTCCATTGCTGCAGACTTTTATTTGGGGGTGTCTGGGGGTGTCCATCTCACTTCTCCAGCGCCTCAGGGCAGCACCCGTGTGTCTCACACCCTGGTCTGAATAGCCTCTCTCCACCCCACTGCCCCCCTTGCACCCGTTCTCCCCCTCCTCTGAAATCCCACAGTGCTGGCTCAGGAAACGCCTGCCAGAGCCCAGGTGGTTTGTACCAGGACTGGATCCGAGAGACAGCTCCTCAGCCAGGTTCCTACTAGCATTGCCTTTCCGTACTCTCCTGCCATAGCAATGAAATCTACGACACCTGCACTCGCTCTCCCAGATTTAGAGAGTGTCTACGGCCCAAGTGCAGGCTTAGGTGCTCACTCCATGGGTGCTCCGGGGCTGAGCACCCATGGAAAAAAATTGTGACTGCTCAGCACCCACCAGCCACAGCTGTTCGGCGATGCCACCAAACAGCTGATTGGCAGCTTGGGGAGGGGTTTGGGGGAGGGTGGAGAGCAGCGAGTGGTGGACAGGTGCCTTGGAATGGCCGGAGTGGGGTGGGAAGAGGCGGAGCGAGGGCGGGGTCTCGGGGGAAGGGGCGGAGCGAGGGCGGGGTCTCGGGGGTGGTAAGAGGCGGAGCGAGGGCGGGGTCTCGGGGGAGAGGGCCGAGTGGGGTGGGAAGAGGCGGAGCGAGGGTGGGGTCTAGGGGAAGGGGCGGAGCGAGGGCGGGGTCTCGGGGGAAGGGGCGGAGCGAGGGCGGGGTCTCGGGGGAAGGGGCAGAGCGAGGGCGGGGTCTCGGGGGAGGGCGGAGTGGGGTGGGAAGAGGCGGAGCGAGGGCGGGGTCTCGGGGGAGGGGGCGGAGTGGGGTGGGAAGAGGCGGAGTGAGGGCGGGGTCTGGGGGAAGGGGCGGAGTGAGGGCGGGGTCTCGGGGGAGGGGGCGGAGCGAGGGTGGGGTCTGGGGGAAGGGGCGGAGCGAGGGCGGGGGCTCGGGGAAGGGGCGGAGTGAGGGCAGGGTCTCGGGGGAGGGGGCGGAGCAGGGGCAGGGCCTCGGGGCCTCGGAGCACCCCCGGGGAAAGCTAGAAGTCAGCACCTGTGAGTGTGGGTAACAAGAGCAGTGAGGACGTGGTGGCACGAGCTGCGGCCTGAGCTAGCCGCCCCAGGACAAGCCAGTAGGGACCCTCGGGACGTACTCTGGTTGCTGGTCTGTGCTGGACTCTGTGCCAGCACTATTGCTACGCATGATTAAATTACTCATGCTAGAGTAAAGCTATTGTGGGCATGCCGCATCGCTGTTGCCAGCTCTCATGATTATAGCATGAGTCTTGCAATATTTGCTGCTTTTCATAGAGCTGCTGGGATCATGTGATCGCAGCAGACTCTCAGCTTTTATTTAAAAGAAGTCACTCCCTAGCCCTCCTGGTTATGGAGAAAAGCTTGGAAATGTGAAGCGAATGAGACCTACCAGCTCAGAAACCCAGGAGGCAAAGGAAAAGAACACAGCATTGAGTCTGTGTTGTAAAAATCTCATGATTTTTAAGCCAATCTCATGATCTTTGGGGCCTAACTCCTAGTTTCTGAATGCTGGGTGTTGGCCATAGAGTAAGTGGAGCCTTTCCTGTGATTTGTAGATTACAGCCAGGCAAATTGTACATCCAGCAATTTCCCCTCTTTTCTGTTATCATCAAAACAGCTAATATTATTCCCAGGTGGATTCTATTACTATCAGCCTTGTACCCGCTGAGACTGGGGCCTCGTGGTGCTGGATGCTGTGCAGAGTCAGCCCCTGCCTGGAAGAACTTACAGTGAGAACACAGACACAGGGTGAGAGGGGAACCAGAGGTTCAGAGAGGAGAAGTGACTTGCCCAAGGTCACTCAGGAGGTCAGTGGCAGAGATGGGAACAGAGCCAAGCTTTCCTGACTCTTAGTCCACCTCTCCTGGCAGTCAGTATTATCCTGTGAATAACAAGTGCCCTGCAGATCATCCACAAAGCAGCTCATTGTGAATATTTGTTCACTGAAATTCGAGCTTTGCTGGTTAGTTTTGCCTGGATACAAAGATCAAATGGCATAGTTCTGTTTCTTGGTTGGATAAGCATAACTCATAGGTTTAAATGTCTGGCATGAGTGCTGTGTAATGGTTTGACACCATCTGAAGTTTTTTCTTGCATAGGTATAACCTGTATGGAACAGTTTCTAAAAAGAACTGTACCGCAACTAACAATCAGTGTTTCTCCAAGGCCTAGCTGCCTATATGTTCAGTTATACAGAACGGGACTGTCTGTAATAGTGCCATCTGGTGCCTACAATAATATTACAGAGTTGAATTTACAAATTGAAGATGTATTTTCCTTGTACTATGTTCTCCAGCAGCTGTGGCGCCGGTCGGTGAGCAGTCCTGCCTGTGAGTCGCTGGCTGGCATGTGAGCAGAGGGCAAATACAAAAGGGACACGAACACCATCAAAGTGAGATTGTTCCAATAATCTCAAACAAATGTGCAGAAAACACACTGCAGCTTTTGCCCAGCTCTGGAATCAGAACAGGCCAGACATGGCTGATGCAATCGAGATTCTGTTAATGGGAGACTCAGACAACTAGAATCTCTCCACGAGGTTGCAGTGCTAGTAGCAGCTGTTTGTTTAGCACACAAGAGGGAGCGAGCTGAGAAGGCCCAGGGGTGCCATCTAGGCAGAGCCAAGGGGTAGTTGATACCAGAGACACTTTTCTGTCTATAGCCTTACAGAGAAGGACACAAGGACTCTGTGTCTGCGGGGGCGAGAGGTGCTTCTCGGAAATCTCCTGAGGGGCTTCTCTTCAGTCAGCTGGAGGTGGGATGAACTGGGGAAGGGCTAGTCACTCCTAATAATGGCTCTGAGCTTGAGTCGAGATACCAGCAGTGTATGGCGAGCAGTCGGCGTGCTGTCCTTGGACGCCCCCAGGACAATGCTGGCGTCCTTCGCATGTTCCCGTCAATTGGTGTTAGAATTAATGATCATTTGCCCTCTCAGGGCACCTTTCACCCAAAGATCTCAAGGCACTTCAGAGACATTAACTAACGACTCCGCCCCATTTCCCTTTGAAGTAAGCAAAGGTAACAATCATCAGTGACGCCAGCCACTAGCCCCGTCAGAAGACAGAGAGGCAGTGTTGCCCAGTGGCTGGGACTCAGAGCCCTGCTTCAGTTCCTGGCTCTGCCACTGATTTGTGACCTTGGGCACGTCACTTCACCTCCGTGCATTGCCCCTTTGCTGGGGATCCAAGGGAAGAGGCAGAGGTGGGCTCCTTCCAGTCAGCTGGAGACGCAATGTCTAGTCACTCCTAACAATGGAGCTGAGCTTGAGTCAAAATGCAGGCTGTGTGCGGAGAACGACTCACCCTGCGCTGCTGAGCTAGCTTAGCCCTGTCCCAGAAGACGTGGCGGCGTGGCCTGGTGGAACGAGCACAGTGGCAGGAATTGGGCTGGCCTCAGTTCTGCCTGGGTGACTCGCCTCATTTCCCCATCAGTAAAATGGGGAACCTCCCAATCCCCTCCCTTCCCAGGGTGTTGGGAGGGTTCATCTGCACAGGGCTTTGAACACGTGGAGGCTTTCTGCCTTCTGGGGGGTGTTACTAAGAGAGGGAGGAAGCAGTGTCCATACCGGCGTGGGCATAAGGCCAACTCTTCTCCTGGCTGGCTGTGCGCAGCTGCTGCTCACTCTGGGACTCATCCTTCCCAGCTGTACGACGCCGAGAGTCCTGCTGGTGACGGGGGCTCCAGCCAGGCACAGAAATCTCATCCCGTGGGGGGAGCTGTAAAAGGGTGGTCACAGAGCCCGAGATACCAAGGCCAGAAGGGGCCACTCTGACCATCTAGTCTGACCCCCCTGCATAGCACAGGCTGCGACCTGCCCCACAGGCATTCCTAGAGCCGAGCTTTTAGACAAACATCCCAGCTTGATGTAAAGCTGGTCAGCGACGGAAGAGCCACCACAAACTGAGTAGGTTGAATTTTAAGAGTTAGAATTGTATTTTATCAGCAGTTTTAAAAATGGTTTTCTCTCCTGTCTATCACCCCCCCACACACACCCCAAACTCTCAGTCTCCCAGAGGTAGGAGCGCTCTGCATACTCCAAACAGGGCATTCTTAGCATCTATTTGCTAGAGAGCTGATCCCAGAGGTTTTATCAGTGTCCCACAAAATGTCAAAATCTCTTGTTGATTTTCCATTCCCTTATCTGGCTCCCATAGTACATGAGCACCTCACAACCTTTACTGTACGTATCCTCACACCAGCCCCACGAGGTAAGGCACTGCTATTCTCCCCATTGTACAGATGAAGAACTGAGGCACAGAGAGTCTAAGTGACTTGCCCAGGGGCACATGGAAAGTCTGTGGCAGAGCAAGGACTTGACCCCAGGTCTCAGGATAGTGCCCAACCCACTGAACCACCCATCCTTAGCATGCTCATACAGTCCAGGACAAAATGAAAGCCTCCTTGAAAGAGTGCAGTGAGGCTACCTCCTGTATAACAGACTGCAGCAGCTCTGAGAACAACATGGCAGCTGGGTCTGCTCACAGGAGAAGCGCTCAGCAGGGTAAAGCTGCATGGTACAGTAAACAAAAGGTTCATACACCCAACCTAGGGTGACCAGCTGTCCTGATTTTATAGGGACAGTCCCAGTTTTTGGGTCTTTTTCTTATATAGGCTCCTATTACACCCTACCCCCATCCCGATTTTTTACATCTGCTGTCTGGTCACCCAACCCCCACCTAAGCCTGCTTGTATTGGGCACGTCTGAGCTGGTTTGGCTGTGAGCACCAGGACCCTCTGCTGGATGGAATCACACAAGGGCGAGAATCGCTTTGGCTCTCCTGGCTGCAGGCCAGCAAGACGGTACTTCCAGAAAACGGGAGGCTGCTGCAGCTCAGGTGCAAAGCTCCCGGGCTCCGTTTGCCATCCTGCAGGCTTCCCACCCAGCTCGCGTCTGCGGATAAGCAGCCAGTGACTGTGCTAAACATGCCAACAGCACCATCGTGGGGGACCCCGGCTGACAGAGCCAGGACTCTGCCTGCTGAGGCTGATTCCCAGCCCATTAGGCAGTTCAGGTCGGGGGACATGCTTCATTCTCCCAGCCGCTGCTTGAGACACGGCTGCCTCTGGCCCCCTCCTGTGCCAGGGGCCTTCAGCGCAGGATCACTTACAGCCGCTTAGCTCTGCATCGCCCCCCGCAGCGGGTGGGAAGCAGCAATTGGATTTTCTTGAAGTCACCGTGTGAGGATGAGGGGGCAAAGCACCGATCGATAGTTATTCTGGGATTGATTATTCCGCTCCCAGGCTGCCAATCTCTCCCCGAGTCTCTGGGCAAAACGGAATCAAATAAAAAACAGAAGCCCCCCAAACCCCCAGGGTCTGAAGGGTCCAGCCCCACAGCCATCCACTGGGTGCTAGGAAGATGCTGGCCAGAGTGCCATCTAGCGGCTGGTCCTTCCCGGAGGGCCCACGCCGCTCTCCAGCAGAGAGGCGCCAGGCACCCCTGAGCCTTCGCCCATCCGCCAGAATTTTAACCAGTCGGAGGAGGGTTTTGAAGTTGGTTCAGTGAGACGCTGTGTCTCAGACCTTCTCTCAGGGCCTTATTAAAATGCAGACTGCAAATTCAGATACTGTAAACAAGGTCACTGGAGAATGAAGATCAACAGAGTGCAAGCACAAGTAATGCAGAGTATTAATATTCTGATGCGCGAGCCCGTCCTAAATATTTTATCAGGCTAAGCTTTTTTGTATTGAGGCATCCTTCCCTGGCTCTTCCTCCTCCTCCTCCGGCTTATTCATCTCTTTTCTCTCGCATTCAGCGCCATTTCACAAAAAGCACTTTGTACTTCGGCTAAGGCTTGAAATGTATGCAAGTAAATAAATAAATAAATAACAGAGAATAAAAACCCTACCCCTCTTCCAGTGGCGGGGGAAGAGTTCCTGATGGGATTTCTTTTGTTTGTGTCAATGTCTCAGCTTTTCAGAGGGCGAAGGGAGTGGGACAATTTACTGAACGCTGTCTGTGTCTTATTGCCAGTGCCCTTCCCTCACAAACTGCAGGGATCCCGCCAGTAACACAGAAGGCGTGTGGGGCACACGTCCATTGTGTTTGCATGTCACTGTTAAGGAGGGCGAAACGTTTCACATTACAGTGAGCTGCGATCTGCTCTATGTTATTTTGACACTAGGTGTGATCCAAGATTCTGTGATCTGGTCTCAGGTCATGGGGTCAGAGTACTTAGCCCAGCTTTTAACAGTCATTAAAACCCCAACGCTTCAGAGGAATGTGAAAAGAAAATCCCACCTGTGCAATAGTGTGCAGAGTGGGGAAAGGGTCCTTCCTGACCCCTGAAATGATCACCTTGTGCCCTGAAGCATAAGGTTTGATTTTCCTTATCACTTCTTTAGCTGCACAGGTACTAATGTCAAATGGTCATGAATTTATCTTTAAAAATCCAGCTACAATGTTTGTCTCCATTCGCTATGGGCCCAAACTGGGAAACGTGGACCTGGATTTCAATTCCCCCTTCACTCACTGCAGGTATATGGGGGAGTTTAGGCTCTAACAGTGCTCCCTGTGTTACCATTTGATTCACAATATTTCCATTCAGTTTGCTGTGATTAGTGCGGTTGTGTTATTTGCTGTTTGCGGTTATTCAGCTGGCGGCCACGGAATCGTGAAAATGTATCCAAAGTCTGAAAGTTTCACAAATTTTAGCCTGGACAACTTGATTTATTCATCAAACTATTCCATCAGAAAGTGTATTCGTCCTTATTTGCTGGTCACTCTTCATTAGTGTCTCTTGTTAAAAGAAGACTATTGTCCAGTCAGGAAGCAGGACTAATCCCATATGATTTCAGTGGTCAAAAACACAACTCAGTACACAGTCAAGGGTTGAAGTGAACAGTTTGGGAATAGCCAATAGGTTGAAAATTATTCATGCAAACTATATGGTGAATTCCTACAAATATCAAATGCATTCCAAGAAAATAAATGCATTTATGTAATGTTAGTTAGTTAGTTAGTTTAGTTTAGTTTAAAAACATAAGAAAATGATTACTGGGACTAAAAATTGCAAGATAATTAAATCATATATTTTCCCAGCACAAGTTTCCAGAAAAGTGGTAACATTTTCCCCATAGGTGCATAAACTGGGTTCCTGTTGCCTGGAAAGGATCTCTTGTGCATGAATCAGAAAGGAGAGTTTGGCCCAGAGTGAGCATTTAAAATGTAATTTGGATTTATGGACTGGCTTTTTAATAGGTGAAATGTTGGAGCCTGTACAAATTGACCTGGTCGATCATAAATAATCGTACACATTCAAAATCGGTTTATAATTGAAATGTCCTGGATATATGAGTTTCTTTTCAATGTACAGTGTGGATGTGTTTTTTTAATATAAAAATAATGTGTCCCAATAACATCCCCAACACCTGCTCAGGATGGTGTACAAAATACACAAATAAACATAAACATAAACATTAATAATAATAATAATAATAGCTTCAATCTGACACATTCATCCCCAGGTCTATGGGGACCATATGGTAATCTGTGTTTTGCACTCTGACACCTCAGCACCTATCACAGGATTTTTGTACATTTTTTGGGGTGAGCATTTCTATAAGTAGCATGTTGATGAGCATAGTATACAGGCTAAGTAAATAAGACAGACAGACAGATAGATAGATAGATAGATAGCAAAAGTTTTCAGAAGACGTATAGTACAATGAGAGAGCTGCCAAAAGGGGGACAGGACTCATGCAGGCACTAGGAAAGGGGACGTTTTCCAGACCAACTTTCAGTCCGGAGGAGCAGATGTCAGTTTTTCTGCTACCTTCTGTGTGCAGCCAGTGCATTCCAAGTTCTCCTCTCTCAGCCGTATTTCCTTTCCAAACTTCCGTCCCTTGAACTTTGGAATCCAGATTGTCATAGCAGCAATGACAGCTAGCCGGCCAATCTGATTGCTTTGTCATTCAAAAGCTGTCTGCCAGCTGGGCACACAACTCCCTATCTAGCTCTGAGACTCGCTGATATTGGGATGGCTCCCCTAGGGGGAGGGAGTTGTCCTCACAGGAGGCAAATTTTCAAATACAGGCACCTAAGTTGTGCAGTGAATCATGCAGGTACAGGAGCCCAGAGGCAAACAGGTGTTTACATGCACAAAACCACAACCCTCTCTCTCAATAGGCTCCCTCTCCTTCCCCAAACTTTGGGACAGTTTGGATCCAGATCTGGATCCAAATTTTGCAATCAGAGCTCGACTCATCTTATTCTAGGGAAATACAACTTAGATGGAGCTACCATAAGATGGGTGCAAAACTGGTTGGAAAACCATTCCCAGAGAGTAATTGTCAGTGGTTCACAGTCATGCTGAAAGGGTATAACGAGTGGGGTCTCACAGGGATCAGTTCTGGGTATAGTTTTGTTCAATATCTTCATCATGGCATAGAGATACATTTATAAAGTTTGCGGATGATACCAAGCTGGGAGGGGTTGCAAGTGCGTTGGAGAATAAGATTAAAATTCAAAATGATCTGGACAAACTGTAGAAATGGTCTGAAGTAAATAGGATGAAATTCAAGAAGGACAAATGCAAAGTGCTCCACTTAGGAAGGAACAATCAGTTGCACACACACAAAATGGGCAATGACTGCCTAGGAAGGAGTCCTGCCGAAAGGGATCGGGGGTCATAGTGCAGGGTTTCTCAAACAGGGGTCGCCACTTCTGTAGGGAAAGCCCCTGGGAGCCGTGATCGGCCAGACCTGTGGACGGGGCAGATAAACACACCGGCGTGGCCCGCCAGGGGCTTTCCCTACACAAGCGGCGACCCCTGTTTGAGAAACCCTGTTCTAAGTCCTATGTGTGTTTCCCTCAGCTCTACCCAGTGTTTTTAAAGGGAAATGTAAGAAGCAGCATGTACTGATCTGCCACCACACTCAGTGGGAAGCCACATGTGCAGACACAGAGGCCTGTTTGAAGGAGATTCTTGCTCAGCTTCTAGGATGACTAGGCATGAAAATAAAAATCAGGCAACTCACCCTTTGCCAGAGGCAGAGCGAACTCAAACTTCCAATAGCTTGAGCTTGCTTCAGGAACCTGAGTGCCCCCCATTCTAGAGCTGGTGCTAATTCTTTCAAAAACAAATCTCTCCTTCCTTCCTTTGCTGCCAGAGGTAAAAAGTGTGACTGAGACTCCCCTTTGTTCTCCTTTGCCGCCAGGGCGGCTTTAGGAAGCACGGGGCCCAATTCGAACAGTTTCCGCAGGGCCCCAGCAGGGATGACTTAAAAAAAAAGTGTAAAAAAACACCTGGGGCTTGTCCTCACCGGGTGGTGCTCTGGGTTTTCGGTGGCACTTCGGCGGCAGGTCCTTCACTCACTCCAGGTCTTCGGCGGCACTGAAGGACCCGCCACTGAAGTGCCGCTGAAGACCCGGAGCGAGTGAAGGACCCGCCGCTGAAGACCTGGAGTGCCGCCAGGTGAGTAAAAATTAAAAAGGCTCCTCTAGCCAGGGAAGGGATTCTCACTGGGCACGGGGCCCTCTTAGGCACGGGGCCCGATTTGGGGGAATTGGTGGAATAGGCTTAAAGCCGGCCCTGTTTGCAGCGCACTCAGAGCTGGCTGGAAGGTGCTGACAGGCAGCTCCTCTATTTATCCACAGAACTCCTACATCAGCGGTGGGCAAACTACGGCCCACGGGCCATATCCAGCCCACAGGACCCTCCTGCCCAGCTCCTGAGCTCCTGCCCTGGGAGGCTAGCCAAAATGTTTGCCTGCCCCTGTGCTACATCATGGGTAATAGTGCAAGCTGCTCACACATGCCCGCCCCCTGAATGCATTAGCTGAAGCTTTTTGGACTCAAATAAAGTCTCCTGTGTCCCTCTCTCCTTACATCATGAATAACCCTGAGGGCAGACGGGGTGAATTCAGTGAAGGCTGCACAGATTCAAAATAAAGAGTGTTAAAACTACAGCGTTTCTCTCTACTTGAGCACCTTTTCTTTGGCACATGTGTGTGCTGGGGTTCCTAGGAACGATACAGGTGGGGGAGTTCGCGTATCACGTTTGCCAGCCACAGGAGTGACATTGGGGCAGTACAAATATCCAGTGGTCCTGTACGTCGGACCGGTAAGGTGTTTATAGCTGGGACGCCGAACTGGAAAGACACAGGAGGAGCAGAACGTGGGGCCATGTGAGACTCCACACCAGCAGCTCCTCCGGTGCGGCTGTACCGCCCGGCCCAGCCCTGCCACGCAGCTGCATCTCCTGAGTCCTGTCTGGGGTCTGTACAGCAGCCCCCCCCCCGGAGCACAGGGCTGGGGGTGATACAGCCGCACTGGAGGAGCTGCTGGCGGGTGGCCCCATGGTCTGCTCCTTTCGCTGCTGCAGTAGACGTCTCTGGTGCAGTGGGAGGAGGACAGAGACCCCCCCCCAGGTAACGGGGTGGGGAGGAGTCACATGGGGGGCCCCTGGGGAGCTCACGTGCCCCCTGTTTTAGCTGGTGCAGCCCACCGGTAAGAAATGAATTCTACTTGCACCACTGCAAATCTCTTGTGGTGCATTAGCATTCCAGATAGATAAGGGCACATCACAACCCGCGCAGGGCAGCTAAGTGCCGCAGATAGACGGGAAAGGGCGTAGACCCGCCATGCTCAGCGAGTGCTTGATATCGGAGTCCAATTCAGGCTGCTGTCTTCATACAGGAGAGTGCCCCTTTGATATACTATCCCCCGGAGATATGATATACACCTGTGCTTATCCTGACTCGCAATCCCATGTCATGCGCTGCCCTGAGCCGGCTCAGCGAGCGGCAGCATTATTTATCGGGCAATAAACAGCCTTCAGCCTGCAAGCCATGGGCTTCGGCGGGGAAAGTAATGGGCGGTTTCAGCTCAGGTGAACCTGGCGGGGAAGGGAGCGTGTCCCCGGATCTGAGTGAGAGATGCCCTGTGACTCCTGCCAAGGGTGCTCTGACAAGACCACGGCAAGGACATGCCAGGCTTGTTCTGCTCTCACAGGAGCAATGAGCCAGCCGCAAGGCTGGACTGTTTCAGTGCTGGGCTCATGCAGGGACTGTCCTGCCCCATGGACCGCCAGAAAGGGCCACCTAGACTTTCTCTGGGCACAGGAGCTGTTAGCAAGGCCCGGGACTGGCCTCCCCCTCACACTTTCTCCCTTTGTCCCTGTTCTTTCTCCTCCTGGTGCCCTTGCCCCTTGCCTGAGCTTCCTGCCCCTCCACCTGCAGCGTGAGAACTGTGTGTCCTGCCCTGCAATGGGAACTTAGTGGTAGCAGGAGCAATGTGAGCCAGGTTCCCTCCCCCACGGTCAGACCTGCCAGGGGCTGGGCAGCACCTTAGGGACCCTGGGAATTGCTACGGGTGCATCGAACTCACTCTGCTCCTCGGCACAGGAATGAATTTCACCCAGACCTGCAGGGTTTATTCACCCTGCCCTGGGTGGGTCTGGGATGACCAGGCTTGGTTTTCAGCAGTGAAGGGGTTAACACCAATGTACTCTGGGGCAGGAGGCAAGCGGGAGACTTGGAAATCATCAACTGATGGGCCATTGTGCCATTCCCCTTCTGCAAAACCGGGCCAATGGTACTGACCTCCCTTCACTGGCCACAGATGAAACGGGCTATCTAAGAGGTATCGTACTATTACTAGTATTCCCTAGTCAATCCTTCCACCTGGGATTGCTGCACAATGGAGCTGCTGGAAAAATGTTTCTTTTCTAACCACAAAGATTGGCTTTTTGACTAAACAGAAATTCTTGCAAGAAAATTTCCATTTTCATTGACCTAAGGTTTCCAGCTGAAAACTGAAACACTTTCCATCCCCCCCAAATGTTCCATTTTTGGGTTTTCTTGTTTAAAAAAAATCCACAAAAAATTTCAAGAAAAACAACCCAAACCAGGTCATTTTCTCAGGTGTGAACAACCAAGTATGATTTTGACCAACTGTACTGGCAAGGAAGCCAGAACCCCATGAACCCACCGGAGAGGGGTGACCCAGCTCAGGGGACAGAGGAAATCACCCAACCTCCACCACTTCTGGGGGTCTAGGATTGGTCAGGTGACTTTGCTCACTTGAGGAGAAGGACGATCTGATGGCTAATACACTTGCCAGGGGATCTGGGTCCTCTTCCTGACTTTCTGGGTGACCCAGGCTAAGTCCCTATCCATGCAGTGGTGAGAACAGCGATTACCTTTCTCATAAGGCACTGGCAGGGTTAATTAGAGTTGGCTCAGTGCTTTGTATAGGTAAAGTGCTGTCTAAGTGCAAAGTGTTGTGATTAATAATACCCTGCCTGCTAAAGCAAAGCACTTAGTGGGATTCCACAAGGGTTAGACATTCGTATGAATATACGGAATTGCTACAGTTAAAAAGTTACATTAAATAGGATAAAAATCTGCGTGGGATTGAAACCCGCATGCTTCAGGGCACTAGCTGCCTGGGGTTAGGAGGAAACTTCTCTGTGGGCAGGTTAGTGCATATCTGTTCACCCTGTTCTAAGAAGCACCCAGTGCTGGCTGCTCAAGGACAGACCCTGGCCTAGAGGGACACCTGGTCTGACCCAGGTGGGCAATGCCTTTGGTGCTGTTATGTACATTGGTACCTTCCTCATATTATCACAAAACCCTTCCCTGCTCTTCTGAACACATCCACCCAGCACTCACCATCACGGCCATTCACCTGCTCCTGTAGCCCGTCACACCTCCTTCCCCAGGCCGTTCGCTCGCCACCCTCCCACACGGGTGCCACTGGGGGGCACTGCAGCTGCCCTGAGAAAAGCCCCCTCTCACTGCCAGCCGGCAGATCCCATGCTGACACTCAGTGCCACGTCACCAGGCCCAGCAGTGCTGGGCCAGGAGACACACGGTCCTGCTGTGCCTGAGGGATGGACACTCCTTTCCCCATTGGAATGACAGGCCAGACTAAAACAGGGAGCCCAGCCCCTTTCTCCCACCCGCACCCACTGCAGCTCTCAACAGCGTGGGTGGACGCTGGTGCCTTTAACACATTGCAGCATCTGTAAATCACTCGTGCACTCACGTTGTTGCTTAGTTCGGAGTCCATCAATAATGATGCCTGGCTGCGTTGGTATAAATACCCCCTCTTCTCCGGGACTGGGTGCATCGCGGGCACTCATTCCTATCAAAGAGCGAATCTTCCTGTCAGGACCTGGCCCTTCCTGGACACACCCCTTGACCCCTCTACATTTCCTCCCAGGACACTTGCCTGTAAACACAAGGCGATCCTGGCTGCTGAGCCTGGCTCTATTTCAAGGACCCTGCCGAGCTCCTCAAAACCCACCAACTGACTTGGCCTCTGCCTGCTGGGTTTGAAAAGCCCTAAACTTATAACAATAACCCTCCCCTGCCACTAGGGAAAGCCTGACCCGACAGAGCGCAGCCGGGTTCCCTTCCTGATCACAGCCTCGCTCCCCAATCCCCGCTGTGATCCAGCTGCCTCTCTCCTCAGGACGATCGTTCCCACTGAACCCACACCCCGAGTTCCAGACGAGCTGTCTGGGTCGTTTCCAGCCCGGAGTCCCAGCCCCGGTGTCTCCATGTGCCCAGCTTTGGTCCTCATCCCACAACACATCCCATCAGACCGTTTGGCGTAACACTTATCCTATCACGACAGCTCAGATTAACCAATTTCAGGTGAATGTAGTCCCCTCCCCACACTGTCTGGTGAGTCATTGTCTGCAAGACTTAAGTAGTGCTGAGGCCTGGTACTGGGCCTGTGTCCAGGGGTGACTTTCATGCTGATTGAGTAACCCTGGGTCTGAACATTGCAAATCTGGTGAAAAAAATCTTAAATTTCTACATTTTTGACAAGCAAAGGGACTCCCCCCCCACCTTGAAAATGTGCACAGGAAACATTCCCATCTTTCAGCTAGCGCTAGTCTATTGTTTGCCAGCAGTTAGCAGCAAATGCTCAATATTCAATTTTTCTTCATTATTTTTACTTTCTCGCCTCTGCATTTCCTTTTGGAAGTGAAAATGCCTCAGGAAAGGCTGAGGTTTATGCTGGTTGGTTTGTGGTATTTTGAGCCCACGTGGTAAGCAGGAAATACCCAGGGTGGGGAGATTAGCCAGGTCATGACACAAGAAAGTTAAAGACAACACATTTACAGTTGGTAAAAGGAACTGTGTTTTTATACCCTGTGTTGTTGGCCTGTGGAACTCATTGCCACAAACCATTTAAGAAAGGTTAGATACATCTGTGATTATCATCATCTGCAGTTACCCTAGTTAAGGTTAAAGATCAATGAGGCACGTCGACGCTCATGCTTCATGACACAGACTGAGCACTAGCTGCTTACAAAGACATTTCCCATGTCAGCATCATATTGCAAAATTGACCATGAACAAGCCTCCTCTGAAGTATCTGGCACTGGGCACCGTCAGGGACGGTGATCTTCTAGGGCAATTCCTACATTTCTGTGATGTCTACAGCCCAGTTTTTGCAGGCTCAAGAGGCTGGTATAAGCACATGGGCCTACATTTCCAAAAGCGCCTAGTGATGTGGAGTGCCTCTGTTTCCCTTGAGGCACCTTTACAACAGCCTGCTTTTCAGAGGGCAGGCGCTTGGCACTTTCGGAAAACCAGGTCTCTTTAAAGTATCTCATGTTGGACCCCAGAACATAGAGGCACCTAGAACCACCCATCACTGTTGAGCATTTAGAGCGAAGCCCAGAGTGAATTCAGATAGCTCTCTGTGACGGGGACATCTGCCCTGCAGCTGGGAGTTGTAATTCCCAGCTTGGATAGACACACGCACAGGCTTGCCCAGCTCCGTACCTGCGACTTGGGATGGGATTGTACTCAGGTAACTAGCCCAAGCGGCTGCCCGTGCTGCTGAGGACACATTGTTACTTTTACAGCTGTGAATCACACCTCCAGCTGCAGCACAGACACACCCTGAGGATGTATTTCACCCCTACCGGCCCCTGCACCCTCCTGCCCTGCTCTGAGGGTTTAAGTGGGACTTAAGTGGCACATAGGCCTCGTGCTGGTGAATTTGGCCCTCAGAGCTCACTGCCCCTTCAGGAACAGGGGCTCATTGTCTCTGGACAAAGAACCCAGAGTACGTGTGTCCTCCGTGTATTTCCCCTTTGCTGCACTCCTTATAATAACAGGGGTGTATTTATTCACAGAGAAAGAGCGATGCCCAGTTCGTGTCATTATTACAATGGAGACTGGGCAATCCAGTTAGATAATGGCAGAAAAGGGTGGGGTCTGATTTCACTTGACTTTCCTTGCTCCTAGTGAACACACGCGCAGTCACAGGCTGTCCTGTAGATGTCCCGAGGACTCCCTTTGTGATGCAGCATCGGTTAAGTACTGGTTAATGTGCACTTAACATAAAGTGGTACCTGAAAAGGCTCCTCAGTAAGATGGAGTAGACACAATGCAGTATCATTTATTTCTTGAGAATAGCATCCTTCATAGGCATTATAACAGCACATTTTGCAGGGAGACAATTGTGAGCTGCAGCAGAGAGGAAGGGTTTAAGAGGAGATTTAAAGAAGGGAAGCCAGTGAGTGTCAGCAAGGAATGGGAGACGAGAAAGACCTGCCCTTCAGCTGTGCAGGGAGCAAGGGGAAGAAGGGAGCCCAGGATTTAGGGAAGCCTCAGTCTTCATGGCAGATATTCCCCTTTGTTCAGGGGGCTAGCAGGGGGGGAGAGGGGGCGTAGTTTCAAGATGGGTAAATTTATCATTAACCAAGGGCTGATCCCTCTTCAGGGACCTTCCAGCAGGTTTATATGAAAACTGAAATAAGCTCTACAGGCAAACGCGTGGCTTTGCTGGTATCTGCCGCGCCTTGCCGGTATAGTGTACCCGTATAACCACATCAGCAAAGTGCTCCTCGTGTAGAGATTTGGGCTAGCTTCCTAGTTTGGCTTGTGGGTACCATTCACCCCTGGGCAAAGGCCTATGAACCACTCCAGTGCCACTTGAACCCTCAGTAATAACAGCCCACTGTCATATGGCAGCACTCTGTAGATCTCCGGTGTTGCATTAGCCTGCTGATGGCCCTTGTAAAGGCCTGGATTTCCCTTTGAGTGGGTGAAAACATCGGGGCTCCTCAGTGTCTGTAGTGACAGCTGAGTGTGAAGGCCTCCCAGCCTATTGTAGAGAGGCCACCTGTGGAGGCTTAGCCGTGGGTGCCTTGCTAAGCAAGCCAAACGAGGGGCGCTCTCGAGGGCACTCAGCGTGTCTCCGACAGAGCGACTGATGACCCATCTCAGTTTATCAATGGCCAGGCAGGCAGGGCTGGGCCAGCAGGTGACAGCGGGGCTGAAAACATCAGCAAGTGTCCAAAGACCCTGAGGAGCGCGCTGGGGAGAGGCCTAGGAACGGTCGATGAATTTCACTAGAGGACAATGCAAAGCGATGTCTCACCTTGTGCCCATGCAGCCCATTGCAACCCTCATCTCAACATACTCGGCTTCCAATGGCACTTACGCCACTTTGACACCATCGTTACCCCAACGACTTCACTCTCAATTTACACCACTCGGAGGGGAGAGGAGAACCAGGAATTCATGCCAGAAAACCAGATGAGGAGAAGGAACCCCCCACTGTCCCCATGTCGTCTCCCCTCTCCTCATTGTCCCTGTGCACAAAGCGGGTGCTGAAAGTGTCTGGTAACCTGCTGCTCCCCTCTCCTTCCCACCTGGCAGGAGGCAGCCGCCACCAGCGCAGCTAAAGCCACACTTATAAATCCTCTTTGCAATTTCATTCATTTCAAAGCTCCCTGTTACCAGCTCTAGCCCTTAATCTCACACTCCATAAATCAATCAGCCAGGGAGCTGGGTGGAATAGGAAATCAGCTCCCTTTGCCCAGAGCCCTCTTCAGCTGAGCAGAGCGGGGCAGTGAGTGACAGCGTTTTGTGTGTGTGTAGTGGGGGGGGGGGTCTCCTACTGCCACAGCCCACCCTTTATGAGAGCTAACAGGCAGTGGAGAGGGAGCAGGGGCACGTGCAGCATCGCTAGAGAGCGGGAGTGGGTTTCTCCAGTCCCCAGAGCTAGCCCTGGAGTTGATTTGCTGAGACTAATTAACTCTCCCTGCTCTTGAAGTATTGATAATTGGAAGGCACTTAGTCATTTTTAGTATAAATTCCATCCCAGCTGAGGTGCACAGGCTGCAGCGTCTCTCCCGCCCGCGAGCAAGGCTGAGCATGCCCAGCCATCAGCCTCCAGAGCTCACCCTTAGCGCTTCACACTTGCTGCGGTGATAGATTTGCTCCAAAGGAAAATGCCCCTTTGGCGCCCATTAAATAGACACATTGTTTAGATATGTGCTGAGGAGTTTTACAGCTAGGCTGGGGCTGGCAGGGAAACAGGGCTGATGGACTCGGTGCGGCTCTCAGAGAGGAGAGGCCAGGTGATTTTTGCGAGTAATGCACAGGGATGTTATTGCAAAAGGGCAAGTGATTCAACGCTCCAGCTGTGAGGGCAAGGCTCACGGTTCCAACAGGAGCACGAGCGGGGCAGCGATGCATCCTCTGCATGTTTACTGGGGATGTTCTAGGACATACATGGTGACATACATTCAGCCACAAACATCAGGCACAGGAGATGGTATTTATCTGCAGCACATATGAGTAAGGGGCTCAGTGTTTGTGTTTCTTGACTCTTTGTAATGCTTTCTCTGCAGTGCTGGAATCACCATGTAATTTCTGAGGCTTTGTAAAAGACAGGAAACCCAGTGAAATGCAAGGAACATCCTGCTTGCTAAGGACAAGGCGGGTAGGTCGCACAGTGTGGATGGCTGCAGGCCGCACAGCAGGAGCTCTGAAAAGGCTCTCGGGGTCATGGCGGGTAACAAACTGAGCACTGTGAGCTCCCAGTGTGACCAGTAGGTCTGCTACTATCCATAGCTGTATCTCAAGCAGCAGTGGGGAGGTGGTGTGACCTCTTCATACAGAATGAGTGAGACCATCCCTGCCTCCCGTGCCCAGTTCTGTGCCCACACTTCAAAAAAGATTTTGAAAAACTGGAAAGAAGTTGAGAGAAGAGCGACAAACACGATTCAAGGTCTAGAAACCTGCCTCCGGCGAGAGAGACTGGGAAGCTCAATCTATTTGCTTGTCAAAGAGAAGGACAAGAGGTGAATCGATCACGGTCTGTAAGTACCTACCTGGGGAGAAGGTTTCTTACTCTATCAGTGGCTGGAAGTTGAAGTGAGGCAAATGCAGACTGGAAATAGAATTCAGGTGTTTAGGAGTGAGAGTGATTAGCACTGGACCAACGTAAATGAGGCTATGTTGGCCTTTCCATCCCTTCGAGTCTTTCAGCCCAGGATGGACGTCTCTTTCTGAAAGATCTGCTCTAACTCAACCAGAAGTTCTGGGTTGGACGGGAATCAATGAGTGACGCCCTCTGGCCTGCGTTATAGAATCAGAATCATAGGATTGGAAGGGATCTCATGATGTCATCTAGTCCATTCCCCTGCACTCATGGCAAGACTAAATATTCGGAGTTATATAGGAGGCCAGACCGGGTGATCATAATGGTCCCTTTCAGCCTTAAACTCTCTGAATCCAAGAAAAGACAAGACCAGTTGCTCTGCTGGTCATGGAACTCACCAGTGTCATGGAAGCTGACTCGGGAAATGCATCTCTCCTCTTATCTCAGTCCCAGTGTTTATATTGTGTGTGCGCGTGTGAGACACGCACACACATCTGTCACTCCCACCTTCACCTACAACACGATGGTCCAGAGAACAGTGCAGCCAGCCTGCCTCCATCTCGCAGGTTTCCCGTGCACAAGGTGTTATTGAGGAGTGCTGCCTCGGAAGCACCGTCTCTATGTTACCATCTCTGTGTGAGCAAATGGCTGCCTGGAGGTGAGTTTAACGCCTGTGAGCGCCGTGTCTTGTGCTTGTGCAGCCATTTGTGCCACACCCAATGAGAAAGGGAGAGAGTGTGATGGGGCGGGGGGGTTCTCCTTAGCGGCTAAAGGAGAAGGGAAATGACCTGCCTAAGGGGTATTCAGATAAATCCTGTCTCTGTTGTGTAACCTGCCAGTTTTCCAGCCCCCAGGACACATACACAGAGCATTCATATCCCCAAGCCCACAGCAAATGGCTTCTTGCTCACGTTCACATGAATAACTGGGCATGAGAAGGGGCATCACTCTCTTGAAGCTACCAGGGAAAAACAGGCAAGGACTGAGCTTCCTGGATCTAGGCAGAGAGCGTTGGAGTCCATGGCTACCCACTGCTGCCAGTACTGCAGGGAGGAGAGGAGGCAGCACTGGCTGAAGAGTGGAAGAGGAGATCAACTGCGGGAATGGAGCTATTGAGAGGGGAGGCTGCGGGTGAGGGGAGATCTTGTTCTGGGTCAGATTGGGCCAGGCACGGCCAGCCTGTATTGGGGACAGCCCTGAGCACAAGGCTGCTGGTGCTGCACCAGCTCTGGAGAGTTGTGGGGAAGGCAGGCATGGCCCTGGCTCCTACCCACCCCTCTCCTCTGGGGCGGCTGCCCTGGAGCTCTAGCAGGGAGCAGTCCCTTCAGCCCGAGGCTGGATTGTGCCTTGCTCCTGCAAAGGGGGTGCAGAGGGTGAAGGGACCGTGTGGCCTTTCCTGCCTCTTTACACATCCACGGGGGAGCTGGCCAAGCGCTAATCATGGGGACACTGAGCTGCTGACAGCGGGCGGCACAGCAGCCACGGTGGGTGGCCATGGGACAGAGCTTATGGCTCCACTGACCCACATGGGAGCTAACCACGAGCATGAGGCTGAGACGTCACCTGCTGCCCTCCCCTGGCTGCTGATCCCTAAGGGTGGCACAAGGCTGGAACCATCCTCCTCCCACCCCCCATCCTTATAAACGAGCAGCTTCCCCCAGCCTTGTGTTTTGCAGCCTGGTGCCGCGTGTCCTGTAGCAACGCTGCATATATCATCCTTGCCAGCCGCGCTGCTGCACTCGGCGCGCCGATCTGTTCGAGGGAGTTACAGCGCGGCGGCCGCAGCTCCCCCACCCGCCTGCCTCTCGGAAGGGCTGAGCTGGAATTACGCTGGTGCCGAATCCCAATTTCAAACTTTGCACCTGGTGTCTGTGATGCGCTTCCTGTGACTGGCTTTGGTGCTCCCTGCTCTCCGCAGCCTTCCCCCCACCCCCCATTGCCTCTGCAAAGTGCTCCTGCCCTGAGCTGCAGTGTCCTGGCTAGTGCCGGGGGAGGGGGTCTGGTCTGGTCTGGTCTCCTGGTCCATTCACCAAGGTGGGCAGGGGACCTGTACTGGGGCCGCTAACTCTTCCGCCCTGGCTCCTGAGAAGCCAGGAGGAGGCTGCAACTTCCAGTCCCGCCCAGCGTGGGATGGGGATTGAACTGGTGACCTGGAGACGACAGGCCCATCGCCCATTCCCAGTGCCTGAGTGTCGTGGATGCAGAGACCCTCCTCAAACTTAGCACAGCAGGTGGCATTTGGGGGATGTGTCTGCTCGCTCCTGCTTCGCATTATCCACCCATGCTGTGGGGACGTCTACGCAGCCCTGGCAGCGGCTGCCAGCCTGGGAGGAGCCTCGGCTAGCAGGGCTGGTGCCAGCGCTCTGAAAATAGCTGCGCAGACAGCGCTTTGAAGTTCCAGCTGCGGCTGACCTCGGGCTCTGACACCTGGGGCTTCATGGCTCAAGCTCCAGCCCGAGCTGCTCTCCCAGGGCTTTCTGCTGGTGGCCTAAATCCTGCTATTCTACCCTAGGCAAATCTTTTCTCCAATCCTTGCTGGGAGCAGAACAGCCAGCAGGCATCGTGGCCTCCCTCCCAGCTACCCATGGCATAGGCAGCTCAGCCCGTCCACCGCCTCCACCACTGGCCCAGTTCATGACACACCCACGGGCCCTGGTGTCAGACTTTCTCCACCCACTCCTTTGCCATCCCTCCCCACTCCCACTGCCGGGGGTCTCCTTGCCCCCAGCCCTGTGATGATAAGAGGGAACTGTATTATTGTTTATATTGCAGTAGCATCCCGAGGTCCTAGGCAGGGCTCGGGGACCTGGGGTGCTGGGCATTGTACCAACATCTGCTGAAAAGGCTGCCCCAGGGAACTAGCAGGCTCAGTATAAGATCACTGCTGACACCACCAAGTCACTAGAAAATATTCGTTGGAAAAGTTTCAGACCTTCCCAGGCTGTGATGCTTTTCTCGGTTTTGCAGCATCTTGCCTGTACGTGTTAAATGCTGGTTAATAAACAGTTTGCTTTAACAAGCCTCCAAAATACCCCATGCTGATCTGTGGCTGGGGAGTGAAAAACAATCCTTGCTGTGTAGTCTGCACCTACCCTTTGACCTCCAGTTTCAAATCCGCTCTCACTAGCAGGACACGTCATATCTAACTGCTCTGCTCTGCCTGGGGAGGCTGGGAGGTTAATTATTGCTATTGCTTTTATGACTCCCGTCCAGCTGTACTAAAGGGTTAAATTCAATATATGTAACGGCATCACTTACTGCGCTAACTTCTCTTTGGGCTCTAACTTGCTTTGGCTGAATATGTCCTTGGCACATACCAGATGGAAACAGCTCGAGATAGCAGTGTTGGAGCAAGTCCTGAGGGTGGGAGTCACTTTCTTGGGAGATGAGAGGTGATGGACTGCATGCCGCAGACTCTGGGCAGCACGGCTGGACAGAGGGGTAGCGCTGCAGCAGGGGACAGGCAGCTACAAATACGAGCTCACTGAGCTAAGTAAAATAGCCGGCTTGTGACACAGAAATAACACGCTGCACCTGTGACAGCTGCCATGTTGGATCCCGACTGCCGAGGCAAGGCAAGCTACGCATCCGCCTGAGAAGTGTTCATTCTGTCTTGGAGTCTGGGCAGCCATTAAACTATTACACGTGACCACCCTCTGCTTTATCATTCCCACTTCCCTTATGGCCAGTGCAGCGTGCAGCTAACCTGAGCAAAGGCGGGATTTTGTGCTTTCCCCCTTTAGTCACTCACTCACGGCTGTCATCTTCCTGGCCACCCACCTGTGGCCTTTCCCCCTGAAAAGGAGGCTCTGTTCAAATGCCAGCAGCAAGGTCCTTCTGCTGCCCAAATATGTCCCAGAATCCTCTACAGCAGCGCTTCGAAGGAGTTTGGGCAAATGATTCTAGGGTGTGTCTGTAAACAGGTGCCCACCATACACAGCTGAGCAGAGAGAGAGCAGGCAAAATTCGTGCCCCTAAATGCAGGCCCCAGGACCTGTTTGCTGGGGACTGAGTAGGACAGTTCAATGGTTTGATGAACGCACTGAGAGGTCACATTGGAATATCTCTTCCTTGACCGGATAAGTGTAACACTAAGGTCTTGCTACACAGGGAATGTTACCAGTCTAATTACCATCCAGTGCTGGTCTGATGCTGCCCCCTTACGTGTGACACCTGGCTTTCTGTGTGCCTAACACTGTCTCTGGTGCTCTCACCTCTTCCCCAGCAGGGAGACAGCCAGTCAGGTGGCATTTTTTCATCAGAATATTTTTTTAATGAAAATGAAAATTCCCACGGGGTCCTGAGGGTCTGGGTCATGAGTGTTCTTTGGGGTCCAGAGGAACCTAGGGCTGGATAAGGAAGGAATTGAGTAACTGTGTGCTGGGAGGAGATCCCGCAGTCCGGGGTGGGGTTAGCCCACCCTCAGACTAACCATAAATCAACCAGCAGCCCCCGTGTTCTCGCTCCTCATGAATGCTCAGTTGTGCCTCTCATTTGCAGGGAATGACTGTGCATCAGACGTCTCCTTGCCCCTGGCTCCCCTGTCAATCTGACATCTTTGTCCCTCATTGGTGATAGGGATTCAAGTGCAAAAGCTCTTTGGGTTTTTTAAAGGTTTCTTTTGCAGTAACCCTTCTTTATTCCAAGGCACTGAACCACCCAGCTTCTAAATCCTGATTACCCTGGCTCAGAGACTTTGCCTGAAGTATGACTTTGAATTAAGGATCTCAAATGTGCATTCAACTTCAGTTTAAAAGGGGTAGTTAACACATTTTATAGAAAGAGCTATTATTAAATATGTTCGCTGAAGATTAACAACTGCTGAGTGTAATGGATACATGTCTGAGCACTATGATATATACTGAATTTCCCATTATATAGGGGCTGGATGTGTGTCTGCTAGAACAGAGCTAAGAATTCACAGCGAATAATTTAGCAGCTGAGTGGAGCATGTCTTTCTGCCTGTGGAACTGTGTGGTGCCCTCAAATGCATTCTGCAGTTTTCTCACAGAGACCCAGCCATGCATGCTGGGGTGTAGTTGGCTAAAACCGCATCACACAGGGACAGCCCTAGATGTGAAGACTCCTGCTCCCAGGCCTGTTGAGCATCATGACCGCCTTCATCCTGAAAGATCAAAGCTGCCCCTGGTGTGGTGCTTCCCCTTTGAATTTGTGTATGTCTCTGACCCCTTCCTGCAGAGACGAGCACCCTGACCCCCTGCTGCCAGGACATTGCTGCATCTCTCTTCAAGCCCAGTCTGCCTGGAGCCCTGTGTTTCAGCTGAGTGAATATGTCAGGGACTGAGACATGGGGGGTCTGACCTTGTGGTTAGAGCCAGAGCCCGACTTAGTGGTTACAGACAGGAACAGGAACTGGGAATCAGAGCCAGAGGCAGAAATGGACCAGGGAGCAGGGCTGGCACCGGGCAGGAACAAGGCAGACGCAGGTTTGCAGCAAGGCTGGGAATAAGGCAGGCACAGGAGAAATCACAGCTGTGGGTGGAAGCGTTGACAATGACCTGCCACTGCTGCTGCGCTTAAATACAGACCTGCCGGCTCCTTGAAGCCAATCAGGTGGATGGGCCGAGCAGGCGATTCTGCTGCAGCCCAGCTGGGCTCACTAACCGGGCCTGCGGGTGAGCTGGTTAGTCCGAGGCTCGGCTGAGGGAACTCTGGCACAAGGTTCCTGACAGAACAACACAAACTTTTCCCCTTCTGATTTTTATCTAAATTTGCTTCCTGGTGCTTTGCCCTTTCTCCATTTGTCATCCGCGAATGTCTTGGCAATGAGTTGGTTGCAGGGAGTTGGCTCATTTGAAAGGAATTTTGCAGGATGTTTGCAGAAAGCAAACTCTGAATTAGCATCCCAAGCCTATGCATGGAAAACCTGATTCTCAGGGCTTGTCTCCATAGAGAATTTTGCTGTTATAATTATATGGGTATAACCCATTGGGGTGCATTATACCAACAGAGTACACTCTTACTCTGGAATAACGGGAAGTTATATTGTTTAATTACAGCAGCTTAACTACACAGGTATAATTATAATGGTAACGTTCCTTGTAGCAAACGCTTTGAGTTACACTCAGCCAGTCGGGGAAGAGATACATGCATGTTACCTACCTGTGCAGCCAATCGAATCAGCTTGAATTTCAGATCTGGAATAGCGCCGAGCTACAGGTCACGAATTATCCATATAAATTACTCAGCGAACGTATCTGTGTAAAACCAGGAAAACTGTAGCATGTTGGTGGACAATTTGCAAAGAGATAAAGAGATGCTGTGGCTGAATAAATTGCTGTGAAATATTTGCCCAGTGTGGCCTCATACATCTTGTTTTTCACAGTAAACCTGCATTGATTTGTGAGGCCTATGGAAAAGAAACAAATAATCCATCAAGCACCTTTCTGGATCGAGCACTTGGAAACCTGACCCAGATGTGCCTGACAGGGCAGAAGGAATGACCAGCAGTGTCTCTAAAAAAGGAAGCTTTCTACTCCTGTTACTGCAATGGCAGGAAGCCAGGTCTGTTTGCTAAGCTACCCAAAAACAGTGCCAGGGGCTGCCAGACTCATGGTGGGTTGATTTAGCTGAGAAATCAGTTCCCTTTTTTGTTTTGTGCAACCTCAGATTATCTTGCTGCTCAGTAATTTCTTCCTCTCCTGCTATCCCTGGCTGGCTTTGGCAGTTTCTAAGCTCTCCAATGGGTGGGTGGGTTGGGAGGATGTCTGACAGTTTCTAAAAGCAATTCAGAGATGCCATCGCAGCTTAGTGGGAACATAACACGTCTACCAGGTTTGGATAGTTCCTTCCAACTGGAGTAGGGGAAATAAAATACCCACTTCTCTCCCCCCCCCCACAAAATAAGACTTAAAAAGGATTTCAGATTAAAATAACTAGCTCAGGCGGGTCCTCTGTACTGAGAAGATCAAGTGCTAACGATGGTTCTGGCGTGTCGGTGACAGTTTTGTCTGTTGTATGTATATATATTTAAACTGTGAGACCACATGGGAGGTTCTTTATGCAGGCGAAGTGCCTACGACAGCCGCTGAGAACACATTGGCTCCTTTCTGCTGGCAAAAGGCTCATCCCATTAAAGGCTGTCGATACGGGGAAGGGAAATGACAAGGGTGCTTGGGAAGGGAGCGAGGCAGCAGGAGGAGACAGGAGCTGCCACCACCAATGTCATTACCGGGAAAGAGAACGAGCTTTGGCATAAATGTACCATGTGTTTTCATTAGCGGCAGCGGGGAGTGAGCCACTCGGAAGAGGCAGTATTTATACCACGGAAGGGAAAAAGATGCCCTACAGTATCACGTGGACTCCAGAGGGATTCACTGGCTCGGCATGTGAGCATAGTCCAGTCCCCTTTTTGTCCCAGGCCCGGGGGCTGCTGCACACCTAACCTGCGGGGGAGAAAGCTCCTGCCAAGCTCCAGGCCATCTCACGGGAAAGCACCTTCCTGACGCTTCGCTGTCAGCACGACCTGCCAGCATGGAGACCTCACATTCAGGCCTCACGGGCTACTGGCTCAGGACGTAGATTGTGCATGCGCTTGCTAGGCAGGACTCTCCCAGCCTGTGGCTGGGCTGAAGCGACAACTCGTCAGAAACAAGAGCTGGTCCGAGCTCTGGAGACGGGTTTTTGGCCAGGACTTGCGTAAAGGCAGTTCTTCCCGGAAACAGTCTGATTCCCAACTCCTGCTGCGACAAAGACCTGGCTGAGCCTGTCAGCCAGCGTGCACAGATCAGGGTCTCTTTCCTCACACAATCTATTTATTATTGTTGTTGTTGTTATTGTAAGCCCTGTGGCCACAAGCCTTAGAGAGTAGGGAGTTCACTATTGATTGTTGGTGAACAGGGGGAAGAGCAGCCCAGAGCTGCTGCGAATGCCAGATGGGCATAGGCAATGGAGCTCTCTGCTGCCATCTGTTGGTGAGCAAGGGGAAGTGAGTGGGCCAGGCCTCATTTGCATTTCAGTTATGTGACAGTTTGGGCATGTTGATCAAAATATAGTTAAGTTTTGAGTTTGGGGATAATAGAACATTGTCATCCCTGTTGTGTAAGGACAGGGCAAAAGAACTCCACCAACTGTGCCTAGGTTAAAGGGTCACCCTGACCATGACAGTAGGCTGGCTTGGTTGGGTAGCAGAGCAAGACACATAGGCAGGAAGGATGGACTGCACTCATAGAATATCAGGGTTGGAAGGGACCTCAGGAGCTCATCTAGTCTGTCTCTCTGCCATGCTAAATGCAGGGTCAATACCCAACTAAATAATTTCACCCAGGGCTTTGTCAAGCCTGACCTTAAAAACCTCTAAGGAAAGAGATTCCACCACCTCCCTAGGGAAACCATTCCAGTGCTTCACCACCCTCCTAGTATAATAGTTTTTCCTAATATCCAACCTAGATCTCCCCCACTGCAACTTGAGACCATTGCTCCTTGTTCTATCTGCCACCACTGAGAACAGCCGAGCTCCATCCTCTTTGGAACCCCCCTTCAGGTAGTTGAAGGCTCCTATCAAATTCCCCCCTCACTCTTCTCTTCTGCAGACTAAACAATCCCAGTTCCCTCAGCCTTTCCTCATAAGTCATGTGCTCCAGCCCCCTAATTGTTTTTGAGTCTTCCATGTCAACGATCTATCTCTGAAAACATTACAAAGAAGTAGCTTTTCCTGATGCCATAGGGGGCAGTAGTGCAGCTGAAAATTTCTAGTGAGCCCCCTTGCTCCCATCCAGCCATCTATAATACCTGCAATTATTACGTCTGGGTAGGCGGTAGAGTCCCCTCAGCAGAGCAGTCAGTGTTTCTCATGATCTGGCGATAGAGCTGTCTGACCCCTGACTCTGCCAACCCTGGATGACAGTGAGTGGGGATGCAGAGTGGTAGGGGGAAGTGCCTGTTGCAGGAACACGTTGCTGTACGGAAGGACTGCGTTTAAGACTATTGCCAAGACACCTTGGGGCATGGTGTGGGTGGAGTCTTACTTAATAGATATACAGATATTGTTGGTTTGTAATTTCTGGCTTCCCCAAGTTTATTCTGTGGGCCCTTCTTCCCCCAGTAAAGTTTTTTTTTTGGTTTTGTAC
This sequence comes from Mauremys mutica, assembly GCF_020497125.1. Classification (NCBI taxonomy): domain Eukaryota; kingdom Metazoa; phylum Chordata; order Testudines; family Geoemydidae; genus Mauremys; species Mauremys mutica. The sequence continues at coordinate 5,381,553 of NC_059094.1, forward strand.
AATGGACTCAGTGCTTGCTGGAGGGGAAGCATTGTCTGGCAAGGGCACCCAGGGGGTATTTCATCTTCCCAGGTTTCCGGGTTCAAGCCAATGTTATTTAAGTTCTCAGAAGGGACCCCCTAGGTAATTGAACCCAGTCCTTTTAGCCATCAGCAATACCTGGCCAAAGGGTGACATTATTATTACTGGTATCAGAGGGGTAGCCGTGTTAGTCTGGATCTGTAAAAGCAGCAAAGAGTCCTGTGGCACCTTATCGACTAACAGACGTTTTGGAGCATGAGCTTTTGTGGGTGCATCCGACGAAGTGGGTATTCACCCACGAAAGCTCATGCTCCAATACGTCTGTTACTCTATAAGGTGCCACAGGACTCTTTGCATTATTATTACTGGTAGCTTTGACCAGCCCTAACTGAGATCAGAGCCCCATCGTGTTGAGTATTGTACCTGTGAAAGAGACAGTCCCTGCCCCAAAGAGCTCACATTTGAAACAGACAGGAAGAAGAAGTAATATTATCCCTCTTTTACTGAGGGAGAACATACTCGCTGTGGCGTTGCACTCCATATGATTTTATGAAAATATGCTAATCATAGAATCATAGAATATCAGGGTTGGAAGGGAATATAATGTAACTGGAAAATGCTTCATGCAAAAGGTCTCTTGTAAGGTATCATTACAAAGTTTATAATCTACTGAGTGTGTTCATCCTATTTGTATAAATGTACCACTCTTGTATCTGAAACTAGAAATATGAAATATAACTCTGAGGCCTATTGTAATTATGAAAGTGTGGGCCATTAATGGTGGTTTGGAATCTTGATGACTCCCATCAGCCAGGCCAATGGACTGTGGATGGCTCAGTTTGCAGGCAGGCCTTCCTGTGAGTCAGGCTGGGAGGAATATGATGAGGTTCAACAAGGACAAGTGCAGAGTCCTGCACTTAGGACGGAAGAATCCCATGCACTGCTACAGACTAGGGACCGAATGGCTGGGTAGCAGTTCTGCAGAAAAGGACCTAGGGGTTACGGTTGACGAAAAGCTGAATATGAGTCAACAGTGTGCCCTTGTTGCCAAGAAGGCTAATGGCATTTTGGGTTGTATAAGTAGGGGCATTTCCAGCAGATCAAGGGATGTGATCATCCCCCTCTACTCAGCACTGGTGAGGCCTCATTTGGAGTACTGTGTCCAGTTTTGGGCCCCACACTACAAGAAGGATGTGGATAAATTGGAGAGAGTCCAGCGGAGGGCAACAAAAATGATTAGGGGGCTGGAGCACATGACTTATGAGGAGAGGCTGAGGGAACTGGGATTGTTTAGTCTGCAGAAGAGAAGAATGAGGGGGGATTTGATAGCTGCTTTCAACTACCTGAAAGGGGGTTCCAAAGAGGATGGATCTAGACTGTTCTCAGTGGTAGAAGATGACAGAACAAGGAGTAATGGTCTCAAGTTGCAGAGGGGGAGGTTTAGGTTGGATATTAGGAAAAACTTTTTCACTAGTAGGGTGGTGAAGCACTGGAATGGGTTACCTAGGGAGGTGGTGGAATCTCCTTCCTTAGAGGTTTTTAAGGTCAGGCTTGACAAAGCCCTGGCTGGGATGATTTAGTTGGGTTTGGTCCTGCTTTGAGCAGGGGGTTGGACTCGATGACCTCCTGAGGTCCCTTCCAACCCTGAGATTCTATGATTCTATGATTCTATGAATGGAGGCTTGGGGTCTCACAGGAAATGTGACCATGTCACCTGGTACTGAAATCCATCTTAAACCTGGGGTTTTCTATTTAGAGGGGGGTCGGGTGGGGACCCCGAGAGATAAAAGATTCCCGCCTTGTGCCAGAGCTATATAAGGGGGTGGAACAGAACAAAGGGGGCTGCAGTCATGAGAAATCCCCGAGCTACCACCTGAGCTGGAACAAGGGCTGGACCAGGGGAGAGGATTGTGCCCAGACTAGGAAAGCGTCCAGTCTGTGATAGAAGCTTATTGAAACATCTCTGAGGGTGAGATTTTATCTGTATTTAGTGTTCTTACTGTATTAGCCTTAGACTTGCTTGTTTTAGTTTATTTTGCTTGGTAATTCACTTTGTTCTGTCTGTTACTACTTGGAACCACTTAAATCCTACTTTCTGCATTTAATAAAATCACTTTTTACTTATTAATTAACTCAGGGTATGTATTAATACCTGGGGGAGCAAACAGCTGTGCATCTCTCTCGATCAGTGTTATGGAAGGCAAACAGTTTATGAGTTTACCCTGCCTAAGCTTTATACAGGGTAAAACAGATTTATCTGGGTTTAGACCCCATTGGGAGTTGGGCATCTGAGTGTTAGAGACAGGAACACTTCTGTGAGCTGCTTTCAATTAAGCCCACAGCTGTTAGGGGACGTGGTTCAGAGCTGGGTCTGGGTTTGCAGCAGGCTAGCGGGTCTGGCTCAAGCCAGGCAGGCCACTGAAGTCCCAAGCTGACAGGGAAAGCAGGGGCAGAAGTAGTCTTGGCACATCAGTTGGCAGCCCCAAGGGGGTTTCTGTGATCCAACCCATCACACTCGCCCCTTCACCTGGTCTCATCTATGCTGAAACTTGGAATACAGTGATTTGGGGGCATGATCCCACTGGCCACCATCATGCTGGAAACCAAATTAGTCCCCCTTTGGTTGAGTCTCCCCAGGGAATTGGTGGACAGCCTATTGCTTGAAGGGTCGAAAAGCTTCTCATATTCTGCAATGGGAGAATGTCCCAGAATGTTGCAATTTTCCAAGTGGTAGAGAAGCTAGAGGAATGGGGGGAGGGGAGGATTTGGGGTGAACTCAGTTAAGGGCTCTGCATGTTGTGATGTCTGGGAAGCCCTGTTTCCTTTCCTGCTAAGCTAAAGTTGAGTCCACAATTTATTTATGAGCCCTAGGTGCATTCACCTAAAACCCCAGGAATCCCCTTGGGCAGCAGGGGGTTCTGACTTCCTGGAGTGTGTGTCGCTGTCAGCCATGGAGCTATTCGCTCTGCTGTGCCTGCACCAAGGCTGAATGACAGGAGCGTGCACCCAGGCAAACTCCCTTTCCTTTCCCTTCCCCCCGCTCCCCAGAGATGAATTTACCTAGTTTTTTCTGCCCCATGGCCCTCTGCCTCTTCATCTGAGTCCTGCTGGCTCCCCTATTTCAGTGGGTCATGTAGGAATTGTGGGGCACGGCTGGCATCTCTGGATCCCCATGGATTTCAATTTCCATGCTTATTTGGCTCTAGAATCAGCCCTCTCTATATGTTCTTTATGTGCCTCCCTGGGGGAGCAGAGGCCCGTTCCTGCTCCCATTTAAATGGCTAGGAGTCTGCCCCTGAATTCAACGGAAGTAGCTTGCTCTGTTGACATGTGAGGCACACATCTCCCTAGATCCATAGATTTTAAGGGCAGATGGAACCACTGAGAAGATCATCTAGCTGACCTCCTGCATAACAGGCCATTGACTGTCACCCAGGAATTCCTGCTAGGGGCCAGGTCCAGAGTATCCTGAGAGGATGATATAAAATCAACATATGACTCATTAAATGGATTAAAAATTGGCTAACGGGTTAGGTCTCAACATGTGATTGTAAACAGGGAATCATCATTGAACGTTTCTAGTGGGGGCCCACGAGGATCAGTTCTTGTCCTTACACTATTTAATATTTTTATTAATCACCTAGAAGAAAACATAAAATCATCACTGATAAAGTTTGCAGGTGACACAAAAATTGGGGCGTGGGTAAATAACAAAGAGGACAGGTTACTGCGCTCTGGATCACTTGGTAAGCACAAGCCAACCATATGTGTTTTAATAGCGCTAAATGAAAATGTCTACATCTCGGAACAAAGAGTGCAGGCCATGCCGACAGGATGGGGGACTCTATCCTGGGAAGCAAGGACTCTGAGAAAGATTTGGGGTGGGGGTGGATAATCATCTGAACATGTGCTCCCAGTGCAACACTGTGGCCCAAAGGACTAATGCGATCCTTGGATGCATAAACAGGGGAATGTCATGTAGGAATAGGGAGGTTATTTTACCTCTGTATTTGGCGCTGGTGCAACCATTTGTTGAATACGGTGCCCGGTTCTGGTGTCCACAAATGAAGAAGGATGTTGATAAACTGGAGAGGGGTTCAGAGAAGAGCCATGAGAATGATTAAAGGATTAGAAAACCTGCCTTATAGAGATAGGTTCAAGGAGCTCAATCTATTTAATTTAACAAAGAGAAGTTTAAGGGTAACTTGATTAAACTCTATAAGTATCTTCAGGGGGAACAAATATTTAATCGTGGGCTCTGCAATCTAGCAGGGAAAGGTCTAGCATGATCCAAAGGCTGGAAGTTGAAGCTAGATAAATTCAGACTGGAAATAAGGCGCACATTTTTAACAGGGAAGATAATAAACCACTGGGACCACTTACCAAGGGTCGTGGTGGAGGCTCCATTGCTGGCAATTTTTAAATCAAGACTGGTGTTTTCTAAAAGATTTGCTCTAGGGATTATTGTGAGGCAGGAAGGTCCTCAAGGAATCAATCCTGAACCACTTAAAGGAGGGGAAAGTGATCAGGAACAGTCAGCATGGATTCACCAAGGGCAAGACATGCCTGACTAACCTAATTGCCTTCTATGATGAGATAACCGGCTCTGTGGATGAGGGGAAAGCAGTGGATGTGCTATTTCTGGACTTTAGCAAAGCTTTTGATACGGTCTCCCACAGTATTCTTGCCAGCAAGTTAAAGAAGTATGGGCTGGATGAATGGACGGTAAGGTGGATAGAAAACTGGCTAGATGGTCGGGCTCAACGGGTAGTGATCAATGGTTCCATGTCTAGTTGGCAGCCGGTATCAAGTGGAGTGCCCCAAGGGTCGGTGCTGGGGCCGGTTTTATTCAATATCTTCATTAACGATCTGGAGGATGGTGTGGACTGCACCCTTAGCAAGTTTGCAGATGACACTAAACTGGGAGGAGTGGTAGATACGCTGGAGGGTAGGGCTAGGATACAGAGGGACCTAGACAAATTAGAAGATTGGGCCAAAAGAAATATGATGAGGTTCAACAAGGACAAGTGCAGAGTCCTGCATTTAGGACGGAAGAATCCCATGCACTGCTACAGACTAGGGACCGAATGGCTGGGCAGCAGTTCTGCAGAAAAGGACCTAGGGGTTACGGTGGACGAAAAGCTGAATATGAGTCAACAGTGTGCCCTTGTTGCCAAGAAGGCTAATGGCATTTTGGGTTGTATAAGTAGGGGCATTTCCAGCAGATCGAGGGATGTGATCATTCCCCTCTATTCAGCACTGGTGAGGCCTCATTTGGAGTACTGTGTCCAGTTGTGGCCCCACACTACAAGAAGGATGTGGATAAATTGGAGAGAGTCCAGTGGAGGGCAACAAAAATGATTAGGGGGCTGGAGCACATGACTTATGAGGAGAGGCTGAGGGAACTGGGATTGTTTAGTCTGCAGAAGAGAAGAATGAGGGGGGATTTGATAGGTGCTTTCAACTACCTGAAAGGGGGTTCCAAAGAGGATGGATCTAGACTGTTTTCAGTGGTAGAAGATGACAGAACAAGGAGTAATGGTCTCAAGTTGCAGAGGGGGAGGTTTAGGCTGGATATTAGGAAAAACTTTTTCACTAGTAGGGTGGTGAAGAACTGGAATGGGTTCCCTAGGGAGGTGTTGGAATCTCCTTCCTTAGAGGTTTTTAAGGTCAGGCTTGACAAAGCCCTGGCTGGGATGATTTAGTTGGGTTTGGTCCTGCTTTGAGCAGGGGGTTGGACTAGATACCTCCTGAGGTCCCTTCCAACCCTGAGAGTCTATGATTCTATGATTCTATGACATGGACACAGAATTCTGTCAAACCGCGGGCCCCTGCGCTTTGGAGATCCTGCTGGTAATGGGGCAGGTTCTAGCCATTGAACGCCAATTTTGGGCCCAGGAAACAAGCACAGACTGGTGGGACCGCATAGTTTTGCAGGTTTGGGACGATTCCCAGTGGCTGCAAAACTTTCGCATGCGTAAGGGCACTTTCATGGAACTTTGTGACTTGCTTGCCCCTGCCCTGAAACGCCAGAATACCAAGATGAGAGCAGCCCTCACAGTTGAGAAGCGAGTGGCATTAGCCCTCTGGAAGCTTGCAACGCCAGACAGCTACCGGTCAGTCGGGAATCAATTTGGAGTGGGCAAATCTACTGTGGGGGCTGCTGTGATGCAAGTAGCCATAGCAATCACTAAGCTGCTGCTACGAAAGGTTGTGACTCTGGGAAATGTGCAGGTCATAGTGGATGGCTTTGCTGCAATGGGATTCCCTAACTGTGGTGGGGCGATAGATGGAACCCATATCCCTATCTTGGCACCGGAGCACCAGGGCACCCAGTACATTAACCACAAGGGGTACTTTTCAGTGGTGCTGCAAGCACTGGTGGATCACAAGGGACGTTTCACCAACATCCATGTGGGATGGCTGGGAAGGGTTCATGACGCTAGCGTCTTCAGGAACACTACTCTGTTTAAACGGCTGCAGCAAGGGAATTACTTCCCAGACCAGAAAATAACAGTTGGGGATGTTGAAATGCCTGTAATTATCCTGGGGGACCCAGCCTACCCCTTGATGCTATGGCTCATGAAGCCATACACAGGCAGCCTGGACAGTAGTCAGGAGTTGTTCAACTACAGGCTGAGCAAGTGCAGAATGGTGGTAGAATGTGCATTTGGCTGTTTAAAGGCGCGCTGGCGCACATTACTGACTCGCTCAGACCTCAGCCAAACCAATGTCCCCTTTGTTATTGCTGCTTGCTGTGTGCTCCACAATCTCTGTGAGACTAAGGGGGAGACCTTTATGGCGGGGTGGGAGGCTGAGGCAAATCACCTGGCCGCTGATTACGCGCAGCCAGACACCAGGGCGATTAGAAGAGCACACCAGGAAGTGCTGCGCATCAGAGAAGCTTTGAAAACGAGTTTCGTCACGGGCCAGGATACGGTGTGACTGCTATGTTTGTTTCCCTTTGATGAATCCCCCCCCCTTGATTGACTCATTCCCTGTAAGCAACCCACCCTCCCCCTTCGATTACAGCTTGCTTAAGGAAATAAAGTCACTATCGTTTAAAAATCATGTATTCTTTATTAATTCATTATAAAAAGAGGGAGAGAACTGACAAGGTAGCCCGGGTGGGGTTTAGGAGGAGGATAGGAGGGAAGGAAAAGGCCACTAAAAAAATTTCACAGTAATGACAGTCTTTTGGTTGGGCTGTCCACGGGGGTGGAGTGGGCGGGTGCATGGAGCCTCCCCCCATGCGTTCTTACACGTCTGGGTGAGGAGGATGTGGAACATGGGGAGGGGGGAGGGTGGTTATACAGGGGCTGCAGCGGCACTCTGTGATCCTGCTGCTGTTCCTGAAGCTCCACCAGACGCCGGAGCATGTCAGTTTGATCATGCAGCAGCCCCAGAGTTGCATCCCGCCACTGCTGATCTTCCTGCCGCCACCTCTGATCTTCCTGCTGCCACCTCTCATCTCGAGCGTCCCTCCTGTCCTCACGTTCACTGGCATCTTTCCTGTAATTTGATACCGCGTCCTTCCACTCATTCAGATGAGCTCTTTCATTGCGGGTCACTTCCATGATTTCCAAGAACATTTCGTCTCGTGTCTTTTTTTTCCACCGCCTTATCTGAGATAGCCTTCGGGATGGAGTAGGGAGGCTTGAAAAATTTGCAGCTGCATGAGGGAGGGAAAAAAGGGAGAGAAGTATTTAAAAAGATACATTTTACAGAACAATGCTTATACTCTTTCACGGTGAACAACACTATTCATTTTACCTAACACGTAATTTCACTACAAGATCGCATTTTGCATCTTAATATTGAGTGCCTGCGGCTCTGGTGTTAGAGATCTCACAGACGCAGGTCCGGGCAGCAGACTTTGGCTTGCATGCGGTCATGGTAAGCCATTGTCTTTCGGCTTCTGCAGCCTTCATATATCCAGCGCCCTCCTTTACCAAGCAAAGCCCATTCAGTGCTGCTTCTTTCCTGTTAACATGCAGCAGCAGAAACCCCCCCCCCATCCAATTCTCTGGGATGATCGCTTTACCCCTCCCCCCACCACGTGGCTGGTATCATGGAAGATCACTGCTAAACACCCCGCTCCCCCCAGACCGCGTGGCTGGTAGCAGGGAAGATCCCTGCTAGCCAAACGCGAAAAAGCTCAGCGTCAATCACCCGCCCCCCCTTCCGCCTGCTTGGCTACCTGCAAGGAAGGATTTCTTTTAAGCAACAGGCAAACAGCCCAGTAGGAATGGCCATCTCTGTCCCCTTAATTAAATTCCTGAATTTCAACAAGGTTACCATGAACGATATCAATTTCCTGAGGATAACACAGCGAGATAAAGAATGGATGTTGCTTGAATGCCAGCAAACACCGGGACCATACACAGCTAGGCTTTGTCATGCAATGATACCAGATTACTTGCTACATGCATGGCGTGGTCAAGTGTCCTACCATGGAGGACGGAATAAAGCAGCGCTGCCCAGAAACCTTCTGCAAAGGCTTTTGGAGTACCTCCAGGAGAGCTTCATGGAGATGTCCCTGGAGGATTTCCGCTCCATCCCCAGACATGTTAACAGACTTTTCCAGTAGCTGTACTGGCCGCGAATGCACCCCAAGTCCTCAGGGCAAATTAATCATTAAAAAACGCTTGCTTTTAAACCATGTTTTATATTTACAAGGTACACTCACCAGAGGTCCCTTCCATGGCTTCATTGTCTGGGATAATGGCTTGGGAGGGCTGGGAAGGTAATTCCTGGCTGTTGGGGAGAACGGAGTGCTGTGTGCTCTCTGCAAGCTCGTCCTCCTCTTCCTCCTCCTCATCTTCCCCGTCCGCAGAATCCTCAGCCATGGCTGCGATTACCACCCCCACCTCGGAATCCACGGACAGGGGTGGGGTAGTGGTGGCGGACCCCCCTAGAATTGCATGCAGCTCAGCGTAGAAGCGGCATGTTTTCGGCCCTGCCCCGGACCTTCCGTTTGCTTCTTTGATTTTCTGGTAGACTTGTCTGAGCTCCTTAACTTTCACACGGCACTGTACTGAGTCCCTGGTGTGGCCTCTCTGCATCATGGCCTTGGAAATTTTTTCAAATGTTTTTTCATTTTGTCTTTTGGAACGGAGTTCTGTTAGCACGGAATCCTCTCCCCATACAGCGATCAGATCCAGTACCTCCCGTGCGGTCCATGCTGGAGCTCTTTTTCAATTCTCAGGAGACTGCATTGTTACCTGTGCTGATGAGCTCTGCGTGGTCACCTGTGCTGGTGAGCTCTCCACGCTGGCCAAACAGGAAATGAAATTCAAAAGTTCGCGGGGCTTTTCCTGTCTACCTGGCCAGTGCATCCGAGTTCAGATTGCTGTCCAGAGCGGTCACAATGGTGCACTGTGGGATACTGCCCGGAGGCCAATACCGTCGAATTGCGGCCACACTAACCCTAATCTGACATGGCAATACCGATTTCAGCGCAACTCCCCTCGTCGGGGAGGAGTACAGAAACCGGTTTAAAGAGCCCTTTATATAGATATAAAGGGCCTCATTGTGTGGACGAGTGCAGGGTTAAATCGGTTTAACGCTGCTAAATTCGGTTTAAACACGTAGTGTAGACCAGGCATAAGTGAAATAAGTGTATGTGTTTAGGTGTGTGTGAGAGCGGGGTGGAGCATCGCTGGGTGCTAAGAGGTGGGCAGGTGTGTGCAGGACTCAGGGTCCCATCTGGAGATGTGGGTGTGTGACCCAGACTGCTAGAGAATTTCACAGTGATAACCATTTCGGAGAAGCCTGCAATAACCTCTGTTGCCCTGCTCACATTGTAAAACACACAAAAGCACTCCGAGAGAGCACTGGGCCAGATCCTTAGCTCCAATCTATTTCCAGGAAATTAAATGTGAAACCGAACAGGTTAAAAATGAGAAACTACAATATTGTAAACAACATGACAAACCAGCGGGCCTGCTTGTGCTCTCACACCAGAGCCATCTCCCCTGGCCTGATCCTCCTCTTGCTTACACAAGTTGCTAAAGTAAATGGATACATGTACAAAGGTGCTGACGTTATAATTCATCTGACTTCTAGTGATACAGAAGAGACCTAATCAAGCTCTGTGATGGGGTGTACAAACCCCACACTGGACAACAAGGGGTTAAGGGATTATTTTGGGCTCATCTAGCCCCCCTCTTCCCCCCCCACCTCCCTTGCCCGGCCAAACCTGCAGCAAATGCACCTTCTGCTGGAGGAATTAAAAGACACGGAATTAGCGCATTTGGGTGGTAGAGCGGGAGGTGAGGAGAGCCAAGCCTAACCTAACCTGAGACTCTGACACAGCTGCCCAAAGGGGCCCGCCCTGAGGGAAGGGAGGACCCACCCCAGAGACTGCCTGAGAGGGAAGTATCCTGTGGAACTTGGACATGGGTAACCCCCTTTACTTACTGTAGTTTGGGTTTCCACACCAGGGGAAAGCCTTGGACTAAGCTGACCCTATGGGGGTGAACGAGAGGAAGAGGCCCAGGGCTGTCGTCTTAAGCAGCCTTGGTTGCCAGACTACGGGTAGCCCAAAGGCCCCTGGGTCAGAGCCCGGTGGAGTGGGAGGGTCCAGGCTCCCCTCCCCACATCCCCCTTGGCAGTCAGGAGTTGCAGCCATGACCAAAAGGCCCCACTGCCGAAGAGAGGAACATTTCAGGCTCCCATTCAAATCAAAGGCCAAACTCCCTGAGGATCTGATTCTGATCTTACTTATACTGGTATAAAGCACCAGTGATGTTGCTGAAGTCAGTGGAGTCGCAATGGTGACTTCAATGGGCTCCAGAGCAGGCTGAAAGTGTCTGTCTTAGCAATATTTAACCACATCTTGTAGCTGAGCACAATAGTGCTTCCAAGGGGGGGATAATTAGCTGTCACAAGGGACACAAGAAATACCCAGGTCTGCAAATCTTGAAAGTTCAAGGAGTCACAGAAGAGTTCCTGCAGAATTAGCTGTTTTTCTGCAGAACCTAAATTTTCATTCAGAAATGATTGGTGCAATTACAAAGCAGTGGTGTAATGAGTTCCCAGCTGGAAGCGGGTCCCTGGCACAGCTCCTGCTGATGTAACCCTGGTTGGCCTCAGGACTGGGAGAACAACCTTCCTCCACCAAGTGCTCTGCTAGACCCAGGGATCCGGCCCACTGGACCTAATTCTGAGCTCAGTGACACTGGTGTATATCAGGAGTAATTCCACTGAAGTCACAGAGAGCAGAATTTTACCCTTTTGCCCTAGCTCCCACTAACACCAATGGCAAAGCTGACATCAGTAGGAGTGGGCAAACTCAACGTACAAGAACGGCTAGTTGCAGGAAGGGAGCATGACATATTCTGTAATGCTGCTTTGTAATATTAGTGTAATGCAGGGGTAGGCAACCTATGGCGAGCTGATTATCAGTGGCACTCACACTGCCCAGGTCCTGGCCACTGGTCCGGGGGGCTCTGCATTTTAATGTAATTTTAAATGAAGCTTCTTCAACATTTTAAAAACCTTATTTACTTTACACACAACAATAGTTTAGTTATATATTATAGACTTATAGAAAGAGACCTAAAAACGTTAACATGTATTACTGGCATGCGAAACCTTAAATCGGCGTGAATAAAGACTCGGCACAGCACTTCTGAAAGGTTGCTGACCCCTGGTGTAATGTGTGAGACGTGGGCCAGACATACCAGTATACCACTTGCACTGCTCTGCTGACACATGTCAACTGTTACCTTGGGTTTAAGATGATTTTGCACCATTGGAGCGGCACAAAGCAGCCTGTGTGGATCAGTGAGTCTGGCCCCATATGGATGCAATCCTCAGTCTTTTACTCTGGAAAATCAGCTACGCATTGGCCAAACCAAAAAATGCAAGCAACAACTTTGCCCATTTACAGGGTGAATTTCACAAGTTGTCTTGCCTGTTGCACACGCATGTAAATTTTTTTGGCCCAGTGCATGGTACATTTTTTCATACACTTTAAAAATTAAATGAATTGATATTTCCTTGTAATATTTTCTAACCCTTTGCAATTACTGAACAGATAAAGCCATATCTCAATAATAATTATTTGCAGTACCAAAGCACCTGCCATCCAAGGATCTTGCAGTGATTTACATGCATTAGGACCCTGATCCTCTAAACTCTAAAGCATGTGTGTATTTATAGAACTGAGGCATAAATGCCAAATGCTGATGTTCTTCATTAAGCAAAATT